>NW_022987513.1:3144817-4344817 GCF_902827165.1 Trematomus bernacchii
TAGCTTCTAATAGCTGCTATTTATATAAAAAAAAACTGAAAACATGCAACATATTTCAATTATAGCTTTTCACAGTCCTGCTTTTAACCCTCCTGTTATCCTTGGGGTCAATTTGACCCCATTCAATGTTTAACGTATCTAAAAAAATGGTTCACATTATTTTTTTTGCTTAGTATTTCATGACTTTTCCTAATTTAGTGAGGACTAATGGGTAAACATACAATGAACATGAAGATCTTTTTTAAATGTCCTGAACGCACTTTGTACGCATCGGTGTTCCTTGGGGTCAATTTGACCCCAGGCTGTTTTAGCAGTATAAAACATATACAAATGTCAATATTTGACACATATTTGTGTTGATTGTGTAGGATGATATTGAGGTGACTATTACATGCAAATGTATCATTGTAGTTATTGGTCCTTTAACAACATCAAAAAGATGTTACTTTAACATTTTATTTCAATCAATGAGATTTTATGGTGATTTATATATTTTTCGATAGTCACATAATAGGAATTCTGGATGTATAAAGGGGTCTGTAGGGGGGAAGGTTGGGGTAATGTTTGATTTAAATGGTTATTTAGGTAGTCAACTAAGATACCTAAAGCACCAGAGACATACATGTTGCTTAACATTTGGAATATGATCATTGTCTTGAGTTTTAAACTTCTGGGGTCAAATTGACCCCAGACGATAAAGGGTGTAAAGTAAATCTGAGGATAACAGGAGGGTTAATCATGTTTCTCGCATGTCGCCTAATTGAAAATACTAATCCTTAAATTATAATATCCAATAAGAAAGTACAGACGAAATTAAGTCAATAGCAACTAAACTGATTACTTCCACCTTTTTTAGTTTTTTTTTCACCGTCACATAACAATCTTCTGAGGGATTAAAGACCCTCCCTTGACAATTCCTGGGTTGGATCATCAATTACCACAAAAAATCTATTACCACAAATCAGCACTTTGATCAGCTAGGTTTTGACACCATTTAATTTAACACAGGGAACATGCACATGCTCCACACTCTAGAGGAGCCGTAAGAGGGACATTATGACTGAAGTGAATGTTCTTGTTTTGGCAGCCGGCCTCTTTTATGGAAGGTATTCATCATCATAGCAGACAGACCAGCAGTTTGCAAGGGCAAGGAATGGGAAATGAAGGGAAAGAAAAACTCTGAAGGACGGATGAGGTCACCGCATAATAAATATTTATGTTGATTTGGACTACCCGTTTCTGTCAGACACAGAGCACTCCTTCTGATTTCCACAAGCGTTAAACACATCAGACAGATTGGTGTGGGATAATAAGCAAGATCAGACCTTTCCTGTGGTAAGTCAATAGTCCTTTCAGCAGCCTGGCAGTTTGCAGGGGAGGGAGGATAAAACACGTATCAGGATAATTTACTGCCCTCGGCCTGACTGTTCAACCCCTCTGACACAGCTAACGGCAGATAATGCATTGCCCCATCTGCTGATGCTGTCTGCATTACAATTTATTTGCAAAATAATTGCACAAATATGAGAAGGCTAATGTGACGCCGGCCTTAAGCCCATAAACTAATAGTGTATGCTGAATATGTATTAAAAAAGGGGTTACAAATATGTTAAACAACAATCATGATTAGTTCATTCATTCAGTAAGTGATAGAAAAGATATTTAAATGTAATTATTATTGTCTTCAATAGTATTACCTTAAGATTAAACATTAGTAATTTAGCTTTTTTCTCTAAAATTGTTATCTGTTATATTAAGTTGAATAACTTTAAAGCCTGTATTATGAAGGAAGGCTTACTTTACTCAGTTATCCCAGCTAGAAATGTTTGGTTCTAAAAACATTCTGAGAATGTTACCATTCACTGTTCTAGGAATGTTTTCAACGGGAAGTTTTATTTTGGTTCCCAGAATGTTCTTCTGAAAGGTAGGATTACGTTCTCTAAAAACATTCTTAAAATGTTTGGTGATAACCTTCTTAAGATGTTTTTGATAACCTTCTTAAGATGTTTTTGATAACATTGTTCGAACATTATGCCCTACTATTCTTAAAACGTTTTCAGCTGGACGTTTTATTTTGGTTCCCAGAATGTTCTTCTGAAAGGTAGGATAACGTTCTTTAAAAACATTTTAAAATGCTTGGTAATAACCTTTTTTAAATGTTTTTGATAACATTGTTAGAACATTATGCCATACTATTCTTAAAACGTTTTCAGTTGCAATTTAGATTTTTTTATGTTGCCAGAATGTTATTATTTTAGAGTATAGGATAACGTGCTTTATCGTTCTGATTTATCAGAAGTCTTTATTTTTTTTTTAAATGCGACCAGCAGCTAGTACAAGTCACTGTCGGTGTCACATGTACTGGAGGGGACCCAGAATCAGACTCGGAATCAGCTGGTGAAAGTAACATTTGTTTATTAGAAAAGGGGAGTGGAGGTTGGTTATGGCGGCAGTGGGAAACAGTTGTTCCAGGGTAGAGAGGCCTGGCTGGTCTTGGGAGTGTGGAAGGCCTTGGATTCCTCCTGGGAGAGACATACAAATGAGTGTGAGGCAAAAGCAGGCAAAGTTGTCAAAGAATATGCTGGAAAAAGCTAGAGCGCACGCAACAAACCGTTCACGGCAACAATCCGGCAGGGAATGAGTGCAGGCAGGGGAGAAGAGAGAGACACACAGTAGAAACAAACACATACAAACACTAACAGGGGTTTCAGGGACGGGCAGTGACAGTTCCGTTCCGTTCCGACAGGTCCGTTCTTTATATGTCTGTCGGTCTCAAATCTAAAGGGTGCAATAACGATTTTTATCCACTATGCATAAACAGCGGACACTGTTTATACACAGCCCTCACAAACCACACACGGCCAGATAGCTTATCTAACAGTTAGAACCTACATACGAGACACAACCTTTATAGTCAGAAAAAAAGTGTGATTATTTTCTGATATTTTACACATATGATATTATGAATACTATGGGCCTACGTACCTTAGTGCATGGGTCGGCAATAGGCGGCCCCCAGCAATAATATTTGGCCCGGAAAATTATTTTGAGAATAAAAATAAAATATTTCTTAATAAAAGTAAATATTTGCCATCACAGGAACGTTTTATAAAAAAAGAATAACCTCCTGAAAACGTTATCCGAATGTTGCTTTGAAAATGTTCTTCTTTTGTTATCATGTAACATTGAGGGAATGTTTTATAAAAGATCTATAATATGTTACCCCAACAACGTCCACAAAACATCCTCAGAATGTTGCATTTGGCCTGGAAAATTATTTTGAGAATAAAAATAAAAGATTTCTTTGAGATTATTATATATATTTTTTTAAATATCGGACCGACAGTCGCACATATAGGCTATAATGTCCGAATACAGAATCTACCTACACCTGAAGAATGCTTATTGTACTTGTATCCATGTTGAGAGTGAATGACACACAGCACAGGCACAATCTGGCAGCGGGGTGCACTGACGCTGATAGTGGATCAATAAGTAGGTGGACAGTGCGTGGTGCTGAAATAGCCAATATGCAGTTTGTGGTTTGAAAAAATAACACCAGCTCACTAAATCATTCAAACGTAATGTTTACTTATATGTGAACAGTAACAAAGTTCAGTCAAAACATTGACAACGAAATCGGAGAAGCCGCTTGATCATGGAGGGCGAGGGGTGGTGGTGCATATACCCCCAGCTGGCAGCTTTGTTTTGAAACGTTTTGGCTCATCGGACATTTATGAGAGAAAATCCCTAATGTCCCAGTGCAAGTGAATGCAGCACAAGACGCGAGCCTTGTAACCCCATCCCCCGGCCCTGGCGCGAGCATGGAAATGTGATTGTCATTTGAACGGGACGGCGCAAAATGAGAAGCATTCGGTCTACAATGACAGAGAAGAGACTGTCAAGTTTGGCTGTACTCAGCATTGATTCAAAACGCACTAAAGCTTTGGATCTTAATAAGCTTGTGAGCAGTGGTGGACTGGCCATCTGTAGAATCTGGAGAATCACAGAATCACACCGCAACGCCCCCCAAAGCATTCAAATGTGTCACATGTTTTAACAATCAATTACTTAAATAAGCCTTTGATTATGTTCTGGCCCGCCATCTAGTGGCTCAGAAAAAAATTGGCCCGAGGCCAAACTTAATTGCCGACCCCTGCGGCGCATTTCCACTACAGCGCGGAGTGCGGTTTAAGCGTGCCGTGCCGTGCGCGGCCCGTTTTTGGTTGCGTTTCCACTAGGCGTAGTACCGGCTAGCGGGTACTATTTCACAGTTTTTATGGCCCCATAAAATCGAGGTTCTTAGCGGGCCAACAACCAGGCTGAGTCGGGCTGAGTATGCTAAACTAGAGAGAGAATCGCTGGCAAGGGGGCTACAACTACAACAAAATGAACATATTTGACCGTGATTTAATTGTAATAAACGTTTCAAAATGATGCATACATACTGATACCGGTTAGTAAAAACCATGAATTAATGCTTTGTCAAGTCTGCAGGCAGACGGCAGGTGAAAAACCTTTTAAAATGCGTGTTGTCTAAATGGAGATCGGCTAAGATATTGCAGTATATGCTCCGACCGTCCACACTCACAACAACGGCATACAGACATAAATAAACCAGTGACTGTATTCGCCATGAAACAGACAGTCTGTGGTTTGTACTTGTTTAACTTTTGTCTAGTTTCTGAACAGATATGAGGAGCTGTGAGCTTGAGTGCTAACAGCTAACGGCTGATGTTGTTTTTCTGTGGTTCTCATTGAAGATGACGTCACGGCTCCGCCTACACTGCGTTACTATAGTTACTGCCCCAGCTACTAAACTGTAATGGAAACGCAGCATAAAGTGAGCCAGTCCTAACAAGGCCTAACAAGGCCTAACAGGGCCTAATAAGGCCTAACTATACCGTACTAAGCCGAGCGAGGCCCTGCAATGGAAATGCGCCATTAGTGTGATTATAAGTGCATGTGAGTGAATATTGGCATGCAAATTCGTTTTTATACGTCCTATTCATTGTCTCAATGCGCTCATACATCTTAAGAAATGTATCACTAAAAATGTTAAGAATGTTTTTAGAGAACGTTATCCTACCTTTCAGAAGAACATTCTGGGAACCAAAATAAAACGTCCGCTGAAAATGTTTTGAGAACAGTAGGGCATAATGTTCTAACATGTTATCAAAAACATCTTAAGAAGGTTATCACCAAACATTTCAAGAATGTTTTTAAAGAACGTTATCCTACCTTTCAGAAGAACATTCTGGGAACCAAAATAAAATGTCCCGCTGAAAACATTCCTAGAACAATGAATGGTAACATTCTCAGAATGTTTTTAGAACCAAAAATGTCTAGCTGGGAACTCACACACGCCACCGCAAACATGCAATATGTGCTTACAGCTTATCATGAATTACGTGCTTGTTTGTTTTTTCAAAAGGAAATGTGGTGACATCAGATTTTTTAAAACATCCTTTTCAAAGAAATGCAACACGTTTGTTTTTTAAAGCGTTCTAGAAATAAATCTGACGTTGACCATGACCGTGTAAATATTTGCCATCACAGGAACGTTTTATAAAAAAAGAATAACCTCCTGAAAACGTTATCCGAATGTTGCTTTGAAAATGTTCTTCTTTTGTTATCATAACATTGAGGGAATGTTTTATAAAACAACATCTGTACTGTGTTACATCAACAACGTCCAAAAAACATCTTTAGAATGTTGCAGGCAAAACGTTCCACCTTTGTTAGCATATCACATTAAAGCAGGGGTGGGGAAGCTCCGGCCCCCGGGCCAGTATACGGCCCGCGAGACCATTTGGTACAGCCCTCGAGGTAATTTATAAACACACGCAAAAAAGAAAAAAATGTAAGAAATCTAGACTGCAAAAAAATTAAACAAGCGAGTGCCTGTTTTTCCTGGCCAAGGTCAGGGTCCTTGAACACAACACGAGCCTAACGTGTCATCACGTGGTATAAAAGGGGTTATACTACAACAATAGGGGTTTTCTACAACCAGTGAGATAAAGGCACATCTTTATATGATCATTATAGTTATAAAAAAATAAGACAATAAAGTAAACAGGTATAAAATACTATATGACAGTAAAAAAAAGTTGTTATTAATAAACAAGAATACAGTTTGAAAGGGGAGTGATTTGTAAAATATCCATAAAGAAAAATAAATCTGTTTACAGTTCTGTTTCATATGGGTGTTGAGAGGTATCCATAGATCTCTTAATGTTGCTCTCGAATTGCACCAGATTGATGCTTTTAACTTCAACATTTAAAAACAAATCTTCCCGGGGGAGCATGCCCCCCGGACCCCCCTAGAGGAGGTTAGGTCCCCCCCCCCCACTTAAATCATGTCCACATGGATAGGAAACTACATTTGCACACATCTTGTGTCCAATATCTTTCTGTTTTGGTGGTCATGCCACAACCGTGCACGTGCATGCATGCGTGAGTCATGGTGAGATATCTGGATTAAGAGGTTGCTTTTCTTTGCACAGCATGAAAGAAAGGCGAAATGAATGGGCTGTGATTTTAGTTTTCTAAGCAGAGGTCAATCATTTGTACAGCCCTCGGAGGATGTTGAAAAATTGAAATGGCCCTTGAGAGGAAAAAGGTTCCCCACCCCTGCATTAAAGGAATGTCTTATAAAAAACTTTCTGTCATCTCAGGCCTTAATAACATCCTCAAAACATCCTCTGAATGTTGCAGTTAAAACGTTATCTCTTAGTTAACCTTAAACCTTATAGGAACATTATTTGAAATAATAAACATCCTAAAAAGGTTCTTTGAACATCAGATGAAAACGTTTCTTTAAAACATTATAATAACCTGTAGGTAACGTTAGCCAAAGTTGTGAGAACGTTCCCCGCTAGCTGGAATAACATTTAAATATGGTTTAGGCAGGTTCAAATTAAGAAATATATAGAGGAGCAAGCACACCCTCTCTTAAGTTAGTTCGCATGTGAGGAATTATTATTAATGCATGTTTGGTGTAATTTATAGCAGGTTTGACAAGATCTTTAAATAAAAATGTCGTACCAGGGACTTGGCGAAATCTTAAACACGTCTTATTTATTTCCTCTAAATCTCTCTCCTCCTCCTCTCGGCAGTCACTTATGCAATAAGGTTTTAGTAGAGGACAGATGGAGGTTTTCCAGAACCTTTTAAAGTACTTAAAATCTTTTTTTATTTCATCAAATAAATCCGTTGGGTTAGCTAGCTATCAGCTCTCTCCAGGCCATCTGTCCCATTCGGATTTCACCGTCTCCTCCGCTCACTGATCTACCTGCCTGGGTCTCAAGTAGTTTCCTTGTGAGGCTCAGCACAGGTAGTTCCACCTCTGTTTCATGGTGGCCACATCCCCGCATCGATGCTAAAATAGAATGTATTGTGTGGGGAGGACTGAGAGTGGTTGATACATTTCAAGGGTTGTGAGCGCAGACATGTCCAATTTCTCCCACTGCCACGAAGGCTGATTGGGGGAGAGTTCCATTTTCTGACAGCTTCAAAGCAGCATCATTCAAAAACATGGAGGGAGAGATTTGTTAGGTCAATATTGTTATGCCTTTTTTTCACTCTTCTCCATTCCTCTCCCAACTCGTGCACCCTCATTTTTTCTATTTCTATCTTGCATCCTCATTTTTCTATTTCCATCTGGCTCTCATTTATCAGTTTTCCTATTTGTCTAGTGTCTCAGTCAGATTCAGTTCTTGAGGAGAACCTGTGAACAAATGAAAAGGACAAACACATCCCAACTGATCAAATACTGACGGCTTTGTCCATTGCCCTACACCCTTTGAAATATGACGATGAGGTAGCCCTTTGGTGCCAGTTTTTGTAACGGTGGCCTGCTAATTTGATCCCTCTTGTTACATGCATAGCATCTTTTCAAAACAAACTTTAGTATTCACAGGAAAGGTACATTTTCAATTGATTACATGCAAAATATTTTTAAATAAACTTCCGTATTAAAGGTGTAGATTGTTCAAAATGTGTGATAAAATACCTTGTATCTTTCCTGTGAATACGGAAGTATATTTGAAAATACCTGTTTCTTCTTATTACATCCATAATGTATTTTCAATGTAAACTTCCACATTAACAGGAAATATGTGTTTCTGCTTGTTTAGTCCATGCTGTCTGTTCAAATAACCTTTCGTGTTCATAAGAAACAAACAGATAAGTAACTTCCATTAGTTGAGCTAGGGCTGTGCAATTAATCGTATTTTAATCGCAATTACGATTTTGACCTGCCACAATTACGAAAACAACATAATCGAAAAAAACAATTATTTTGCTTTGCTAGGTTGTGACAGTGCAACATATTTGATCTAATTAATTTTGGTCTCATTTATTTGTATTTACATATGTTTAGTAGCTTGGGGAAGTGCGCTCCAAAATATTTGTTGATCTTGTTTATTGGTATTTATTATTTAAATGTATAATTTATTTTTGTATTGGTTTTTCAGTTGAATTATACGTTCAGGGTAATCAACAGTTAAAAAGATACTGTTCAAATTATTATTTGTATTTGTTTTAAAGTTCAATAAATGGATGTTTTCAAAGTCAATGAATAATCGTATTTAATAATCGTGATATCAATTATTGACCCAAATAATCGTGATTATGATTTTTGCCATAATCGCACAGCCCTAAGTTGAGCACATAAGTCATGCCACAAAAGAAAGGTCAAATTGGTTGAATTTTGTTTTCTTGCAAGACAGAACCGTCTCCTGGGTGAAAGCCCTGCGTTAGTTTGACCTCTCTCCTTCCCTCCATCCT
The DNA here is from genome assembly GCF_902827165.1 of Trematomus bernacchii. Classification (NCBI taxonomy): domain Eukaryota; kingdom Metazoa; phylum Chordata; class Actinopteri; order Perciformes; family Nototheniidae; genus Trematomus; species Trematomus bernacchii. The sequence goes on from NW_022987513.1 coordinate 3,153,608, forward strand.
GCATTAAGTGGACTTATATTGCTCTTTGTAAATGACCATAGATTTGACACAGTTAACCGGAGCGCACCTATGATGCATGCATTCCTGGATGTACACACGCACAGTTGTGGCTAGTTTTGAAAGTGATGTAACTGTGGAGATGTGTGTCCCCTCTGTCCTGCTCAGCTCCGTGTTTTATTGTAATACATGATATTCATACAGCACTTTTCCGATTGCCCAAAGACGGTTGTTAATTGGTCTATGTGAGTGCATGTGCATGTGTCGGACACCGATACTCATCTCATCAGATGATCATTTGATCATGTGACAGTATAGCAGCGAAGCTATTAAATTGTATAAAGTGGAAAAACTGCACAGATCTTTAGCCCTGTGATGGTACATTGGGCCCAGCACTAAAACAATCCGAAGACTGATTTTACGGAAGACAGGAAAGATATATTCCGGCTGTGATTGGTTGCTCGTCATCACATTATAAGCGGTGCATGTTGATGTGTTCCAAACATTAAACCAGGCTACTTTCAACTAAGGACGCTGTAGTTAGCATCTACATTGTCAACATAGTGGATTTGACCACCCAGCCTGTGATCGGCACCATGCATACTGCAAATATTATTTTTCCTCAGAACAAAATGTGCCGGAGTGGAGTTTACAATTGAGTTAGTATGAAGTTTGGATTATATCGTACAGATGCTGAAGGGTGAAGGGTCAGACACATTTACTTTACACTTTTGTAGCTAAATTATTTTTCTTATTGATGTAAGTGAGGATCAAGTGAAAAGAAACCCATATTTTTGCTTTGATGTTTATAAGCTTTAATTGAATATAGAAACAAACTAACGCCTTGAATCTCATTCGGGGAATTAATGGCCTCCAAGTTCTTCATCCTCAAATGAGTGAATATTGTTTCAAACAAACAAAACTAAAGAAAACTTAACAACCAAAAACTCTAATGAGGTCGAGGCTGCATGTGCTAATGAGTTTTATTCTAAGCCGGGGGATAAAGTAAAGTCGAGGTGGCTGGCCAGTGGAAGGCCCCTTTAAGGAGTGAGATGTTACAGAGCCTGCCAAGTGTTAATGGCCTGCCCCGACTTGAAGGTTAACGATCGGTATTTGATGCTGCCTCCGTGACCACGCTCCTCTGACTCCAATCAATAGTCATGTTAATAAGCAGCAGAAATACTTGACACTCAGCCTCCTTTCTGTGCTGGGTGAATTGCTGTATTGATCCTTGCCCGCTCATTTTAATTCCAGTATTTCTTACAAAAGAAGCCAAATGCACATGGCATTGACCCATGCTGAGTGTAACTGATTGGGGAAGGAATTACATTGCTTTTGTTGGTGTTCACTGACTGCTAGAGTTCTCATCAAAAGTCTTATGACATTTCTGACCAACACTTTGATTGCCAATATTTCACCCCTGGTAATACAATGGATCCTATAATCCTCCATCCGTCTCCTCTTATATACAAAAAGTGGGTTTCTACCAAGGTGATGCATGTTTTGTAGTTTCCTAGCAGCACAAACGCGGCACCACGTGTCGCGGAGAGAAACTGAGCCTGACTGAGTAATGGAGGCCAAGACGAGCTTTCTGCCTTTAATCAACATGAGATGAGGCAGAGGGAAGCCTTCATCACGTTGTGCCTTGGGGGAGTCAGGCAGGACGTAAAGAAGGCCAGTTTGATCTTGATGAGCTTTTTAGGGTGTCAGGGCTTTTCGGAGATGAGTTTTCATGGGGCCTAGTCATCCTGGGAGGAATGCTTTCAGGTGACACTAATTGCTCCTCCACCCAGCTAGCTGTCACGAAGAGAAAAAACTCTGTTTGCCAGAAAACTCTCCGACTCTCTCAGTGTCATGATGAGGCTCAGAGAGTTGCATGCCAGAGGAGTAACATGAAGAATGAAGAGTAATTAGCAATGCATGTATTTAAATCTATGCACACTGCAGCAAATAAACGGGGATGTCAAGGCCCAGGAGGCGCCTCAGAGGCTGATTGATCAGAGAGCAAGAGACTGTTTCAAATGCTGAGGGTGTTGAGGCTGCTTTACTGGAGGGTAGCACAATGTTCTTTGAGAAGATGGTCACTATATGTTGGAGTCTTGAGGGTCTCGGGAGCATAAATGTTACATACAAATGTGACGAATGTGACAAGAAGAAATTATAAGAAGAAATTGCCTTTTAATGTTGTTTGTATCCTAATTTTTTTTATTTTGTCTGTACTTAGAAACATGTAGTTTTCACACTCTACAAGGGAACACAAGACTTACAGTAGATTCAAGGATTTGAAAATATGCATGATTTTTCAGTTATGAATTTGTATGGTATGTTTCAGAGTCATTATAATGATAATTTGAATTGTGGACTAAATAAAAGCTATTGCTCAACTGTTGAATATAAGGTATATAAAAAAACATTGGATGATATTGCGTTCAGCTTACATACTGCTCTTATTTGCGTTTTGATTTACCGGGAACACCATTACTGACACTCTGAAAAATAGCATTTATTTTGCTTATTTAACAGTAACCCAACATTACTACTGCTGACGATCTTCTTACTGCTTACATTAGTGCTATTTCTCCAATTATTGGTCATGTGCTATTGTTTTTGCACACGTGCCCTTAGTGTTAAGAGGGTGTTACCTATGCGAAATATAAATTAGCTTTCAATTAATGATTGTAGAGCAGTTGTGGATGGTTTATAAAGTGTGTTGGGGGTTGATTTCTCATATTTTTCGGTTTGGAATTCGAATTCTAAGAGAACGTAGCTCCTGGAGGCCCAGTGAGTTGAAGCGTGTATTGTATTTAGCCACCAGCACATTCTCATTAACATTCTGCTTTCGCTGATTGGTAAGGGTCCATTGTTTTAGACAGCAGGGTAAACAAGAAATGGCCTTGGTTTTATATAGAGGTGAATGTTCAATTAAGATTACATTTTCCATATAATGAACATTGGATGGATTCTCTTTTTGTATGAATTTATCAGGAGATACACAGAAACACCAACTGTGTGAGGTGTACCAAGATTATTCAAATGTGAGCCTTAGATACGGCGGTGAATTAAAGTGGGTACACAAGCAGTGCACTCCTCTGCATAAGCCATAGTAAATATGACACTGCAGCAGAGTCCAATGGGGGTTGATTTATTGCCCCCAGCAGCAGGGGCATTTAATTTCCATGTATAGTGGAATCATTTTGATTACATACTGCTCATTTCTGCATCAGCAATGACTCCTGTGAGTCAGTATAAATGTCTATGGCAGAGCACCACCAGATGTTTGCAACAGTAAATTATCAGCGAGAGCCAGTCTCTGCGGACAGTTAACTCATTCTGTGTGCTTATGGAAAAAAATATAAGTGAGTGAATAAAGATTACATGCCATGTTTAAAAAGGCTAATTAGTTTGACATATCGTTTACCTCAAAGCACCAGGAGAAATGTTTTCCTTGCCCTCTCTATTCTTATTTATTTTTAAGTTGACAGCAAGACCCTAACTGCATGGTACAGATATTTTGCCTTGAGCTCATTTAGTTAAGGCCAAACCCGGAAACAAATAAGTCCCTGAGGGTGTTGCCGTTTCCCCATTGGCTGTTCCTCTTTCAAGTCAATATGGACTGATAGTGTTTACGCTGTTTACACTCTGCTTCTACTTTTCTAAAACTACTACAAATACACTGTACGTTGGCAGCTGAAAAACGCTTTTAGATGAGTAGCATCTAGAGCTTGATCATATTGTTGAAATTATTAAAGGGGCCCTCTTATGCAAATGTTCACAATTGTATTTTGTGTCTCTACTGTGACATGTTTACATGCTTTAATGTTCGAAAAGTGTTTTATTTTTCTCATACTGCCTGTGTTGCAGCACCTCTTTTTACCCTCTGTCGGAAACGAGACCCCGATCTGCTCCGATTGGCCAATAGAAGCACAGTGTCATAGTGATGTCACTATGTAGCGGAAGTAAACAATGGACTACAATGGAGGCGTTTCAGGCAGGGGGGGGGGGGGGGGGACCACAAAAACCTAGGAAAATCCGAAGGAAAGGAAAGGGAAAACAAGAAAAAGTGTAATATGGCCCCTTTAAATTAAAACAGGCTTGTACTCAGGCCCGGCGTCATGGGCGGGCCCCCATCCAGGATTTGGGCCCGCCCATGAGAAATCAGGGTTGATTAAAAAAATTATTATATAATTTTTTTTTTACATTTTTGTATTATTATGTTTATTGTTGTTATTTGTAGGGCTTTGTCATAACATTTATTTTTGTATTAAACTATGTTGAAACATTAGTATAATATCATTTTTTTATTTTGCTATGAAATTCTGAATGAATCTGTGCGCGAGACTGGTTTTTCGCGGGGTTGAGTCGTGTGTGTGTGTGAGACGCGTCATAGCAGCCTGTCAGTTTACTCTGGCGGTTAGTTTGGCTATTATCCTTTTTTATATGTATCGGCAACAATGGATATTAGGAAGTGGTTCACGAACAATAAGAGCTCAAAAAAGGATTGTGGCAACTCAGCACCAGATTCTGGCAACTTGACATGTCCCCCGGCGCCATCTCTTCTACCTTCTCCTCCACCTGGACCCGAGTCAACGTTGTCAGACGCAGCCTCTTCGGAGCAGGGCAGCAGCAGTTCATCCTTAAGCAGCCCAGGCCCAGCTCCCATTCTAAACGCTCGTGATCTTGGAGATTTTCGTTTTCTAGTTCCAGAGGACCTTGGCGTGGATACACCAAAAGGTAGTCCTGGATAGTTTTCCATCTCGGCTGTTCTCCGGGAAAAAACGTAGTTTTGCCAGCTCATGGTACCAAAACCGACCCTGGCTTGAATACTCCGTGAAAGGCGATGCTGCGTACTGTTTCCCATGTAGAAAGTTTAAGGCTCATCATCATGACGCATCGTTCACCGTAAAAGGCTTCAAAGACTGGAAGCATGCCTTACAAAAGGGCACGGGTCTTAGCAAACACAGCTCTTCCAAGGAACATTTAGTGTGTGAGAAATTGTGGAGAGAAAAACAAATGCGCATCGAGACTGGTCAGGAAATCACAACTCTTGTCAACAAAGATCAGCTGGCTCGTAACAGATATTACGTGGGCTCCATTATTGACATTGTGACTTTTCTCTCTACCAGCAATCTTCCTTTCCGAGGTGACCACGACTCTTTAGAATGTATGTCCAAGTCTGGCAGTGGGTTATTTTTGTCATTGTTTGAGTATACCATCGAAAAGGACCCAGAACTCGCGAAAATTGCCCCCACCATTCCCAAAAATGCTACCTACATAAGCCATGATATACAAAACGGCATAATTGACCTGATGAGCAAAGTTGTAACGGAGCATATTGTTGAGGAAATAGGCGACTCCTTTTACACTGTCAAAATGGATGGAACCCGAGACCCAACAGGCTGTGAAAACATTTCAATTGTACTGCGTTTTGTTGATGAGAACTATGTCATAAAAGAAAGGCTCTTGTACTATTTGATTCAAACATAGATTATAAAATGATTTGCTACTACATCACTTCAGGAACAAAGATTACGAAGACCACTTCAGACAATTGCATTTGTATATTTAATATAATGGAATTTACATCAAAGACAGTGCTTGACCAATACACTGTTCTGATGTAAGTTTTAGAAAAGTAATGCACTTAACACACGGATATACATTTTACAATTTGGCCAACATTTTACACATTGTCCAAACATGGTCAAACTATAGTATTCCCTCTACTCTTGGTAATGTGGATTGTCAGATATATGAGAAGTGATTCAATAGTAACAGATGAAAGCCATGCTATAGCCTTGCTTTCTGTTTGGATGCGATAAGATGAAACTTCCCCTCTGCTCACTGTTCACTCTCATACACTGCAGCACCCTGGAAGCTCCCTGCTTTAAAACACATCACGGTAAAAACAGCAAGATCAAGGTTCACTTCTGCAAATATTAATATCCTTTCAAACCTTTATTTTGGAGATGTCTCCCCACCTTTTGTATTCAGAGTGCTGCGGTGGCCTGTCAGCTGTATTCTTGGCCTTGCAGCTTGGTTTGTTCATTATAGTGGTTTGATTGGAGCGACAGGGACTACAGGAGAGAGATGACCCTCCCCCCTTTAGTCCTCTCAGTTTGATGGTGCTCATGAAATATTGTATTGAATGGAAAAATGTATGCTTAAAGGTTGATGATTGGTATTTGAAAGAGCATTTAAAGACATGTAATGATTTATTATAATAACCTGGATAAAAGAAAGCCCAGACAAATACTTCATCTCTCAACACAATTTTCGAAAATGGAACAGCACAATGTTTAGATGGCATCCTCTGATAATGTTGTGGTTGCTGCAGAAGTGTGCTTGGTCAGCCAAATCCCCGGTCTCACAAATATGTCTGCTGAGGCGAGGTTCCAGCTAGGAGTTACATTAAGCCTGCTCTCATTACAGTCCAGAGGAACATGCACGCATTTCTGTGTGTGTGTATGTATGTATGTGTGTGTGTGAGTGAGAGACTGAAAGAAAGAGGCCCTCTGGGGATTTGGCTCCAGCACTGGTGAAGATAAGGTAGTGTGATTTCTCCTGACATGGCCAATGATTCATAATTGAGGCAGGACAGCTGTTGCTGGCTGCACTGACAGGTCCCAGGGTGGATGACAGATGATAGGGCCCTGTGGGGACAAACTATCTATCACTCAGAGTGCTCACTGTCCACCATCTGCTCACCTGTCCTTCATGAGCAGCCCTGGTGTATGTAAACCTAGAGGTGAAAGACCAACTACCTGTCTAGCCTCACTGGATATGATCATATCTGTTGTTGCATTAGAAATAACACAATGCCATACACACCTATGTGATGTTTACTGATAACTTTTGGTTAATTTAGCATTGAAGGACAATCACAATCAAAGTCTAAAATGAAATATAGGAACTTTTTCACTGAAAAACCACCTGATTTCAATGAAATTAAATGAATTAAGAATGATATACTTTATTTTCTAGAGAGTTTCCTTAGTCACAATCTCTACTTTCTGGAAAAGAACAAAGAAAGGACCAAAGCATCAAAGAGAACATTTTACATAACATTATATTTTTGAATTAATATAAATAGGTTATGTACAGTAACAGAAACATTTATGTGGAGCAAAGTGATTTAATAATTCAGCTGTGCATTTTTGATTCAATGCACAACAGAGAGCATACGTGGCTAGTATAGTATGTATGTTTCTATCTGTTGGAGACAGTTATTGTAAAAAAACAGGATACAACAATTATTTTGTTGAGTTGAAAAAAGCTAAAGATTAATGGATACAATGGCTGGTAGAAATGGCAAGATCAGATTTATTTTCCTTACGTATGTTGAGATATCTGATATTAGAACAGGCAAAAAGATTGACTTGGATTGGGTGGATTGAGCAAGAAAAATATATTTTCCATCATTTCCTTTTTGGAAATATGCTTGAATTATACATTTTTGAACCATGGTAGAGTTTCTCACCGACTAGCCATTTCTCATCTACCAACCAGCTTTACACAATGGTGGAGACAAAGGAAACACATATTTGAATAATAATTTAAGAATACATTTCAGAGATGAAGGAAATGATAGGCTCTATTTGTTTTTTTTACTTCATTTGAATTCCCAATAAAACTAACCCGCTTTGGAAAAATCTAAATATTCAACCTTGCAAGCGTACATTTGTTTGGGTGAAAAATAATAATGAATTGATACGATATATTTCAACATTTACGCTTCTTTATCCAAGACTGCAATGCAACAATCAATCACAATCAGTTTGTGTCTCCAAGGATGTCTACATTTTTCAGACAATCAAGTTACCTCCGTTGTTAGCAATATTGCAATCCCACATTGTCAACGCTATCATCTCATACCTTGAATATATGAGAATGGATGTTAAATTGAAGGAGAATTACTGTGCTGTGCTGTGGGGGTGAAAATGAAGTTATAAGATACGCAAGTAGCTGAAGTAACCTGATTTGCAAAACACCCAAGCCCTCCATAATAACTCAGAGACAGAGAGGCAGTAATGGAAAAAAAGAAAAAGAGAACTGTGCCTAAGGCTTTGTCATTGGCGATGCCCTTGAGAAAGAGAGAAACGGGGGATTCTAAAATCCTGTGGCATGCCTTTATGTTGTTAAAGGTTACTGCAACAAATTACCAATTTAAGCTAAGATGCACAGCGTTTGCATTTTAAACATGCACAGGTGATTTTGAAACACACAAGCAAATATGTGTCTATTTGTATGTAGTGTTTGTCTCTTTTTTCACTTTGGCTGAAACCTCCTAGACTTGTGTTCAATTCTGCTTGTGATAAAAATCAAATCAATCAAAGTGGCTGAGCTCACAGATGATTCAGGATGAAGTCACCTCTAAGCTCAGTCTCAGAGTGTCCATTAGCCTCTGCACTCATTGCCAGCTCTCCTTTGACTTTGAGTGACAGCCAACCCGGCCAAATTCATTTTCCTGCTGCCGTCGTGCACCCTGCCCACTGTCTCAGCTTTTCCAGGCTGTTGCACTAAAACTCCTGCACACATATTACCTCAGGGACAGCAGCCTATGGAGGGCCGGCAACACTTTTTCTGCCTCATGGCATACCTAAGACCTAAGCCCACCACCTGTGACAGCATTAGCTTTTAGAACACGTTATGTATTTCACTGAGAGCTTGAGATGTGGTGGATTTGGCTTTGATGGTGCACTTGTCATTCAAGACAGGAGCTGGCTCCACTCCAAATCATCAGATTGGGCAGCTGTTGCCTCATCTCTTTTTAGTAGCAAAGGCCCAAAACATTAAGCTATTTGTTGATATTAAGTTATTTGGCCAATCTCAATATTAAGTTATTTGATTGCCATTTGTTTTGAGGTTAAGTCATCTTTAACCATAAACGGTTTATCAGAAGTGGAGGTAGTAATTGTGATGAGTTTCACTTTTTTGGCAATTATCATCTTGGTTTTGGCTTTTCAAGACATTTTTGACTCCTAAAAATGTCTTGTTTAGTATTCAATTGTACTTAGCTCCAGCCTCTCGTGTCATTTCTGGTTGCAAAAATTCAAAGATTGCCTCAAACCAAGACGATAATTGCCCAAAAAGTTAAACTCATGGCTTCAAAACTGTTAAAAAATAACATTCATGAATTAAAAACACAATTTAAAACGATTAATGTTCTCAGACAAAAAACAAAACAGCGCCGAGACCTGAATAAAATCTTGGATTTGACCTGTCAATCACAAGGAAGCCATTTCAATTAAGCATTCCTTGCTTTAGGATATTTTTCACTACAAATGGCACCATAGTTTACAAAATGATCATCATACTCAATTGAAGTGGACTTTAAACTAGTGTTTAAGCTCAATATTGTATTTACAAATATATTTACTGAGGTAATACATTATATAAGCAGTATCATTATCTTATAGACTTCTATACATTCAGATTTGTTCCTGCAACCTGTGTAGGCGCCTCCTGCTGGTCATGAGAAAGAATGCAAGTTTAAGAAAACGTCTGCATTTGTTTTACTTTCATAACAGAGACGCTGCTTGTCTTTATCAAAGTGTGTTTCAGGGGGGCGGGTAGTGTTGTACACTTTAGTGCAACAATAACAGGCTTTCAATCATTCTGAATAAAATGTTAAAGAATTCCAAATGATTTGAACTCAAACTCGATTTAAAAAATAAACCTTGGTTAACTCAAAAAATGGTTTAAACCATATTGTTATTCAAGAGTGCCATGCAAACACAAGGTAATATATTTCCATGCACCTTGAAAGAAGCGAGTCAGAACAAACTATTGCCAACTCAAGTGAACGTTTCTTTCTATATTTATCATGCATAATGACCATGACCTTCTGCTGGATTAACATGCCTCTTATCGTTCTGTTGGGGAATGAATCAAATGCTGCTCCAAAATATGTCAGTGCTCCATTATCCAGAGAGTTTAACAACGTAAAATCCTCCCGAGGTTCCTTCACCAGATTTAGCTGCAGATGCTGTTCAAACCTGTTGAAGACATAAAGCACTGCTGTCAGAGTGGCTTACAGGCACAAGGCGAACACCGAAAGAGGATGAATCAATCATGAGTGGAGTGACCCAGACAGATTCTACAATTACTCAAGAACGTGTCTACAATCCCGGAGCAGGTTAACAAAGAAATGACTAAACCAAACAGATCCCCGTGCTACTGCTTCGGTCGACAACTGAGCAAAGTAACTCAGCAGGTGACCCATTTTTCAGAGCGACATCATCATTAGACTAAACCTGGCTTTAAATGGAAACACAAAAGCGGGGGTGCTAAATTAAGATCCCATCTGGTGTGAACTGAGACCTCATAAGTCAACAGTTAGTCACCAGGTTTGTGTGCAATGGGATTTTTGGGTTCAATGATGGAGTTAAAAGTGTATGAAATGTTCTTTTAGTTTTTTTTCATAGAGTGGATGGAAATAAATGTGCTCATTCTTACTGTGCTAGAAATACAATGCACAGCCTGTTACCTTTGTGCAAAGCGTGACTCTTCAAAGACACTTTGCAATAAGTCAGCCATGAACCGTTTTCTTGCATGATAGCATATGTGACACAAAGGTACAGCGATAAAGACAAGAATGTAATCCAATGTCTCTTTTTTTTTTTTCAGGTGCTGAATGTGAGTGTGTTGGAGGGGGAGCAGGTGACAGTGGAGGACACGGGTGGCCGGGAACCCTTCATCCTTGCCAATGAGTCGGTCTTGATGAGAGGCCTCGTGCTCCGCAGCTGGAGCAACCAAATCTCTATCAGATTCCGTGGTGACCAACAGCGCAACTCCATGTTACTCCTGCTCCATTACCAAGGTGAGTCAGTACCATCTTGGATAGGCTTTTTCTCTGGCTGAACCCATTTTCATTTTGATGTAGGTGAAAAACGCTCTTCTTGTATTCTTTTAGACCGATAACAATTGCCTTGAACTGCGTTTAACCCAGTTTACAGAAATGATGCCCTTTTTAAATAGATGCAATATGTGGCCAAACTGAAAAATACCAGTAACACATACAGCACCAACGCCCTAATGCATATCCTACTTTATACTCTATTGTACTCTTAATGGGACCATCATTTACTCAAAGGAAATCATGCTGTATTGACAAAGACTTGAAACTAGCGATTGAGACCATAAACTTAATAGGAAAATATAAACAAAGTCAATAAATCGACTGAGACGTAAGGGTTATTTTGTCATAGACTTCTATATAATTGATCTTTTTACAACCATTGGAGTTGCTTCATTTTTCAGACCAGGAGATTGCCACTTAGTCTGAACTCTATGATATAAGAGAAGATAGCTTTACCATTGATATCAACACATTCAAATGTTTTGTGAGTGCTGATTTAAAGGGGACCTATCATGCAAAATGCACTTTTGTACGTCTTTTATACATGAATATGTGTCCCCGGTGTTCCAGGGAACTCACCAAGTGTCAGAAAACACAACCCTCTCTATTTTCCTCCATACCCAAATCTCTAAAAAAGGGGCTGCAACGGATCTGATAAAAACTGATCCAGATTTGAACACTGTCCTGACGTCAGGACAGTGGCGCTACGGCTATTGGGCCAACTCCACCAATCAGGAGGAGACAGCCACGGCCATTGCCGTTCAAAAGCGCTGGAGACGCTGTAGTACATATGCCAGGCCAGTAGATGGTGCTGTTCTCACTGAATCTGCCCTTGCAAAAACAGAGCTAAAAAATGTCAAATTGAGCAAAATGAGGCATGGCTAAAATGCATGATCTGTTTGGTATTTTGAAAAAAAAAAAGTATAAATATGCCTTATATAGGTATGGTCCTACACTATATTATTCAAATATAGCATGATAGGTCCACTTTAAATTGGCCTTTGCATTTACACATAAATGAGATGAAATCAAATGAGATCAAATAGTGACTGCAAGAGAAGATTGTGCGCCAGAATCGACAGCAGATATGGTTACTGTATGTTGTGGGTGAATATTATGGCCCATAAATCCATCCCCTCTGTCTTTTGTTTCGTGTGTGACACTGATCTCCCATGTCCGCAACAATGTCTGTTTATCTTAGCAATCACACAAAGTGGCCAGCAATTACATGCCCCATCGATTTGAGTTCATGGTGGATGCTGGTGGACAAAACATTCATTCCACCACATTACTGTGGCACTTTCATCAGCTCGAAAATGAAAGCGACCATCACAACAGTGCCGCTGACGTGAGATAAATCAGCCTGTCGCTGTTGGACGTGTGAATATTGCTGTGTGGTCAGGCTGAAATGATGACAGTGAGAGGTCAGTGCTGATCATACAGGGTGGTGCATAGATGGGGACACATGGTTACAAATGGAGGAAATATATTACGCTGTCAGTTCTAATGCGTTTCTCCTTCTCTTGACATACTCAGCAGAATTGCATGCAGTGTTCACCAGGTTTATTGAGGAAAATACCGTGTGCCTTTCTTTGGAATTGTCAAGTGTAGCAAAACAAGCAAAAAGGTTGTTTTGGGTGATTATGTTGGAAAGTGGAATGGAAACATCCAAAATAAACATATGGGTGTTAATATCACTATACTTAATTGGCCAAAAGCACAAGAAAATACATAATGTTTTAATAGTAGTATGCAGCTAATGCCAAAAAGGCTCTGCAGGAAGACTTTGTGACACTATACAGAGTGCTGATGCCCTTCATTTTGAAAATGCTGGCTGCTGCTTATTTTGAGACCCATGATGCTGCATTTGCTCACAACACTTCTTAAGGAACATGAATTATTGAGTGGTTCCATATGTCCGATGCAAACATCATATCTAGAATAAGCTCAAAACCAAGAGAAGGCACACAACTAGAATATTGTGCATGCATGTGTGCAGGTTCACACTCACTTGAGATAATGATTCAAGCTGTAATGATATACACCCTGAAATTAAACAAAGTAATTTCTGAGCTGAGACTTATTCAGGTATGTATCATGAATAGAGCCAAAGTATTGGTTAAAATGCTAAATGTTTGCTCCTGAAATATCAGCTGTCAGTACATTACAACACAGAATTCAAACAGAGCCGTAAAATAATTCACATCAAGTTCACCATATCTGATTAACTTAAAGGGGACCTATCATGCAAAATGCACTTTTGTACGTCTTTTATACATGAATATGTGTCCCCGGTGTTCCAGGGAACTCACCAAGTGTCATAAAACACAACCCTCTCTATTTTCCTCCATACCCAAATCTCTAAAAAAGGGCAACGGATCTGATAAAAACTGATCCATATTTGAACACTGTCCTGACGTCAGGACAGTGGCGCTACGGCTATTGGGCCAACTCCACCAATCAGGAGGAGACAACCACGGCCATTGCCGTTCGAAAGCGCTGGAGACGTTGTAGTACATATGCCAGGCCCTGTAGATTGGTGCTGTTCTCACAGAATCAGCCCTTGCAAAAACAGAGCTAAAAAATGTGAAATTGAGCAAAATGAGGCATGGCTAAAATGCATGATCTGTTTGGTATTTTGAAGAACAAAAAGTATAAATATGCCTTATATAGGTATGGTCCTACACTATATTATTAAAATATAGCATGATAGGTCCACTTTAAATGAAAGCTTGTCTATTGTTAAACTATTGAAATATATATGATGTCCCCACTTTTGTAGAGTGTGGGACTTAGTGATTAAAGACTAAATTATAAACAATACATTTAAAGGGAACGGTATTATTATCTTCAATGAACCAGAAGCACACTATGAATGAGGTAGAGTTCTAAGACAAAAACAGCGATATCTCCCAAACCAGACATCACCATGGTCGCGACCTGTCAATAACAGATTTTTTCATTTAAATGACTTTAAATGTGACCATAATTTACAGAATAAAAGTCCTGCTGTATTAAAAAAGACTTGAAACTATCAATTGAGACTATGAACTCAATAGGAACATGTTTAATTAGGTAATACATTGAGGGAGAATGCTGATCATTATTTCATAGATTTACATACATCAAGACTCCCTTTGGTCGCCCCTTGCTGGGTATTAAAGAGAAATAAGTTTACGTTTTCCGACTTGGAGTTTGCTGCCGGAGTCCTATCATGCACGTTTCAATACTTTTAATGAATTTCAAAATGAATTATTTTATAAAAAGAATACCATATTTCACTTTAACTTAACATACAACCTTCAAATAATTGTGTCTACTGTATATTCCTCAGCACTTTTTCATTTGAATAATTCTGAACCTATAACCGTGTGTTGTCAGCAATGGTGGCCTGCAGGCAAATGTGTGATGTTCCACCAATCAATCGCCTTCAAAGTTGATACCAATTTCGATACAGTAATGAGAAGAAATGCAATGAGCAGATTTTCTGGAAGAGTAGACATATTGGATACGCAGAAGATATTTCAATTTGTGCTCCTCTCCCCTTGGTGAGCAGAGTATCACCTTGTCTGTATAATAGGCTGTGAGAAATGTGATTGGACAAGCGTGGAGAAGGGGACAGAACTGTGCAGAGATGGATCTGAGCTCAGGGTAATTAATATCTGTTCCAGCGCTGGCTCGGCCTGCGATGGCAGATTGATGGATGCCTCGACACAGTATAACACCAGCAGTGGGCCTAACACTCGGAACATGATTATAGGGGTGTTTTACTGTTTATATGCATGGAGTCCCAAGTAGGACTGTTGGAAAGGAGGGAAGCATACCACTTTCCTCGTACATCCTTAATCATTACCTTATCTTTTCTTCAGATTCTCATCTACATGACGCATTCTTTGTAATCAACAACAATGTCCACAGAGACATCTTCTGCAGCTACAGCATTTGAACAAGAAAACAACCAACGGTGCATGAATCTAACAACAAACCATGCATGGTTTCACATACAAATGGTGTTATGTAAATATAGTGTAATGTGACTGTTGTGTTTGTAATGGCTTTTCTAAGAAGAAAAACACACCCAAAAGACACAAAAAGTAAAAAAATACACACATGAACTCTTACAAACCTTATCATATTAGCGAGCAAAACATAACCATATAAAATAAGTGTAGTATCAAACAAGAAATGCAGGACTATTTGCTGTATTAAATTCATATGTTTTTCTGTCAAACAAACGTGAAGATTCTTGGCCTGTCTTGGTGCGTGCTTGCGATTTGTTACATTATTACCTTAAAATATAAGTTTGTGACACAATTAATAATGGGTTGAGGCAATATATATATACTTTTTAAAATGATGCCTCTTTATAAGGATCATTTATTGCAATTATTGATGCAAGCATGTTGACAGACTACTTCATGTTAAAGTATTGGCACCCAAATGATCAAACTAATTAAAGCTAGATTCAGACTTTCTTCACGGAGAAGTACAAAAATGCTGTCATTTAATTAAAAACATAACTCATTTATATTCATGAGCATTGTTGGTACTTGCATGCAAATGTGGACAACCCAAGGCAAATTGGTCCTTCATTTTAAATGGAATTAGAATGAAGATGGAATTCAACTCCTTTGTCATTGAATTGCCATCATATCATTGTCACTGCAGGACTTTGTGAAGTACATCATATATGGATGGCATTGCCAATGGCTGTGATGCTTTACAGGAGTTATTGATTGACTGGAACTAATGAGCTGGGTTGGCCGGTGGAGCTCGGCCAATGGCAGCGGTCCACCGATTCGCCACAACTTCTCAGTAGCAATAATGAGATGCAGCCTCTGGTCCAAAGTTATTTCTCTTTAATAGCCTTTATTGAGTAAATGACCATTAAAATCAAGTTTTTAACCCAACCACATAAATATCAATAGGCCATATCATGGCAGGACTATGCTCTGGCTTTCTACAACTGAATCACTTTCCCAGAGACAACACTATTGATCTTTCTGTTAAAGGTAATGCTTTGGTGCGCAGCCAGAACATGGGGCTTGGATACAGTGAAAACAAGTCACCTGATAACTGCATCTCCAGCAAAACAGCTGACTGGAGATGACTGCACAATGGCACAGGATTTTCTCTCCTTTTGGAAAACCCATTTTACTCCCAAATTGTTGTTGTAACACATGGCGGATAATATTCTCCAAACACACTGGCATTAAATATAATACAAATCGACATTACATTCATTATTCATGCTCTGTTTTCTGTCACACTATTTCATTATCTCCTGCCCTCGCCTTGCCAAGTTTGATCTCATTCCAGCTCTTTACCTGGAGGGATTCAGGCTTGGAATACAACAGTGCAGCAGTCTATTAGCCCTAAATTGACTTGCATTTTATTTGTTTGTCCAAACGCGGTGGATTACTTAGTTTAACTGCCTTCTCCACCTCATCTATTGTGTCCTAGTCAACAATGGTTGTCCATTATTGGTTGAGCAGCAGCGTTCTCAATTTGGCAATGAAAACTGTGCAAACAGCAGAATAAGGCTCATTATTGTGTGGAGTGTGCGAGTATTTACTTTCTATGTAAATGATTTCCGGAAGTTGAGCAACTTTAGACTGAGGGTTAGAGAAACAATAAATAATTATTGGATCCGAAATACACATTCAGAACTCCATATTTGTGACAACAACAAAACAACTTGAATTCCAGATAGGTAAGAAAGGGCAGAAAGCAATATAAACAGAAATGTGTTATATTATATTGCCGTTGCACAGAGAAAAAGAAAGAAAGCACACTGGGGACTTGAACTTTTTGAACAAGCATCGAGAAATGACAAAAATAGAGTGAAATTACCCAATGTTCTGATGCCTGATGAATATGTATTGATATTTACAAGCTGCACATAAAACCTAATTTGAACAATTCTCTCTTCAAACCGTGCCATTTAAATCCCAAAAGCTTGTATCTATTTTTGCCCCTGTCTTCTTCTTTCTTTGGATACCTATTTTAAAAGAGCTTATAAATTATGATTGTGAGACAGTGAGATGGTGTCAGGACTTTAATGTCTCCTTATTCTGACCCATAATACCTTTCTTCATCTCCAGAATGATGTCTATGGTCCATACCAGTCACGCTATGAAACGGAAGGTTTACCTGCATATTTCCAATGTGACTTTTTCCTCTCCTCTAAAAGGAAACAATAACCAAAGACCCATATGTTTCCTGTGGCCCCACAGTACCAGCTAATCTTCCTGGCTGTCTGCACCGTGAATCTATTATTTGTAATGGCAAAACAATCAGACTTTATGGCCCAGCACCACATCTACGGGAACGGGGACCGCACGTAATTTAATACTTCAGGAATTGGCTCTACAATTTTTGCCCCTGGCTCTCCCGCTGCATGCTCAATAGGGATGTAAATGCTGCTATGATAATGGCAATAACTAGGTTCATTGGAGCTAGTGATAAACTGTGAATTGAATGGATGACCCGGGGCAGCGTACCTCGTCCCTGTGGCTCACTGATTTAGCGCAGAAAGAAAGATCTCTTTTATTATGGTGGAACCCAGTGACTTTTGTAAGAGAAAAAAAAATAGTGAGTGTGAAAAATACTAGAGGAGGGGCTGTTTTACAAGCTTTTATGCCCATTATGTGTTTAGGGCTTTTTTCCCTTTAGGTCAAGTTCAAAGATGGATAAAATATCATTATAAATATCCAATTTAGCTTCAAGGTAAGAGTAGAAACATCACTAAAGGGTTGTTTTTCATCTTTAAATGACCAGAAGGAATGAAAGTACTCCAAATCCAAACTGCTGCAAAGTGTTTCATCATCTTTTTTGGTGGCTGTTTAACCTCCAATAGCTCTGCATCAGCGCATGTAAAGACCTCAGAAACCAAATATATTAAAGTATTCACGTGTCAGATTTATCTGTTTTCATGTGGCTGCTGATCAAGCCGCTAAATGTTTGATGCTCAGCCGTTTAACATGGAAGCTCCATCAAAATTGTTGAACAGTTGGTGTTTACTTTATCATGGTCATTCAGATTTGGTCAACCATGTTCTAAACCACCAAGCCAAAAATCATGTTTGATGTGACTTTTGAAATCCTTAGTAAACATCTTTTTTTCATCCTCATTGGCCATGGATCACCACTGACATGGATTATGTCAGTGTCTAGTTGTTGATATTCTTCTCACATGCACAGCACTATGGAATTGTTTCATAATTTAATTGTACTTTCTTTCTATCATTTCATATTTAGATGCATTATTTAATTTGAATCTTTTTTTTGCTATGTTCGTGTTATGCACCAAAGCAAATACCCAGTGATAAACCAGCTTACAAGGGTTAGGGTTAGGGTTAGGGTTACCAGCTTACAATTTGGATACTGATGTTGCAATTTTAGGACTTTCGTTCGCTAATAAAGGCGCATTTTGCAGTAATATAGGAGAGAAAATCCCTCTGAAGGGAACTTTGGGATTTTCGCCTTTGTAGACTATTTACATGCACAAAAACGTATAAAACACACCACAGGAAAGGGTACACCCCATCAAACCTAATAGGGATTCTTTTCATTTCCAGTAGTCCACATCTTCACAACGTATAACCTTAATCATTATAGCATAGGTAGATTCATGTATTTACACTACATAGCCCATTCTCAATTATCATCATAAAGGCTTTTAAGATTGTAAGTACAATGTTAGAGCATACAGGTTGTTCAGCTTGCTCTATTAGTGTTTTTTTTCCTCCCTATAAATACTCTAATGATGGCTTGCGTTAGGGCTGTGCGATTATGGCAAAAATCATAATCACGATTATTTGGGTCAATAATTGATATCACGATTATTAAATACGATTATTCATTGACTTTGAAAAAAATCCATTTATTGAACTTTAAAACAAATACAAATAATAATTTGAACAGTATCTTTTTAACTGTTGATTACCCTGAACGTATAATTCAACTGAAAAACCAATACAAAAATAAATGATACATTTAAATAAATAATATCAAAATAATAAATACCAATAAACAAGATCAACAAATATTTTGGAGCGCACTTCCACAAGCTACTAAACATATATAACTATGATAAATACAAATAAATGAGACCAAAATTAATGAGATCAAATATGTTGGAGTGCACTGTCACAACCAAGCAAAGCTAAATAATTGTTTTTTTCGATTATGTTGTTTTCGTAATTGTGGCAGGCCAAAATCGTAATTGCGATTAAAATACGATTAATTGCACAGCCCTAGCTTGCGTACACTATGTTCAGTTGGAACATGGAACTTCCAAAGTTAGACTAACGTTGCAGCTTTTAAAAGCTTTTTGCAATTTTCCCAGGGCACAATAACACTGTGATGTAACACAGGCTTTAGTGGGTCCAATTATGGTGCTTGTTTTGTTGTTCACACAGTTTCCATGAATTTAAAAGTTTTAGTCTGGTCATTAAAGTGCCTTTACTAATGAGGTAGAACAGTGTGGCTGTTAAGACAGGACGAGAAGGCTGTTTAATAGCTTCCATTACAGACTTGGTTAGCTTACTCCATTATCCAAGTGAACTCCATCTCATCCTCCACCATTTATTTAAAAACCAGGACAGGATCACAATGCAAAGCAAGTCCAGGAACATTGATCTTACCCTGCTGGATTCGCGACTCTTTGACAACCACAACAGAGGCAATTCTTCTTCTCGCTATCACATTACAGGCCTATGATGTTCCACTGATCAGCAGCATTTCCATTTGTCAAAAGTGTTTGCAGTGGCTCTTCGCGGTGGTGTTGATTACTGTAGTGCTGCATTGTTGTCTGTGAACATTGGCATACTGCATGAACCTTGTAAACTGCAATTAATTAGGAGCTGGGGGTGATAATAAACAAAGTTGAAGGTTGGTTATAAACCATCTCTAATTGTGTGTGTGTGTATAGGGGTGTGTGTGATGGTCAGGTATATAAGAATGGTAAAACAATTAGGTTTTTTTCACAAATATATCTAAATGTGTACTGTATGGGTGAACAGCAGCAGCGGTAACACAATGTAGAATAGGGGGTTATGTCTGTTAACATTGTTGGCTGTTTGTTCAGGCTAGAATTGGACTTTTGTTGCGAATAAAACATTTAACCCTAGGAATATATACATATTAGTTTTTATAATTTTTATTGAAAATCTCCCTCATGCCCCAAGATGCCGGCAACATTTTTTTTATATTTTCATAAATGTTAGGTGGGACTCTTGATGTGTGTTACATCATCAAAACATACATGAAGTTCAGTTTATGGCAGAGCTAAAAGTAATCAAAAATAATTAAAGTTTGATATAATTCAATTGTATTTTAGCGATAACGTGTTAGTCCAACATTATATGGGCTGTCCAATCTGCTGCATGTTACGCCCAAAATGTATGAAAACTGTCATATAATAAATACATAATATTGACATGTAATTTGTAAAAGAATCAACCGAATGTACCCTCTCCTCCATTATTGATGTATAAAGTGCCTATCAAAATGTAATTGGTTTGTTTTAGAGGCTTTTTAGGTCCATTATGGGCCACAAGATGCAAAATATATCACAGGAAAACATTTTCTCATTGTATTTTATTAATTCTTATTTGCCTTTTCTCTTCTTCTCTACTTTTCTGACTCTTTCTTCTGCAGCCTTTGTGCTGAGCTGTGCGTTCCCCAAAGAGCCTGCCGGAGGAGAAGTTTCTGTGACGCACCTCCACGCTGGAGGAGAAGCCTACTTCAGCTGCTTCACCGGCTACAAGTTGCAAGGCCCCAAAATGCTCACCTGCCGCAATGCAACCACGCCTTACTGGAGTGGAAAGGAGCCCCGATGTGTGGGTAAGACAAACTGGTTAGACACACATTTGGGACAGTGTGGTATACATATACAGAGCTGCATTTCTAGAACTGTTGGTCCTTTTTTTCTGAACGCTGACTGCTCAGAGATTCTTTGAGCAGTATCCGTGAAACAATTTACACCTGCCAAATTGAATGAATTTGCTTTGCACTCAGTTTGCATTTAAATGACACACTTCTAGGAAAACTAGAAGCATTGGTCTCCACATTGCTGCACTATTTTGCCATTCGCATTTCCACAAACCCAAACCATTACCTGTGGGATGTGGATGAAGTCTCTAATGGCTGTGCCAACAAAGATTGCACGATCATTTACTTTAGGAGATTAAGAACATTTTGAGAAGAATAATAACACTTCTTATTTGTATTGAGAGTGAGTTATACTCAGAACACACAGCTTTACATGTATAACAAATCTATTTCAAATTGTTATGCCCTGCACACAATAAAGCAAGTGCTTTAGTGCACTTATGTGTGGTTAAATGAATGGTTAATGGTATGTGGGAGTTGAGGCAAAAACCCATATAAAAAAAAGTATTTTGTAATATTTCTTTGCTTTTGCAAGAGATGTATAATGTTTTGCTGGCAAAGTTGTGTGGGTCGTGTATTGAGTTTTGCATAAATAACTTATGGTTTCAAAGATAGCACCGAAGCTATACAGAAGTACATGGAATTGCATTTGTCCAAATGCTTTAAAAGAAACTTCTTGACAATAAATGACCAAACTTAAACATTAGAGCTTTATTGTAAGCCTTCTCCAGCTTTCCTCCAGAATCCAGGTGATTTTGATTGACGAAGCCTTTCACTTGGTTGTCCTACTGCGTTGATTAGTTACACTGTGAGGGCAAATGAGTGTGTTTGCATGTGATTAGCAGCCCACAGAGCTAGTCTTTGGAAATGGATGCAAAACAAGGCCATTGGACCTGGCTGCTGTAATTAGAACTGGGCTGCATGACTATCCTTCTCCTGCTGGTAAAGACTCATCTGCCAGTTCCAGCCTTTCTCCTTCTGCCTGCCTCCAGCTGCTCCGGACTGATAGTGTTTCTGCTGCTGTTCTGCTGTTCTCTTTACAAGTACATCACACACAGGCACACACTCTGAGACCCAGGTGAGCCGCCTAGTGTAGTCCAGCCACAGTCCGCTGGATATTGATGCAATCAATGCTCAGACTAGGACTTTTCTCCAAACCCCCCTCCCCCGCCATCGATGGTGTCAATACTTTTCTCATCTTGTCCCTCCAACTCTTTGTCTTCTCCCTCTTTCTTCTCATACAGCATCCTGTGGGGGGATGATCAAAAACGCCACCTATGGTCGTATCGTTTCTCCTGGTTTCCCTGGCAACTACAGCAACAACCTGACGTGCCACTGGGTCCTTGAGGCCCCTGAAGGCCAGCGGCTCCACATCCACTTTGAGAAGGTGGCTCTGGCAGAGGATGATGACAGGTGGTGTACACACATTGAATACAATTAATCAATCACAGTGTGTACAGTTTGAATGTTTGTGTCCTCAGCTTATAGATGGCACTGAGCTTTAAACTCAATTTCTGTATGGCTGCGGTTAGACCAATGGCTATAAATAACCAAAATCTTTAGGGAACAACAGATGAATTTGAAAGGGCCTTCGATCATTATAATCCTTTAACAGTGTTCTATCAAGCGGATGAATTGAAGGGACTGCACAGGGGTGGTGAGGGGAAGGAAACAGCAATCGCATTACATTTGTCTCCAGTAACTACTGATCCACATGGCTATCGTCACACATGGCCATTCACTTCATTACCGAGCGGGGGAGAAAGTTATCACAAAGTTATTACAGCCACAACTGGAAGAGTGAGCAGCTCTCGGAGAGCTTGTAACTTCTCTTTTTTTGTGATTCTCTTACCTTTCAAGGCTCAGTTAAATCCATTTTAAACTGTTTTCCTTCTCTGTGTGTGTGTGTTTCTCAGGCTACTGATTAAGAATGGCAACAACATAGACTCTCCCCCCGTGTACGACTCCTACAAGGTTGAGTATTTGCCCAATGAGGGTGTGCTCAGTACCGGACGTTACCTGTTTATAGAGTTCACCACAGACGGGACATTGAGCTCCACTGGAGCAGCCGTCAGATATGAAGGCAGGTTGATCATGCTGTTTGCAAATAGTAACCCATTCTTTGATTGTTATGTGTTTTTTTTTTAATATCTTCATTAATTTTCCCTGTTTTTTTCCACAAAAGCAATGATACAAAGCATGTACATTCGGTTAAAATCCACAAAGTAATGAAATATATAACAAATCATGACAAATAAAAATCTTGTTTATTATGTTTGATGCCAGGTATTTGATTTTTTTGTCCACAGCCTTTGCCAAAGGCATGTGCTATGAGCCCTTTGTGAAGTACGGGAACTTCAGCGGCAGCGACTCCGCCTACGGTCTGGGTGCAGTGGTGGAGTTCTCGTGCGACCCCGGCTACACGCTGGAGCAAGGCTCGGTAGTGATCGAGTGTGTGGACGCACAAAACCCACAGTGGAATGAGACGGAGCCGGCATGTCGAGGTGGGTCACCCGATTTCATCTGCTTGAGTAATCGTGCGATAAAAGAAATATTTTCAAAAATGTGCTTCCACTGGAGCGGAATTCAGAGGCAGATATGACTGACCTGTAGACCCCCAGCTTTCATTGTCTGCTTGATCAATCCAGCAGCTAGGGAAGACTTTTTCTTGAAATATTAAAGACCACTGGAAGTTAACTGTATCTGTATAAGCTGCTTTTCTCTGATCCATGATAAATTTCCCCTTAAAATTGTTACAATGATTAACTTTGATATGTGCGCTTCCAGGGCGGACTCTAGAAGTGCTTAAGATTAAAAAGGAATACAATAGATGGCCTAGAATGAAAAATACCACACTGCACATACTGCATGCACCAGACTTAATAGCTACCCCTGAGCACTTTCCCTTCTCCTGTTTCTCTCACACACACACACACACACACACACACACACACACACACACACACACACACACCACACACACCACACACACACACACCACACACACACACACACACACACACACACACACACACACACACACACACACACACTGACCTCACTCTTGGCCTTTGTTGCCTTCTGCAACACAGAGAAATTGAAAAGCTCTCCTGGAAAGCTAGATATGAGGACATTTAATGTCTGCTCCTGTGGGTCATGGTCATCAAGCACTTTGTTGCTAGTATGCAGTTTTACAAGGTTCACGTCAAGGAGTCTGCACCCTCAATTTCAGATGCCTTTTATTAAGCG
This sequence comes from Trematomus bernacchii, assembly GCF_902827165.1. Lineage (NCBI taxonomy): Eukaryota > Metazoa > Chordata > Actinopteri > Perciformes > Nototheniidae > Trematomus > Trematomus bernacchii. The sequence goes on from NW_022987513.1 coordinate 3,177,608, forward strand.
TGAAAAGCATGGTTCCATTCTTTAAAGTCACATTCATTTAACATACTTTAAACTTGCAATATTCTAGCCATGCCTATAGTGCATTTTAGACATACTTGGAGTGCATTCTAATCTACTTAGCTGTATATTTATAGTTATAAGCACTTATAAACAGATATTTAACATACAATGAATACATTCACTGTAATAATGCAATACAATGTGATTAGTTCACTATAAATGGTCACAGTTTGTTAAAGAACAGTGAATAAAATATCCAACACATACAAGCTCATGAAATGTATTCAATTAAAAGCAACACCACTTAATCTTAAATGTAATGCATAATGAAATGTTTATAATGTATAACAATTATGAATTCATATTACACTGAGATTAAACATGTTTTGTGAATGACCAGCAATTATTAAGTGTTAGGATTTTTGAAATTATACGTCATTATAAAATGTTTTAAAATGGTTATCATCATAAAGCATTTTATATTTGTATGTGTTTATTTCGGACAGTTATACAGTGCTATAAACACTTTTTAATGTCTTAACAAGTATGTTTAGTGCATGGGCTTCATAGAAAGTGCTAGTTTCTAACCTAACAATTTGATATTTACTTTGCTTTCCAAATCATGTTACATTTGAATGAAAGGTTTCTGTGTGATGAAATCCTTTAGCAGTTGTGTCTCAGTGTGAACCTGAGGGGTTGTGTGTTGCAGCTGTGTGCAGCGGGGAGATCACGGACTCTGCCGGCGTGGTGCTGTCTCCTAATTGGCCCGAGGCCTACGACAAGGGTCAGGACTGCATCTGGGGCATCCACGTGGAAGAGGACAAGAGGATCATGCTGGACATCCAAGTGTAAGAAACCGCACTCAGGTGTAAGACTACACATCACACAGGGAGGTCAGAGAGGACACCGGATCGACCTGGAGTTGTTAAACACTCTGGACACAAACTCACTTTTTTTCTCATCTCTTATTTCACTCGCAGAGGCACATATTACAACACGTAATGGGGAAGTGTTTCTGTGTCTGCAGTCACTAATTAGATTTCATTTTTTTCCTCCGCTACATTAAGAATTCTGTGTAGCTTCCAGCCCGCTCTCTGACCAGATTAGCCAGTAAGCCTCCCTGCTCCCACTTCCCTGGTGTGTGTCTCAGAGTTGGCTTTGAAATAAATATGCTCTGGCAGTGAACTACTCTGAGCCACTTATACAGCCCTCCCAACTCCAATTCAACACACATTCAACACGCATGCGCACAGATGTCAAAATATAGGCACAGGAAAACTTGTTTCTTCTCCATCCATCACTCTTACTTTACATAAATGTCCCTTCATATACTTTCTCCTCCGAGTAATTGCTCTTAAGTAAACACATTATATTGTAAATGTCTCTTTAAAAGCAAAACAATTTGTGCATGTTAATCTGTGCCTGTATCTTATGTGGATTCATCCGTTTGCAATTCTCCACAACTCCAGCATGCCTACCGTATAGCACAGTTGAAGTGATTCGTGTTTTTGCCTGAAGCACTTGCTTACAAGAGCAGAGAGGTTCAAATTAAACCAGCGGGAAGACTGCCTGAGGTCAGAGACAAACAGAGTCACTGATATATCTCAGAGGCTATTGGTAGCTAGTGGTCACAGTGGTCATTAATGCAAGCACACAATGGTTATGTGTACAATTTCTTAATTCCTCTATTTATGTGGACAGGAGCCAAAATGATTTTCTTTTAAACATGAATAAATAAATAAAAATGATTTAGGTCATGAGCATGTAGCAAATTATGCCGATCATTATTTGTAATAATTGGACCAGATGGACATTCTAATTTGTGCTGGGCAAAGTACTGTATCAGCTTGTTGTGGTATTGTACAAACCATTGCCTACTAAAAAACAAGAAAAAGAGAATAATTCCTGTTCTGGTGGTGAACGGCACACGATCCGGACAGAGATCAGAGTAAAGTGCAAACAGTTCACAACAATTATTGTGTATGACCAGTATCAGCGGGAGATAACTCCTGTTTATGCGTGGTAGCATTTTCCTTAAAAAAAAATTCAAATACTAGAATTTGGACAACATATATAAGGCACAGAACATTATATAGCATACTATAGATTGTTCTAGATATGGCTAAATGAAGTCTTATAAAAAACCCTCAATAGACTCCAAAGAATGTTTGGTGGAAGTGAGGAGGATACCAAGGATGCCAATAATACACAACAACAAAATACCACACAGGGGTTTGTGTGTGACCCTGCTTGCCTCCCTGTTCTTTACTCTGAGATTAAGACTCAATGATTAAAATTGGTTGAAAAGGATCAGAGGATTTTTTTTTTTTCCCTCATACAGAAGTAAACAAGTTTGATTTGAGGTAAACTGATTTTCACTCAGGGATCTCTTTTTAAATTGCACTAGCCTAATATTTGTTTTAATCCTGAGCCGCATGAGGCCGCATGAGGCCGCTGGCTGCAAATGAATGACGCTGTGGCCGGCTCTGGTTTATCTCAAGGTTGGTCATGCATGGCCTTCGTGGCAGTAGAAACACACAGCTTGTGTGGTCCCCGCAGACCCTCCCATTACCCTCATGTCTGGTCTGCTCATCTTGAGAACTGCATTCATAAAGGCTAGTTCAACACATAGTTCGTGTGTTTGTGTGCACACATGTGACAAAAGGCTCTTGTGGATGAGAGCTGTCTCATTATAAGGGTGGGCACACACTTTTACACATTAATGAGAATGTTTTCTGTATTATCATTCATCACTGTGCTTGTGCTGGCAATTACAGTGGAGCACTGTGCATAATGAGAGCTGATTAATTAATTTAGGCCAAACAGGAGGGCTGGCTCTGTGCTAATTAGCACGGAGCGGGAGACGAGAGGTTACAGCTGATATCCCCCACCTGTGGAATACAACAAGGTTAACCATTCACATGTGGATTTCTAGCATTCAGAGTATTGTATCTAGAAATGTGTAACATATTTCAGCACAGTGGGGAAAAGTCTGTTTTACCGTGGTAATGTTGTTGTCAGTTTACTGAGCATGAGAAGTTTTAAATTGGACATACTGGGTTTATGGTGCCCTCTTGTTGAGACTCTAAGCGTTGCACCCCATTGCAATCCCTACTAGTGCTGGATAAGGTGCCTTGGAAATAAATGGTCTTTTTCATTTTAAGAAAGAACCTTTTTTTTTTACAGAGCAGAACAAATTAAATGTCAAATCCATATGAATGGATTTAGAAAGTTGTCTTTCAAAAGTGTGACATTAAAAGCAATTTCTTTTCTATTAGAGTTACTAGATATTTTTCGGGTTCTTCAGACTTGACTTGACAGGTCAGTGAAGGTGACAAAACGCCTAGAGGCTTGTACAAAAAACAGCTGTCATCCCCTCATCTGCAGAATCGAGCCGGTGCCATTGGTATGCAGAGGAGCTTTTCGGGAATTCTTTAAAAGTCCTCTTTCAAAACCCTTGGAACTTTGCAAACACCCAAGTCACGTCGATGAAGGAGACATTTAATAGTATAGGACAACTCTAAAGTATTGCCTTGAAATAGTTTTGAAATGGGCCCAATGAATCCTTTCCAGCTGCATTCACCATGTTAAAAGCAAGTCGTACTCTCTCACACCATGTTGTCATCACTTTAGTTTCAAGTAGCTCAAGGGCTCAGTAAACACGACTCAAATGAATTCAGCGGGGGGTATAACAAAGTTGAGGGTTAGGGTTAAGGTTGTGCCAATAGCCAATACTGATTCAAAGTGCCTGATGGGTTAATGCTTTTATTGTTAACCTTTATAAGAAGAGTGACTGTCACCACAGCTACAGTACACTTCCATTTCTTTCTCTTCAAGAACAAACCAATAAAGTATACAAATGTATTAAAGTGGTCAAACGTTGTATTACCTTGACAGCAGAGTGATAACCATTAATGTTACTGCAAAATGGAAAATAAACTAAGGAACACATACGGAAAGGGGTGAAAATATTGATTTGGTATTATCAGTTCGCAACATAGGACAGGAAGTGACTGCTTTCCTGTCTGGAGGAGGAAAGCATTAGGAAGCCAGGTGGGATGACATTTGGGTTTCAGAGTGCTGTCTGGACTGAAGGCACTTTGGCATTCTTTTGTGTTGTCACCATTTCAAGTGCACTTCAAGCACTCAGTGGAGCGGATGGATGGGGTCAGTGGGAACATTTAAAACCAAGGTTGACTGCAGCACTGTCGATAAGTCAGAGCAATTGGGGAGGCTTAGGAACCCAGACAGGAGGAAAGGTCACAGATTGGGAAGTGTGCAAACGATATGCCAATACCGCTGACTATTATCAGATGTCTTTAGAAATGGCTGCTGAGTTGGCCTCGTATCTTGTCCAACATCAGATCAAAGTTCTTGTCGTTGATGTCAGATAGGAATCAACTGCATTATAGTACATTTTTTCCAAACGGCCACCTCTGGGTTTGAAACGTGAATCAAATGCAGACGTGCGTTAAACCTGCATTCTCTCTCAAATCCAACACAGGGAAAAATAAGTCCAATTGTATACAAGTCTATAAGAAAATCACCCCTACTTCTCACTTGATGTGTACCTAAGTAATCAAGTTCATTTTGATGAATATGGTTCTATTAGAATACAATTGAAGACCAGGCAGAGAATGCTTTAAGACGTGACTACCTTTTGATTGACAGTTCGCTTCAACAGTATCATCCACTTTGGGTGTTCTCTGTGTTTTCCTCTGAGAACTTTAACCCCTTCAAAGAATGTCATCAGTTCTTGAAGTTATTATAAAATGTACTTTGCTTCGAAATGCTAAAAACACTTTGTGTTTTCGTGAATGGTTGTTGTTAAGTAGAAATGCTATTGAGCTCTCATGACCACACCAGAGTAGTCCAACAAGTTAAAAAATACAGATTGTGTCATTGATAAGATACACCAATGTGAATCAAAATAGAATAAATTACGTGAGGAGTGAAGAAATAGATCCACTTGAAAAGTTTCTTGGAGAACATGTACGGTATGTAGCAACAAAGGAAGTTAAATGCAGAGAATTCAGTTAATACAACAGTTTAAGACTGCCTGACTTCTAGGGTAGTCTAAATGCAGGGATGCCTTTTAGAGGAGATAAGGGAACATACATAGATAAAAGCCTTGTTTAAATGAGCAGATGGTCGAGGATAAAGCTTGAATACAATTGAGGTGTAAAATATGAAAATAGTTAAAAATGCAAACAATGTGGCCTTCCTTTCTGGACTACCCATGCTTTATTATGACAATTGCTACCACAGCTCCTACTTATAAAATACCCTATTGTCTGCCATTCAATGCAGTCTCTAGGATGCATATCATCCATAGAGTATGCCGTAAATAAATTATATAAGAATATATTATATAATATGCTTTTAGGTTTCCTGTAGTGTGTAATGTGGTTGTTGTGCATGTAAATGGTCTGCAAAGGCTACAATCCCAAAGTTCCCTCCAGAGGGAGTTTCTCTCCCACACTCCCCATAATAGGGCCACCTTAATTCTAACCTGCTCCAAAATATAATGGCCTCCTCCTTGGCTCATGTTACAACTTTTCACAAAGTTTCATGAAAATCTATCTAGTGGGTTTCAATAACCCTGCTGACAGACAGACAAACACAGCTGAAAAAACCCCAGGCTTGGCTGAGGTAATGATGTAGGAGTTATTAATTTATGCTTTTGAATTGTTCTCCTTTTGCAAACCTTAACAAATGATTTTTGCATATAAGCATAAAGTGTTTTCATGGCAATTTGGAAATGGAAACTGGCATGTTATACCTGTCATTTATAACACAGTTGGTGATTGTTGGGAGAACCTGGAGGTGTAAATTGTGCCCATAGCCGTCCAACTAACCAGTGGGAGTATTGTCACTCAGCACCTCATTTCACTGCCATTCATTCAGCTGGCATCTCCTATGTGTCTGTCAGGAGCTGGAATTCAGTTTTGGCTTTGACTTTTTGTTTCAGTACCAGCACATTGAACAGGCAGGCAGTGGATCAGCCAGTCTGGTTATGTTTTTGTCTTAAATATTTAGCCTCATCTAGTGGGTCATGAATTTACATCTTGTTTTTCCAATCATATACATTGTTGGTTGGTTTCGACAGTAAACGTTAAAAGGTAGGATTTGTTCCCAGTCTGGGTGATTAAAGATGAAGTGGATGCATTTGACTTGCATGCTTGTTTTTACTCAGCAGTAATGTTGAAATATTGTGGGGGAGGTTGTGAATAAGAGATTGAGGAGAGGTAGACTCAGACTCAGGTCTTTTGTTTCCTTCCATCATCATAAAACTGTTTCAATCACACAACAAATGGCCCTGTCAAAGGCTCCTACTGCTGTGTTAGTTCCAATGTTCTCTGGGTTAGTCTCATGGGTTCTAATAGTCAATCTGCCAGAAAAGAAAGGAGCCTCAATCTGGAGGCCCTTTATCGCCTGTCAGTGATTCAGCACAAAATTAAGGGAACAATAAGAAACCCTACCCCTCTCAGTGACATAAACATATAGTGTGTCAGACAGGTGCTTCAGATCAGTGCGCTCACACTACAATCAACATGAACATAGACATAGAGTTCTTAGACAGGTTACTCATTAGGCCAAAAATACAACATGTCCATGTGTTTTTAGAACCGACACACACAAAACAGAAAAATCTGAGGGTAGTATCACAAAGAATACATGTATAGAGAGTAACATTTGATTTCAAAAGAAAGTGTTTTGGTTTCTTTGTGTGTTCAATACCAAGCAATACATTAACTGAGAGGACAAAAGAAACAGGCATTTAGGTTTGTTTTCAAGTACTTTAAAAAACATGTTGCTTGTGCTATTCGTTTTTGAGATATTATACAGTGATAAGAATACATTATTGTATTAAGTTGCAGACGTCTCAGTCATACAGTTCATATGCTCGCACATGTTTACATTGAATCTTAAATATTTCACTACATGAGGTTCTGGCATGTTCTCCTTCTGACCTATTGATTACATGTAAATCATATTTGCAGGCATGTTTCTTACTAAAGGATTGTTAAGTTTTTAGTTTGTTTGAAGGCTTTCTTGACAAAGTTTGATCTCTCTTCAATCTCCATTTCTATGTTCCTGATGGTTGCCCTGTCACATCACTGATTAAAATCACCTGTTCGCTTTCTCTCAGGTGTTGACTTTTTTTCCCCTCTAAAATAAAAGGAATTTGGGCTCATATTTGTATACAAATTATTTAAATACAAATTGTGCAGGTTTTCTTCCTTTGATTTTAACCTGAACTATCGGCAAATACATAGAAAACTTTTCATAAAAAAGAATCACAATTGAAAACGTATCGATGTGACAGCATAACTATCTTTTGCACATTTTGATTTAAAGGGGACCTATCATGCAAAATGCACTTTTTGATGTCTTTTATACATAAATATGTGTCCCCGGTGTGTCAGGGAACTCACGCAGCATCAGAAAATAAAAGCCTCTCTCTTTTCCTCCGTACCCAAATCTCTAAAAACGGGGGTACAACAGAGCTGATCCAGATTTGCGGCGATTTGACGTCATATCGGCAATGCGGACCCACAGCACTATCAGAAACGTTGCTATCAGAAACAATGCCCGACTGTTTTGGACGTAATAGAGTGGCGAAGTCCCTCCCCTTCCGGTGGACCTCCATGGGACCTTATTTCGGAAAAATTATGTATTGAAGTCAATGGAGAGAGAAAGATTATCTTTCGATCCCGTTTGAATTGTGCCACGAATTACACATATGATGTTTGTCAATTTAAAAGATAATTTTGCAAGTCAAAAAAAAAAAAATGTGTCGTAAAACTGTGAAGTAACACATTTGTTTGTGTGAAACGCTCAATGAACTACATCTCTGGTCAACAACACACGTCACCAAGATGGCCGTCACTACTGTCTTGTCAACAAAACGATTGACTACCCTCACTATCACCACAATGAAACACGTCCTGAAGAATGTCATGCAAAGCTGCCTGCCTGCCTTCCTTTGATTCTCTCTGAACTGCCTGGTCTTTTTAATGTTTAATGTCAACCATTTGTGCAGATAGCATGAAGTAGAGAAGATTGCTACCGTTAGCGTTAGCATTTCTCCCCCGGGCTTACATTGTGTATTATAGAATGATCACACCGGTGTGACAGTACTCTTCAAAGGGTTCACGAAATATGACTACTACTCTTACTGTTTAACATTTTGGGTTACTTAATGTTACTTCATGTTAAGGCTAATAAAAATGACAAGGCTGTAATGCTAACTAACGTGCTAGCTACTAGCTAGCTTGATCCAGACACTCCTAGTCCTTTCATTAGACGGGAAGCGAAAGAACGAGCAAGACCCATTGCTGGTATGAACAACCTGGTACTAAGCACACAGGCATCTTGTTAAAGTTATCTTATCTTAGCCAGCGCCATATAGATTCTATCTATATGGCGCTGATCTTAGCTATCTCTTACACCGTTGGTGTGAATGGGGTGGAGGAAAACAATTGTGACATCACTTACGCGACTCTGGGATTTGTAGTCTTTCTAGTTGCGTAGTTTTCATAGTCTTATTTTTCAACAGTTTTACGACAAACTGTGACTTTTTTGACATGGAAATGATTTTTTAAGATTGACAAACATCATATGTGTAATTCATGGCACAATTCAAACGGGATCGAAAGATAAGTTTTCTCTCTCCATTGACTTCAATGCATTATTTTTCCGAAATAAGGTCCCATGGACCGGAAGTAGATGGGCGTGACTTCGCCACTCTATATGGTCGGTGTTTACATTAGCATTGTACGGAGCCCTGGAGGGTTCATAGAGAGAAAAATATATAAAATGAGGCCACGTTTTATTAATTTGTGCGCACAAGATGTAATTCGTGGCCTCAATTTAAATATTTTAATATTTTCTTATGGTTAGACACATCGAACTGCCCGATTATTACGCCATATTATTAGTTTTATGAAAACGATGTCCGGTCGTCAGGGCGTGTGTGTGTGTGTAATTTCCCTCCGAAAATAAACGTAAGACTTGACTGATGATATGAATTTATTGAAATCTCCACTTAAACATAAACTTTATCCTTTACTTTCTCCGTCTTTATATGTAGATATTACTTTTCACTTTTCTCCGTCACGTTTCCATAGCAACAACAACTTCCTGTCAACAGCGTAAACTCGCCTTCAAAATAAAAGCATCTAAATAAAACAGGAAGTTAACTTAAATTACATTTAAGACATATATAGGCCTACCAGTTTCACAGAACACAAATTGGGTTATTTACACATCATGCGCCCTGGTGACCGGACATCTCCTTCATACAACAAGTGATAGGGGGAATAATCGGGCATTTCGATGTGTGGGGGTTAAAACGTAATAGCCTCGATCTCTATTCAGCTGTTCTAATGAAGGTAAACACAGTGAAGGCGGTGCGTAAAAAACACAGCTTTCTGCGCGCAGACAGTATACTGTGAGAGTCACGGACATGAATTCATAGACTGAATTCATAGAGAGTCTGGTTCACAGACTCTCCTGTTTTGTCGATCCGGTGCTTAACCTCTTAAGCACGGCGGTCCCCCCATTGGACCCCTCCCACCGTTTTGTTTTCGAGATAATGTCTCAGGGCTTCTTAACATTTATGAAACTATTAATGTGTAGCACCAGATTAACGGGAAGAATCTCAGCTAACTGAAGATATGAACCATTTTTACCAAAACAAAACACAAGTCTCATAAGAAGCGTCTAAATGACCCCTGAGCGAAAAAGTTCTAACGCACTGCGGCACACAATTCAAGATAAAAATACCCTTATTACTTATCATAGCTGCACATACAATATAGCCGATTAAAGCTGAGACTCCACTGATTATTTAAGTATAGTATCATCACTGAGCGATCCGAACTTGCGACAGGGGAAGCAAACACAGACATCACAACACGTACCTTTACAGAGCTTTTACGGCAGATCGTCTCACCGTAGCTGTCAATTAGGTCAAAAGACATGTTCAATGGCATTAAAACGAAAAAAAAAAATGCTACAACTGTTGATCCATAGGTTGATAATGTACCTGTGCCTTTGAAGAAATTATTTATAATCCATAATTCAATTTTTTATGTAAAAATCGGAGCGGAAAAGTTAGCTGCTAATGGTAGCCACCAGAGTGTATACAGCTTCCGGTTTTGGTAACGCGTCACTCTCACTCCTTATTTGTTAACGTTTTGGTGTGTATATAACTTTCCCTCGATTCCATTGGCTCTAGCGGTTATAAAGAGATTTCATTCATCAAAATCGAGCAAGGGGGGCCAGAGATAGGTCAAATCCACCCAAATGACCCCAGAAGTGGGGGTTTTTGGCTAACGGTGCGTCTACACAGCAGTGTTAAAAAAATCTTGAAACGCTTCTGCCCATTCACTTTGAATGGGGTGACGTCACTTTCCCTCACTTTTCGCCGAACTGCATTGTGGGCAGGCGAGCGGAGATTTTCAGGATTTTCAGGATTCAAAGTTGAACAACGTTCAACTTTTGAGGCTGAGGTGGAAGCGTCAGCCAATCAAATCCCGTGTACGCAAATCTGACAGTTCAAGCTCTAGCCAATCAAACGGCGTGTATGCTGGGAGAGACATACCGCAGGTCATTTCCTCATATTCCAAAAACATGGAGGAGAAATTAGCGGTAGCGAATCAATCACCCGGTGCTTTATGACCAGACCTACCGGGATATAAACCGGAGGAGCCAGGCATGGAGGGAGGTGGCAGAGACAGTGGTAGGTTTTCGCCTGTTTTGGGGAGTTTATATCCAGTTTACTTCGGGCTTTTTTGCTTGTATGTCGCGGGCGGGAGATTCATGTGATTGGTTGTTCGTGCCTTGCTCGCAAAAAATCCTCAAGCTTCAGATACGCCCACCTCCAAGATTTTTTTAACGCTGCTGTGTAGACGCTCCGTAAATCTCTCTAAAAAGGTCAAATTTCACTTGTTTTGCATCAATCTTGATACAGGGTACTTATTATATGTTGTACTTTGGATTCCTAAAGCTTTTAGTCTACTAACCCATCATCCAAGGGTAGTTTTCACTATAAGTAAAAAAGAATTTTTGGACAGACACTATAATTTACAGTTTTTTACTATGTAAAATCTGAATTTTCTTTAAAATAAAAAACATCTATATTGATTCTGACTTTTCTAAATCCAACTCACAGGTTTATCATTACTTTGAGAAAAAATATGATTAATTTAACCCTTTTAGAAGGGAAGATATGGTCATTTGTTCTGGGAATGTCATTTTCGAGCCTGAGACCTGAAAAACAGGCTCAGGGCTTAAGAGGTTAAACAAATAGCTCTACACCTCTGGCCGAAATGTCCCTAAAATGAAGTCCGAGTTTGAAATATATCTAAAATAATGTATGCACTGCCATTTCCCGACATAAACATAACAGTTTGCAATGAAACGGTTGTCTCCTGTGCGCTCCACTTCCTACTTGGCGCACCGGTAACTTTCTCGTGCGAACGAGAAAGTATCTCGTGCGAACGAGAAAGTATCTCGTGCGAACGAGAAACTATGTCGTGCGAACGAGAAAGTATATCGTGCGCACAATTCAATAAAGCGTGGCCTCGTTTTATTTAAATTGAGGCCACGAATTACATCTCGTGCGCACGAATTAATAAAACGTGGCCTCGTTTTATTTGATTTTCTCTCTATGAACCCTCCAGGGCTCCGTAGCATCGCTAACACTCAGAGCTAAGCTGTACTGGAGAGAGCATGTGTGTGAAGAAGCAGGAAATAAAAAGGAACTCACCTTGTGGTATAACCGGCAAGAGAGAAAGCCTTTGAGCTCCATACTGTTTCAGAAATAATCCTTGATAATCCATGATATGGCGTTTCATCACCGCAGTATCTGCCGGTAGAATCTCCCGCATAAGCTCCGCCCCTCTTGTTTATCAATTTATTTATTTTTTAAAGCTTTATACATAAAATCAGCACTTTTGAAACAGGAAGTGAAATAGAGGGATATGAGGCATGGCTAGAATGGGTGATCTGTTTGGTATTTTGAGCAAAACACTTCATAGACATGTTTTTTTATATATTTTTATATATCTGAGACCTATACTATTGCCTAAAAATAACAGGATAGGACCTTTAAAGTTTATCAATGACAAAGAGTTATGGAGACAGCATTTGTAAATAAGCTTCTGATCAGTACTAGCTGAGAGAAGAGCGGGAAATGTGATTTTCAGGCATAATCACTTTGAATTTGTGTTAATCCAGATTTTGCAAATTGTAAAGAGATAAAATTGGGGGTTAGTTACCATTTTTAAAGAATACTGCTTTACTGAAAATAGTTTTATTGTTGAGTTATACACATACAGCAAATAGAAATGGAGAGTTTGTGCAGGTGGGAGGTGATTCATAAATTCAAAAGCAGTGCTAGCATTGTGCCATTATTAAAAGATAATATTATTGCAGATTTACACTTTGGCACATATTCATGAGACCTGTGTGGGGGGGGGGGGGGGGGGGGGGGAAGAGCAACACATAATTAATTATTTAGTGTTTACTTCACATCAGATTCATCCAATATAAACTGAATTAATATTTCCCAAGTCCTGCTGACAACGCTGTGTCAGCTTTTGCTTTCAACACCGAGATGGTAACCAGTCACCTAACTGTTAAAGCTCTACCCAAAAGTCTTGGTTTTTTTCAATAGCTTCAATGTTATATGACTAAGTGGCTCCAAATCAATACAGTATTTTAGCACTACGCTGGACATGTAAGGCACATTTCATTTCATTGGATTTAGGTGTTTTTTTCCACGTTATATGAATATCTTTAGAAGTCTTGTTTTTTTCAATAGCTTCATTCATATTATTGGCACAAATCAGCACAGATCACATCGAATTGGAATTTATTAGTTCTTATTTGGGTCACTTATAATGTAAAAATATAATCCTTAATCAGATACACATCAATACAGTCTCAACATCACTAGGGCTATAACGAACTATCACTGTACAAGTTAAAGACCTAAGCAATACATGTGAATTAAGGACTTAGGAATACATTGTGATCATGAAATATTTTTTTAACCAGTTTCTTATGTCTGTTGCAGTCTCCATATTGGTAAGAATGACCTGCTGACCTTCTATGATGGAGACGACCTGACAGCCAACATCCTGGGACAATACAGTGGTACAAAGCCACACTTCAAGCTCTATACCTCCATGGCGGATGTCACCATTCAATTTCAGTCTGACCCTGCCACCAACATCTATGGCTACAACAACGGCTTTGTGGTCCACTTCTTTGGTAAGAACAGTTCTTCTTTATATTTGATCAAATTGGGATTTATTTTGAGAAAATAACTAGATTCTTTGTTCCAGTTTAATGAAGTACGAAGCAGTTAAACTTACAATTAAATGATGATAGACATTAACTGTACAATTCCCATTAGAAGAGACACTAGAAACCAACAAAAATTGTACTAATAAGCGTGAAATGTGAAATTCTCCTTACCCAGCAGGTAACAAATTATAACATTTTCTTGATTTGTTCCTTTTTCTTTCCTGTGTTTCTTTTGATTTGCCGATGTCTTCTGGCTTATCCAAGGTGCACAGGATGAGACAACAACAAACACAGAAAGAAAATAATAGGGCACACTTCAACATCAGCTGGTTTTGCTATGCCTTGTTTTCTAAGCCCAGCATGCGGCAGTTAGGGAGGCGCAGATTGACTGCTGCCAAACCACATGCTGTGTTCCTCCAAGCACACATCACAAGCCCCTATTTACATTGTCCTCCCCATCTGCTGCTTTATAGTGCACACAGACAGTCTCACATTTATATTCCCTTCCCCTGCAGAGGACATTCTTGTATATCAATGCTAGGATTTCCACGAAGGAACTTCAATAGCTGTCCCTTTACTAAAGAAATAAGAATACATAAAGAAATGTTCCCAGTACCATTGTTTTTTTTCTCATTGTGTCTGCATAAAGATGTCTGTAATCAGCTATTTCCCACTCTTTCTTGCATCTTTTCTACCAACACATCTACCAGAGATGGCAAAAGTACCCACATACTTTACTCAAGTAGAAGTACAGATACTCGTGTTTAAAAATACTCTGGTAAAAGTAAAAGCACTGACTAAACTTATTTTCTCAAGTAAAAGTAAAGAAGTATGGCCTTCGAAATGTAAGTAAAAAGTACCCATAACTACCAACTGTTTTAAAGAGTACCTGACCTCCCTTTATATTAATAGAACAATAATGTCATTGTTAGCTAATGAATGTTTCCATGCTGAACAACGGCAAAATGACAACGTTTTCATTGGTCCCTCTTCTTTAGAGAAGACCAGGAAATGATGGATACACGGATCGTGTTCAAATCAATAGGCACACAATGACTCTAAATAATAATGATCACGCCACCAAACACAGATTAAAACTAAAGTAACAAACCTGTTTAGAAAAATGTAAGAAGTAGAAAGTACAGGTATTTGTGTTAAAAATGTAAGAAGTAAAAGTAAAAAGTCGTCAGAAAAATAAGTAGTGGAGTAAAGTAAGTAAGTACAGTTTATTTATAAAGCGCTTTTCACAGACAAAGTCACAAAGTGCTTGACAAAACAATAAAACATCATCATAGGAATCGCACAATGATAATGGCCACACAAGCCACGTGTTAAGAAGTCATAAAAGCACCAAAACACAATAAAAACACAATAAAAACACAATAAAACACAATGAAAACATAGTAAATAATAATATAGAATAAAATCAAGCACACCGGTTACCCAAACGCCTGCCCAAAACAGGAATGTCTTTAAATGAGTTTTAAAGGAGTCAACAGAGTCAGCCGACCGTAAAGTACTGGTACCAGAAAAATGTACTTAAGTACAGTAACAACGTTTTTGTACTCCACTACTTCCCACCTCTGACATCTACTACAACATCCACAGAGGTGGCGAGGAACGACACCTGCTCCGAGCTGCCGGAGATCACCAACGGCTGGAAGAGCACGTCCCACCCTGACCTCATCCACGGCACCGTCATCACCTACCAGTGCTACCCTGGGTTTGAGCTGGTAGGCTCGGAGATCCTCATGTGCCAGTGGGACCTCACGTGGAGTGGAGATGTGCCCAAATGTCAGGAAGGTAAACTGTTCTCCATTTGTTCACATTGGGAGAGTAGTGAGGGTAAAACAACACCAGAATCCTTTGGTTTGGTTATCATAAGTCTTTTTCTCAGATGAATTCGGATAAAAATATCCTGATAATCTGGTCTGCACACATTGTCCGGAGTATCCCTTTCATACCAGTAGCCATGACAGATTTGAACTATTTACTTTACTAGTCTCTTTGGTTTAGGACAATGTTGGCACCTGGCAACCATTTTTAAACCCCTATAATCTTTCCTATAGTCTTTTTGCTATAAGCAGATATTCTTGGAGCTTAATAGGAACATGTGTACTGAGGTAATAAATCAAGTAAAAAGTAGCATTATTTTCTCATTGACCTCTATACAATCAGACTTATTTTCCAACCAGCGATGCACCCCCTGCTGGTCATTAGAAATAATTCAGGTTTTTCACACCCAAGGTTGCTGCTTGCCCACTCCCCATTTCATATTGTATCCAATGTTTAGATGCTATATTAGCTGCTACTAACCAGAGGTGGGAGAAGCACTTAGATATTGTACATGAGTAAAAATAGAAGTACCAGAGTGTAGGAATACTCTGTTACAAGTCAAAGTCCTGCATTCAAAATGTTAATCAAGTAAAAGTACAAAAGTATAAGCATCAACATTTACTTAAAGTACCAACAGTAAAAGTACTTTTTCTGCAGATGGTCCATTTCAGAATAATATATATGATATGTTTTATAATTATTGATCATCAACAAAGCTGGTAAGGTTACAGCTAGTTTGAATGACTTTGTATACTGCAGGGTAGCTTGTGAATTTACTCCAGGTGTAACTAAAGTCTGATTTAAAGGAGAGGTGTCATGCTTTTCCGGTTATTACCCGTCCCCTTGTGTGTTATGAAGGTTTTTATGCATGTAAACGGTGTGCAGAGTCTAAACCCTCAAAGTACACCCTGTCGCGAGTAAAACTCTAACACAGAAAATACCTCCCCAAAACGCCTCGTTGGAGATACGTCATTGTCCATTTGATTCTTCCGGGACGGCATGATGTCAACCCGTACCCGGAACGAAATAGACCAATCCGTGGAGCCGTTACGTTACGTCCGCGGAGCCGTTACGTTAAGCCCCCGCTGATTGGTCCAAATTGACCAATCCACGGACTTCCTCACACACACATCTGTGTGCAGGGAGCAGGCAGCTCAGCTGATTTCTCCTCCCTGGCTGCAGGCTGATAACAGACAGTTGGGATCGCGGCGTAATTCTCTCTGCAGACCCATTCTCACAGCGTTTATCAACCTTTTTCTTACTCAATATCAAGCCACACTTATTGTTTTTACTTCGGATGTGACTTTGTGTGTGCTCAGGATGAGTTTGGCTGTGTTTCGCTATGTATCCTAAACAAGGAAACAACACCTCCACGGAGCTCAGCGCGATTCACAACGTCCCGACCAATCAGAGCACACTGTGCTCACAGGGAGGGTGGGGGCTGGAGCTATTGGAGCTACAACGAGCCGTTTAAGGCAGAGAGTGAAATTCAGTGAATACAAGTAGTTTACAGAGATGCTGTATGAGAAACCAATGTGAGTTTGGAAAAATGTACAGTATAAATCTATTTTAGTAGACCTCAACAATGGAATTATGATCAGTGGAAATGGCCATGACACCTCTCCTTTAAGTGTTGATTACATTTCACATCATTAATCCAAATCTGTAAAGTAACTAAAGATATTAAATAATTGTAGTGGAGTAAAAGTACACCATTTACCTCTGAATTGTAGTGGAGTAGAAGTACAAAGAAGCATAACATGGAAATACTCAAGTAAAGTACAAGTACCTCAAAATTGTACTATACTTACTTAGAGTAAATACTTACTTACTTTACACCACTGCTACAAACATTACTTATACATCTCCAAGCAAAGTGTCTGTGGTTTAGTATACTTGTGGGTAATGTAGGTTTTGACAGGGAAACATTTGTTGAATATAAATTAAAAAACAATCCCTACATTTTGTTCATTTTTGTAACTGTCAGTCTTGAGAATAACAATGTTATTAGAGTGCAAAAGAAACAGTTTACTCTTTTTTATCTTGTGGGCATAAAGTACAAATGTTTTCTATTTTACTACAACTGCCAACTAATAATCTATTTATTTTGTGTTTGTGCTGCACCAGTTTTGACGTGTCAGGACCCAGGGAATGTGGAGCACAGTCATAAGGTGATCGCAGGGAACCGTTTCATCGTTGGATCAACAGTGCAGTTCGTCTGTAATAAAGGCTACATCCTGTCCGGCAGCAGCCTGCTCACCTGCTACAACCGAGACTCAGCCACACCCAAGTGGAACGAGAGGCTGCCCAAGTGCACCCGTAAGCCATGAGTCAGAACACACACATGGACACAAGATAACTCAACACACAGCTTATTTCAGGCTTTGAATACATGATTTAAACAATTTACTATTGGAAAAGGCAGTTAGTACATACATTTAAGTACTGCAAGTGCAATTTTGAAGTACTTTAGTTGAGTATTTCCATTTAATGCTACTTTAAACTACATAACGGTGGGTTACATATTGTAACCCTGGTTATATAAGCACATGCGGAGCCCTCTACTGGACTCTATGGGTACTACCCTTAACCATGCGAGCATTCACATACTGAGTTGCATAAACGTAGCCGGCCAATCAGGGTGAGCCTACCTGAATGCGCGCGCAGGCACACAGTATATAAGGCGGCCACGCCTCCTGATCCTGTTATCCTACACCCTCTTCAGCGAGCGGCATAGGAAAGACAGGGCCCCTAGGTAGAGGGCTCCGCCTGTGCTTATATAACCAGGGTTACAATATGTAACCCACCGTTATATTTCACACAGGCTCCGCCCTCTACTGGACTCTATGGGTACAGTGGGTGGAGCCCTGATGGATAAACGCCCTGTCGTTCCACAACATCGACCCATCACACTGCCCCTGACCGGCTTCTGGTCCCCACACTCACACACGCTTACCTCGTGTAGAGTGTGCATGGAAAATAGTGAGGAAGGCGAAGAGCGTCATCCAATCCTGTATGGGGTTTACAGCATACTACGTTTCCCGGGTCCCTAAGGCGCATGGGAAAACATAAGCGCACTATGTCCTGGGGGGGGTCAGATGCCTACTGACCCACAGCCCCCCACCCTCTCACCAGTCGGTGGAAGACTAAAGCCGTTCAACTGTATAACCAGGTTTTGATTACTGATACAATTTTTAAAGACAAAAAAAGAAAAAGCACAAAAGTATTCCGACATGCGTAGAGTACAAACTAAAGGTCTATCTTGCACTTCTATGTCTCGGTTGATTTCGTCAGTGTTTGTACTGTTGAAAAAGGTGCATAACAATGTTTTTACAACATGACCTTTCGTCCTCTCAGCTGAGAAGTACGAGCCGTGCAGGAACCCCGGCGCCGCCTCCACCAGTGAGCAGAGCTCTGAGAAGGCCTTCTACCAAGCAGGAGAGACGCTGAGCTTCTCCTGCCACTCGGGCTACGAGCTGCAGGGCCACGGCTCCATCTACTGCATCCCCGGACACCCGTCACAGTGGAACAGCACCCCCCCTGCCTGCAGAGGTAAACCCTGCACTCACTTATTGAAGATAACTGCGATGTAAAAAAAACGACATCTTGTTAATAATACATGTGTAAAAAAGAACCCAACACCTCTTCAATTATTGTCGTCTGTTTCTGGCTTCCACCCCCAAACGCCACACATACAATTTGCAGAGTGATTCATTTTCCATAAAATAGACACAAAACAAAGAATAAACAACTTAAAGGTTAATTTTACTGATAACATCACTTACAGTAGGCTTTTTTTTTTCACATTTTCTTTACATATCACAATATATCAATATAGTGAATTATATTTGTAAAAGAACAGACAGTCCTAACTCACATGGTAGCAAATGTTCAATTATTTAACAACTGTCTCATTTGGGGAAAAATATTACTATACAACTTTTTTTGTGGTTGTTTGTGAATGCAAGGACAGATTTCTTCATGTTACTGTATATTAACATATGCACTGT
Organism: Trematomus bernacchii; assembly: GCF_902827165.1. NCBI lineage: Eukaryota > Metazoa > Chordata > Actinopteri > Perciformes > Nototheniidae > Trematomus > Trematomus bernacchii. Next base: position 3,196,777 of record NW_022987513.1, read on the forward strand.
GATTTTGGTGCAAATACGGGAAAAAACTGCATTTGTGTCTTTGTTGCAGCCTCAACCGAATTTGTGAATGAACGCAGGCTAGATGGTGAGTCACGTATACAAAATTGCAGTATAATTATGTTTGTTTTGTGCGTATTTCACAGATGATATAATACCTATTATTGTCTTCCCCCCCCTCTTTCTAGTTGTAAATATGGATTACAGCATGGATGGAACCAATATTGCCCTTGCAGTTTTTATCCCGACTGCAATCATCCTGGTGGTTGTTCTCGGGATTTATGTCTACTTTGCAAAGTAAGTCGCAACTTTTAACTACATGTATTTCATTGTCAATCCTTCCGGGCTCTTACAGGATGTTCCTGCTTCTCTACTCTTTACTCTTTACTCAGGATCCAAGGGAAGACCATCAGAATGCCGACATCCCTGCCGCCGTACAACAACATGACCGAAGAGTCAGCTTTCGACAACCCTGTGTATGAGAGCGGAGTAAGTACAGATGTCATGAGCATGCAAGACGTGGATTCACAGAACACCAGTGTGCTGTCCTGATCCTGTCCCATCTGGCTCTCATCGTGTCCTCATCTCATGGTTCACCAGCAGAGAGCGCCCTCCACCTCGCCTGTCATCATCAGTAAAAACGTTTGTCACCTCATTCTGTTGTTTTGCATCTTGGATTTCCATATTTCATCCACATAGTAAAGTTGCAGTGCATCATTCACATTTCATATCCTACCCCTGTCATATAAAGTGTTTTATGTTGCATGCTGTAAAGGTGTGTACATTTGTTAGTCTGCACACATGATTTCTTTTCTTTTTTCTTTTAAAAACAAGAACGTTAAAATGTGTTACTATTATCATATGTTTAATGAATTATTGTATTACTTTTTGATTAATTATTGTATTACTTTTGGTTATTATAAGTACTACATTATGGGAAAAGTGAATATATGGATGTAAGTTATCTTTCGTTTTGTTATTGTTTTTATATGCGGTCTCAATTGCGTCCTCTTGTGTTTTTCCCACGCTCCTTCAGCACTGGCAGTCTCATTCTAGATACTAAACCCAGTTTGTTCACTTTGGCCGTACTGCTGAAGAACTTTGAGGTGAGATCTTCTGATGTTAAAAGCTCATCTCACTCACTGTCATCCACCCCTTCCATCATGTCGTTTGTAATACCTTTAGTAACCTGCCACACATTCTGATGTGGTTTTACAGCAGAGCTTCAAATGGCATTTGTACACTAAATCAACCAATCACTCTGTTATTTACACATTTTCTCTTGGTAAGAATTGAATGCAGTCGGAGACAGGTGGCCTCTTGTTAAAGGTCCCATGTCATGCTTTGCCGGTTATTACCCGTCCCCTTGTGTGTTATGAAGGTTTTTCTGCATGTAAACGGTCTGCAAAGTCCCAAACCCTCAAAGTACACCCTGTAGCAAGTAAAACTCTAACACAGAAAATACCTGTTTATGCTGCCCCAGAACGCCTCGTTGGAGATTTCTCTTTTTCTTCCTGGGTACAGTGACGTGCCCATACCCAAATGGACCCATTGGTCCAAATGGACCAATCCGTGGAGCCGTTACGTTACGTCCGCAGAGCCATTACGTTAAGTCCGTGGATTGGTCCAAATGGACCAATCCACAGACTTCCTCACACACACACACTCAATATTTTCTCAGCTGCAGCTCCGCCGATTTCTCCTCCCTGAGACGGCGGGACGCGGCGAGGCTGTGAGTCGGTGTGTGAGCACACACACAAACTCCCAGCCAGGCTGCGGGTGTGTGTTTGGGCTGGGTTTCGCTGTGTCTCGCTGTCTCGCAGACGGCCACTGGGCTCATAGGGAGGGGGGGGGCAGGAGCTCCAACAAGCCGTTTAAGACAGAGAGTGAATACACATACTATACAGAGATGCTGTATGAGAAACCAATGTGATTTTGGAAAATTGCACAATATAAATCTATTGTAGTAGACCTCAACAATGGAATTATGATCAGTAGAAATGGCCATGACATGGGACCTTTAAATAAAATAACAGTTTTTTATACCAAAACTAATGGATAAAAGATTTGAAGGGTTTAATAACTCAGACAATAATGAAAACTCTAACATTATATATCTGACTTTTTTTAAATGTTATTTCCCCCACTTTTTCCCCCCATTGCATCTCTGTCATTCTACATTTCAATAAAGATAATGTTGTGTTATCTTGAAACAATAACAATTGTATATGTGTAATTGTGGCATCTACTTCACATGTGTAGAGATACAACGGTTTCAGTCCATATACCGCATTCACAGTTTTTTTTCTTTATTATGAAAATGATAAATTGTGCACTATGAACTTTTTAAAAAATATCCAAATGTCTTGAATTCTTTGCTCTGAAGAACCATCCATAGAAACATTGGCTTTCTAGATATAATACGTTTTGAAATTGTTAAAATATTGTATGTATAACATTTAACCTGGATCCATCCAAATTGAGACCTTTGTCAAAGGTTATTCCCTATATAAAGGTTACATAAATAAAACACTAAAAAGAACATGTAAAACTTGTCCGCATGAGATACTTCCAAACAGATGAGACATTTAACATAGAATTAAATTGAATAAATGGGAACCATGGTCACGCACAATATTGAATGGTGCACGCTACTTAAAAGTATAAAGCATCACTTTACTTTACGGTATATGTTTTGTAATTATCTTGTTTATTAAACTGATAAAATAAAATCGTAACAGACATACAAATTTAGAGAAAATAAGCTATAATTGGCAAAAAGTATAGTCAAAACAGGATCAGATATATCCTGATGTGTAACAGGTCGCGCAATATATCTTGTAACAATATCATAATTTCTGTTTTTGTCAAGTTCATTTTTTGTGTATGTTTTATAATTTAAGTTCATTAAATGTGTAAGAACATTATTTATTTAATTTTAAATTGCCAGCACTTCAGAGTTGTGTTTCTATCTACACTCACACAAGTCACATGTATGTCAAATAAGAATGACATGATTGAAAATAGAGAATATAGGTTTGTTTTGATATGTTAATCACAATGTGTACAACTATATAACTCTGTCTCCTTTTTAACTTGTTAATTTGTCTGGTCTTTACAGGGAAAATGAAAAAGAATAAAGGTGTCCATTTAGAGACCTTGAAGAAAGAATTGCTCAAGCTTTGCCTTTTGGGACCCCCTCTGCACTGCTCATATTTTGTCCGCCAACCTTTTTGTTCCAAAATGATTTATTTCCATGTTTCCCCTTTCGTGTGTATTACTGTAAATATGTCTCTCTGTCCACGGTCTAATCTGTGAATCTGTGAAACACCATGGTGATATTTTTATAAGTACAAAGGTGACGACCGTTGGTGATTGTATGTTTTTTGATTACTTTTTCACGCCCTAATGCAGTAACAATTAGAGACTGAGGGGAAACGATGCGTTGATTGTTGAGATCTGTTGGAAACCAATATCCAATTATCCAAATTCTTTGGAAATTTGCCATCATTACTTTCTTTTCTTCGTGTGTATGGGTCTGCTATTTGTAAATAAACTGCCTGTCCAATACGAGTGCCTCACGACTGACTATAACCTGAAAATCACGTGTGAAAATGTTTGTAAAAAAATTGATATTTTTTGTTTAACTGTTATTTTGTGGGCCTGACATTCTTAGCACTCCACGTTATGCTTGGTCCTTTCCATCATGCAGTGTCACTTCTAGAAACAAGGTGAAATGATGCTGGATATTTCCCTATACGAGCTGATGTGTTGTTCCAACTGCAGACAGCCTCAGAGGATTTCTCACATCAGCTATGCATTACTTTGTTTTATGTCAAACTGTAAAGTCTGCCTAAAAGGATAAGTAGCAATTTGTCCGTTTGTGTGTGTTCCAAAATGTGGTTGCATCTCAGCATTTATGGAGATAAATGCAAATGTTGGGATAACATAAAGTAATGACGGGCTTACTGATCAAGGCAACATCAGATTAAATCCTGCATTGCAACCTATAAAGTACAGTGCACAAAATAGATCCCCATGTAACAGGGTCTTTACTGTCGTTAAAAAGTATTTCTTTCAGCATCACAGCTTTCTTTCAGCATCACAGCTGGTGCAACCACACCCAGGAACCAGATTACCTTCAAATATATATAATACTCTGATTAATAATACAATAAATTGTTGTTTAAAATATTGTCATGGACTCATTGAGTTAATTATGAGTGTTATTCATTGGTTAACACTTTCGGCAGATTATAACAAGCTTTACCTCAGTCATTAATAAACCTGAATGTAAAAAGTGGAGATAATGATTAATCATCTGCCAGATATTTGTTTGACATACCATTTTCTATACATCTGGCTTTAGACGCAGGGTCATGAGCACATTTATTAACTGCTGCCATGTTATTGTAGACTGCATTTTAATATGGTAGGATGCACCACACACACATTGCAACACAGCTATTTACCCCTAGATGGCAGCATGATAACAAGAAGGACAAGGTAAGGAATAAGGTACAGATTATTTATCATGCCTTTGTTATGTTTCTACTGTCTTACTCATTCAATTTACAATGTATACAATACTCATTTTCTATTTATTTTTGTAGTCCTGACATTTTTTCAGAATTTATATTCGCTCCTTAGACTTTTAGAAGCCTGACCTTAACCCTAACCCTTGACTTTTTTTACCCAATTCACAAAAACAAAGAATTGAAAGTTAAATGAGACATGGACCAAAAAGAAAGGAACATAAATGGTTTGGGCAAACACATTTAGACTGTACTGAAGTTAGTCTATTTTAAACGTTTTATGCTGTTGAGACTCCAGACACTTTGAGACAATAGAACAGGGCCCCATAGGAGAAACAGCAGCTCCTTATTTTCCTTTAAATATGAAAGAATACAAAATAATTTGTTTAATTTGACCAAAAAAATGGATATAACTGCACCAAGTTGACAGAGTTTATAGTTTACATAGATCCACAGTAGCGGGACACAAGAAGATGTCTATAGATTTAAAAGAAAACCCCTTTGGATTTGAATAGGATCACATGTTTATATATATTTTCTATACATCTTGCTTTAGATGCAGGATCATGAGCACAATTATGAATTACTGCCATGTTATTAAAGACTGCCTGTTAGAGATCTTAACTGGATAAAGTTAAAATCTCTAAGAATGGTACACAGTGCAGGTCATAGTTACGTAGAGAAGTGATAATCCACATCCTACCTTATTTATGGCAGTACAGGTCACAATGACAACCTGCCAACCTTTTCTTTAGCAAAGACAGGCTTCCTGTTTGGGCTAGGGTTAGGGTTAGAAATGCATTCTGCTATTTTATATCTGATACAACGATTTATTCTATGAGGTTCAGCCAAAATCGTTTACAACCAAGTCCAGCTTTTCGTTTCTGCAGCTTTTGTGTTTGTGTGGAGCTGGTCTGTCTCTGGGAGCAGTCACCCGCGCTTTCAGCTGAGCTTTCACTCTGAGGCAGGGGGCACCAAGCAGCCTGAGCCATTAAAATGTAAATTTCCCCGTGCAGTCAGTGAAGGTTGAGGAAAAGGGACCACAAGTGAGGATCTGCTCATGTGTCAGCCTGCTCTCTTTGTTCACATGTTAATCACCAACACACTGACTCAATGTTTGCTATCACAGAGAGGAAGAATGCAATTGAGAAGGGGTATGATAACAAATAAAACAATGATTGCATCAAGGTTTAGCTGATGTAGTTTACACCCTTTTTATGTGTGTTGTTTGAGATTCAAATTGCAAACCATTTAATGAAGGCTGGATCTGATTCAGTTCTAGTATAAGGAATACAAAATTACAACTTTTTGTTTAAAATGTGTCGATAAAAGAACAGATATCACAACACTTTACTTTTGAAATGGGTAAGACCAGGTAATAATGATGTATAAAATCTGAAATATCAAATACAGTGAACAACAAATAGCTTCTAATGTAGTCCTAAAGAAAACAACCTATGATGTTGTGAATATTTGTTGTAAAGTGAATAGTTTTAATAACAGGAACCATTGGAAAGTAAAATTCCTAAAAAAGTAGATAAAAATGAAACACTGACAAATGTTAAAAATTACTTTTATTAGCGCCATACTGAAAAAACTGAACCGTTGACTTTATTAAATGTATTATGTCAACAGATTTCACATCACTGTATTAAGTTAGTTGGAACCAATAATATTAAGTTAAAGGTAGGGTAGGTAAGTTTGAGAAACCGGCTCGAGATACACTTTTTGTTATATTCCATGGAATGCTCTTAACATCCCGATAGCAATGAATATCTTAAGTGCTTTGACAAAAAATCCATATGTGGAAGCCGTAATACTGTAAAAAGCACGACCAATCATTTTAGCCGGCCCGGCTAAAATAACTGGATGGCCTACCTGCCTGTCAGCCTTCCATCGGGGCACAAACTTATCTCGTGCCCTCATTGGTCATGTGCGCGTTCGTGTGTGTTGGAGGAGGGGCTCTCTAAGGAAGTGGCAGATTTTCTCCGGTTGTGTATTTTCAAATTCTAGCGATATCGAGCTGGTTTCTCAAACTTACCTACCCTACCTTTAATATTATATTGTAATACAAATAAAAAATATTAATATTATTGCTTTCAAATAACCTAATACAGTTATGTGGAATCTGTTGACATCATATATTTATTCGAAGTCAACTGTTCCAGATTTTTCAGTGTGGTTTAGGGTTAGGGTTAGGGTGAGCGTTGGGAGGGTTAGGGTTAGGGTTAGGGTGAGCGTTTGGAGGGTTAGGGTTAGGGTTAGGGTGAGCGTTTGGAGGGTTAGGGTTAGGGTTAGGGTGAGCGTTGGGATTGGGAATCCATTGCTTCGTTTTTATAATACAAGGTTTAGTTTTTTTATTGTGACAGTAGGTGGCAGTATATTACCAACATCCTTGTCCAAAGGGGGTCAGCTTCCTCAAGTGCATCATGAAGACCATCTCCAACACTAAATACTCCCACCATGCACTTCTGGTGGGCCGGGCAGCTTGGTGTGAATGGAGGGGGGGGGGGGGGGGGGGGGGGGGGTTACAGGACAGGATGGTTCACAATTAAACTAAAACGCCCTGCTCGCAATCCAATGGAGACCAGGATATGGCAATTAAGCCACTAATACTGCAGACCATTAGACCTCCCTCTCTGTGTCGGCGGCCCCAGGGCGTACAGTACGCTCACCGCGGAGCTGTGGGATGCGTATTATGAGACATAGTTTAATGTAATGACCCATTTAAACAGGGCTAGTGTTGCATTCATCGGGTTTTAGGAGCATTATATTCCCTGAAACACTGAAAAAACTCAAATGCTGACTGAAATTGAATGTATTATGTCAACAAATTTCACAGAACTGTATCAGGTTAGTAAAACCAATAATATTAAGTTAAACCTAATATTTATTATTTAAACCTAATATTATTGCTTTCAACTAACCTAATGCAGCTATGTGAAATCTGTCGACATAATACATTTAATTAATGCTTTTTCTTTTTGGTGAACAAACACGGGTGAATATATTTATAGAAGAAGGATACACTAGTTTGTCGTAACTATTAGCAATAGCTCCTTCCACTTCCACCAGCATCAACATCTTAATCATTCTTTATCCTTCTTATTTTGTGAAAAAATAAACGTTTCCTTTCTGTCTTACATTTGAGGTTTAATCAGATTTATCAGTGCTTTGATGGTTCACCCTGAGGCTTCTTTTTGCTCTTCTGTGTTCTTAGAGAGATTGACAGGAAAGCTCCCCCTCCTTACTATTAATCTGATTAATGTGCCATTAAAACAGTATAGCAGCAGAAATATTAACTCAGTAATGGAGCCTGGACACTTTCAAGCTGCCTCTCATTTAAGGAAGGTGCAGGAGGGAAGATGGTTGCATGGCTGCTCCATGGAGGTTACGACCCTCACAATCCTGAACTTTTGTCACATAGACCCACAGAATAAGGGCCATCATATTTCTTTTTTTTTATAGCTATTATATATAGCTTGTCTGTGGTGCCCTTATAAGAAGTGAAGTATGTGTGCTTTATATTTTACACCTCTGTTCTCTTATTAGTACACCTGCAAACCCTGAGTGGCTTTTTCACGACATTTAATTCAACAATTTCCATGCAATTAGCTTCTTCCTGCTGCACAACATATTTTTTATAGGTCTAATCATAAACACAGACGGTTTTAGGAATTACAGACATTAGAAACTTCAATTAGCTTTGCTTGACTATTGCATTAAATTGACTGAGGGCTAATGTGTAGGTAGAAATACAACATAAAACCATAAGAATAATTCTTAAATGGGTAATTCCACAGTTTCAACATTGGAATGATGTCTAACATTGTGTCCAAGGGTGAAAGTCAACTGAAAAAGGATTTGTCTCTTCAATCCCTCAAAACGGAATAATGTATTTCTTCCTTTTTTATCCCTTCATTGCTCTTGTAAGAAAATTCTCCAGTATGCTACTCTACTGTATTTGTTACGGCCCCCGGGGAGGGGGTGTCTGATGAGGCAGGCAGCCGTGTCATATCGCACAGACAGGGCTCACTGTCTTTGTTATTACAAACTGCAGCCTCAGGAAGCCATTTTGCACAAAACAAAGGGTAAGCCCCTCCGCACGCCCCTGGTGTTGCTTGATGTGGCAAGATGCCAAATCTCCCTCTCCAGAATTCGTAGGGGGTCAGGGCTTCCCCAATGCCCTCAGATCACTGAGACTCATGCAAACAAAGAAGTGCTGGAATGATCTCCATCTCCAACCTCTGGATCCATGCCTGGAACAGCTGGTCTCTGACGGAAAGGAAAAACATTTCCTCATAAGGGAAGAGACTACTGGACATTCTGAAGTACTGTGAAAAGGGGAAATGATTGTGTCCAAATGAAAGAATGACATTGTACACTAGATGTGTTATATTTGTCATAGGGCAAGACAATTATGACAGTTGTTACTCCTCTAACCTCTTTAAGCACGGCGGTTCCCCCCATTGGACCCCTCCCACCGTTTTGTTTTTGAGATAATGTCTCAGGGCTTCTTAACATTTATGAAACTATTAATGTGTAGCACCAGATTAACGGGAAGAATCTCAGCTAACTGAAGATATGAACCATTTTTACCAAAACAAAACACAAGTCTCATAAGAAGCGTCTAAATGACCCCTGAGCGAAAAAATTCGAACGCACTGCGGCACACAATTCAAGATAAAAATACCCTTATTACTTATAGTAGCTGCAAATAAAATATAGCCGATTAAAGCTGAGACTCCACTGATTATTTAGGTATAGTATCATCACTGAGCGATCCGAACTTGCGACAGGGGAAGCAAACACAGACATCACAACACGTACCTTTACGGAGCTTTTACGGCAGATCGTCTCACCGTAGCTGTCAATTAGGTAAAAAGACGTGTTCAATGGCATTAAAACGAAAAAAAAAGGCTACAACTGTTGATCCATATGTTGATAATGTACCTGTGCCTTTGAAGAAATTATTTATAATCCATAATTCCATTTTTGATGTAAAAATCGGAGCGGAAAAGTTAGCTGCTAATGGTAGCCACCAGAGTGTATGCAGCTTCCGGTTTTGGTAACGCGTCACTCTCACTGCTTATTTGTTAACGTTTTGGTGTGTATATAACTTCCCCTCGATTCCATTGCCTCTAGCGGTTATAAAGAGATTTCATTCATCAAAATCGAGCAAGGGGGGCCAGAGATAGGTCAAATCCACCCAAATGACCCCAGAAGTGGGGTTTTTTGGCTAAATCTCTCTAAAAAGGTCAAATTTCACTTGTTTTGCATCAATCTTGATACAGGATACTTATTATATGTTGTACTTTGGATTCCTAAAGCTTTTAGTCTACTAACCCATCATCCAAGGGTAGCTTTCACTATAAGTAAAAGATAATTTTTGGACGGACACTATAATTTACAGTTTTTTACTATGTAAAATCTGAATTTTCTTTAAAATAAAAAACATCTATATTGATTCTGACTTTTCTACATCCAACTCACAGGTTTATCATTACTTTGAGAAAAAAGATTATTAATTTAACCCTTTTAGAAGGGAAGATATGGTCATTTGTTCTGGGAATGTCATTTTCGAGCCTGAGACCTGAAAAACAGGCTCAGGGCTTAAGAGGCTAAGCAAGCAAAATACTGTCTTTAGCATGCGTCTGATGAATCTTAAAAAATTGATTTATCAGAATGATTTAGTTTTTTGGGGGATTTCTTTCGGTACTTAGCACTTCCAAATATCCCCACTGTCATTTTCAAAACGCTCATAGATTATAAGGCATTTCTGACTCAATCCTGTGTTGGTGTATGTATCTTAAATATTAATTGAATTGACATGTTTTACAGACTTTTCAGCAACACTCAAACCAGCCCGTCTGCCACCTACCACCACATTGAAAGTCATGTCAATCAAATGTCTTCCCCCTTCTGATGCTTGGGTCTGTATATATGTGCACATACAGTGTATATAAAATGTTTGTTGTCATATGAAGATGAAGTATGAAATTACATAATAACTCAGTGGTTGTACCTTTTGTGTGAAAAGTGCCTCCTATTGAAGCCTAGTTGGGTATTTACAACATTGAAACAAAACCATTCAAATCTATACTCTTTCTTTTAAATATGAATGTGTTCACTAAACAGATTTAGAATACCAAAAAGATTCTATAGTACGGTTAGGAGTCTTGGGGTGTTGATATGTTACTACTACACAGTTTGAAATGATATGTAGCAATTTCACAGTGTTGCGTCTCGGAGGTTTTAACAAGCTTTGTTTGGATGTTTTGTTAAGAGTTTTTGAGCCTTTTTACAAAATGAAATACACGTAAGAAAGGTTTTTGATGAGGCTGTACTGTTTCTGGACAGGTGTGCAAGGGAAACATTTACCACGTCTTTTTTTTACATGTATATCCCATTTGGCATAACATGGCTTCTATCGTCCTCTCTACCTCCTCCTGCAAAACACATCCAGTAACAGCCTGCCAGAGATGTTTTGGCTGGTCGGATGCAGCTAGGGGAACACACTTCTGGTACTTTTACAAGAAAGTGGGAGTGATTATTGGCAAATACAAATAGCCAGGATGATTATAAGATAAAAAAAGGTAGCATTTAGAGTTGATCATGAATGGATGTAAAGGGTGGATAAATGATTCTGAAGATGAATAAAGCAGGAAGTTGTTGAACTGGGAAAATGACCCAGTAGGAATATGTTTGTTGCTTCAGAACAGAAGCTTGGAGGAGAAATGTGAGAGGCATGAACAACATTAGGTGTATAGGAGATGAGAATGTGCAACAAAGCACCCATTACAATGTTATCAAGCTATTATCATTCAACACTGAAAACACTGAAAACTTCACTTTAGTTAAATGTATTATGTCAACCAATTTCACATAACTGTAATAGGTTAGTTGAAAGCGATAATATAATAATATAATCCCCTTATCAGTCTACCTTGTTCAATGCATGCCATTGTGGGTCAAAGAGATGACCAGAGCTGTAAAAACAGAAACCAAAAATGTAAAAGTGTGACGTAAAGCGATGCCCTATGCCCAATGTCACGTCATGTCTACCAATAACGCTATTATATAAATGTCGTCAATTTAATAGATATTTTCTATAACTATCAACTTTATAGAATACAGATTTCCTACAAAATGATTTATATTTGGTGATTTTAATAATGCATAAATGTGTAGTATGTTTAAATATGTTGGATATGTGCAGCTGCTCACGCAATTGTGTTTTTTAACTACTACTCTGTATGCATGTGAGCCTGCAAGTGTCTGCGGTTGTGTGTGTGTGTGCCTGTGTGTGTGTGTGTCAGTGTGTAAGGCAGAGAGATCACACCGGTGTATTATCTGAGCTCGAGCAAGATAGGAGATGTTTTCCTTCCAGGATGCTGGGCAGGTTTCAGATTGAAGGGTCTGAACAGAGGGGGGACAAAAGCGAGCGAGCCAGAGGGCGGAGGGGAGTGGATGAGCCGGGGAGATGATAATGCAGCATGACACCTCTGAAATGAATCCCTGGTTACCATGGCGAAGGAGCGGAATGGGACAGTCTCAGGAGCGTCAAATAAAGCCAGCTGTAAATGATGTTTGATTAGTATTTAGATCATGTTCCCCGCTCAGCAGAGACATTCTGTCAGCTGTTTGTGCACCACTGCATCTGCTATTGTTCAGCCTACACCTGCACATGAGACTTACAACTCTCATTTTCTACACTATATTACCTCTATTTACCTGTATTCTAAAAAAATGAATTGTTTAGCATTATCCTAAAACTAGCTAGATATATTATGCTCTGAAAAAACTGAAACGTTGACTTTAATTAATTGTATTATGTATAAAGTCAACGTTTAGTTTTTTTTAGTGTGCTATCATTACAATTAAAACAAGGTAATATGCATAGCTAAAAAGGTAGATAATGTAGGGAATAGCGTTAAGCATCCATCAAATTGGACACTGTTTTTATTTTTATTTTTAGAAAACAATGTTGTCCCACCAGTGCCTTTATTGGATAGACGTGGAAATGAAGGACACCTGAAATGGTTCCGGATAGATTTGAACCAGTCCTCGGAAGCAGGGACCAGTATGTAGAAAAAACTGAAATCGAATTAAATGTATTATGTTTAAATAAAAGTAAAATGTATAGGTTCAACTTAATATTATGGCTTTCAACTAACCTTATGTGAAATTTGTTGACATAATACATTTAATTAAAGTCACCGTTTCAGTTTTTTCAGTGTAGGCTGTTGAGTTATCTATTTGGCGGTGTTACTTAATTTTCTACTGCTGTTTTTTAGCATAAAGCCCAGAATAGAGTGAGAACATTTTACATTTTGTTTGAAGAGAAAAATTGAGAAAATAAACATTCTTTGATTTTTTTTTCCTATTATTTTAAAGGTAATTCACCAATGGATTTTTTAACATGTGCATTTGAAAATCGTAGTTGATCCATCCTACATGTAAATCTGCAGCAGACAATCCTGTTTGCCAGAAGCTTAAGCGCAGGGAGGTTTCTGTCTGTGCACCTCACAGTAAATATGGAGAGGGAGCGGGCGGTCGGGCCGTCATATTTACTCATGCACCTCGGCATGTTAAATAGATTTTATTGCCATTGTTTGCCAATCAACTGCAGCATTTTTATATGTAAATTCATAGTTGTGAAAACTCAAATTTGGTTATCTAAATATGGAAAAAGATGATTTGCATATTCAAGAAGGTGTTGTGGGAGGTCCAACTGCTAAAGTCAATACAAATCATACAGCTGGTATTTACCATGCTGAAAATGTGCAGGTGCAAACTAATGTCAAGTATAAAAACAGCTGATGTTGAGTCAAAATAATCTCCTACTGCATGTGGTCTTAGGTGCAGAAGCCGTTGTATGCATTGTAGTAGTAATGTAGTAACAGAGCTGATTTTAACACTGCACTATACACAATACATTTAAGCATAAACTCAAGCTACACACCTGCTACCAAAGTCCATACACATTTCTTTTTTTCCGATAAACATACATATTTTACTGTATTTAACCAGGTAATAAATATTCTAATTGAGATTAGAATATATTTACCTACTGTATATGACTTTTTGGCAGGTGTACATTTTCAATCTGAGGCACTGTATAGTATATACATAGATAGTATATTTATACTAGTCTATGCGATATACTGTATGATAGCCTAATGAAATGTTGTAGTCTGGGTTTGATTAAGCGTGTACTAATACATAATATGTCATAGGCAGTATGTCACAAATACCAGGATGTCCTACAGCGTCCTGTCGCATTTTGCTGCATGCAAGACTGTATGGTTTTCTGGACATTCTGACCCAGAATCCTTTGCACAAGGTATACATATGCCCCAATTGTATGCAAAAGTGCATTCTTCATAAGGGAAGCTGCGGTTCAAACTAAAAGTGAGAAGAAAAAGAGAAGAGAACACTGTGCAAAGGTGTCAGATGAGTTGCAAATTGGGAGCAACGCAGAACATTTGTTTAGAGTTTTGGAGACTTATGCTGAGGTTTTGCGTCTGGAGTTTCAATAGCTGTCCTTTATGCATAATTTAGCGATTACGAAACCTGTAATATGAGTAAATAAAGTCCTTTTATAAAATATGGACGATGCGTAATGCAATACCAGTCTGCCCTGTCTCTAAGCAGCTACCACTGCTGCTTGTCTGTTCTCTTCTGTGAGCCAGGCCACCGATGGACTGCTTGCCTAGCCGGAACTAATCACATCTGACTGCTATCTGTCTCCGTCAATTACACACTAGGTGCCTCTTGGACTCCTATTACCACACAGTGAAAAATATCCCATCACACACCCACAACAGATACTCGCCGAACGTGTGCTAGATAAGTTATTTTGCTGAAGCACAAGCGTGGCTTTAAGATACAACAATGCTTTTGTTCATTCATTGACTTTACCTGCTTATTTGGACATTGGTAAGAAGGAGCTGGGTCTATGTCAGTCTGGTCGATCACATGTCTAACACAGAAAGACAATCACTCACACACACTTACACTCAGTCCTGCTGATCACTGACCTGTCCTGCTTTGGACTTCAGCCGGAAATATAACCTCTTAGAACATTCGTACAATGTATTATTTTGTACATATATGCACACAGTGGTGTAAAGTAACTAAGGACATTTACTCAAGTACTGTACTGAAGTGCAATTTCGATGAACTTATGATTTGCGTACGTATTTCCATGTCATGCTTAAAACCTGTTGAACCCCATTCCCCCGCCACCGGGGGGAAAAACGCATCATCTGCAGGAAACAGCGTCTGAGGGCTTCTTAATATTTAATAAACTATGAATGTTTCATATCCATGTAACGGGAAGAAACTCAGCTAACTGATAATTTTTTTTTTTTTTTGCAAAAAAAAACACAAAGCTAACGCTGAGCCTCTGCATTAGCCACGAGCGAAAAAATGCTAACGGCGTTTGCACAGAAAACACGGTATAACACCCTTATTACTTATCGTAACTGCACATCCAACCCATCGATTAGCATCGTGAGAAGATACAGAATCGATAGGTATATATATCATCACTCCATGATAAGAACTCGCGACATAATAAACAAAAACAGACTTCATAACACGTGGCGCTAGGTAGCAAAAACGGCAATTATGTCTTACCTTCGTTGTTGTCTGATCAAAAGTTGTCTTCAATGGCATTAAAACGATAAAAACGCTGCTGAAGGTTAATCCATAGGTTAATCCAATGTGTCTGTGTCACTTTGAAATGATTTCTGATAATCCATAAGCAATAAACCTACTTTTCCGTTTTCAGATTTCAGAGCGTGAGATAGGTTTCGGTTTACAGTTTATGCGAAGCCCCCACTTTTCTTTGGTAACGTTGGTGTGTATGTGGAAATTCCCCTTCGATTATATTGGCTCTAACGGTATAAAAGAGATGTCAATCATAAAAATCGACCAATGGGTTCCAGAGAAACGGCAAAAACGCCCATTTCCACCCAAATCACCCCAGAGGTGGAGGTTTGTTTTGCTAAACCTCTCTAAAAAGGTCAAATGTCACTTGTTTTGCATCAATCTTGATACAGGGTACTTATTATATGTTGTACTTTGGATTCCTAAAGCTTTTAGTCTACTAACCCATCATCCAAGGGTGGTTTTCACTATAAGTAAAAAAGAATTTTTGGACGGACACTATAATTTACAGTTTTTTACTATGTTTAATCTGAATTTTCTTTCAAATAAAAAACATCTATATTGATTCTGACTTTTCTACATCCAACTCACAGGTTTATCATTAATTTTCCCCTTTTAGAAGGGAAGATATGGTCATTTGTTCTGGAAATGTCATTTTCGAGCCTGAGACCTGAAAAACAGGGATGGGGTTTAACAGGTTAATATTCTACTCTCCATATCGGAGGCAAATATTGTTTTTTTTTTACTCCATACAATTTTTTTCTGTCTGCTTTAGTTACCTTGCAGGTTGATATAATTAATAAATAATAGACGAATCAACTAATAGATTATGATGAATTATAATCATTTAAGATACCTAGTAGTATAAATGTCATTACATAAGCCACACCATTACCAGCTGCAAAATTAAAAGGATTTTCACAACAATAAAGAACCAATTATACTGAACAGACATTTTACTGAGATATTGCACATCTTTTTTCTTTGTGTAATTTATCGTATTCTTATTTACTTATTTTGTATATTTATATTCTAGTAAACATTTTTTATTTTATTTTTTTAGACGTTGTTTTATTTTTATTTCATCCTTTTTTATAGATAAATACATTTGACTGTATTTATGAATTATCCATTATACACCAAAGTAAATTCCTGGTATGTGTAAACCTGTTTGATTCTGATTCTTTGGCATCATTTTCAATACATATTAAATACCTCAACAAAAGAAAATCATTCCAGTGTAACACACTATTGATAATATGTGTTAATAAATGATAACACTGTGCTTAGGTTAATGCTAATTCCTATTGATTCTGTGTGCTTGAGTCATGAATGAAGCTGTCATTTGAATCAGATTCGATTGAAGTCAATACTCATTAAACTAAAATGAAATCATTACAAACTTAGAAATGTCAAGCTTCATTTATGCCATCCAAAATGTTTCTTATCCCCCCCTCAAATTTGTAATGGCATCTCTACAAACTATTTATATTGCAGACCGACATTCAGACCACTAATAACATTACAACTGATGCTGTGTAGTAATACAATACAAGTGAAATTCAAATGTTCATGTTAATTAATTTAGTTATTAAATAATACCCTCCAATACAAATATTTGTTTTTAACCCAAGCAGTATATTACTCACATCACTGCTATTGTAATTCTTCTCCATCTAGTTTGCAGTATTGGAATGTAAGTACATTTACTTATAAATGACAAATAAAATACAGCTGAAAAAATGATAGAAATCATGAATTGGCAACTATTTTGATAGTTTTAGTAATTTTTCACATTTATTTTTTGTGGTTAAGACTTTACAAATATAAAGGTTATTCACTTTTCTTTTTAAATATTAGTAGTAATTGGTAATCTGGGTAGTTTTGGCACAATTTTTCACAATTTTTCTCTATTTTAACAAACTGAACAATCATAGATCAACAATGGATCAAAAGAGAAAATGATCTCCAGAAAAGTGGCAGTGTTATACATAAAATAGTAAAAAATAACTCTCTCCCTCAACCGACTACAAGAGTAGAATCATGCTTTTATATTTATGCGTAATGAGTAAAATAATGGTATATGATAGTATAACACCGAGAGGAGTAAAGTACACTGACTGCTTACTTTTAAACAAGCCTTATTGTGCTTTGTTGGGTTGTCCCTTCCCTGTAGTGTGTTATATAGGTTTTTCTTTTGCATGTTAATAGTCTGCGAAGACTAAAATTACAAAGTTTACGCCAGAGGAAGTTTCTCTCCCACCCCCCCAGCCCCCCCCCCCATGCGTGAAATGCATCCATTGGACTCCTTTGTATACTTCAGTAACGTAATGACATCAATATGTAACACTCACGCTTCTATTGGCTACACGTTGTAGGTGATAGAGTAAGGGGCGGGACATCTCTAAGCGGCTGACCAATAACAACAGAGTCGGACAGCTAACCAATCAGAGCAGACTGGGCTCTGGTTTCAGACAGAGGGTGAAAAGACGTGCTGCAGCACAGGCAGTATGAGAAAAATAAAGAGCTTTTTGAACATTAAAGCATGGAGACATGTCCCAGTAGAGACACTAAATACAAATATGAACCTGGAAATGAGTGTAATATGTCCTCTTTAAATACACCTTTAGTTTGTCAGCCTCCAGCTTACTTGTTTCCCAGTACACACATTGGATTTCCATCACATCAGAAGTAGATTTTAATGATTACATTTGTATATTACATTTGGAGGATTTGTGCTTGTTACAGAGCATAGTTACAGTATGGTAGAGGTATTTCACCTAAGTAATGTATCTGAATACTTCTTACCCCACTGCTATATTCTTTCTTCTCCTGTACACTATCCGGGCCATTTCTCTTCTTCATTCCCTCCTCTTCCTCTTGTTCACTGTCTGGCCCATGTTGCATGTATGGGGGATGTCTGACAGAGACAGATTGCTCCGCCACAGCTTAAAGGTGACTGCCTCGCTCCTTGTTCCCTAAAGCGCTGGATCATTGGAATCCATCATGAGCAGAAGCACTGGTCTCCATATAGACAGATCACACGGAACCGACAACAACAGACAGGCTAAACAGAGAAGAAGAGGGGACTATATCTAAAAGGCGTGGATAACAAGAGAAGCTCGATGAAGGTGTGTGCAAATGCCAAAGAGAACCAGAGGAGGGATGGAGGAAAGGCTGAAGAGCTTCACCTCTGGTCACATAGAAGAGCACTGGGGGGCTGGGTGGGCACGTGAATGGGGGGCATTTATCATTATTGGCTCGTACCTCCATCCCTTGCTCAACCTGACATCCCTCCTACCGTTGACATAAATCATGATTTCTCCATAATAGATCCCCTTTCCGCCACCGACGGGAAGAATGTGCTGCTTATATCGATCTCAGTCTCCCCCTCGCTCCTCCTTCCCACATTTCTGCTCAGCACAGTGATGCATAATCATTATCAAACATTACTGATTTGAAATTTGCGGGATGCCAGGTAAAGTTTGTTTTCACACGGCTTAATTTAGATGCATGAGATACAAAGAGGGGTAAACAAGCCTCCGTTTGCAGAGCTTGTGCACTGCTATTTCTTTTGAACTGCTGTTGGAGCCACCGAGAGACTCGTCAAAAAAAGAGAGATAAAGAAAAAAGCAATTATCTTGTGCAAGCGCTCTGGATTTTATTTTGTCTGGTAGCTACCATATATGAAGGTTTGCACTTAATATGACGCTGGAGGTGTACCCCAGAATCCAGGCCCCGAATGAAATGGCTACATATCGAAAAAAGAGAATAGGAAATATTCATTTCATTTCTCTTCTAACTCCTACGGTGGCCAACAGGGGCCAACGCATTACAACGGCCCACAACACTTCCATTAGGAGGAACGTGCGATAGTATACAAAACGATGCTAATAAAAGAAACACAAATGTGCCAAAACACATGCAAATGAAGGAACATTTTGACAACACATGCGAAGCTTTTAGAAAATATTTACTAAAAGTGCTGAATAAACAAAACGCAGCAAGAAGCTCAAAACACAACGGAAACAGGGACACTACAAACGAGGACAGGAAAGCCTGATGACTTTCAGGGATTATAAAGGTGGCCAACTGTTACAATAATTGTGAGTGTAGGTGTTTTTCTGAACTGACTAGCTTGGCTACATTAGCTTTCTTAGAGCAGATCTGCAACAATGTTGAAAGGAATTAAGCGAGCACAATGTTAAAATAAGCCAATAAAACTTGGATTTGAGGTTCATTTCCAGTGACACTTGGCCAACTTTATAATCCAACAAGCGTTCTGGTCTCAGCTATGTGCATCACTTTTTAGTGTCCCTGTTTTCGTTGTGTTTTGAGCTCATTGCAGTGTTTTTTTATTCGCTGCAATTTGTTTATGCAGCGCTTTTAGTCAAGTTGTCAAGTTGGTGAAGATTTTTCTTAATTTGCATAGTTTTGGCACATTGGTGATTTCATATTTATATTGTTTTGGAAAATGCAGCGCGTTTCTCCTAAGTGTTTGGGCAGTTGTAGCGTGTTTGCCTCTGTTGGCCCCGTAAACTTCTCACCAAAACCGTTTACAAGGTCAAGGTTGACAGTACCTTACAGAAGGTGATGATGAACAAAAATGTCGACCGATCAGTTTAACTCTGACTTAGCTGATCAGGTATTTAAACATTAATAACTCAGTTGTTAGTTTGAAGGTCGAGTTCATTTGTCTTTACATTTAAAGCATTAGTATACTGTGAAAACCTGGACTGTGGCCAATTTGAGGCGAGGATTATATACGACAACAAAGAATAATGCATTTGTAGCGTAGTTGGAAAACATAATTATTATTTAAGAACCCTATTCGTACCAGAAAAAATAATTATAGTATCTCAGATATTAAAAAGCTATAATCATCAACAAAAATGAATGCTATGAAAGCAGCACACACACTACAAATAGGAATAAAATCACTACCTGAATCATTAAAAGTCATCAATATTTAATTTGAGATCTTTTTATAATTAAACATTAAAATTTAATATATTCTTTAATATGTTAACCAGGGGGCACCACGGTACTACATTTTACAAGTGTCTTGATTAATCACTTACCAGCAAATGCATTTTCAAATTATACTATAATTAGTCATTTTATGTTTCAATTGGGGCTGAAGATATATGAGGGAGAGCTGAAGGAAAATTGGGTTGAGAGAATGGGATTTTTTAATTTATTTAATCAAAATGTTTTATTATAAATACATTCATATCTCACAAATATGCAGTGTACTTTGAACGAAGTGTTGATATTTCCTTTGCTGTTTTTTTTCAATAAAGATGTCTTATCTTTTTTATCATACATGCCAGACATTTCATGTATAATGCCTAACATTGTGTTTTAATGTTATCCTATTCAACTATTCTTATTTTTTATTGTATTCAAATATCCTTATATAATGAGTTTCTTTAGCAATTTGTGTCATTGCTTGAATATTAAATGAAAAGTTGTTTGAATTGCCTAGTTGCTGAAATTTGCTAGATAAAGTAACCTTGAATATGCATTATGACAAGATTATAACCCTGTCCATTTGAGAAACAATGTCTACTACTTGACTCTGCTTATTGATTCCCCTATACTGCCTTAATGACTGTATTATTTTAATGCAGGCTGGAAAAGTTATTTCCTTTCCAAGGTTCCTTTTTACCTTACACACAGTACACACACACTTAATGTAATATTATTGGTGCTAAAATGCATACATTATACGGAAATAAAATACTTTGTGATATTATACCTTTGCCTCTCATAGTGTGTATTATAGAACCATTTAATCATATGAAGCCAATAATGTGACATAAGCTTATCCTGTTGGGAAATATTGTTATAAAACCTCTTCTATTTCTAAAATGTCATGGTGAATGTCTCCCCCCCCCCCCCACTACACCGCGCAGGATAAACTGCTATGGACAACGGATGAATGGTTTCATTGAGACTTGGACAGATTGTTGGTTCATGATCACACTGGTACAACTATTTGAATCGAAGATTATCAATTTAACTTATGGTGATATGAGGACTGTGAAGAAGTGGAGGCCTAGACGATGAGCTACATTACACTCCTGACAAGCCTGGTTAATGGTGCCCAGGCTTAACTACATATATGGAGGTTAAGTACTGTATGAAGCCCATACAGATAGAGCCTAAATAAATGATTGGAGGGTTAATTGCGGTGTTCTCGGCGTTTGATAATGGACTCTATTTTTCCTAATGATAAAACATGAGCACCAAAGATCCTTCACTCAAAGTGCCTTTTTGGCCTTTGGTTTTACAGCCTAGATCTCCACACAGCTTTTCCCAAGATAGGCTAATTAGGCTCCTTTGCTTTATAATTAGCAGAGTTATTAGATCACTTGCTATAAATATTGTCATAACAGGAGAGTGAATTACTTTGAGGAGTGTAGTGACAGGCGAAGGAGACTAGCATGGTATTCATAAACAAGCTTGCAATGCTATGCACTTATTACAAGCGTGGTCAACAATTGTCCTCTTCAAGTAAAACCATCTAATAAAGGTAATTAAAGGTGACATTCTTCTGCTATTTTCTCGGCTCATATTTGTGTTTTGGTTTTCTACTTGAACATGTTTACATGATTAAAGGTAAGAAACATGATTTCCCCCCTACTGTCTGTCTGAATATACCTTTATTCACCTGTCTGAAAGGCTCTGTTTTAGTGCCTGTCTCTTTAAGAAACACTCGGAAAAATCCCAGTCTGCTCTGATTGGCAAATGTATTTCGCCTTTAAGACCATAAGGCATAATGGAGGCTTAAATAGAGAGATATTTTATTTTCGTTATAATGTGTAAGTTACTGTATATAGTGCATGACTCAAAGTGTAACCTTACATCTGCTATCAAACTGAGCTAATATTAAGCAGGAGTCCTTTAAACCCATGTTTCAATGCCAGCTGTCACACTCTCTCACTAAGCTGCTGAGGAGCATGCTGCTTAAGTGCATGAGCACAGAGTTTTGTCAGCTGCCTTTTGTCTAATATTCAAATGATAATGAATACAAGTCACTGAGTAGAGTGGGGCAATGAAATCAGCGCTTTCATCTCACTGAAATGCTCAGAAATGAAATGTGGTTGATAGATGCTTTGTAAGGTATTTTCTTTTAAGGCAAGGGTTAATACTCTGATAAACATTAAAATGTGTAATACAGAAAAAATATACTATATTATGAAATGATGTATGTCCAGCATAAGGATACAAAGATAGTGGCCATGTAGCCTATCACACTGCAACCCTGACTGCTAAAAATGATATTGCCATTAAACAAAAGTGTATTCTCAATTACATCTTTGTGAATTGATAAGTACAGTAGTTTAAACGTGGTTAAGTTTGGCAAATTAAGTATGCAAGATGAAATAAGTCAACGTTGGCTTTCAGTTTTACATTAGACAAACAGCAGCCTCCATTTGTCAGTAACAAATGTAATCCGAGGAAAATACTGCATGTTTGCCTTGAAACATTGACAATGCAGTTTGGTTGTTTGGTAGTGTTATTTTTAGGACAAGCTACACTCAGTTGTGACCTTTTTTTTTTCTTCACCTAACAAGTCACTTATTTTATCGCAATATTTTCTGTGCAATGTTGTGTGTGGGGAAAACACACACACACACAGCACTGTCACAACATACTGGGTAAAGAGATGTTACATTCCAGGCATGTGCTGCTTGTGAATCACCAAGTCTGTCTGAGACACTGGAAGAGAGAGAGTTGAAGTCAAGGCTGGAGATGAATGATGTTGGAATACTAAAACTGGAAAGCTGCGGCATGGCTTAAAATGCCAGACAGGCCTATACAGTGACTACAGAATGATTAAATGCGTTAAAGTCTCAAGTTAAATACAATCAGAGATTTGTTTCTACACATATTACATATATATAAAAACGAACTATATATTTTGTATTGAATTGTAAAGTTATACAGTCAAACTGTTCTAACCATTTTTGTGTTAAAGATATTTTTCTGCAGTTTACAACTTCTAAACCCAATTTTGTGAAGGCCTAATTGCCAATATTTATAAATTATCCAAATGTGGCTGTGTGGTTAATAACACATGTTCCTGTATGGTTATTAACACATATTTATGTTTGCTTTACCAGGACTTTAAATGTTGTAAATGCACCATTTAGACAGCACTGCAATCATATTTGATCGAAAACATGCAATATAACAAACACTGAAATGTAGTGTTATTTCTCAAAATAATAAATAATTGCTACTCCTTATAGTATCATCAATTTGCCAGTGAAAGCAGAAGTAGCATTGCTTTGAAAATGTTTCTCAATGTTTACATTCACACATTCATTTAGTGTGATGATAAAGAAGAGGGGTTTCTGTGTCAGGCGTAAGTGGATCATTATCACATCTAATACCAGGGCATCAGAAGTCCAGCGAGAGTTCATAACCTCAACGAGCCACACACTCCAGTCTAATTAGGGCTGTATAAGTGTAGACGGTAATCTGCCAGAGGGTCACATGACACACTTTTTCTCACTGAGGACAGAGTGCCACTTTACTTGTGTAATTGTCCTAATTGTACCATATCTGAGAGGAGTGACCACGAAAATGGAAGACTCTTTAAATGAAGAGCCCTTACTCTTAATTAAGGAGAAACTCAACAGCATGAGGATCCACACAGAACATATCCCTTACTGGATGGTGAAAAGGAAATATTAACATTTTAAAAAATACGCTTAATCGCTCTCTTGCCTAGTGTTGGATGAGAGGATTCTTCTTTTCTCAGGTGTGTATGCCAAGGAATCAATAGCATCCAGTTCATTTAGCTTAGCCCAAAGAAGCAGGAGTCAGCAGTAGAAGGGTGGCGTTAAAATAACTAAACAAGACTAACTACAGTAGACTAAACTAGACTAAAAAAACAGACTACACCCAGACTGGATACACTGTGCTGGCAACCTGTCACTAATCAGGCCCTAAAAGCATACCTGTATCACCCATATTACTCTAAATGGAACCATTTGTTACACAATTAACAAAATGCTTTATCACAATGACTTTAAACTAGCATACACTCATTAGGAAAATGTTCACTGGGGTTAGTAATCAAGTGAGAATTAATGTAATTTTCTCATTGGCCTTTTACTACTTGTGCTACCAGTAGTGTCACTCAGGGGCGGACTGGCCATCGGGACGTTCGGGACGAATCCCGATGGGCCGGTACTGAAGTGGGCCGATCGGCCGAAGTGGGCCGGTCGAGACTCCCGGGCTGATTTGTAGTCCCAGTCCGCCGCTGGTGTCACTTGTGCTATTAGTGAGAATACGAGTTTGAGGCACTGTCGCAAAAACTCAAAGCAAAAGCCAGATACAATATGGTAAAAAGTGAGGATACCTTAAAAATTCTTATCCTTGGACAGACAAATTACCTGTTTCCAGTGTTTTTTAAGAAAATATAGCTGGCTGCTGAGGGTAGCTTCATATTTAAAATATTTTACAGAAATAATAGATGTATTAACCCTCTCAATAGTCCTACAATACAAAGTAAACAACCATATTTCCCAACATGTCTGACTTGTCCTTCAATTGCTGCTTGGTGAACTTCTATTTTAGACATTTTTATCAAGTGGCCATTGAAGGAAGAATTCAGTTACTAACAGAAAATACTAAATGCATAGCAAAGTAAACAGCATGGCAACATTTATGGTAAATACTCACAAGTCACCGTATGAAGCAAAATATGAGCTTGGTTATTTATGAGTGTAAATAAAATAACATGTATATTTCTGTATGAAAAGGTTAAACACAAACAATGTGCCTCAAAGAGATTAAAAGTTAAGTGGACCATCTTAGTTCTGAAATGGTCCTTCAATCATACAGGAGAATGGGAGATGGGAGGGGGGGGGGGGGTTATTATGGCAGATTGTGGTGGCTGGAGCCTGTTGCCTCTCCACCTGCTCTCTGTGCTCTCTTACAGCACGCAGAAAGCCTCCTAACCTCTAATGGGAGTTTACTGAACGTTTACCCACAAGTGTCATAATTTGCTCTAACAACCACAATTATGCCATTTATTTTTGTGAAATACAGTATATTAAATGGGAACCACAACATCTCTCATTATAACTTGTTTCAGTTGTTGGGAGAAAGGACATGGCTGAATTGTCGCTCGACGACGAATGTTAAATTGAACCCTCAAAGCATAACATGTCTCCAATTTTGTGAGGGATAACGGAAAGTAGGGCGAGTGCTTCGCTCTGGACAAAGGCAGTAGACAAGCATGTGAACAAAAGCCATCAACAAGAAAATGGATTGTTGTTCGTCTCTTGTTCAACATGGGTCAGTTTGTTATTTCCATGTATTTTAACAAAACAATATTTGCTGAGTGCTTATGTAATGATATAAGTTGAGGAAAGTGCTTGTTGTTTGATTTAGTGGGTTGATATTTTTTTTTGTAGATTGACTTTAAATATCACACAATTTGTCACTCCTGGCTGGTACCAGAAACACAACCTGCTTTGTACAAAAACAAACACACTTAACTTCTTATTATTGGGCCATTTCCATTCACACCAGTTTATAAAACCAGCCTTTTAATAATAATTTGTCTGCCCTTGTGAGGCACATGCAGCATTGAGTCAGCCCTGTTTCTTATTCACAGGATGGAGGCTCTCTGGCTCTAATAATGGATAAACAAACAAGCGTGACGGGCCCGATGTGTATCACTTCATAATTTAATTACGTTTTGATGGGGAGCTCTGCAGGCGTAAGAATAACCGAGAGGGTGCGTTGCTGTCAATGTCATGCACTGTTTGGTATATTAGGGCAGTGCAGATATTAAACTGGATTCAAATCCATAAATAATCTAGTGTTGATTTGTTTTCCAAATCAATTAGTTTTTTCTTCCAATCCTAAGTATATGAACTGTAAATGATTTCCCAACACTAGTAGCATTTCAAAATGTTGTATTTTGGTAGAGACATGTCAAATGGGAACCTAAGAGTACACTGAAACAATTGAGACGTTGCATTTAATTAAATGTATTAGATCAACATAATTCACATAACTGTATTAGGTTAGTTGAAAGCAATAATATGAAGTTTAAATACAAAATATTAGGTTTAACTTAATATTATTGCTTTCAACTGACCTAATTCAGTCATATGAAATTTGTTGACAAAATACATTTAATTAAAGTCAATGCTTCAGTTTTTTCAGTGCACATAATAAACATGCAGTATTTGAAAGGTTACCTATGTCCTCTCATCATTAGAGAATTGCAAAGAAGACCTTTTTAAGCATAACAGCCACAATAGGTAACGGCCTGAATGCAGGGCTCCGTTTGCATCAGTATTGATGTTGACCTTTGGACTGTGACTATGACTCCAACACGCTCTCTGTGCACTGATGTGAATGGACAATACTGAGCTGCTCTGGCAGGCATGTTTCTGATAAACCAGTGATCTCCCAAAGGCACTTTAAAAAGACCCTGACTTCATTTACATGATAGTGTAGCTCGGTGTCTCTGTGAGCATGCTGGGGTCAGAGCAGTGCACTGTGGCATTAGATGGAAGCACGTTGGTGTTTGGGAGAGTGGTGGTGATGAATACAAATAACGTTACACAGTTTTTCTTATCTGAGAAGACAACACATGATACACAATGACAGGGTTAGCTTTGGACAATGCTGTTTTACATTAACACAGGAGTGCAGGGAGATATATAAATATGTTGCTGATGCATTGTTGTGAATGTGCAAGTCCCATTTGATTCATTTCGATGCTGAAAATGTCCTGATATATGTCTGTCGATGTTACTGCACATTATGCTATTTTACAGTACATACTCTCCATTAAAGACACTCGGATATGCATAATGTTGAGAGTGTTGTACACGACTGTCATTTACCTGAAAGTGAATCAGTATAAAACCAAAGGATTGTTTATGTTAAAAAAAGGAAACATAAGAACAAAACAAAGATGTCTTATATTCAAAGGGGTTGGATTTTGTATATTTATAGAAGTATATAGTAGTATACACTTAAAATAATATATAATAATATAAAAAAAGAAGGTGATAAACAAATAAAAAACAGAGTTATGAACCCTTATCTGTAGCCTATAGGAATTTGTGTTACGGACTTTTTGGGTATATAAAATGAAATGAGAACATTGAACTGAAAAGCTAATTCTGCTCATTTTAAATGCTCCAGAAAATGAAGATTCTCAGCAGCTTCTGGCCTTGTCAATGGATCTTGAAGGTTGTCTTTGCAGCCTAATGTTAATGTTCTTTGACACGGTCAAAGATGACAAAGCCCAAGCTTCCACAGACATTTTAATTAGGTGTGTTTCCATCAACTAGTTTGGAGCTTAGTCGAAAGTTGACACTTGAGGCCATGTTGCACCCATGGTTGTAATCCGCCACTCAATGGAGCAGAAGATGTAGAGGTTGGAAACCCTAACCCTAAGTCGGAAACAAAATAAGTTGCTGACTACTTAGCAATCCAAAAATCAAAAAAGGGAGAAAGGTGTTCAGCAATTTCTTTCATATAGACAAACATTCGTAAATGATATATACAGGAACAAGGTGCATCGTATTGAATGTGGCAGTTTCTAAAAAAAAAATGTTTCTTATGCAATGCATCAATTATCACATATATCTGAAGGGAAAAAGGGCTATAGTAGCAGTCAGTCGAATTGTGGGCATCCCACTCAGGGTTAATTGACTGGAGCGGAACAATCTGAAAAGAATCACCCCTTACATCTGTGTTTTCTCCAAGATTAATGATCTGTGTGAGTGAAATAAAGCTTACTCTCATCAGAGATACTGATAGGTCGAAAGAGGATTGGGGCAGAGGGCACAAAATGAATCAGTACATGTAATTCTCCCAAAAACACTCCCAACAATCCACAACACACTGATTCATATGAGCTGTGCTGTCATTAGGTAGAGAGCAATTCTTCTATGAAAAGCAATGTAACAATAACAACAATGTGTCTTAACACATTTATTAAATTCAACAACTTTATTAATCCCGCAAGGGGCAATTGGTTATGAGCAGAAGCTTATGTCATGTACACAGACAGGAACATACAAGAAGAAAACACACACAGATACACCCGGGAGCACAGATGTGGATAATTCCAATTTACACTATAAATAGTTCATAGCATCACAATAATAAATAAATAAATAAATAATCAAGTTAAAAGCCTTTCAAGAAGGAAGAATGTATGATGTAGTCTGGACAGTTAAAAGCAATGGACTGCCACAGTGTGTTTCCATGGTGATGATCCTTTCTGAGAGGCCAAGGAAACAGGTCATGGAAATCAGCAGGGGAGCAGGAGGCTTTTCTTAGGACAGAAGGCAAACATGCAAAAACAAGCACTGCCACCCTGAAATGATCTAGACATTACTAGTTGTAAATGAGAACGCAAATGCCTGAATCATTTCAGACCTGACATCAAACGGACTTGACCCTGCCAGCTTCTTTGAACATAGTCTGGCTTTGATTGAGCCCAAAGGTGAAAAAAGCCATTGAGAGTTTGAAGCAAGCGAGTGTGCCTGTCAATTACAATTCTGTCATTCGTCAGATAAACACGCAAACGTAAAAGTGTTACTGCGGAGACGAAGTGATTCGGGGACTTTTGTCCGCCCAGACACAACAAACAGACATAAAATAACTAGTAACAACATAGCCGACTGTTCCACGTCTCCTCTGACTATACAGTCAGTCACATTTGAACTCACCGCAAAAACTAAAGACAATGGCCGACTAAATTGTAGGTTCTGCACCTGCATAAGAGGAAGCAACTCTCTTTAACAGCAGGCGTTGGTATTCAAAAAGGGAAAAATATAACTGCAAATATACAAGCCCTTGTTGTGATACAAACATTGAAAAAGAGAAGCAAACAATGCATCCTAAATGCTCGATTTGGATCAACAATCAATCAACAGCTAGGTGTGTTTGGGCCTGAGAGGCACAAGTTGAAATCGTAAGACAAATACAAAGAATGGCAAGATAGCGTTGTATGTCATCTTGTGATCATGCTAATCTATCGAGGTGCTAACCCTCACCTAAACCAATGCAGTATTCGGTAAGAATGAACACTTCCGACCAGGACAATCTCCTGTTGTGTGCTACATGTCAAAAGGAAACGTAAGACCTTATTCCCGGGATATCCCTGGAGTTCATGTGAGAAAACAGCTACAGTACATACAAACCCATTCACACACACAAGCACAATTGTAAAACAAAATAGGAATAAGTGAGAAATGTATATAATGACACTGATATAAAGACTGAGAAAGTGTATATTAAAGATTATCAGCAGCACGATCTATTCAGACAGGGCCCAAAATCCAATGTTTGATGATACTGATGAATAACATGTGTTTTATAAATCCAATAGTGCTTATGTTCTAAAAGTACTTGCTGTTTTTCCACAATAGACCCACATGCAATTTGCAGGTTTGTATGTGTGATATACCTCATGTGCACATGCTGGGAGTCAGTGCCTGTGCTCTGTGCGTGGTACTTAAAGCCATAGAAGTGGATCAGAGCTCAGGCAGACTGGGTAACACCCATAAAAAGCAGGGGGCCTTTATGCACTTTCTTGATCCCTCACTCTTTTCCCATTTGCGGTCCCCTCCCCCTGCCATGACAGCATGATTAACCACCAGACACACAATGGGGGCACATGTCCCCATAGCCCCGACCAGCACCCTCAGACCTGTACATCCTAATAAGGATTAGGCAAGAAGTTAACAATGAATGAAGAAGTCCTCCAGGAGCGCTAATTCTATTCCGCTCTGTGTCACTTTTCATCCTAGGCTATTCACAACCCTGTGTTGGAACATAAGGTATAATCCTCTTAAATATCAAAGGTGGACAAATCATATTAATTTAGACATCGCTTCCTCTGGCCCAAGGGCACATTATGCACTCGACACAGAGCTCCGACCTCACCATCTGCTCTGCTCTCTCACCTGCCCCTGCCTATGTTTTATTTTCTCTCCCTATATTCAATCTTTATAGAAAGTAGACATTTAAAAGATATCATTTTATCAAACCATGCATTGATCACTGGAACGGGACATGAATACATTGTAGTATATGCTTAATTACATACATATGTAAAATTACTAAATAGGGATATTTTTTTTATATTATCTGTAAAAATAGGAATGTACGACCTTGTTGGGGCACCGGAAAGGTTTTAGGATTTCTCAGATGTTTCAGTTTCATTTCGGAATACTGGGGGGCTCTGAGAGTGAAAATATAAAGACAAAATAAAACATGTTTAGTAAGTAAGAGTTCATATACTTGTAATAAGCATACTGTTGTCTTCTGACATCTGGCCTATCCTCTATAGGAAGATGTATACATGATTTCTTACGATGTAATTTTGAAATAATTCATTGCTTTTCTGAAAAAAAGGGAGAAAAACGATGAAAAAAACCATGAAAATTGATGAAACGGAACCAGATATAACATATTTGTTCATTCCATGCATTTTGTTCTTCCTTAACCATAGGTTAAAACCTGCCACCCACATTACCTACAATGCAACTCAGCTGCCCGAGTTTTGTCAGAGATCCAGGTGTGTTATGCTAGTAGCAGTTTGTACCTTTAAGCCTCAAGCAAGGATAAGGAGCGAGCTACAGGTCTGGTAAACTCCACATTCTCAATTTTCTTTTAATGGTCATGTTTGTATTCTTCAGACCATGCGATGAAGACTCAAGTGATGTGACTTGAGACAATTGTTATCATATAAGCAGTATTAAGACCCTTAAACAGACTCTTTACATGTACAATTGGTTTAGTTACTCTCTTCAGATACATACTTATTTTTCATTTCAAAATGGAAAAATAATGTTTAGGATTGCTCTTTGAAACATAAAAGAAATTGGAGTGAAGGCAAGAATTAGTCCAAGGGCAAAGAGATACTACTGAAAGAAAGAACATCCTCATCATTGTCACCGGTCTTTTATCTATCCACTTGTGCAGCCAAACTTCATTTCCACTTGAATTTTATCAACCTTCTGCTGGCCTCTGAAGGAGCTGGCACACTCTGACATGAATTAGCCCCCAGATTGACTGATACTGCTTCACCCCGGGGAATTCACCAGTCGCTGGCTTTTCTCATCCTTCACTCTTTTCTACTCTCCTCATTTCTTTCGCACCACCGCCTCTGGTTGGTTTTCTCCCTCATGCCCGTCCTTGTCACTCACCTGTCCGTGAGACATCAGGCTCCCCCCTTTGTCTGACGGACAGGTGCTAGCAATGTCTGATGGACTAATTTGCCACAAATGTGCAAAACATGACTGATAAGAGAAATGTCATCCAAGGTGGTGGAGAATACTGGAGCGCTGAGAATGGAAAAGAGAGGTCCATTTTCCATTCATCACAAGTACTGACAGATGGTCCCAGTTCTCATGTTCCATCTTCCCATACAACATCCCTCAGCTCATTAAGGCTGTTCATCCGCTACAGTTTGATTTATTCTGAAGTGTGTGCTAACCACTCGTAAAATCAACCTGTGTGTTTAGTGTTAGTCCAATCACTAAAAAAACCTTCATAGAACAAATGGATGTGAACAATGTATACGTGTAAAAAAGCCCTTGTCCACCGCACTTAACAAGTAGACCTCATAATACCTACTTAAATCTATAATGGTACTCAAGGAGCGCATGTTTCAAAGCCAATTTTACTTTAAAAATATCCCTTAATGGTACCATTTTCCGAAAGTCGTTCTTCTGACTTCGGTCTCTTCAGTAGCCTTACGTTTTAATAAGTGAACAACATAGATGCAACCAAGCCAAGAACATTATGTTCTTTGCTGAAGCAACAAAGATGTAAGTGCTGAACTTCAGGGCGGACTGGGACTACAAATCAACCGACTCTCGACCGGCCCACTTCGGTACCGCCGGCCCACCTCGGTACCGTAAGTAATTACCGCTAGTAAATTAGTAAATTGTCAACGGAGGGGGGGGGGTGCTTGTGACTTATCCGACCAGGCCACTTCGTCCGGCCGGCCCACTTCAGTACCGGCCCATCGGGATTCGTCCCCAACGTCCCGATGGCAGGGGTGCCTCCGTGGGTTGTCATGGACTCATTGCAATCGACATTCAAAGACTATATAGGCTAAATATATATAGGCTATATGGCTGTCTTTTCTGGAAAACGTCAAAGGCAGTCAGTAATTAAAGGATAACAGATATAAGGTTTAACTACAGTTTATATTCTGTCATCTATCCTTTCCCTACATTCTTGACCGCGTTCCCACATCCAGATCGTCTTCTGTGGCGGCCCAAATTACAGGCAGCTTCATAAAACACCATTCTTCTCTGGTTCTCACGCAAAAGGACATGATGTTCTGCTATTAGAGCTGGACACTGCGATCGGTTCTCAATCAGATCTGAATGTAGAAACTGAAGACACATACTAGTATACCAAGTGTAAATGTAATAAGGTTCAACCATCTTAAAACGAGACACATTTAAATCCAAGGTGTAAAGGGGGTCAGTGCGTCTGCCACACATAGAAAATGGATTTTCCCTTCAAATGACTTTTCAACTGTGGTGAAGACATTGGTCGTATCTAATCCTGGACAAGTCGTCATTGTGTGTCTCAGGGAAGAGATGATGTGGAAGCAAAGGTCACAAGACAGCAAACTTGTCTGATGCAAAGCCCTGCTGTGTGATATGATGCATTGCCTGTCAATGTATTTGCATCGCCCAGGAAGATGTGAACCACGGCCTACATCAATAGACAGAGACCGAGTGTATTAGTGGATGCACTGCAACAAAGAAGTGATTTACATGAAGAATAAGACTAATCTATACAAAGACAATGACTTCGAGGCTTTGCTCACATGATGTAACACATCAAAGGATGATACCATGCCAATCATGGATTATCTGGGGTTCAAAAAGAAAGAAAATGTATGACGAGAAGAGTTTTTAGTTGCAGGCAAGCAAAGGTGTATCAAATCACAGGAGGTACACAACAGATGCAGTGGAATAAAGCAGCCTAATCCCCGGGGTGGGAATAGATTTAAATATTATTTTAGGGGATTATTAGAAATCAGGATGATAATCTTATAGCAAACAAGTCATCCCAGGTGAATTATTATTTGTTTGTGTTGGTAAGGAGGGGTTTATACTTATAATCATGTTATTCGTTTTTTTTTTTCATTTTAATTATCTTTTACCATGCCTCATTTGTATAAATGCTTCATGTACTGACTGATCCTTCCCTGATGTTGATTGTATTATAACATTTTATTGGAACAAAATTATTATTTTTCATACTGTGGACTTTTGATTTAGTGTTCTTTTGAATTGGAAACAAATGTATTTCATTATTTGCCAGAAGCTGGCTTTGTATCCAGCTTAATTTAGACGTATTGTTAAGACTTTACTGAGTTGTAGACTTTGCTTTTTAAGTTTTTTCACTTCTGTTCTTTTGCTGCCTTTTCCTCTTTGGCTCATCTACACACCTGCTCTGAATCAGCCTCGTTAGTCCTTCCCAGCCAATCAGCTACTCTCATTTTCAAATCCCTGCCTGTTTTCCTGCCTAATGAACTCATTGCCCTCACCTGGGCTTAATCCTTGTTATATTATTTTGTATTTAAATCATCAGTTAGATTTCTCAGTTTGTCAGAAATGTCAAAACTGCATTTAAACAGATCTAAATCAAACTCCCACACCAACACCAAGCACCAGGCTTTGCTTGCTTGTTCATAATATTGGTTAGAATCAAATCACAGACAGTCTCTTTAGATGTATAGTGAATCCAAACACTTAGTGATGTGCAACATGTATGTGGCAGATTCTGAGTTATTAGGAAGCGTTGTGCAGTGACCCTGGATGTGTGAGACGACAGTGATTATCTTGTTCCAGAAGATTTGGGTTGGTGTGCAAAGCCATACCACGTGAACGTTGTGTCTTGTGTTGAGGGGGCATTGGGGTCAGCAAAAGCATTATTCCTTTCAGATTTATGACCTCTTCAAAATGGAAAAGCCACAGAATTATAATTGTTCACGTGTTTTGGAACATTATTAAGCACTGGCTGAGAGAAAATGTACAATAAGGCGAGCTGTGGTCTCCTCACAGTACCTATAGAGACAGAAAATTGAGCAGCCATGAAGGGGTGATTTGCCTCCTCCCTGTGTGAAGGAGGCCAGGTTCGTGCAGACAACAGAGGATGAAAGAAATCAATACTCAACACACAACACTCAGGATCCAACACAAACACCTCGACCAGAGGCCATCTCCCAAAGTCTGCAGTGACCCTGAAATGACCATATTCTGTTCTTGTTCCCTCATCTCCATTGAGAGGATAAGACCCACACAGAATTGATTGTGTCTCCACAAACTGGAGATAACCATTGATTTTCCCTCTTCTTTAAAAAAAAAAAAGCAGCAACGCTTTGTTCAACTGACAGATACGTCTTCCTTCTATCCCAAGGTGGGAATAACCCAACAGCATTCTAGGTAAGCATGAATGCAGTGATTGCCAGCCTGGATCAGAAAGGGGCATAGTCCAAAGTCCTATGTTGTTGGGGGAAAGGCCAAAGAGAGAATCCACTCTGCAATATTCAGACACCGGTTTCCCTACGGAGGCCCTTCTTTCTCCCCAGGGGTTTGATGCTGATCTTTGACAACTCCTGATGGGAGAGTACAGTGTCATGGCTTCTTTTATCTCTCACTATCTCCAGAGAGAGGAGCCAATAGGTGTGCGATAGCAAGGCAATGCACTGACAAGAGCTCATGCAGGTCCTGTGATATTATCTGGGGTCAGTGGTGACGAATCAGTCAATCACTCCTTCCACTGGTCATTCCCTCCTTAATTCGGACTCAACCCCTTGTGGGATCCAGGACGTCGCAACTGATCAATTGCTTGCAAATAGCTTTATTGACATGACAAATGAAACATCTGCATTGATGAGGCTGTTTGGACAAATAGTTGGCATGGCAATGTAACCGTGTCGGTAGAGTGAAGTAGTGACAGATACAGCATATGATCAATAAGGATTGGAAATGAGTAAGATTTGCAATAAGATCAAGTATTTATTTAATTGTTGCTGTCCAAAGGAAATCGTGTTTCTCTACAATTGGTGATAGAGTTTGACAGACAAACTGAAGAGTTCATTTGTGGAAAATCAGAAAATTGCCCTTCTTTTTAAGCTCTTTAAAAACCACTTGGAAACAGATATGGTTTTATTAGTTAATACAAAGTTGACATTCTGAAGAAACATCATTTTAAGGACACTTTTAACACTATTAATGTTGGGTCAATGCACATGGTTGTGAGTTGTTTTGTGAATAACCAGACAATGTGTTCCTTATATTGTAAATCAATCTAATCATCATGTAAAATTCCATTGGTTAAAATAACCTTAATTTAAAGCAACAGTTCATCATTTTGGAAAATAGGCCTACATTATTTATTTGCCTTCTTGCCAAGACCGACAAGGTAATGAATACCACTCACATATCTTTATATGTTACATGGGACAGCGGTTGGTTAGCTTAGCTTAGCATAAGGAAAGGAAATTGGGGTTTTAGCTTAGCTTAGCATAAAGCTTGGAAATCAGGAGAAAAGAGCTAGCTTGGCTCTGCCCAAGGGAAATAATTCCACCTACCTGTACATGTCTTTGAAGCACATTCATTGTTGTTTTAATCCACACAGGAACCTAAGTGTAAACATAAATACAATTGTATTCAGAAAATTCTTATCTTAAACGAATATATCTGACATAAAAGTAAGGTTGAATGAACCAATAGTGGTTGTGATGAATTTTTTTTTAAATGCTGTATTTCTTCCTCTTTCTTTTTCTAATTTACATTTCGAGAGATGTGTAAAATGTGTATGTGGTATGGCTAAGGAACTGGAACCTATAATGTGTTATTCTAGGTCGCCCCAGTCCTGCCCCCTTCCATCTCCTATAGGTGTTTTATTGGCACGGCAAGGTGTTTGGTGGGTGTGGGGTAAAGCCAGAAAACTGTGGGAGGTTTGAGTAAAGAGCAGTGAGTGTGCCCCAGCTATGTTAGAGATGTGATTTGTTTTGAGCATATGTCTCAGTCAAGAGGCACTGGGTTTGGCAGACACTCAAATGTGTCAATCCATTAGCACTTTTCTCTGTGCGCTCCCCCAAGTCTTACCACCCACCTCCTTGCTGACTCTGGCACTGGTAGCTCAGAGGGTGACCAATTGTGACATGAATAATATATTGTGATGCAAATCAGTTTAGATTCACAAATCGTGCTGATATATATATTTTTTAAAAGCTTTTGCATGCTGTGATCTCAATGGATTTCTGGTTTTATATTTGTTTTTTAAAACTGGGCAGAGTCATACAAAATCATGTTTCACAGCAAATAGGGACAGTAACAAGTTGATAAGCAAAGGTGTTTATTAAAGTACACCATCTTTTTTATATTATAGTAAACACAACATATATATTTCCATCCTTGTCCCTCCCTATTGTGTGACCGATTAACTAATTTGTTGAAAAGACTATTTTATGGCCATAATAAACCCCTAGGGTGTGCTGAGAGAAAACAGATTAACCTATTAGCATTGCGTCTAAATGAAGACTTCTGGCCCTGCCTGAGGCCTTGTTGGCTATTAAAGCCACTGCTGCTCCCTAACCTCAGCAGACGATTATCCTGCTCTGATTTATTTTTAAAGAAAAAGGTTTTATTATCTAACTCTACCACTCTGGCCATTTTTGCATGTTGAGTTGCATTAGACAACTCCCCCCAGGTGTTAATTGGTAGGATTGTTGACGCTGCTGTCACAACTGGATTGCTTTATTTTTCTTTGTATATTGGCAACAAATTTAGATTGACTTATTCAGAACATCGGGGGAAAAGGAACACAAATATATTCAAATGGACTATTATATGTAGTCTCTTCATCGCTGCAACTGTGAAAACCACTAAGCTTCATGCAAATATTGTGCGATGACGTCCACATGATGCAAATTAGCATTTGAAGTCAAAATAGCACAGTTTCGCCATTTTTGGAGCTAGTGCTAGCTTCTTTCATTGGAAAATAATAAGCAACGCACAGGACACACTGCATTTAGTTTTTCGACAGTTACTTCAGATTTACCAGTGTCCACCAATTCCGCACTGGGATGGTAACTTCACTTACATTGTATCTCCATTGGTAACTGGGGTTAGCTACCAATAGCTACCGATAGCTACCGATAGCTACCGAAAGCTACCAATAGCTACCGATAGTTACCGATAGTTACCAGGTAAACAGACTAAAATTACTATAATCTTCTTGTTTTGGTTGTGCAATTGTTAACTTATTTATTTTGTGCTGTAAATCGAATCTTTAGTAGCATTAGGCCATTCGTCTATTCAATAGCCATTACATTGTGCCAATAAACATTTACTTTACAATGAAATGTTACAGCTTAAAACATAAAAGTTGAATTTTTTAGATGTTACTATAAATTAAAGGCCTAACATCTGAAAGCGTCTGGCATTGTGGACTCTTTTTGCAGAACGAACTCCCCTTTTAAGCCAATACTAGCCACACACTTCCTCACTGCTGTCCAGTCTCTCATTCCAGAGTTGTAACAATTAACAGAGAGCTCTGTTCGATGTCCTCCTCGCTGCCCTCTGGGCCTTTATGCAGCCACAAATGAGAACCCACAAACACACTATTTCTTCAGAGTACTCCTCTCTCTCCAGGGATATTGACCCTGCCAGTTCAGTTCTGGTTCGCTGCACTCTGCAGAGATGGTGGGACTGTCACAGGAAATATACGGTCCTTGTCTGGAACCCAGGTGTGCTGAGGCAAAGTGTTAAATTTGGTCATTACTCTTGTAATAGTGCTTTTGTGTTTCCTTCGCAAGGGGTCATGTGTGCAACCACCACGGCGGGTCTTTGTGGAAAGGTCTGCAGACAGAGACGTAGGCATCAGTTGTCAGAAGGATCATATTAAAACAACTTCCTATGTGTCCATGAAGAAGGCTAACGCTGACCCTGACATATTTGAAGGTACGCTGATGAAAATAAAGCAGTGCAAATGATTCCTGGTTGTGAAAATATGACAATGAGATACATCAACGCTTTTGAGGCTTGTCAGACAAATCATTTGTATTTCGTCCATGTGTGCATGTGTGTGCTTGCTTGCAGCAACATATGCATGCATGTGTTGATTTGTATGTGCCGACCGGGCTGGAGGCAGGGCCAGGGGGAGGAGACGGCAATTCTAACGGCTTTTTGATGTAGATAAATGGCTTACAGATGGCTCACTCAATATATTCAAATGAGATATAAGAATAGGGGAGGGGCTATCAATAAAGGGAGGGTTCCAGGTGTAGCATCATGTGAAGAGAATGCATTGATCAGTCTGCCAACCAGACACATTTATTTTTTGTGAACGCAGTTTAATGTCTATAAGTGATTTGGAAAATAGCATGTCTTAAACTCGTTATGACCCCATCAAGTTTATTCTGAAATGTATTTCTGTGAATGCATGAAAATTGGAATAACACAGCATTTCGTACCCTACGGCAGTCTGTGTATTAATTTGGAATCGGTTATTTCATGCAAACTGTAGCTTCTTGGAAATGTAGAATAAAACATTCAAATGTTTTTAAAGAGCAGATGATTACTATACTGCGTGTTCTTGGTTGTGTGCTAGATCCACATCCATTAATTTTTTTTTTAAAAAGGCAACTCAATTATGGGAATTTGTAAATGTATAGTGCTGAAATAGAAGTAAAAAAATAAGCTTAATTCATGCTATAATTACGTATTTCGTGCCACCGGTTTACTGTAAGACACCAATACAACTATTCAAATTATTGTAAAACCATCACATAACAAAGGGTAATGCCAGGATCCACCATTGAAAACCGCCTCCGGTGATGGTATTACAACTCTCTAAGATCCAGCAGTCTGGACAGTTAATGTTTGAAGAGATAATCCTCTTCATTCAGCCATCTCAGTCTGCAGACAATATCCTGGAGGTAAGGGCTGCTAACACATTCCATCCTACAACGTACGACCGGTATAAATTGTATTCACCCACGTTTCACCTTTAACATTGGGCTGGAAAAGAAGCCCAAATGCGATTATGCACATGAAGGATTAATCGGGAGATGAGCACAGGGTAATGTATGGTAATTATCCAACAGGATATTCTTACAAAGTGATTAGCATATCTGGGAGGCCAGACAGGGATGGGAGGGCAGTCTGAGAGGAAGGAAAGGACACAGCTGCTGATAAGAAGAAGAAGCCCGGATTGTTGGTTTGTGTTTTTTATGTTGATTAAAAATGTGGATAGTCTGGCTACAGGCATGTACTCGCTCCCAATTCTCTCTGTCCCTCTTTATCTCGTGTGCACATACACAATGGACATGGGGATGTACTTGCACACACGCAAGCACACACACACACACGCACACACACACACACACACACACACACACACACACACACACACACACACACACACACACACACACACACACAGGCTACACTCCTGTCAGTTAGAAGGGGCATCAAATCAAGAGGGGAAACACTGGATTTGAGAAATAAACTCTGCTAGCAGCTCACTGGGGAAAAAGCACTTGTGTGTATATTTGTGTGCCTATATGTATTTAATGAGAAAATAACTATATAAATATTAAGTATAAAGACAATTTTGAGTGTATGGATTCAACATACAGTCCATGCAATCTAATGAATGAATTGTTTCGTTTAGATCTGTTTTGTTTAAGCCCCGCTTAAAATGGAATTCTGTCTGCGTCTTGGTCATCGTCTCCCTTTCACAATAACAGCATCATTGCATACCAGAGAAGATTTGACTAAAAGGCAACTCAACAAACAGCATACAACTAAAAACAATTGCTCACAGTAACTCTCCTCGAGTAGTGGAACAAAGGCAATGCTATCTGTGGAAATACAGCAAAAAGGCTTTGTCTACAGAGGATGCAAAGGAGACGAGGTAGAGTTTAAAAAAAGCTCTAACTACTAAGCTAGATCAATAAGATACACAACTTCTCACTACTTATTAATACTAACATGGTTTTTACTCTAACTATCATTTGGGATTCTAACAGTTGTTGCTTTTGAAAGTCAACAGGCTGCTAGCAGTAGCCATGTCGCTAACAATAAGAAAAAGAGATCTGGTTGTTGTTGGTCAGTGGCTCCAACAATAAAACCACTGTTTTCTTACCACACAAACATGGTCAGGAGGGATCTGTTTCCTCTAATGATGGTGGAACAAAGTAGCGTTGAATTGCTCTCTGAATTTGAAGAAACAGTACTGATAACTGAGGTTAGATTGTAATCCTTCATCCACATGAAATGGTGGCCATATTTTTCCCATTTTTGTCAATCTGTCACTCCATGTAATCACCGAGATGACAAATGGTGAAAAGAAAGGTAAAGCTACAAAAAAAGACTCACTAAACTACAACTGTTTTAACCCAATTCCACCTGCGCACGATAAACCAAAGCCAAGTCGAAGATAAAAAAAGGTGACACATCGGTCAAAAAAGCTTTTAATGTTTTGTAAAATGGTAAAAAGTGAAAAAGATTAAATATAAATCATGAAGTAAAGCTGTAAGTCCTCCAGCAGCCCCAAATCCCCTTCATCTCTCTAAGGTAGCAGTATTAATGAATATTTGCCAACAATACAGACAGGCTTCAATCTACATGATCTGTTTGTTGTTTTTTCTCTCTGTCTGCCCTGTAACCCCATTGCACAACGTGACCACGAGCCACTGTATCAATTCTGGCTTTGGTATTTAGGTGTAATCAGCCATGTAGGACACCAGCTTGCCAAGAAGCACGGCCCTTTGTGAGACGCCCATCTGTTTAGTGCATTGGGAAAAGCCGGGTCCCAAAGAGCTGCTGGAATGAAAGGCTGAGTATGAGAAGGCCCAGCTGAAAAGACAAGGGTGGGCGGCGGCATCAGGACACAGCCTGTCTGCGGCACTCCTGCAGCCTTATTCTAATGCAGCAGCTATGACTCCCCTGCTTGCATACAACTCAGAGATCAGAGACTGACAGATGCACCAGGGGAAGCAGACTGGGATGTCTGACACATACATCCTCTCATGCATGCAGTGTCCCCCTCTCCGCCGCTCTGTTAAGCCGCTTGGCTAATATTTTCCTATTGACTCGGCAGTGTACATATTACCCAGCCTCGGTGACCTCTTAGCGGGACATATCTGTGTGAGCTCGGATCGATTCATACAGTGGGCTCCCCCTCCTCGTTGTCAGTATTCAACAGAGGGGCTGGGCAGAGTGGGAGCGAGTGATAAGCTGCTATAGGCCAGTGAAACCATTCCAGCAAGGAGTCGTGACCCTACTGCAGCAGGGCTGATTATGCCTCACCTGGGGCTGAGAATCAAGACGCTGCACTCCAGCTTGAAATACATCACCCCTGACTGAGATCACAGTAGCAATAGGAGATGATAGTAACCACATAGCAAGCAGAGGGAGCTACAATATTGTAGTTTTTCAAATACATCTATTGTGTGTACTAATACGATCTAATTTAGTTTATCATCTTCAATCTTCTTCTTTTCTATTAATACAGCTAGTGTGTTTATATTAGTGTCATTATTATATGAATCATAATTATCATAAACTAGGCATGCACAATATTTTTACCAATAACCCTTATGTTGATAATTTCCTATTCTTTTTCGACGATACTGAAATATTGCACAATTATTAGTGTTTATTGATGGTCAACTGGCAGATATATGTTACAATGCTTTCCAAAATGTACACATTTCATGGATCGGATAAGAACAATAATATAACTAGTTAACAGGATTGGGTGATGCTGTCACTCACAATAAGGAAAATCATGGCAAATTTACAATTTTCACAATTTTGAAAACAATATAATTGTTGTCCACATGTGAAAGTGATTGCACTGTATGATTTTTTCAAAAGGCAGACATTTGGTTTTGCACCTACGTTGTCAATTATTCAAATCATGTCATCTAATCAGCCAGCCTTGGAGGAAATGGTTATTTTTGGCCGTTGTTGATATTACTTTTTTAAACTCGGTGATGCTGATGATATGCCGATATCACTGTGCTTCCCCAGTACAAACCAAATATTGAACTCACCCACAATTTGTTGTCTGCCACGCTCATTGAACACTTTCATTTTGAGATATAAGAAAAAGGGGATTTAATTGTTGAGTTGGGTTGAGACTTGAGCATAATGTCAAACTTTCTTTATTTCGGCAATATTTAATAAAAAAAAAGTAGTATCTTAAATGCACAGTTGCTGACTTTCCTGTTTGTGTAGAACTTTTATGAAAATGTAAAATAAAAAAATGACCACATTGAGAACCATTTCAAATGTTTCCTCTGAGCAGCCAGAAGATGTGAGGCAGGTGACCTGCTTGTGGGAGACCTGGCATGTGTTGCGTGCAAAAGAGCCCTTTTCCTTGGGTACTTTGGGACCATATGCCCCCCAAAGCTCCAACAATCCCCTGTCCCCTGCCCCTCCACTTCCCCCAAAGTTACACACAAGCACGCTCCTTTCTATCAACGCAGCCCCCACCCCCGGCCCGCTGCGCCTCCTCCTGCAAACACTCCTGATAACTGACAGCAGCTGCAGTGATGAGCACAATGCAGGGGCCGGGGCAGCTCAGCTGGCCTCACTCCCCACTTGACACGGGTTTGACCTCTGGCATGCGAGTCGTCCTCCCCGAAGGCTGCTCTGCCTTCCAGCCTGACACCGCCTGTCTCTCTATCTCCTCTCCCCACACCGCCAGCAACGGGTGCATCCTCAGGTCAGCCAGGTCAATTAAATTCAAATTGAGGATAAATGATTTGTAAATCATGTACAGATAAGGAGCTAATGCACAGGAGGGGGAGGGGTCGCTGCTGCTATCACTCATGCTAGTTAAGAACTTTGAAAAAAGAAGTTCCCCATGGATGCTTCATCAATATTTGCTTGTTGACTTTTCATCTACTGACTCACAGTCTCTCTCTCTCTCTCGTGCATGGATCCATATTTGCTCTACCTCTGCACACACACACCCACACCCACACACACACACACACACACACACACACACACACACACACACACAGACACACACACACACACACACACTCCCATATGTGCACAAGCGGCATCAGCGGTGCAGTATGAGTGAGCATGAAAGGCTTGTAATAGCTCTCCTCCCTAAGGGACCGATGACACCGAGGAAACTAAACAGAAGCTGATGGTGTGACAGAGCAGAGGAGGAGGTGGAGGGGGGGGGGGGGCGGCTCATCGCTCCTCTTTGCCATTCTGCTCCTTTACAACTTTACAAAATAGCCTTTTAATTTGCTGCAACGTCTGGGGTGTCTGAATTGTGCCTGCATCAATCACCATCATCACCGGGGGCCGCGGGCACTCCGTCCCTTGGGCCCTTTCACTGAACGGCCCCCTCAGGCAGATCACTCTCTGTCCACTGATATGGGGTGGGTTTTCCCCCTGTAACCATCTTTCTGCTTTAGCACAGCTTTGGAAAGAGTTAAGAATTCATTTTGGAAATTGTTATACTAAGTCCAAGGCTTAAAAAGGCCAAGTACACTGACATACATGAGTTTTATTAAGTATTTTCCTACCTTCCGCTGTTCTTAGGCATCATTGTTCGGAATTGTGATTTCAATTTATGTTTGTAACGGTTGTGTGTCTGTTAAGTTTAAGTTTCTAGGCTGTGTTAAAATGTATTTTTATTTATTTTGTTATTTATTTGACCAGCTTCCTTAGATTTAGATCTTAGATTTATCTAGATCTGGACTTAGATCCAAGTCCGCTTCCCGTTCCCATATTTGGTTTAAACCAGATTAATAAATGAAATAGACAAATAGGTTTTTAATATTGTTCTATGCTGTCTTCTATTATGTCTATACCTTTGAAACCTGTATATACAATGCATTGGTTGCACTTTATTAAATGTATGTCCCTATCAAATAAATAAATAAATATGTTTTTGAAGGTATTTTGTATTCGATAATAAAATAATCATTATTTTACATTAACTTAATAAAGACTACTCTCTCTGGGTTATGGGATATACTAAGTGGAATGTATCCCCATTCCCTCTGTGGCACTATTGATAAGGCAGTGCTCTAGCGATACCAGTGAAAAACCATCATTTGTTGATGTTGGACTGATGGAGATGTTTGTGAATGAGATTGCTAATTCCTGATATAGTTTGGCAGGTCAATGTAAAGGTGGTCTATATGGATTACCCAGCACTCTGTGTGGCTGTCGGCCCTGCATTGATGGCTTTTCCTGCTTTAATAATGTGTGGTTTTGTGTGGGAGGGCTAGCTTTATTGCAGAGTCTACATGTGTTACCTTTAAACTGTCTCCATTTGTTGAGATTGTTAAACAGCTTGAAACCAGTTATTAAAGGGGACATATCATGCTAATTTTAGGTTCCTACTTTTATTTAGGGTTTCTACATGAACATAGTAACATGCTTTAAAGGGGACCTATCATGCAAAATGCACTTT
The DNA here is from genome assembly GCF_902827165.1 of Trematomus bernacchii. NCBI lineage: Eukaryota > Metazoa > Chordata > Actinopteri > Perciformes > Nototheniidae > Trematomus > Trematomus bernacchii. The sequence continues at coordinate 3,241,494 of NW_022987513.1, forward strand.
TGTACGTCTTTTATACATGAATATGTGTCCCCGGTGTGTCAGGGAACTCACCAAGTGTCAGAAAACACAACCCTCTCTCTTTTCCTCCATACCCAAATCTCTAAAAACGGGGCTGCAATGGAGCTGATACAGATTTGAATTTTCCTGACGTCAGAAAAGGGGTGCTCCGCCTATATGGGCAACTCTCCACCTATCAGGGGAATTGGGCCACGAACGTGTCCGTTCGCGCTGGAGACGCTGTAGTACATATGCCAGGCCTGTAAGTGGCGCTGTAGTCACAGAATCAGCCCTTGCAAAAACAGTGCTGTCATAGAGCAAATAGAGCGAAATGAGGCATGGCTAAAATGCATGATCTGTTTGGTATTTTGAAAAAAACACTTCACAGACATGTTTTATATAGGTATGGCCCTACAATATATTTTTCAAATATAGCATGATAGGTCCACTTTAAAGTAAAAAGAATACTTGTATCCAATCTCTTTCTCAAACACACACTGTTTTAGCGCCTGTCTCTATAAGAGCCCCTCCAGGAAAATCAGTCTGGTCTGATCAGTCTGCTCTGATTGGCTTGTGAGAAAAATAATGAAGGAAATTGGTGCACCTTTGTAGAGGTAGTTATCAAGCCATGTGTAGAGATACTCTGATATTCACGGATGTGACAGGAAGAGAAGCCACTGAATGGCTTGTTTTTTTAATAAGGCCACCAATACAAAAATTACTCTAATTTCTCAGTTGTGGTATGGTTAGCACTCCTGATACCTACCGTATGTATGGGCTCATGCACTGGATAGGGAGTTCCACGTAATATTTCCTCTTAAAATATTTTTTAAACATTGCTGTCTTAAAACAATACTCTATGAATTGTTTTCACGCCGTGAAAGTTGACGATCATGTGACATGAACACTGGCCATTGGAAATTAATATGGGAAAAAACATAGCCATCTCACAATTGAGATGGCTATATGGCAACACTGTATTAATGTCTAGATCCTACACAACCAATGAACGGAGATTCTGAAAGTAACATTTACATTTCTTGCTAAAAATGTAATAAAAAAAAAAAAGCACTTTAATGGCGAAACTATCCTGAAATGTCCCATTTTCCACAGAAATAGTGTCTGCCATGTTTTTTTGTATTTAAGCCGGGACATTTGACTATTACTTGAGTGGGCACTGGCCATTAGGAATGAAGAGGGGAAAAAAACGTATCCATGTCACCGTTTTTTGGAAACTACTAACTTTTGCCTGTGGATCAAAGTAGCTATTACACGTTTTTTTTGTGAGACTGGGTTGGTATGACAGTACCTCTGTATTCCCCCATTGCATTTCTATATGTTACCTGCATTATGCCAATTCAGTGAAGCGCAGGCTGTTCAAAGCTCTGTGTTGAATGCAGAGCACTGCAAATGTCATGCCAAGCTGTTCCACTTCTCAGCTCTAAAACACCATGAAGGCAGGAGGTCAGTTGACTCAGAGCAGAAAGACTGCAGATGGTATGTTCCTTGGCCAGAAATGGATATTAAACTGTGCTTAATGCCAGACACTGACACTGGTGCAGTAACACACACACACCAGCCCAGATCATGAAGATTATAACATGTTATGAGTCTTATACTGAAGGGCTTCTGGTGTATTAACCACGTTACACTAAACACTTCTCAGTACATTAAAGGTGGGTCATTATTGGATTAACCTAGAAAACCAATACATATATTTCTGAATGGAAGTTGTTATTATTTTGGACTTTCTGAGTTTCTTTTGATCCTAGCAGCAAAACAATGTTTCATCATGTCACTACACATTTTCACATTATGAGCCTCTACCAAACAGGTGAAGTATACGTTTACAGTAGAAGTACTCCAGTTCAATTTAGGAAATAATCGAAAACTTGGTATCAGATTGACATAAAAATCTGCAACTATATTACATTTCAAAAAATAAGATGAACAGTTTAAAAAGACCACATGCTGAAAGAGATTTTTTTGCACGTATCTTGTAAGAGCCTTTTATTAAATGTATTTCTAAACACACACCTGAGATGCTCAATCAGACTGATTTATAATATTCCGTTTTTTGAATATCACAACTCAAACGACCGTATACCAAACAGTAGAGAAGATCATTAAAGTCTATTAAACTGAGAGCCAATTGCATCTTTAATTTGAAAGTGATATAGAAGAAGCAAGTAAATGAGGCTGCCAATGAGTCTTGTTGATTGAACTTTTGCCAAATGCAATCCTCATCCTATTAGGCAGTTGTTATGCTATCACTTTCCCGAGGTGAGATTAAGCCTATCAGCACAAAGGGACTGAATGGGGAAAGGCCATCCTGTTTCACAGTGGGGAGCTCTGCTGCCAGATGTATTTGTCATGTCACATTGTGCGTTGCCAGGTATTTTCCGCCCATCTTTAACTTCCCCATTCCACCACTACCTAATCAGCTTTAATTGACTTTAATTAGCATCTAGTAATTAATTTTGTTTTCTGCAAATTATTTGTATGAACGGTCCCAGTGGGTGGCCTGTTCATCTCGTTAGGGCCAATTAGCTGCAATTAACAAACACTAATGACATGCTTTTTTCATTCCAAAACAAACAGCATGCACCCTGCCAGATTCCAGAGCTGCACAGAGACCTCTGGTGTGTTGGGGGGTGCAGGGGGCCAGCTCACTGGGCTACAGGCTTCTAATCAACACCTCTGATGGGGAAACACAAATCCAGGAGGAGACACTTATCCACAGGACTCACACTTAGGATACTGCGGAGATAATTACTTTCCCCTCTGCCTTATGTAACAGTGGGTGACAATGAAAAGACCAATCAGGTTTCAGATTTTATCCGAATTTGTGTAAGAAAGTATAATACTGGTGCCTGTTATCCATTTATCTGAAAGTTTACCAATACAATTGCATGTCAGGATATATTAAGGTTGGAAATGTCTTGAGACATTGTTGTTTGGAAATCTAGGGATTAACACACCTCCATTGTTTACGGTTTACATAAAGAGATTCATTTAACAGTGTTGGGTGTGAATAAAATAAGGATGTTTGTTGATTGTGAGTAGCGATGGACAAAAAAGAGCACATAATTTGTCACAGTTTTTTCTCTTATGCTTACAATCTACATTTATTATTATTAATGTTATGCATAAAGCTCAGTTTTGCAATGTTCTCCATCTGACAATGCATTGTTCTGAATGAAAAATTATTTTAAGATATAAGAAAATTATAATTTTTTCATGTTGGCATAAGTGACAGGCAAATGTTTGTATAGGAGGTTTTAATGAATAAAAAAAAAAAAAACTTCTTCCTCCTTCAATACTTTTTGTATTTACTGTGACAAATTGCTGGAGCTATATCCACAGTTCCAACAGAACCAAACACATAGAAATTATCTGGCAGAGGAATGTGTGTAAGTATGTACACTGCACATTTGCTTTATTCTAGGAATATGTTGTATAGCCTATAGGCTACTAAATTTTTGCACTCATGATGCCAACAACAAAAATATCTATGGTGTTGGTGGTCTAATTTATTTATTAGCCTGAAGAAAGATTGTACAAACTCTTTCTTCGCGTTGAATTTGATGGTGCCGGGTTGTTGTGAGATATCAGGGACTAACAGAGCTGGAGCCTGCATGGGGACGCGCGCTATCTCCCTCTCCAGCGCGCCAACATGCTGCGATAACATCAGGAAGGGACAGCCTATCGCCACAGATTATAACCATTAGTGATCCGTGTCCTTTCAAACGGGATGAAGACTAGTGCTGGGGCACAGCATTAATCCGTGAGAAAGGCTTGTGTTCGGGTTGTTCCTCTGTCCTCTCCCCAAACTGCGGGACAGGCCTGCTGATAATTCCTCCTGTGCCTCTGATGCAGTTTTATTCTCCCACACATAACCAGGGAATAATGTATTCCTATGATATCATCGATGACCCTCAGCTGGCTGTTGTTGAGAGGCAAAAACTGTCTGGGAAAAAAGAAAAAGAATGGTTCTGAGAATATGGAGGGTAAATATGTCCTTTTTTTAATTAATATTATTTATTTAGCTCCTCAGTGTCATCATCAATAACACATATTTGAATGAACTTCACTTGGCCCCTTTTTAATGTGTAATGATTTTTGAACTAAACTCTGCTCAAAACGTGAATTTCTTTATTTTAAGTTGTTGTTATTACATTCTACTCTTTAAACACCCTTTTCAAATGAACACATGTTTTATTATATTCTATTAAAAAAAAGGCTTAAAATGTAATTCCCCTGCTGAGTTTTCCACAATTTTTGCATGAACAGATTTTTATTCTATATATTTTTTTTTTAAAGGTTTAAAATGTTAGTCCTGTATGCTCAGTGTTCACCTTTTCAACACAAACTAATTTATTGTATTACAAATATATATAACATTTCAAATGTTTGCTCTCTACACGGTTTTACATATGGCACATATCTGACTGTTTTTATGTATTTTGATTTCATTCAAAAATATATCTGCATTCACGGTTTTCGCATTTTGGAATTCTTTTATTTCAACTTATTTTCTTTATTTTTTTATATTTTTCTTTCTATATTAAACATTTTATAACTGCATATGTTGATGTATTTTTTACATAATACTGAGTGCATGTGGTGGAGTGAATTGAGAGCGCCGCTCATAGGTTTCTCCGGCCGGTGACGTCACGGCTCTCTTAATAGGCAATAGGCTGAGCTTTAAGAGGTGCGCTCATTACGGTTTTCTCTCCGACTGAGAGCTCATCACAGGGAAATGGGACACAAATGACAAGGCTTAGCGCACTGATAGCATTTAATTGTTATTTCTCTCTACTTTAGACACCACTCAGGATATATCGCACACTGGGTATAGGCTGCTTTTCTCCCCGTAAATTCGCACACTTCGGATGATCTTGACGGGCCCGCGATGATCTCCAGTCTATCATTTTGTTTCTGAAATGCTGTTTTTTCCACCTTTAACCTGTCGTTTGGAGCCGCTCGCTACATGTGGATTGTTGGAACAGAAGAGCTGCATTTAATCTCGCGGATGGTGATGTAATTATTATTCCGATTTATTTTGGATACATTGGATTTCTGGGATCATCAAATCTAAGCAAGTCGGGGTACGTTGGAGAAAGAAGAGAGTATATATCTCACACACTGAGCTGGAATAACTCCGGACAATGGTTCAGTGTTCCAGCTGTGAAAAGCCTATTCTTGATAGGTTCTTACTCAAAGTTTTGGACAGACCGTGGCACATCAAATGTGTCCAGTGCTGCGAATGCAAATGCACTTTGACAGAGAAGTGTTTTTCACGAGAAGGGAAACTGTATTGTAAGAACGACTTCTTTAGGTAAGCAATGGAATTGTGTGTGGATTTGGAAAAAACAGGAAAACTAAATGTTGTCAAATATAGTTTCTATGAGCCCATACAAATAAATACATGTATTTGACAGTCTAGGGAATGAAAATAATGGTTAAATTGTTGAAGGGGCCTGTATTAAAAAATACTGGACCATATTCTGACAGAAAATAGACCGTCTTTGTTTTTACTGTGAGAAAATTGTGTTGTAGTTTATTTATATATTCATTTATGTATTGGTGGTGTTTTTGTATGTTTTCCTCAAGAATAAATATAGCATTATATATAATCAAAATATGAATATATACAAATCTGAATACAAGTGTATTCATAGATGTGTTGGGACATATCCCCCTCTGCAGCATTGCAATGCTAACGGAGCTAACCCTTATTGCACGTGCAATAATGAACTTGTAGTCATGACTAGATTATATTACAAACATATTTAATTGTTTTTCATCCACTTTTACTTTAGATGTCAAATGTCTATATTATTAGATATTGGTCATTCATTTCTAAAGTTGAATATATACAGCAGTTCTTGATTTATGTAATAACTCATGTGCTGTTAGTTGTAAAGAATATACAAAAAACGTGTCAAAGGAAAAGTTCTCATCTCCTGCATCTGATCTGAACCTGCCCCCTGGCCCTGACTCTCTCTCTCTCTCCCTCCATCTCCAACAGGACATTCGGGACCAAGTGTGACGGGTGCGCCCAGGGGATTTTACCCAGTGATCTAGTCCGCAGGGCCAAGAGCAAAGTGTTTCACCTGAACTGTTTCACCTGTGTGATGTGCCACAAACAGCTGTCCACCGGGGAGGAGCTGTACATCCTGGACGAATTCAAGTTTGTTTGTAAGGAGGACTATCAGAACAACAATGGAAAAGACACCATCCTCCTTTCAGGTGATTATGTTAACCAAGCCATTCGAAAATAGGCATTCATTATGTTTTATGATTATATTTTTTTTTTCTGAATCTGGTCATAAATAAAAGGTAAATTAGGTATTATTAGTATTACTATTATTATTAGGAGTAGTAGCAGTAGTAACAATATTTTTCATATTATTATAGTTCCTGTTATAAGGCTTTTATTATTATTATTATTATTATTTGTATTATTATTATTATTTTTAAAATAGCATTATATTATAATGTTTTTTTTCTTTTTTTACACGTTTATTGTCACTATTAGAATTGTTGTTTTTATTATTATGATTATCAGCATATTTCCAATTCTTTATTTCTTTCTCTATTTTTAAGTACACATATAATTGGTGTATGTTGTCATATATTGGCGACATGGTTCCTTAACATTAAAAACGCATTTCTGCTGCTAAATTAATACTTTAGAGAGGTTTTGCTGCTATGATTTAAATTCTCCTGATCCATTTTTTCTAAAGCTCATTATCTTTTCCTCCTGGCAGTCACCACGTGCAGCGACCCGAGCCTGTCTCCGGACTCCCTGGACCCGCAGGACGACGGGAAGGACTCTGAGACGGGACATGTGTCCGATAAAGACAACAACGACAATGACGAAACGAGCGCCGTCGGGAAGCGGCGCGGGCCTCGGACCACCATTAAAGCCAAGCAGCTGGAGATCCTGAAAGCGGCTTTCACGGCCACGCCGAAACCCACCAGACACATCCGGGAGCAGCTGTCCCACGAGACCAATCTCACCATGAGAGTCATCCAGGTAAAAGGCAGAAGGGAGAAAAGAAAGAAGTGTATTTTCTGCACTGTATGAGCTATCTACATCCATTATCGGACACTATTATCGGTCAGTCAGCACTGCAGCATTAAAAGGATACATTGTGCCTTGAGGACTAACACGGCTGAGAATAAAGTCAGGAGTGTAGATTATAATATAATACATAAAAACTCCCTAAAAGCATTTATGGACCGAAAAAGGCTTTTGTTGACACCCTTAGGGAATTATTCCTTGATGCTCTGCTGGTTTTTTGTTTTGTTTTAAGATATGGTTTCCAAACCAATTTGATCCATAATCTTTACTCCCCACGCGCTCCTAAAACCCTTAAAAGCAGGACTCACTTAGCACTCATGTCCATGGACATTTTTAAGAAGCTCCCTTGATGAAATTTCCTCGTGGACTGACGCCTCTGTTAATGCATTTGATCGAAATGCATTAAAAGTACTCATCCCCAGCATTTATTTTTTCGCATGTACATTTATCCTCTCCAACTTCCGACCATCATATTAATATCTGTTATTAACCTCAACCGCATTTTCTACTTTTGTGACAAGAAGTGCAAGGTAATATTGTTGAGATGTACAATTACTTTTTTATCATTTCGATTTTAACTTATCGAAATAATACATTTTTACGCACGAATTGTTGCTCTCATTCATCCACGGCCCTACGAGGCAAATATCAGAAATATAGGGCTATGTCTTGTTGTTTTGTTGTGATAAGTCTGCTCTTCTCTCTAATGTACAGTAAGTCATCCACACAGTGCTCGTTTAACCAAATGTTTTGTCCTAAAAGGTTTGGTTTCAAAACCGGAGGTCCAAGGAGAGGCGGATGAAGCAGCTGAGCTCCCTGGGCGGCCGGAGGCACGTGTTCTTCCGCGGCCAAAGGAGGATGAGGGCGCTGGGAGAGAGGCTGGAAGCAGAGGAGCTTGGACACTTCTCTTATTATGGAGGTAAGCTGCATGATTTCAGCATGACATTTCTTTTAGAATTTGAATTATTTAACATTCAAAAGCTTCATTGTCATATGCAAAATTGTACATGTTGTAGGCATTGAGAATCTTAAATTCTACGCTCCTTCAACAGTAAATAAGGAGGTAAAATAGTGCCCTAGAGGACACATTTCACTTCATGGTGGTTTAACACTAGCATTCAGCCTATTGCCATTTATGTGATGTTCAACCTTCTCCCCTACACAGTAACAGTTGGCTATTGTCAGTGTGTTACTTTTGAAACATAGAATGTTCAGAGTAACTGTTTCCAACTGATTTCTTGTTGAGTTTTCAGTAAATAAATGAAACACATGCTGTGAAGTCAAAGTCGTACATCTCTGATTTCTCACAATTTCTACAGTCCAATAATAAATAATTAAATGTCCTTAGGTTTACATTTACTATCATCTATAGTTTCTGATGATTTTTTTTACAATTGTTTTTATATTTTCTCCTTTAAATATTGATATATTACATGCACTAATCCAGATATTCACATCCTGGTAAATACTATGGCCATGCAGGAATTTGTAGATGCATGTTTTGGGGATGTAGTATTGATAATCTTCTTACTAGAATGTGAATTATTCAAGAATCAAAGGTTTTATTACGCTATTATATGCAAACTAGTTACATCTAGTTGCTGGAAATGAAAATCTTAAATCCTAGTCTTCTCCAACAGTGCAACATCAATATACTTAGAAATAAAAGAAATAAGGAAGTAAAATAGTGCCATTATTAATAATTAAATGTGCATCCTTAGGTTTGTTTTGTCCTTGCAGTGTATTAAAAAAAATCCTTCAAATTCAGATGTATTCCATCCCTAATCCCGATATTCACATGACTTTCAGATTATCCGGGGGAATACTACGGCCAAGGAGGGAATTACGAGTACTACCAGGGCCCCCCGCCGTCCCACGCTCAGACTCCAGCAGACTTGGGCTTCGTGCCCTCCTCCATCCCCTCCGGCACCCCATTAGGAGGGATGGACCACCACCACCCAGGGCACCACTGTCCTGGAGAGGTGCACTGTTTCTCTGACACGGTATCCCATCATCCCGCGGACTCACCCAGCCCGGAGCCCAACATGCCGGGCTCCATGCACAGCATCTCCAGTGAGATGTGTGGCCCCAGCACGCCCTACACCTCTGTGTCCCTCAGTGACAACGGGTACACCAACCAGCTGTCACAGCCCTCCTCAGAAATGAGCGAAGGCACTGTCTGGTAAACGGAACTCAGATTTTTTGAAGGCAAATCGACACTTTTTTTCGTTTAAATGTAATTTATTTATCTGTGTATTTATTTATTTATTTATTTACTTGCTTGCGAGCTCTATTTAACTATTTATAAATCTCTATATTTGTATGTCAGTATTGTTTAGCCAATCGATAGATTGTTTTAATGTGAATTTGACTCATTGGTTCATTCACAGTGCTGGGCCTCATTGATCAAGCAATAAACAAACAGATTTATATGCTGCAGAAAGTGTTTTTTCTTATGTTTACAAAACCTTTTCTGCCACATATTTGACACAGTTGTCCTTAAAATGTTAATGTGAAGGTGCATTGCAGCATTTCTTATACGTACTGACAAACAGCTCCATCCGTGAGTTCTTGTGTATTTCAAGATGTTATCTTTTAATAGCAGAATATGATTGTGATGTTCAATACATTCGACCAAATACCTCTCTCAGGATCATGGAGACATTGTTTGTTTCATGTTTATTTATCATGCATTACCTTTTCTTTGTATTAAGTTATTTCATCGCCAGCACATATTTGCCTTCAAAAGGATATCTTTATAAATCTGAACATTTTATATGTAACAGAAAATGATTTGACTTTAGTCCAACGTTATGGAATAATTCTACTTCTGTAACAGTCAACTGTTTACTTAAAGCTCCAGTATTCAGGACTTTGAATATCAGTATTGTATAAAACCGATGGACACACAGTTCAATGCAAACAAACCAAACTTTTGTAGCCGTTCTATTTATGTGGTCGCTCACTGTGCTAGTTTGTACTATGTCCTCATTGAAAAAAATACAGAACATGTTAATACATTAATGCACAGCAACATCATGCACCTTCAGTTGTGAGACGCAGCGTCCTCTTTTAATTATCTGAGCGTGTTTGCAGTAAAAACAGTCATTTGCAGCTCGGTTAGCCCAACAGCCTCGACTCACACAGGTTTTAATGGATCAAAATGTCAAATTATTCACATTGATGGTCTCATACACTGCCAGCAGCAGCAATGTTTATTTTATGAGACATACTTGATTGTGCCAATTAAGTTCATGAGACCGATGTTTACGACCATTCACTGTATAATAAAACACATATTGACCATTTTTATTTGTTAATCATTTTGGGAGGGGGGTACTTGTTCTTGATTCTTTAAATGTAAAATGAAATAGATTTTTTGAAGGTGCACTTATTCTTTTGGCATGATCTTTTTTATATCAGACCAAAATGATGACTTGTAACTTTTCATGATCATTCATCTATTGAATTGGATTAAATCAGTGGCAGTGCATACAGTGTATACAATTACTTGCTTACTTACGCGTTCAGCGTCATATAGGAGATCTCTTTAGGCAACATGTTTGACCAGTTATTTTGATAATCGATTAACAGTTTAAGTTATTTTGAAAATGACAATGGCATAAAAAGCTGTATTCAACTCAAATATGGAGACTCAGTTTATCATATTAAACTGAATATTTGTAGGTTTGGATTGACAAAGCTAGACATCTTAGCTTAGTGTTTGAGAAACTGGGATGGACATTTTCCAAAATGTGATATGATATTTTATTCTAAATTATTTATCTAGATTAATCTAATTGATGAGGAAAAAGTGTGTTAATTACCGCTCCACTTGAAATTGTTGAATTTAGTAGTCACATTTCTTCTCATTTAAAAAACAGTGCTTGAAACAATTGACTAAAAACTATTCTATTTGCTAAAACATTGAGTATTTCTCTTTGTAGCATATTGCTCAATGGGAAGCCCTGATATAAAGAACTCTGATTTTGCAAACATCTTCACAAGAGGATATGGGATGTAAAAAAATCAAGTAGCTAGCTACTGTTTAAGTGGTTCAGGAATGAGTCCGATAATAAACAAGTTAGCATTTTACCACATTTAGTTTCCTCGTCGCCAAGTCAGCGCTTTCTTTAATGTATTTTTGGCTCGAGCTCTGAAATAAGTTCTGTGGTTCACACAAGCTTCAGTAATGTTCACGTTATTCTCTCCGACATAAATACGTCAGTAAATACCCCAATACTCATGTCTAAAGCTTATTATGTGTCATAAAAACCTTGATTGCTAACAAGTGACTCAATGAGACTAATAAATGTCATCATGCGGATCATTAGTTCACTTTAGCTTAGCGGTGGTGAAGCACACAGATCTCATTTTCTGCTATACTCTGAAATCCAATGAAACAATTGCATAGCATTTTGTCAAGAGAGCCCTTGTGATGCTATTCTGGGTCGGCCTACAAAAATACTTCATCATGGTACTGCTCTGAAGTCACTGACAGTGTTGGTAAATCCACACGATCAATCCACTAATCAATGGACTTCCAAATCCAGGAGCAATGGGTCAGCATTCTTTTTCGGATCACTCTGCCAATGTTAGTGAGCTGTCGACTTTATGAAGTGGCTGCTGTCTGCTGAGTACTGTAGAGGAAGAGAACGCACAACCACACAACAGTTTGTTATATGTATACCTGGCGGCCATATCTTAAAATGAATGTGTTTTTCTCTTGAGTTATTCAAATGTTACGGTAATGTTCCTCAGACGGTAAAAGCAGACAAAAACGTTCTATTATAAGAGACATTTAGGTGTTTCATTGGGAAGTTAACAATGCATTTAATATACTGCACTGAAAAAGCTGAAACATTGACTTCAATTAAATGTATTATGTCAACAGATTTCACATAATTGTATTAGGTTAGTTGAAAGCAATAATATTCAGTTTTAGTAGGTTCAACTTAATTGTATTGCTTTCAACTAAACTAATACTTTATGTGACATTTGTTAACATAATATGTTTCATTAAAAGCCCACATTTCAGTTTTTTCAGTGTGTTCGGGTGAGTTTACTTTATTTGAGAATTGTCCATAAATGATAAGTCACAATGCAGCGTATTCGTTGAAGGAGAGGCCGATGACAGGGTGAATATTTTAGAGTCAGGGAAAGGTGAGAGCAGCACAGAGGAGGACAGGACCAACGCAGAATATCGAACCGCCGAGCAGTGAAGCAGGAGGCTGGTCAGTGGAGCAGTGTGGGGGGGGGGGGGGTCTCTTGGTGAGAGACAAGGAGGGTCACAAACCATAAACTGCAGGGACACATGGATGTGGATTTATTACTCGTCCCTTACATTTCTATAGCGGTGCGTTTATGGGTTCAGTTTGGGTTTGACGTCTCATCGCTTTGTCAGAAAATCAAGACTCTGTCGAAGGTTGTGAGTAATGTTGGACAGACAAGCTGATACCTACTATCATTGAAGCCCATGCACACTACTCTGTGAGCCTTAACAGCCCCTTCATAATAAAATAGAAAAACACATTTAAGGATAAGGATAAGGCATGCAATTTATGATCTGTTTGTTATCAAGACCAAAACCATGAGCTAGTCCATCTTTCTTCCAAACTCCCAAACTTGTTTGTGGTTTCTCCATAGCGCGTTTATTATTATTGAAGACTTCCAAAAAAAAGCTCAAGGTAACCCAAGGTCCAAAGGTAAAACACTTCCTGAGACATTTGGGCATTGTAGCATTTAGCAAACATTACTTAAACTGCATTGATGGAGACTAATCAAGAAATTAGCCTTGCGTTGGTTCCCTGAACATAAAACCAATAGGATTTATTTGATTATTTTTAAAGAGGCCCAATTGTGCTTGTTGGGGTTTTCCTTTTCCAGTGTGTGCGGGCTAAAATCCCCAAATTCCCTCCTTAGCGAGTTTCTTCTATTATCAACCTCACATTTAGTCGGCACTTATTTGTCCACATCATTACGTTCAAGGAGAATTGCAAAGAATACAAATTTGAGTTAAAGGTGATGAGATATAACATATATAATGTTAGCTGAATAATGACATGATGGACATAACTATGCTAATTAAATTGCATTAAGAAATAGTCATTCGCAAAAATAAAAAAATATATTTTCTGTTTTAAATTGTCTCATTTTCTGTTAATGAAAGCCTACCTCTGAAGCCCAGTGTTTAAATGTTTGGAGATAATGCTGTGCTGTTAATCAAACTAATCCCTATTTATCTGAGCAAAATGCCACGATTAAGGGAGAGATTTGCATGTCAAATACGAGGCCAGCAAATCAATTTAAATCTAGCTACCAGTCGTTATGGCGACTGTTGGGGAGACCATGCGCAGTAATCTGTCCTCTGAAGTGGGATTTGTGTATACTGTAGCTTTGTTTTACAGCGGGATTCATTTTTATGCATCCAAAAGTACGTACATATTTTATGTTTATCAAACATTTGTATTGTTGATGAAGTGACTGATCATCCAAAGACTAAAATATTCTGGCTGTAGGGACACTTTGACTACTAAAGACTTACATTTGCCTTGAGGTACACTCTATATTCTTACACAACACAACATTGTTCTTAGTAGTCGGATTAGTTGTTGTTATTTACAAAAGATGCGTACATGTCGAGGTAAATGATTGTGCTTAAGGAGTTTAAACGTACACAATAAAAGCTATGTGACATATTATTTCAGAATCTTGCCTGGTTTTTAAAGTGAGCAATGGGGAGACAAAAGCTCAATTCCAAATGTGTATCCATGGTGGACATTTTATACATATATACACACTTATGATGCATCATAGATTATTTTAAATGCATGAAAATGGGTTGGACTTTACTTACCATGAAAAATAAAACTATATGAGGAAGCATGCATTACTACACATGCATTATTATCCACTTAATTTAAGGCAATGCATGGACTATTATAACATAATATGAGTCCATAGGGCAGTTGATTGTTGTGCATAGGCATTTATAAAATAATATAATATAAACCCCTTCGGTCATCTGTAATCTAGATTATAACCAGACAAGAGAATCCATAGAACACTTATAATAAGTCACATCTTTATTGTTTTTGGACTGTTGATATAGTGCATCACAAATCATTATGGTAATGAGTGAAGTTATGAAGCATTGTAAATGCATTATAATTCATGAATCCTCAAAGTATTAATGTGGTCTTCATAGAAAATGTTACCAATCGCCTTTGTTTGCAGTGTGATGTCAGGCTTTAAATGTCATTTTGCTCAATTGGTTTTGGGAAAGTGAGCATTAAAGTTCCCCATAAGACTTTTTATGACCTTTTCGTCACCCTTTATGATGTAGTGTGGAAAAATGTCAACTATCATACAGGAGAGAGTCCATTAGGGCACCACGCTAATGGACTTTGCAATTGAATAATAAAAGATTGATATCCTCTGCCCCATGCTCCTATAGGTCGCTTCAAAGCCTAAAAACTGAGATTGGTAAAATGTAAAACCTGAGAAATAGTCTTGAATGAAAGTAAATGCATTAAAACAATTGGAAAAATATTATGCCTGGGTAATGCTTTGTTGTAATTGGACGTAGAAATCTATTTGATTTTCTAATCTAAATCTTATTTGAACGTAGATGTGGCCTTTTTGTGGTTGCTGTTTCCTTTGAGTCCCTAGCAGAATGTGGCCCTATTCGCTAATTTGGCTCTTTCTTCACTGTTTTGCTCTAGGGCTTGGTAGTCCACTTTCTGCATGAAAATCATTCACACATACAATTTTATAATCAATGCCCACAGTAATAGGATTCCTCTGGCCATGGGCAATTAATACAGTTTTTCCTTTCCCCCCCCCCTGCGCTGATCTCAAAGCTACGAGACATTGGCTTCTCCTCATTTACATATTTATTGCATTGGACTCAAATCTGGCGAGTGATTGATGTGGAGCCTGCCTCCTGAATTTTTAGCGGCCCATTATTATGAAAGAGAGGGAGGGGGCTGCAGCATGTCAGTGTACTTTTGATTAAAGTTGAAGAGGACAGAATCACGAGTGTTCCCCACCTACTTTCTCTTCCTGCAGTGCTTATAATCTGCAAGGCCAAGTGCTAAGAAGATTTCAGCCTGTTATAGATATTGACAAGTCATTCACCCACAAAAGCCGGGGCAGATATGCATGTTAAGATTTTAATCAGTGTTTCACTTGCTCTTAATTTTTCGAGAGTATGATGACCATATAATGCATTCAAATTTGACAACACATTCTCAGTTATTCCAAGATCCACCCGGTTAGCTACTGTAGGAAGGTATTGACATCCCATGCATAGTAAATGTGGATACTATTAAAGGGAATTGTTGTAAATCAGAATAAGAATTCCTTTATTTGACCCTTAACGGGGAAATGTACAGCAGAAGTATAGTCCAGATAAAGTCAAAAGAATAGACTTTCATATTAAATAAAAAATGAATAGGCCTACACAGTATTTATAATAAAAAACCCAATAAGTAAAAACTGAAAAATAAGTAGTATATTAAAAAAAAGAAAACAAAAAGAGATCATATAATCATAGAAGTAGCTGATACTGTTTACAGATTGTAAATAAATTGAAAGAAAAATGCAGCTTAAATTGTTTTATATTTACAGGCAGTGTTATCATCATCAGGGGTCAAGATATATAGATACATACTCTATTGATCCAAAATTGGTCCTTTTTGACCCGGTGAGGTGGTTTTCTTGAAGCATCTTTGTAATTATATTTTTTTATCATTTCATATTCCAGCTATTCCTCAAAAAACATGTTTTGGATATCATGCCATTCAAATTTTCAATTTAAATTTGATACATTTTAAGAAATTGTAGTTTTTGTATTGCTACCCCAAGCTTCCATAAGTGGGTCAAAAATGACCCGCATGCATTTTCTATGGCATCCTATGGGAACCTTTGATTCTTATCACCTGTGGCTGTCAGGAATACATTCACTGTAGACCACACAGACTACATCACAAGTGACACCTCTCAGGAAGATTATTTTACACGGCAAGATCTGATACCTGTCAGTATAATAATAATAATAATACATTATATTTTTATAGGGCTTTTCAAGGACTCAAAATCACTTTACAATATAAGGGAAGGTTAGGGTGGGGGGTATAGGACTATCAAACTTGATCAACCGGTGTGGATTGATGGGGGGGGGCTATGAGTAGACAAGAGGAGAAGAGATGAGTTTTGAAAAGGGACTGGAATACTGTGAGGGTCTCAGAATAGCGGAGATCTTTACATCAATATGTTCAAAACTTTTTTTTTCAAAATGTAAAAAATAATTCAAAAATTCTAAATAGTGAAACATTTTATATAAAATATTTCTAGTGTGAACCAAAATATAATACTAAATATTATACAAGTGATTTTTCTTCACCAAAATGAAAAAAAAGGCATAAAAACACATATTATTCTAATACGGGTCCTTTTTGACCCACTTATGGAAGAGGGTAGGGTCCAGGCACTCGTGCATCTAAGGGTTAAAACGATCTATAAAAGACATAAAAAGACAGCAGTAACAGAAATATAGATAAACACAGAGCAGAGACATTTATACATAAGATAGTATAACATTCAGTCAATACAGTGAACATCAAAAAGCTACTGGTTTTGCCTGCGATAAGCTAATAGCATGATTGTGGGATGTTTCTAACCCATAATCATCATGTCTGGATCTAGCTTTGATGAAAAAAGAGATGCTCAATCATTGTCTTTAATATCATGCCATATGGAGGCATTGGTCCCCAACTGGTTTTAAGCAGTGCTTCACATTCTTTACTCTGAATTCCTTCACATCACTCTGTGTCTTGTAATTGTGGTTTATGGGGACACTGAGACAAAGACATGACACACAGAAGGTTGCCGCTTCTCTCATTCGCAATCAAGCGTGTAATGTTCAAGTTCGAAAAAAAGCTCTGCTCTGCAAAATGTATGTGTGCATGTGTGTGTGTAATGGGGTTGACGACCAGGCATAGAGGTGGGGGGGGGGGGGGTGTGTGAAGGAAGGGGGGTCTTCATCTATAGTGTTTCTGCCAAGTCCACACCTCCTCTGCTTTGTACTCCAACAATCCTTTCCTCTGAGCCATCAGGATAAATACACAGAATTTTGATTCAGTTTTTGATCAAGCGTTGCAGGTGCCTTCCAAGCGTTTATTTTAGCTGTAAGCCGCAAGCGTTTACTGCGCTAAATGTAGGAAATACATTTGCTACAGTAGCTTTACTGAATCTAAGCCAAGCAGTGACCTCCAGGTTTTCAGAGACAAGCCAATGGAGAAGTGCCTTGGAGTAGCACTAATATCCAACTGCAAGAAGTCTGGTTGTATAGAAGTTAATGAGAACATTACCCTATGGTTTATTTATCACCTCAGTAAACATGATTGGTAAGTTCATGGTTTCAATATCTAGTTTTGGGGTCTTCTTCAATACAGCATTTCGTAACGTATGATGAAACAGGGTATGGTTTAGAGACGGCTACTTTAAAGAGGCCCTATTATGTTTTGGGGGATGTTCCCTTTCCTGTAGTGTGTTATATGTTTTTGGTGCATGTAAATGGTCTGTAAAGGCTAGAATTCCTGTGTTCCCTGGAAGTTTCTCTCCCACACACTCCCCCTCCTGCCTGAAACGCCTCTATTGAACTCCTTTGTTTACTTCTGTAACATAGTGACATCACTACCTATCACTCGCGCTTCTATTGGCTAGTGCTCACACACATTGTACATGATAGGCTAAGGGGAGGGACATCTAAGCGGTTGACCAATCACGACAGAGCTACCAGCTAACCAATCAGAGCAGACTGGACTCTGGTTTCAGACAGAGGGTGAAAAGAGGTGCTGCAGCACAGGCAGTATGAGAAAAATAAAGAGCTTTTTGAACATTAAAGCATGGAGACATGTCACAGTAGAGACACTACATACAAATATGAAACCTTAAAATTAGCATAATAGGGCCCCTTTAATATTGTCATATTGCTGACAGCCATGTCCGTTTTGGTTGTGTCAGTGTTTTTGTTTTAGAACTTGAATCTTTTTACATTATTTTGAAATGAAATGTACTGTCACAAGTGTCTTGAACAGCATTAAGTTGTACTTATGTCCAAGCTTTTGTATCACTTCTGGCTCCATGTTTAAACTAAGATAGTGACAATCTTAATGCCAAACTCTATAGAGGCTTCCAACCACAAAACAATGGCTGACGTCACAGTGGCTACCTGCACTTTCTTTTATACAGTATAGTCTATGATCTGAACACCTCTAACACATGAATTGGATACTGCCATCTCCCCTCCTAGTCTTTAGTTGCTCCATCACACTTCTGGAGCAGGGACAGGTTCTAAAGTACCTCCTAACATCTTTATCAGTCTGATTTAAATGTTTCAAACCAACGTTGTCAGATATGCAATGTTGTCAAGCACAATGATTTCCCTGGTTGGTTGCCTTTGTCCTTCAGAGCCAGAGGACACTGGTCAAAGCCTTGCACAGCCCCAATGAGAAGCAGTAAACCAACATTTCCACAGGGAGTTGGCTTTCCACGCTCCGCTGATATGCCTGTAATGCATGCATTTTAATGTGGCGCACCTCTGGAAATAGGCCACTGCTGAACTGATGTTTGCATGTAGCTTAACTATTTTAGTCAGCACCTATGTGCATACCAAAACATATAATGAGAAAAGTTAGGTAGTAAAGTAGTATATGTAAATAGAAAAATAAATGATATGTTGGCTAATAAACAGCATACAATATTCTTAAAAAATAAATTGTGTTCAGTAGAAGGTGCAATGCTGAGAAAATGTTTGATTTTGACATATATAAAACAAATTTAGATTAGATTACATTTTAAGTGACTGCATTTCAAAGTAGTCTGACAACAATAATAACGAGTTGTGATGTGGGAGGCGTGTGGCGCAGTGGTTTAGTGCGTTGGTGTTCGGATCAGGGGAGCACAGGTTCAAACCCCACTGAAGATGGCATGTCGTTGTTTCCCTGGGCAAGACACTTCACCCCAAATTGCTCCAGTGGGGATTGCCCACAGTATTGAGTATGCAAGTCGCTTTGGATAAAAGCGTCTAACAAGTGATATGTAATGTATTGTAATGTAATGATGTGTGTGTGTAGCAGACTGCATGCTTTTCAGTATCATCTTTTCCAATTGCCAATCTGTGACTTTATCCTGACATGTGACTTGGATAAGATGTAAAACTACAGTGTCCCACTACCTTAAAGTGCATGCAATGTTTGTATGTGAAGTAAACACACATGTATTTGCTGTATTTCAAACTCAACTAGCAACATCAAGTGCTATTGCAACATTATTTTATCTTTCATAAGAAGATAGTATGATGAGGTCAACAGAACATACAATTATGATTCACAGAAATATAATTATGTGTATGCCAAGTAAATTATAGGTAGACATTTCTGCTAGCCTTAATGACTGTGGACTAACATTTGTACACTTTTTATACATTTACAATACAGTACAGATGAGTCGAACAGTTGTCGCAGCAGTAACACAAATGGTGCTTGTATTTTAGTTTCAGCCCTAAAATACCACAATTAACTTTCATGAAGTGAAACCACACTGTGAAAGGGTTACATTTTTACAAGACAATATTACGGACATCACCCAACAACACAATGCAGAAGTGACCAATCAGAAGAAAGCTACGCCAAAAGCACATTCTGCTTTATCATATTTTTTACTCTAGATGAGACAAGAATGTACTAAATAAACATCATTCTTTAGTAAAAAATAGTTAAAACTAGCAAATTGAAACCTTAAACTCATTAGGAAAATGTTAACTAAGAAATTAAACCAAGTGAGATGTAAAAACTATTTTTCATAGACTTCTACAGTATAGAATCTGACAGTGTTTTACAACCAGCGGAGTCACTGCTGGCTAGTAGAACATCAAGTTTAAGCTATTGCAGTTTATGTTAGACTGAACAACTGAAACATGAAATGGTGATAGGTTAGTAAGCAATAATATTAGTTTTAGTTCATATTAATCCACTCAATATTATTGCTTTCAACTAACCTAATTCAGTAAGGCAAGGCAAGGCAAGTTTATTTATATAGCACCTTTCAACACAAGGCAATTCAAAGTGCTTTACAAAAAATGAAAGACATTAAGAAAATGGCATTTAAAATCAGTCATTAAAAAAAAAGTAAGGTGAAATGTGGTACATTTAAGTAAAGTCAACATTTCAGTTTTTTTCAGTGTAGATGGTATAATGTTTACCATGATCAACATCTGAGTTTAGCATGCTAGCATTTGTTCAAAAGCAGCAGTATGTACAGCTAAGGCTTCAAACCCCAACGCTACACCTCTAGCTTGGCTGACAATTGTTTTTTGACTGAAATATGGGCTCTCAGTTGTCGGTGACTTCCTGCCGGCCCGGCCTTGCCCGCTCCTCCAGAATGCCATGCGGACCTGTCACTGCTCCTCTAATCTCCATACCAGCCAATGACCTCGAGTCATAATTGTGATATATGGCCAAAGACGTAGCACCTTGGTTGCTGACCTTTCCCACAATCCTATACCCGGCAACCTTCATCACCTCTACCCCTCCCCTTCCTCAAACAGCCTTATATTCTTGTAGGGGGGGGGGGGGACTCCATCCTCCACCCTCCACCCTCCCTCTCCCCCATCATCCCTGCATCTCGTCGTTGGCTCGATGAACGCGGCTCGCCACACTCCACTGGCTCTATGAATGTTAATGTAGGGAAGGGGGGGGGGGAGGAGGGGAGGGGAGTGTGGCTGCATGGTACAGGGAGCAGCTTCACCTGGTCTGCAATGCACAGCTATAAGGAGCTTTTTGTTCATATTAGGGGAGCTATTTTGCTTTTATGTTGCAGTAATATCATGGTATGAGCAGCAGAATTAGGACACAAAGCAAACCAAACAAACCGAGTTATTGTGTACAGCATATTCAATTCCTCCAGAAAATGAAAACAGACATTGGATACAGGATTTTTGCTGGTTTATTATTAGATACAATTTATTTTGTAGAGAAGTTGGTGATGAGATTTTGAAGGCGTCCGTCTTGCAGCACGTTTGTCTGAATTTGAATTAGCCCTCCTCTCTGTGGCCCCGTGTTCAGTTAGTCAGCCAGTGTTTACCAAGCTCTGACAGAATGAGAATGTATGCATTATGTGGCGATGATCGCAGGGTGGTGTAATCTTTGACCCCCGTGGCACGTTCCAAACGCAGATTGAAGATTAAGCTCCTCATGCTGCTGGCTGACAGGCTGCCTCTCTGGAGAAATGCACTGCCTGACTGGAACACTGGCCTCTCTGCAGTGTGGGAGATACACTGCGTCATTCATTTTAATTTTTCATCTATGCATGAAAATTGCTTTCCTGAAATGCGTCTTCATCATTTAAGTCTGTCATTATAAACTCTACACAGCTTTGGAATGCATAGGGACATCTCATTCAGAATCACTACCATTATGAAACTGTATGCAAACAAAGCCAGTCGTGTGACATTACTGTTTTACTTCCTGTTGGAGTTTCAGCTTTCACTCGGCTAGACTGCGACTGTTTGCCCAAAATGTATGGCAGCGTGTTCTGGGTACTACAGTTAATGGAAATGGACTTATTTGATTACTTATCCCTTTTTTTTGCTCCGCCACAGAACATGCACATGCATAGTCATTGGATTAGTGGATTTACATATGCATTTTGATGAAAATCATGCGTGTATATTTACCTATTCTAACCCCTACTTCATTCATGAAATCTGAATTCTTGATTTATTGGCTTTGATTAAATACAGAATGGACATACATTTACTTTACAAAAGCAAAGGCATTATAGGACTTAAGCACAATGACATATCTTTTTAAAATATGTGTATATTTACTAGGTGTACTAAAATACAACTGAAGTTAAATACAAATTGAGAGGAGGCAAAACAGGTGAATGTAATGGATGTCACCCTGTAAGTATCATCTTTTACATTAAGATATTTGTACACTTAAAATGTCAGAATATGTTTTCTTTTCCCCACTAGTCTGAAATTCCAAAATCTCAAAATGATCATTGCATATAAAGAATGTTTTTAACTGTAGTGTCTTGCATTAAATGATGCTCGCTGTTAATGCTCTAAAATACTTCATTTTCCATATTGATGATTCTTTAAAGGTACTTTTAGAAAAGTAAAGCAAACTTAACTTTATAAGAGCATTCTCAAACTCAAAGGAAATGTGTTTACAGTAGGCAAGCTTCTCAATATATTTCATTGTGATGCACTTTTCATATATATATAAATGTACAAGTAAAATTATATTATTATGGTAATATACTTTGTAAAATGATATAAACACACTAAATAATTGTTAAATTAAAAGGTGATTTTAATGTGTGAATACATATATTCACACAACCTAATGAAACATTTACACGCTTTATATTGTATCAGTATGATATACTGTATGTATGGAAATGTTATTTTTTAAGAAACTTGGGACAGTATACTGAACAATTGATCAGTTTTGCTTCATTTGAAGATGAAAAATGCTGGGACAACTTGGTTAACAACGTATCGTCCCATGTCAGATTTTTTGTTTTTCTCAAATCTTTGATTATTTCGCAAAGGGAACATATTTGAGGCATCTATGCCCATGTAAAACACCAGGCATTTTGTATATGAGGTCTCTCTGAGGTGACAGATGCAGACTTTTGACCCAGAGGTCACCAGTTTCAGGAATGATCTACCAACAGCTACTCACATGTGTCTCAGAGTGGCTGGTCTGAAATACCCTATCCAGCATGGTTAAAATGTAAAAAGGCAGGCAGGCAGGCGGAGATGAGATGAGCTCTTCAGAGTCCTCAGCCTGGAGAGAAATAGAACAGCTGGGGCCCGGCGCTCCCTCTGTGTCGCTCCACTCTTTGTCACGGGCAAAAGACTCTTGTTTTCAGGCAGTAATCAGACAGCCCTGGGGCTCTGTAAAGACCCTGTTCTCTTTTCATCTCAACTGTTGCATACACCCTGCTAATTGGAATCCTGCAACTGGGTCACAGGCATTGTCTCAAGTGCTGTCAAGTCATTGAGACGCGTGAATGTGGAATTATGGCTGCCTCAGATGCATGATTGAGTCTCCCCCCTGCGCTATCTTAATGCCTCCATTTCAATCTCATCGCAGACACTGATTTTCTCATTTTTTCAACATTAATATTTCTTGCTGCCTGGTCCGTTTTCTGTCACAGTTTAGACTGAACCCAGCCAGCTTGGAAATGGGAAAGTAAAAGAAAAAAAAATCTATAAATATCGCCTTGGCACCTCACATGAAAGCTTATTTAACATAAGCCTTTTTTAGACTGAGTAACTACATATTTTTTATTATAACTTTTTGGATCCTCAATCTTAAAAGAGAAAGGATAACAAAAAAAAACGTTTTCTGCATTTTCACCAAACAGTCAAGAGTTTTAGGAGGAACTCTATTCCGCAGTTTGTCGGTGATTAAAAGAAGAATTAGCCAGCCTAGCATGGCGCCACAAATGAGCAAAACCCTGTGGGAGACCGGAGAGACCAAGCAAGGCACATTTCCAATTATACAACCAAATGACTCATTTTCTTATTGGGCCTCCTATAATTGTGGTGGGTATTGGGTGCATGCAACTCAATTTGTCTCACATATTTGTTGGTGGGACGGGGAAAGAGTTGACAGAGCCAAGGGATGATGTGAAAGAATGAAACAAAAAAAATAAAAAGAGGGGCTGAGATAGATCCCTCAATATTTGTTTGATCTGCTTCATCCTCCTTAATACTGTTGAAGTTTAAAAGCCAGGAAGAAAATGCCACTTTAATCATCTGTGGATTGAGGAATGGGAAGACTATCATTTTCGAGTAATCAGAAAATGTCTCTCCAGAGTAATAGACTTTGTTCTGACTGCTGGAATTAATGAGGCTTCCAGTGATGTGATTATCTGTCCCGGGGATCATCAATATATAAAAAAAATAATTGACAAATTAAATTACTGCAATTTCTTGGAAACTTGAGTTTGGTTACTTAGATTTAAAGCAACAACATTTTTTTTAAATAAATAAACTTTTGACTTCAAACTGAGTTGGGTAGGCTTTATTAAATTTGCAGACAGTTAGAGCTCATCACTGTAAATTGTTCTCCATGTTTGTACAGGAAGCAACCAGTTACTTATAAAGCAACTACATGTCAATACAGGCAAATCAAAGGCACAGCACTGACCACAAAGCCATTTCACATTGCTGACGTTGCATTTTTTCTGCAGAGAATATGAGATCCATAGACATTTATTTCAGCATTATGGTGCAGTTTGTACTCTCGTACAGTTGCCACAATGTGCTTGTCCGTAAGTAACAAATCAAGCAGATACTGTAAGTAACAATCAAACATGTTTCTCAAAAATGTATATTAAAAATAAGTAACATTTCATACACATACACTTTAAATAGAACAGTAAGTTTGGATTACAGTGAATGAAACACTGTTCGATGTGTAACATGTAAATCCAGTGAACAGTACTCTTTCACACGCTGACATTAATGAGTTGAATTAGTGCAAATTCAAAAATATTAATTTGTTCAAAGAAAACAAAAAAAGAAACCCTTTCCACTGACAGTAATTGGTTTTAAGTAGTCATAAAAAGGGGTACAGGCTATTTCTAAACAAACACTATTAGTATCGTTGTCAATACTCATTAAAACCATCATCACCTCTGTCTATATTACCGTTGGTACCGATGTGTTTGTATGCGAGATGCGTCCTACACTCTGATTCTGGGTGAGGTAACAGTAAACAGTAAAGTGCGTCCGCAGCAGCATGTGTGTGAACCGTGTGAGTGAGAACAGAAGGGGCAGCTGTGGGTTTTGTTGCGAGGAGCGCGGCCCGTGGCGGGCTCTCCACAGGGTAACTGTGAAGCAGTGGGGGTCTAAAAGGGACCCCGTGCCCGCTCCCCGCTGGGCTCTCCTGTCCGGATCTGTTGTAGTGTTCCCCCCGCCTTTGTTCAGTAACTAAGTGTTCCCTGCTTAGGAAAGTAAAACCCCCTTCTTTCTCACTAATGCCCCCTCCCAAGCAATGTGTTGTCTGTTGGTCATCAAAACACTTGTGGTTTTTAACAAGCATATGTCACAAACCATTGTAATATGACAACAACATAAAAATGTATAGTCGTGTTGAGGCCCCTGGTAGACTTGGGCATATTATTAGAGACTAGTTTTTGTTGTTGTTTTAAAAAAAAAATTAAATTGCACTTGAATTAAAAAACACACATATATCGAGCGTACGTGCGATACGTTAGTGTGAGATATTTGGACAACATTTTCAGTATTTATGTTAGTTGTCCGAGCTATTGCTTATTGAGAATCATAGCCAACGGTTCATCTGGGGTCCCGGCAGCTGCCAGGGGCCCCTCGCGTTGGCTCCTCCAGACTCGGGGTCCCCGCCCAGGAGCGGGGTCTGGCTGTGGAGGCGGCCCGAGAAGAGCATCAGCCAGGCGGAGGAAGGAGAGGCCGGGCCCCCCCCCCCCCCTCAAGAGGAGGCCGACGTCTCCATGGTGGACAGGATGCGGACCACCTCGGCTCTCTGCGTGGGCGAAATGTGCTGAGTCATGTACACGATGGAATCCATGGCAACCTCCGGATTGGCTTGAACGAGGCTGGAAATAAAAGTAAAAAGGAGATCAAGGGAGGGAAATCATTTGTTGACATTTTGAATCTAAATTGTTGCGGGCTATCACCTGCGGATCTGCTTGAGGATGTGGTCTCGGCGGATGCACTTGATGTTCTCGTCGACCACAGACCTGGCCCCCTCCTCTTCAGCCAGCTGCCTCTCCAGCCAGGACACCACCTCTTCGTTATTATCCCACAGATAGGCCTGTGTGAGGCAGGGGACAGGAGTCATTGTGAGGTTTCACAAAGAATTCAAATTAATATATGATCTTATTTAGAGTTGGGCGTTCCCATTTGTCACAGCTAGCCACTACTTTTCAGCCATTTTTAAAGTATGAGTTAAAAAAAATGGTTCTAACTCTACATGCACAAATGACATCCTAATATAGCTTGTACCAATTATTTATCCCTTTCAAATAATGGTGAATCTGGAGGAGATCCCATCGTAGTGGGACTTCCTCCAATTGTGTTAACTGGAACACATTTATTTCAACTTGTACATCCATTTTATTTTCCAATATCCAAAGATATAATTATACACAAAGTTGAAAGTGTTTTAAGTTTTGATAACCCTATATACATTAACAAAATGAGTCTACTACCAGTATTTGAATTACTCGAAACTTGGCATAGTAATATTTCTGTATCTTTTGGTTGACACTGTATGTGCACGTAACAAGATAAGTCTATTTCTTAAGGATTGTCTCTTTAAGTCTTCTTAAACTGAACAGCTTCCCTCCTCTTACTGTGCTGCATAGAACAGTTATTCCTTTATCTGTGCAATCCCTTCAATTAAATATATAATTTACAAGGAGTGAAGTCTTTGTTATATGGGTAATATTTCTTCAATTTATTAAATGTATTTCTAGATGAAGAAGACTTTTCTTTTAACTAATTTCAACATGAAGCTTAAAAATAGTCCCATCAAATGTAAACATGTGTCTAGAGTCTAGACTCTACAATATCATGCATCAACCCATACTGTAATATCAACTATAACACAGGAGATGGACAGGCTCAAAGGGGGCCGGATGTCTTGTTGACTGGACCTGATAGAGAGAAATTAATATTCATGAGTGTCGCCATCTCTGATCCCAAACAAAGCCTGCAGGCTGGAGGGCTTAGCAAAGATTTGGGGGCTGAGGGCTTTAATGGGCTCTTGCCTTTTTTATGAACAGTCCTGCTTGAGGTCCACAAGAACATTTAATGCCCTTATTAATCATTTTTAATCTGTTTGCTTTTAATTAAGAAACAGCGTGTTGCTCTGCTATCTGCACGTGCCAGGGCTGTGATTAATTGTGGCTTAAGACAGGCCGTCCTGATTGGGATAATATATGAGAGAACAAGAGGGCCACTTCTGAGGAGATCTCAGACGCAGGGTCGGCTCCTCTGAGCCCCCAAACTGGCCATGATGGAGCGGCATTTATGGATCTCTGAGGGGTGTATATTTTCATTAACTACCGGTTATCAGTCCATCTGTATTTCATCGCAATGATTCGATAGGAATGGTTACTACTTCTTTATCTAGTGCACCTCCAGGAGAAGAAATGTGCTAGAAACAACCATTCTAATCATTCCCAGGGGGGTTAACTTGAGAATAGGCACTTTCCCTGACTTTATTTCAGAATGAGCCATTTAAAAAGGCAGAGAAAAGACTCTCTATCATTCTTCCACATATGTGCTGCTTATGCTTTATCAGTCTTCTGTCTTTTTTGGTGTGCTTTAGGGCATTGAAAAAAACAAAAAAACCTTTCCTGACTTCCATGGTTATTAGGGCTTTGTATGTCGGAAAAGAGGAAACGGATACTGTGGTATTCTATGCATTCTTTTTGTTCCTACATTCAATCATTGCAAAATCTATTTTAATTAGAAAAATGTAAGCTGCAAAGAACCAAAATGTGACCAGTCAAATAAAGCTTGACTGGCAAAATGTTGTTCGTCAAACTCATACCAAGTACCCTTTCTGACGTGCTGTTAATCACAATAGTTTGTTAAAATGTTAGAAAATGTGTGCCAGCTGAATCAATTCTACCATCATCGATGTAACATTCATTTATGTATGTGGCTTTAAATAACTTCATGTCAATATTAAAAAACAACTACAGCTAAAATCAACACAATCATGACTCCATCACACACATACACAAACACTTCATGCCTCTAAATGTTTCTGTTTCATATGGTTGTTGAGGTTCTGTCTCAATCATTTGTAGTCTCTCCATACCCGGGATGATATGGTATTTTTAATTCTAATGCACAACTGTTATCACATTCTTTTTTAAATCAATGTATAGGATTGTACAAGCTACTAG
Organism: Trematomus bernacchii; assembly: GCF_902827165.1. Taxonomy (NCBI): domain Eukaryota; kingdom Metazoa; phylum Chordata; class Actinopteri; order Perciformes; family Nototheniidae; genus Trematomus; species Trematomus bernacchii. The sequence continues at coordinate 3,269,575 of NW_022987513.1, forward strand.
AGACCTGCATTTCGCCAAGGGGACAAACAAAAGAATATTCTATATCTATTGCCTATTTCCTGCCCAGACACTACAAATGTAAATTAGCCCATAGCTAACTCTGGTATAGCTAACAAGCCCTGCAACTGTCAAACCAACAAATATACAAACAGATACAAATCTAAGTCCATTTCACATACAAGCAAATCTATAAGACATTAACTATGGTATTCTACATTTCCTCCCAAACTCTCTGGATATATAAAACAAAGGTCATGAGTACACGGTGGGGTTTTACCTTGACGGCCCCCTCGGCCTCCACGAACCAGCGGCGCAGCATGGCCTGGATCTGTCCGTCTGTCAGCTCGCTGTTGGCCGCTGAGATCTTACTCTTCACCGTGTCCTCCAGCAGCAAACGCCGCAGGCGCCAGTAGAAGAACTGACGGGATGTTTGCCAATCAAGGATATCCTGAGACAAAAAAACACATACTAATGTCATTGCAGCTTCTGTTATGAGGAGCTATTATCACCTTTGTTTTACAATTTATTAAATGTCAGTGTCTGTTGTGAATTGTCTGCAGTGATGTCACAAAGACATAGAACTCATTAAGGAGACAGACTACCTGGCAGAAAGGACTGTTGTACGTTTGATTTGGTTTAAAAAAAAAAAACGCCTTTTATTTTTGACATAGTCCCAGGCTGTAGAAGTGTGGATTGATGTAACAAAAATATGAAACCATGTGCTTTAACACACATCTTAAAAAGGCTTATTCACATTTATAAAATTAGATTTGGGAATCTTTATTTTGTTGTGGATTTACAAGTGAGACACTGTTAATTAGGGTTGGTTCAAATGCAGTTGTCCTTCAAGCGCATACTGTGTGTACCAAACAGACCGCTCACATGACCAGAAGGGTCTTCACAGATGGATGGCAGTCAAACGGAGTGTGTGTATGTTGTGTGTGAAAAATGGGAGTGTGAGGGCACAGGATGAGATTGCGCCTGCCCGAGGCTGCTCTGCGGTTTCTAAGGTGATTGACCGGGGTCATCGCAAGATAATTATGAGGACGAGTCTCACAGACCAAACATTATTCACACAGGCAGGTGCAGCAGCAGCTACACTTAGACTCCCCTGTGGGCTTTTCTGGTTAGTCACATACTGCAGTTCACACTTTAACGGTACATGCATGTAAGAAGTGCTCACCGTTATTACACCCTTCTCTTGCATGCGACCCGGGGTGTCATGGAGGTCTGCAAACTGCACGGCCACCTGGTGGTAGATGGGCAGGAGGAACTCCTCTCGCTCCTTCAGCTTGGTCTCCAGCTCTTTACATTCAGAGGGATTCAGCTCTGGGGTTCCTGTTGGAAAATGGTACCATAAAACTATTTTGTTAAACCAAATGCCTGTAGGTTTCGATTACAAGCTGTGCATATAGACAAGGAATCACAGGTCATCCTAAAAGCAGTATTACAGTATTATAAAACACTTTTGAAGGTTGTAACTAATCTTCCATAACTTGAATCTTAAGTGTTATTGGTTTACTTGGACCCCAATTCCTGGTATAACAAATACTTGTGATGCAGGTGTGGTCATGTACCATAGCAACCATTACTGCATTCACCTGTTTTTCTGAATATAAAAATACTAAGAATTCGGAATTCTTGGATAGCTGTCTTATTATTTCTCACAAACTAGGCAGTTTGAATAAAATGTGCACAAAATAACACTGTAAACTTAAAAAAATGTTTTACACAATAATGGTTTGAAATAACTTTGACTTGGGTGTGTAAGATCACTGTTCATCAGAAGCAATTTGTAGGTTCTACTATCCTAAAGTATGTTCAGGGCTTTTGGCCAAAGTTGCTTATCACATAGCGAGTGTCACATAGTTACAGTTCCAGACTCTTTTTTTCTCACGAAAAGCGAAGCATCATCTGCAAAAACATCTGTTTAAATCACACAAATATCCCGTTGCATGCTTGTTCTGAACCTATTAACCGTAAACCGCCAAACCACTGGGGATTTCCCACCGCGGTAAGAAAATAAATCCATACAGTCACATCCCTAGTCCCATTACCATCAAATGAGCTTTCTTCATGAGCATGAAGCGGTGAATTAACTCCTTTTGTTTCGGAGCTACCCCCCAAAACCCCTGGCTGTTGTCACCAAAGACTGATTTCTGTCAATTCCAATCTGTGAGCTCTGAAACCACTCCCCAGTAGCCCCTCCATTCCTCCGATCGGCCCTCAGCGTACGGCCCACATGGAATTGGAGCACCGTTTCTCTGAGCCTGGAGGAAAATCAATACGCTGTGCTGGAGAGACAGAGAGCTGGGGATTGATCTGAGCAGGCTGTGATTGACACGTCTCCCGGGGGAGTGCGGTGAAGATGATACTATCAACACCAAATAAAGAACGACTGTGAACGCACACATGCTCCGACCTGATGGATTGCTCCTGGCCAAAAGATGAGGACAAGGCCGAGGGGGGACGCCAGCAAAGGGCTATAATTAGAATGCAAGAAAACCGGAGGACTCACCAAGTCTTTCAGCCAAGCTCATGTAGATCGGATCCACTCGTCTCATCGTCTTCACCAGGTCCTTCTTCCGGAATTTGATCTCCACCGTTCCTTCAGGCTCCAAAACTCCACCTCTGGAGACAAGAGTGATTTAAGTGAGCTTCGACGGGTTTGATAAGATGAGACTTCTTTTGTGCGCCTTTTCTTTCCAACTCACCGGCTGTCCTTGTCAGCGTACATCTCCATGTGACGAGGGTTGATGGTGGGATCTATAACCACCCAGGATCCCCCCCTCAGCTCAGCCTGGGGGGGGATATAAACCAGGACCGGCTGCCTGTACTCCCGCAGCCCGTCCACGATGTAGGCCCCGAACTTCAACACCTGGTCGTACATATCTAAGAGGGGAGAATTTCATGAGAATGGGTTTGATCCTGCATTGATGATAACCACGGAAGTAGAAGTACCTTTCATTCCTCCAGAAAAGCCCCTCCAGTTGGCAAACACCATCAGAGGGAGCCCCTCTCTGTTCAGGTCCTTAATGGCCTGCGCTGTCTTGAAAGCAGAATCTGGGAACCACACCTGTCCGGCCTGCTGGATGATCTAAATATACAAATCAGAAAATCTTCATCAGCACAAGGGTTTCTGTAAATATCAGAACACTGGAGTTTGGGGTGAGGAAAGTGAGATTAAATATAATCTATTGTGGGTTGTTCTGAGTGGAATTCACCAAAGATAACAATTAATTATATTTTTTATAAAAGGGGCCGCCATTAGACACCCCTTGGTTTAGGCCCAATCCCAAACCACTCCCTCAACCCTACCCCTCCGTGACGGAGTGAACTCCGTCTGTAGCCACACTCGCAGCTGAATGAAGTTCCCTAAGGGTATAAATACAGCACACCGCATTGGGACGGCCTCCCCTCTCTCCGGCAGAAACAGGAAATGCCGCAACTGTATGTAACAACGGTTTCAAATCAGCATCTCTTAGACCAAACATTTAAATTAAGAACTCAAATAAAACTCCAAACATCTTTAATTGTGTTACTTTTTTTGTAAAGCTCTTTTAGTTTTAAACCTGATTTTTATAAGCTTCTTAGTTTTTGCAACAATCTGTAAATATACACAACTTTATAATAAAATGCACACATTTACCTTTTTCTAGACTAAACACAGGTATGACCCTAAGTTAAAAAAATATGAGGTTATCATGAGGTTGTTAACATCGCAGTTTATCAGTGGATGTTTGCTGGAACTACTTGTAAACAGCGTGTTTCCCGACGGACACACACAGCGTGACTCCGGTCAGGTAGAGACCGGTCTCCAGTCAGCACCGCTGCAGACTCGCTGTTTGAGGGCTTGATAACCCACTCCCCCTCCACACCTCTCCACACTCGTTGGTTTGGAACAGCACTTAATGTGGCGGACCCTCCGCGCGAACGAGCAAACGGAGGGGTAGTGTGTAGGGGTAGGGTGTAGGGGGCGGTTTGGGATTGGGCCTTAGTCTCCCAAACAAACGCCCAAGTGTGTGTCGTGTATGAGCATGGATGAGCGTTTAAGGTGTGTATTGGAGGGAAGCTGTGAACAGGGAAAGGCTCTAAAGAGAGATAAAGAAGTGAAGCACCAAAGCGAGTTTATGTGTTTTAAGGTCAGAAAAGTTAATTACTTTATCATTAAAGTATATCATTATTATTATAATTATTATGTTTAAGAGCATGTAGGAACTGACAAAAAAAGAAAACGCATTTTGGTGAACATGACAGGCAATTTACATTCACTCAATAAGACAGTCAGACAATCCATGCCAAAAATGATAAATGAATAAATACAAAAGTGGAAGCAATAAACAATATTATTTAATTTAACATAATAATTTAGAAGAATATTCTAATTTTGAAAATACATGTAAATTGTATTTCATTTCATTCATTTCATTAAACTTAACAATAAGGAATACATTTCCAAGTGATAGCATGATCTTGCAGATATGATCATACGCATCAAATGGGTAAAATCAAACAGTTTTGTTATTTAAGAAAAATATGTGAAATGTATGGCAGACATTATTTTAAAGTTATATAACCAGACTCCTTCTTGAATACATGCATTGAGCGACCCCTTACCTTCGCATCGGAGTCCAAATTGGCTGGATCGGCTGGGATTGACAGCTCGACTGACCTGGTTTCCACGGCAACCACCCCAGTAGGTATCCCACCCAGCCTGTAGAGAGAAGACATTCAGACATGTACAAATGACCTTGACTACGTTAACAGTGATTATTGCCAGTGTGTTTTGCCGGGACACTCACCTGGCTCTGCCGACCACCACGCTCTGAGCCCATGGCTGCATGATCTCCATGAAGGAGCCCTGGTCAAAGAAGCCACTCTGCCAGGAACCCTTTGGAGCTGTGAAAAAGGAATGAGAGTCGTGTGAGTGCAACATGAATGAAAGGGGAGTTTCTTATTGCAAATTGGAAATGCAACTGAATCAATTTCCTGGACATATTCCCTCTCTTTCTATGGTGTTTTTTTCAAAAACTGCAGCTTTATTCCTCCTGCGGTCCCAAGTTGTGTATTTCTCCTCCCTCAGAATGTGTACTCTTGGCAGCAAACCATGATGGATGACTGCAGAAGGAGGGCTTATTCAGCTGTTTTTCTGCCCGCGCACCCAGAGAAACATGCCCAGTCTGTGAGGTTACCATTCAATTAAGCCTCGCCACTCATGACTACCAGAGATGTTGACTGGCTACCCTCGCAGCCCCCCCACCCCCAATCTCTTTCCTGTCCCAAGCCGTAATTACACTGATGTGGAACCTGCTAAGTCCTGACCTGCAGTGTAAAACACGCCGAATCCATTTCGGCGCTATCTTGATCTAGCTGTTAGACGTATGATCTTATACCTCATTGTTTCTCTATTAGTTTCTTAACAGGCTCTCTAGTGATGAATTATGTTCACCTTTAACCCTGGGAGTATAAGGATTAAATGATGAAATATATATGTTATAAATAACACAAAATAAATAGGAGTGTGGCTCTTTACAACTGCTGATAAAGCACTTTGAATAGAAATTATTAGTGGAGGAAATGAGCAAATGTTGAAGTATATAAATGACCACACAACCATAATAATGTATGAGGCGATAGAACTTTCAGTGCAGTGTTTGATGAGGCCGCTGAGAGAACGGCTGCAACCAAGGCTGAATTACTTGGACAAATTATAATAACAAATGTTTTTGCCCGATTTATTTTTTTTGCATCGTTATTCTCTCTTTAATCAAAAGATCTAAAGGAGCCTCCGTTGGTTTCCTTTGTTTACTTACGTAACATAGTGACATCACTACGTGACACTCCAACACATTGTGATAAGCTATGGGGTGGGACATCTCTAATTAAGAAAAATAAAGATCTTTTTGAACATTAAAGCATGTACTCCCAGAAGAAGCACACAATACAACTATGAACCTCACAATGAGCATAATAGGGCCCTTTAAGTCCATTGCATATGAGTTTAGGCCAGGGTATCTCAGCAGTAGCACACTATGTAATCCAGAATGGTATTTGGACACATATTTAGCATTTAACAAAATACAGCTTCTGCTTCCATTGGGACAGTGCACTAGTCTATATAACAATTTTAATAGGATTCGGATAAGTTGTTCAGCCTAGCTGTAACTTGCGATTGTTTTTATGTCAATAAATCTGTTATTAAGACAGAATATTTAGTCTATAAATAGTCAAAATAGTGAAAAACGCTGGTCAAAGTTCAATATAGCCCAATTTATTTTCTGAACATGTGTATTTTTTTGTTCAAAACTAGCAACAGAAAAGGAACACGTTTCCATTAAAAGAGACTCACTCTGGCTGGGACGTCCTGCCAACATCCAGCGAGGGTCGTACGGAGCCTTTGTAGGGATAAACTCCACCAGCCGATCTATGGGATCCTTCGCATCAAGGATTGGCCCTGGACTCGAATTAGTCTGAAAAAAGGAAATTGCTTAATTTTAGAGCAGCAAACAACATCCCACTCTTAACATTTTGACACGTTTATTCTCACACTGATAGAAGATGCATCTAAACATTACCATGGGCATGTAGGAAAGCCACTCCAGCAGCGTGTACACTCCCTCAAAGTCATCACACACGGCACAGTGGGTAACACCGTTGTTGTGCATGATTTGGATGCCACCAAGTTGATTGTTTGATGTGTACACTTCTCTGCCCAGCACCTGGAGTGGGGAAAAGATAAGTGTGCATTTAACAATAGGAAAAATATAGTTTTCTGTTGTGATCCAAGATGCCGTTTGTTTTTTTGTTTGGTCAAATGTCGCAAAATGGTGAAAAATGATACTTTGATATTACTAAAGAAACATTTTGCTGTAATTTAAAGGATGCCAAAAACACTGCAAGTTTGAATTCATGCCCTGACAGGTTTGTCTGCAGTACAACAAGAAGACAACTTTTAATATGCTCGCTTCATGAATACCTTTTGGACATTCTAACATTGTAGCTGCTGTATCAACACTCAAAACGTCATCATGGAATACGTTAGGGATTTATACAATTGACAGTCCATTTGTACAGGTATATTTATACACAGAAAATGTCACCTGGTCTCTGTGATGACAATTTTGGAGCAAAGAACAGGAACTCAAGAAATACACTGGAGAGCTTTGAACTGATGTCAGACACTGAAGATTTATTGGAAGTTACGGCCGGAGAATTGACAAAGACATTTGCTGAGAGGCCGTAGAGACACAGCCTCCGCCCAAACCTACTCTGAAGTCATATTACCCTGTCCCGGACACTTAACCACTCCTAAGAGCCTAATCTACATTAAAAGACGCTGCAAATCCTGTCCCTCGCAGGGTCACACTGACTTAAAAGTAAAGATTGTTTTATAGTCATATCTAAGACGCGCGCAAAGAAAGAGCGTGCCTTATCTTACCCGTAGAAACAGCTCTCCCAAGGCTGTTTGCCTGCCTAGGACAGAGGAATGAGAAGTACAATTAAGGGCCCTATGAATAATTCCCTATCAGTCTCTGTTCCAATTAAAGGTTGAGCCACAGCTGCCCAGAGATGGCTGTTTTCCCTCCATTTCTTATTCAACAACACCAGGACGTCAGTGAGACAGGAGGATAGTTTCATCAACACTTTTGAGAAACAGCGTCTCACAAATATATTCTCATACTGTATTATATATTTTTGCCTTGAATGCAGAAAGAAAATGCTGTTCATGGAGGTGTTGTCTCCAGGCTTCTGGTGTGGGGGAGGGGGGGGATTTGGATCAATGAGATCGCACACAGGCATGCCAGGTAACAGCAGGGGGCCTGCATACAGAGTCTATACAAGTGATCAGCAAATAGAAATCTCTCAACCACAGCGATCTGAGGTGGGAGGGTGCACACGACTCTCTTCCTGGGGGATTATCTGATTGTCACATGCACTTTCTCGTAAAAAGAAAATTGAATTAATTCAACAATGTTAAACCCCTTTTTATCATTTACATTATGTTTCAATTAGCTAATGATTTATCCAAAGCAACTTGTAATATGTGCAATCAATGAGGAAGATACAAAGTTCAAATATCAATAATTCTGCAAGTGTATTAGTTTTGAATAAGACACACTATTTAAGTTGAAATAAGCCAAACATGCTTCTAATAAATATTTGATCTGTTTTTGTTGGCCAAGGTGGGTTTTTAGTATGCAAGGGAATTTGTGTAGGTTTTTTGCTGTCCTGATATTAATGGGGAGCTTGTTTCACCATATATTCTGCACATTTCTATATCTCCATCCAGCAGTTGTGAAAGAGGCTGTTGTATAAGAGTGAGCTGGAAGCCACCAAACCCATTTTACCTTCAGAAATGCCCCTGTGCCAACCGGAAGCCATAAAATCCTCCCACAGCCCACCCTATTTTCATAAGCAGCCTAGAACAGGTGGCAGGGCCCTGACATGGTTCCATAAAAATCAGAGAGGAGCTCAATCCCTACCCTCCGCTCTCACCTTTTCAGCCATCATTTACTTTCTTTATTACCATTAATGGTTATGTATCCGGCTACAAATCTAGGGCGCCCTCCTAAAGCTGTCAGGAGAGCCCACGGCCCCGAGAAACATTGCAGTCACCTTGACATACACAAAACCCCGGAGCCTCCGGCCATCGCCCGGGCTTCATTAAGATTCCGCAGCAGAGAGGAGGAGGAGGAGGAGGAGGAACAGAGGGAGGAAGAAAATGAAGGGGAGAACTGGATGTAACAGCTCACTGGGGTATTTATGCTAGTAGTTACTATCCACTGCCCATGAAAATATGAGAGATTTCCAGCAGCTAATGGAATGATGATCTCTGGGTTGCAGCCTCCTGCTCTCCATTACGTTTCAGTTAATAGCTAGGAAGCCACATGATAAACAGGCAGAAGAAAAAACTGCCCTATTTATGCCTGTATAGCTGGTGGAATTAGTGCCGTTTTAAAGTAAACACCGTTAATTGTACACAAAGGATATATTGGAATACATCACCTAGACCATGTTGACACTCGTCAGTAAAAATGAACATGAGTCTACTCCCACAAATAGAGCTAAACACTGGGGCTATCTAAATAACAATTGAGCTCCCAGCAAATAGGTGTGCCATCATGGGACCATTTGCATGATTTGTCATGTTGCGATCTGTCATCTAATTTGAAATGGAGTTATCTTAATGCACTGACAAGGACAGAGAATGGAAAGCAAGACAAAAGGAAGTAGTGAAGCGTAACACACACATGCATGCATACACACACAGCAATCAACTGCTTGCAAGAAAACAATCTGCCTCAGCAAAACTTTTTCTTTTTGATTAAAAACAAATGATATGGTTGTCCTGCACTGCAGCCTCCGGCATGTCACTCTATTTCTATGCAAATACAACTTCATGGTTCACTTTCAATTATTCCGCCGTGAGTGGCAGGCAGGCCCGTGGCTGGGATCGGAGAGGGGAACCTGGTAGAACAGAGCGAGGCAGGAGGAGGCCTGATCGCCCGGTTGGAACAGCACCAAAATCATAGCACACACTATTCTAATTTACTTTCTTTGAAATATAGGCATTCATCTACCCTGTGTCATTTAATATTTCAAAATCTGCAGTTTATGTTAATTTATCACTGAAAAATAACAATGATACAGCACAGAAGGGATGTGGCGATTTAGTTTTTTATAGCAGGTTGCAATGAAAAATCCCCACAATTTGGGTGATTTTTTTTAATACAAGATTTATTATGTATGAAAGAAAAGACTCACAACGTTATCTGCAGGGGGATATTAGGATTTATGATTGCTTATTTTTCACTTTGAAACGATGTGCACCTACAAAGAATGAGCACTATCTGTGCAATAAAAAAACACCTTTCCTAAATAAATGTAGGGTAAAGTATGTTTTGGTGCAATTTTTTCTTAAGTAGGTGAAAAATGAAATCATTTTAATGTGCGATTTCCCCATTACAAAATGCACTTTTTCAATGCTGTCTAGCGCCATTTAAAAAAAGGTAACCACATTTTGATGATTATCAGTCAAATACTGTGAATAATTATGAAGACCAGGATAATTGCCATTAGATATTAGGTGAAAAATGTAATAGCCAATGAAAGACTATTTATAGTGGCGTCCTCATTAAAATGCAGATTGAGTGTATTTAGAGATAACACATTTAGTGCTTTTTCAGTGTATGTGATTACATTTTTATCAACAATTTTTGTGTTGTGCTAAAATGTGCTTGTATATGGTGGATGATGTTACCTTGTTGAGGGCTCCGGCTCCAGTCAGGATAATGTGAGAGTTGTCCACTTGAATGGTTCTCTGTCCGAGCCTCACCAGATAGGCCCCGATCCCGATGGCTCTGCATGTGACCTGCAGGTCAACACAATCACGTTAAGGCTTGCAAGCTAATCAGCTCTTTGTACACAGGTAGTCTTTGTTCCTCCAAAGATCACACAAGGGGAGAGCTCAATGCTAAGGCGATGTGTATGCATGGGTTTGTTGTACACAAGTGCGTCCACTTCACTCTTACCAGGTTCATGGTGATGATCTCATCGTAAGCCAGGGAGGATTCTCCGGCAATCATTCCAGACCCTTTCAGATTCTCCACACCGAGCCCTTCATCTTTTCCAATGATGTCAGTGATCTTGTACCTGCATGGGAACACATATATTCAGCCAAAGCCAGACGTGACCCTCCCATAGCTTTCCCCTTCATTGTCACCTCTGTTGTAATCTCATTGGCTTTGAAAGCATGGAGTCATGCATTCTTGACTGATAAAATACAACATCCCACGGATTAATTTCCTCAAAGTGTAAATGTGTAATACAATAAGATGTACCTGGATTCTCCCTCATCCTCCACATGTTCGCAATGCACAGAGTTCAGGGCTGATACTTTCTTGTAATCCTGCGGTGTTAGGTAGAGGTACTTGAAACCCTGCAGGGGAAAGAGATAATTTGTTATGTTTTAATCACAAGAAGAGAAAACTAAAAGTATATTTTTTGATGAAAAGAAAGAAAAAAAAGGTGGTCAAAAGTATTAGATAATCAGATACTTTAATTAACACACTAATACGTACAGTATATACAAATAAATAAAATAGGTGGAGGTACTTGAAACCCTGCAGGAGAAATAGGTCTAATGTTGAAATTCTATTTTTTGAAAGAAAAAAACGAAGGATTATATAATCTGATAGAATGACAATAAAATACATTTATACTACAGTATATTTAAAATATATAAAGAAATAAAATAGGAAAAAAAAAATCACAAAAGCATATTTTTGCAACACACAAATAGGTATAAAAAAGGGTTAGATTCTAAAATACCATAATAAAGAAATACAATCAAACGTACAGAACATTACAAAAGAAAACGGCAGGCAGCGGACTGAAGTAATGAAATCCATGATGGGAAAATTAACTTCACTAGTAAAAATGAAGAGAATTCATATTTTTTTGTGATAATTGTGTTATATTGAGTTGGTGTATTTTTAGAATCATGTAAGAGAAGCACACAAATAAAACTCTTTGTGACTCTTTGCTGGCTGACCTTATAAGGGTCAGCTGGGTCCTGCCAGGCCACGTGGAACATGTGTCTGATCTCCTCTGCCAGCCCGATGCGGGCGCCACTGTTGGCTGCGATGTAGATCCGAGGGATGCCGCTCTCTCGTGCCATCTCGGAGGCCCTCAGGAACAACACGTCCTCCTGGGGCCCGAACGAACCTATCTTGTTCGTGATGTCGTTGCTTATGACGATGATCTCGCGTCCCGCTGGATATTCTGGCGTCCGCAGGGTCATCCGCCATGCCACCATACCAATCTGTACAGACAGGACAGAGGCATGTTTAAACAATAAGGAAATATAAATCTATACATCATATGCCATAAATACATCACAGCAACTCCTAAATATCTGTACACCATGGACCATAAATATGTCTCAGTAAATATCAGATTATGCATTATGTACTATACATTTATCAAAGTAAATACTACAAATCTATACATATAGTAATTTACCATAATTATATCCCAATTATTGCCTGATATCTATACATAAAATACCATGAATAAAACACAACAATGTCTAACTATATATAGTGTGCCATAAATATATAATAGGGGATATGAGATATCTTTACATATGTAAACCACTGTATATAATGTATTTGTATTCAATTAATTGATACATATCAGATCTCAGCATTTTATCCTTGGCATACATAGAATATCTACACATAAAGTTCTTAAAAAGTACTCAAGAACACAGCCAAAGAAACACAGAGACACCTAGAGAGTGAAAAGGAAATTGCACATTTAAAAAAAGAAGTGGATAGACAAAAAAAGATATCATGTCAAATATATCATGTATAAAGTAAATGTCTGTATTCAGTATCAAACTAACAAAGAACTGACCTCGTTGCCCCCCGGCAGCCGGTTCATCTGCACCAGCAGACCTTGGTCATCTAGAACCAGCTCTGTGAAGGTGAGCAGCTCAGAAGGCAGAGGGCATTTGGGTAAGTGGGCAAACGTTTGGTAAGAGTGCCACAGCTTTTTCAGAGCCTGGGGAAAAAACAGAGTAAAGTTATTTCATATGCAGTTTTGGGCCAGTCTGCATTATGAGCGGAACGTAAGCCCAATGGCTGAGATTATCGGTTTTAGATGCTGTCACTGTACCTGTCGGAACATTTCTGGAAAGTCGTAGACATAGGTTGTGCCCAGAGACTGCGCCTGGAAGCGTTTAGACTGCAGCAGGTCCTTGGTCACATAGGGGGTGTTGATGAGCATGCCATGCAGTGGACCCTGCTTGTCTCCATAGGCTTGGAACATGATCTGAACAAAGAGAGACAGAGAGTCACTTTATAGAGATACTGACCTTTTTCTGACACCTCTGCCAAGATATCATGAATTTGAAAATGATAATGAGCATCTGTCATACCCACTGCTACAGCAATTAACCAATACAAAGTGCATGATGTAACAATTTAGGGCTAGGTCCCCAATACCATTTTTTTGGCTCCGGAGCTTCGGTTGCAATCGACAGCGAAAGGTCGAAGCTTTGGCCGGGGGGGTGATGACTCAGCCAGACATTTCTCCGTTGCAACACGAGTCTTTTGATTTAATTAAAAACATTCATTTTTAAGGATTAGATTATTCTATAGTATTGTTCTTGGTATGAATGAAAGAAACATTTCCTAAAAAGGTTTGGTGTGTTTTTACACACATTTTGGGGTTTGGAAAAACAACTAAAATACATTATCAACAAAGGAATATTCAAATAGTGTAATATTTAGGTCCAACCCTACAATTTGCTATTTATATACTATAAAAAAACAGAATGAGAGATGTTAAAGGACAACAGGAAGTGGTAACAGCATAGAGATTACATCAGGCTATAACATTTATCATTGCCGTCAGACAGACACGACCAATCACTTGTGACCTTTCCTGTGATAAAAATGACATAATGTTATAAGTGCTGGTATGTTTGATGGTAGCACTTCCAATCACAGATGTCACATGTTGAATAAGGCCCACAAAAGCCTTAAAAAAAGCCCAGCAGGGCCCGGCAACAACCACATTATCTTGAAACTATTCTAAACTCAAGTTCAACCTATTTTATGAATCACAGGAGGAAAAGCAGGAGCGTTCTCTTTTTTTCACAACAGTTTTTAGAACCAAACTCAAGAACTCACATGTTCCCTTTACTGGATTTGTTGATTGACAGATGGATGAATGGCTGGATGAAGTGTAACTCACCTGATCAGCTGCGAGGTTAGGGGTTATTACTAATAGGATTGTCCACCAGGCTAAGGGCACAACACCATACTGGATCTTTCTCACTAAATAAACGACTCAATAAATCTTAAAGCCAGATTTTTTTATATTCTACTTTTATATTCTAAGACAAACTATATCTTTTCATTTTCAAGAGTTAATGTTGAACTTCCAGGATGGAGCTGAAGCCCTTGGCCTGGACAATAAGCGGATGAGATGGAAGATGTGCGAGTGCCCCACCTGTCGGTCTTTGGGCCCCACCTGTCCCGTTCGAGAATCAGTGACCTCCTTGTACAAGCTGATGTCCAGGTAGTAGCCTGACTCATTGGTGAGGAAGAGGCGGATTGGGATTTGCTTTCCTGTTGGAGTCAGGCGGATGTTGATCTTCAGCTCGGCCTGCAGGACGCGCAGCTTCCACAGGCGGCTGCCGTAACGCATCACCATGGAGCGCACAGACTCCTCGATCTGAGGTTAGAGAAGGCCTCTAATTAACCAGGGTTCATACACTTTTTCACCAATGATTTTCAATGACTTCTCCATGACCTTTACCTAATTTTCCATGACCAAAAAAATTACTCTTTCTCAGCAGTACCACTGAAAATGGTTTATTTTAACATGGAACAGGAAAATAAGGTCTGCATATGAAACATGTCGTGCCTATCTAAAACAAATCAAATAGGCTTACTAGCTCCTAGGAGCTAGTAAGCCTATTTGATTTGTGGCCACGCTAAAGCAACTAAAATCTCTCACCAGCAAAATACCTCAACAGTTTTGCCATTTTACGTTTCATTACTATACGATAAAGTATTTATTATCATTATAGTATTACTATTTCGGCGATTAGCTAAAATAGAAATTATATTTGATGCAACTTTAGTTACATTACCATGACTTTTCCAAAACTTTGGGAAAAATATTGTTTTCCATAACTTTTCCAGGGCCTGGAATTAGCATTTTGAATTTCCATGACTTTTCCAGGTTTTTAATGACGTAAGAACCCTGATTAACACACACTCACAACACAAGACTTTTGAAAAAGGATTTTCCATGCCCAATTACATCAAATACATGAGCACACAACAGTATCGTTTAAAACAGTTACAGTGCTAGGGATGGGTATTGTTAAGATTTTAAGGGTACTACTACTTTTATCAATTATCTTTGTTATTTTTAAGGAGACAACTAAACCAATTGGAAAAATAATTAACATTGCTTTATTCTATTATAGCAAATCACTTTTGGTAACATATCATTATTTGATTTTGTTTTGCTACGTATTCTTTTTCTGTGTCTTTGTATGCACCACATATACCAAAGCAAATTCCATGAATGTGTAAACCTACTTGGTAATAGAACCGAATCTGATTCTGATTATAGACGAATGTAATGATGGAAATGTGAAACAAATGAAATAAATACTTTTTTTGTGTAAAGGTAAAATAATTGTTACCTTTAACCATTAACACATGATTGTATAATTTAGTTATTACGGACGTGTAAGTAAGTCTCTTAGGATTAAATTAGTGTGTGTTTGAGTTTCTCAAACCTTTGATGGGTCCATGATGACCGTGGGGACAAAGTTGAGGAAGATATGGTTGCAGTCGGTTCGCACAGTCGTGTTGTTGAACGCCACCTCCAGCTCATCCATGGCTTCCAGCAGCAGACGCTCGGCCTCATTGTGAAGGTATTCAAAAGAGGCCTCCTAGTGAAGGAACGGAAAGAAAAGACAATGTTAATTGGGGCAGTATTGAAAAAGAAAATAGTGTCAGAGAAACAAAGGTTGTTCCTCCGTTGTCTCACCTTGGTGACCAGATCGGAGTGGCGGATGATGGCTCGCACAAAGAAACGGTAGTCCGTCACCTCTGCGCCCGCCTCCACCCGGGCGGCACCCAGGTACAGGTGCATCTTGTGGTTGGCACACGGGATGGCAGTGAGGGCAAAATTGCGCATGCGGTTGAGCTCCAACTGGAAAGCTAGCGCCGGCTCCAAATGACGATAGATCCTGTCCTCCTCAAACTATTGGAAAACAAGTAGTAAAAAACGTTTTTAAATGAAAACTTTCCTTAGGAACTTTTTTCTTTTACAAGTTAGGCTTTCCTGCCCTCATCTCCATTAACAGCATCAGTTCAAATTGGCAATTTCAGGAGCACGCGTTGATGTAAGAGTAAAAAGATGCCTGTGAGCAACACACTGTATTAAGTAAATGAAATTATGGGCAATCTCAATCTCAGAAAGCTGCTAATGGGTGTCATTTCTCTTAAATGGGAGACATAATTAAAGAGTTCATTACTTTAATGAGTTTTGGCGGTGTCATTGTAGTGAAACTATCAGGGGTAACGGAGAGGAAGAGCCATCACTGAGTGTGATAGAGTGGAATTCAGCAGCTGCCCCGGGGGGTGAAAAGTTGTTTCCTATAACCACCACATTGTTTTGAATGGTATTCCAGCCTAAGGAAAGTCAATAAATATGTTTTATTTTGTAATGTGTGGGTTTTAACTTCAATATCCTAACAATGTGACGCAAGTATATATCCCTTAATCCTTTCCACAGTCATTTCTATCAGAGCGAACACGAATTTGGTCCACTCGGAAATAAAACTCAACAAAATTGATGGTTGTGTGTGTGTGTGTGTGTGTGTGTGTGTGTGTGTGTGTGTGTGTGTGTGTGTGTGTGTGTGTGTGTGTGTGTGTGACATGTAGAAACCCACCTTGTCTCTGGCACGGAATGTGAAAAACTTGGGGAATTCTCTCTGTAAGGAAGATATCAGGGCAGAGATAGAGAGAACAAAAATAAATCAACAATGTTTAATTATTAAAAAAACAACGGCTACAAGCACAGCGGTGTTAGCAATTTCAAATCAGTTAGAAAGGTACCAACTAGAAAGCTAATCACAGCAGGGGGCAATCAATTAAATTGGGATTTCAATTTAATCTAAGTTTTAGAAAAAGTTTATTCAGGAGCCAATTTCTGTTAGATAACATAATTGCTACAAGCCATTGCAAAAGAGCAAAACACAGCATGAAATGGAAAGAAATTAGCTCAAAGGAGAACACTGAATACGCTCTGCATGTCATGTGTATTTATGTTACGGTGTATCGGGACTGTTTACATAGTTATTTGAATTGCTTCGGGAATGCTTTAACATTTGTTTACTTTTCTTGCTTATTTTTCTTTTCCTTTAAAATGTTTTTTAGTTTTGTCATTTGTCTCTCAGTTTTCTTACATCGTTTTGTGTAGTTGTAATGTCATGTCATTACACTGTTGTGACATGTAATTTTCTGTCTGTGCCAAATAAAAATGATAATTATACATGTTTTACAAAAATGGCTACACCTATAAGTATAGAGCATTATGCAATGATGACCAGGACCTTGTTTAACATGCATTGCATCTTTACTACTGTCATTTACCTATCAGGAAATCACTGTGTATTCACTCAGACAGCAAGCTCACATAATAATGGTGTTATACATGTATTTATAGCACCACTGCCTATGCTAATGAATAAAACATTTATTTTTCCTAGAGACATTTGATCTCCTGAATAATGCTGGGGAGCCCTGTTTGACGTTATCAGATGAAGTGTCCCACTTGCCAAAACAATGCCAGACCGATTGGGGATGCTCTCATTGGCCAATACAGCCTTCAAAATATCAAGCTGCACGGATAGCACACACACTGGAAACTATCGACGCTGTGATTAGATGTCTTATATAGGAGGTGGGAAAAAATACATTTTAGGATGCGGAATACTGAAAAAGCCCTTTGTGTTACAAGGGCCACATAATGACGGTTACATGAGTTAGCATGATTAGCTCTCATCAAAGACTGTGGTGCCATCAAAAGAAAAATCAAAGACTATTGTCAAAAATGACAGCAGAGGCAAAAGGATGGGGGGATTTCTCTCAAATCTAATCCTGCTCTCAATCCCTCTCATTATCTTCCAAATGCTAGTGGGTGGGCTGCTGATAATGGGCCAAACATAGCCCTTATGTACTACAGCACAATAGATGGAGCACGTCTCAAAAACTGCCGTGATTGGGGGTTCAATTCCAACCTTGCTATCCGTGTAACAATGCGTTGTCACATAGCTTACAATTGACATGTTATGGGGGCAAATGACGTCATGGATTTGGAGTTTAAATGACAAAAAAAAGTGGCTAACCCAAACATGTATTGATTCCGCACAATAGTGGGACAGGTTTTCCTTCATTTACGTTGGTGCAACATAGTAAAAAGAAGCTTCCTCCTCAGAAGATCAGGGAGGTGCAGAACCCAGTGGGTTGTAACGGAAAACATTCACTGGTAGATACAATACGGTGTAGGAATTTTATATTTGTAGTATTTTAAAAACAGAAATGCTGCAACCGATTGCCTGAATATTAAATGTGCGCCTTCTTTTAACTGATCTTTATGGGATGAGATCAATACTTTTGGTGAAAAACTAAAAGCAACTCGTCCTCATTCCCATTTGTCTTCCTCTACTTACATGAAACCTTTGGTCCACCTCACAGTTGACTTGCTTCCTGAAATCCTGTCATCATAAACCCAGCAAAAGCAAGGCATGCAGAAAGAGATACGGAGACAAACGGGAGAGTTAAGCTAAATTGTCAAAATGCAAATTAATACCACACGGTGTCATTCCATGTAATCAAAGTATTAGAAATTGCAAAAACGAAAGATGCAGAGAAAATTCATTTGTAATTATTTGGAGACATGCTTTTTAGAACTGTTGAATTGGTGACATGCAGGGAAGCCGGGTGTTGAGACAGGAAGTTGATTTAGTTAATATTGATTAGGCTCACCTTCTGGGCCACGAGGAAAGTCAGGCGGCGGATGCCATGTTCAAACAGCTTAGATTTCTAGGAATGAGACAAAAAAAAGTCAAGATAAGATCGTCCTGAGCCGTCGGAAAAAAACGAATCATCGAAACAAAAGCCTTGTTGTTACATTACATGTCATTTGTTAGACGCTTTTATCCAAAGTGACTGACATGCATTCAATACTGTGGGCAATCCCCACAGGAACAATTTGGGGTGAAGTGTCTTGTCCAAGGACACAGCGGAATGTTGACTGCAGCGGGATTCGAACCATTGCCCCTGTGATCCGAAGATCAACACACTAACCACTAAGCCACAACCGCCCTGTTGTCCCCACCTTTGAATGAGTAAACTCTCGGAATACAGCTGCAAGGCCGTCATCGTCGATGTCGCTGTCCGTTTTTATAGCCACATTCAGGATGTGGATCGGCTCGTCCAGGATACTCTAGGACAACAAAGCAATTCCACATTTAATTCTAATCAGCTGCACGATCACACTGGTAAATGACAGACTTGGGAAAATCCTCACCTTGTTGTCCTCTTCACCGTACAGGACAGGGTTTCCTCCCTCTGGGAAGGTTGGACTTGTCGGAGGAGAGTCGGAGAAGCAGCTCAACACGTCGTTTATGTTCCTGTAGAGGAGGAAAAAGACACAATTAATCCCAATTGTGATATAAACGTCAACCGGTTGATGACATACGTCAAAAAGGGGAGTATATTTTACAAAGAAAGACCATAAATGTAAAGTCTGGCTACAAAATATTTGTATATATTTTCGTTCTATGAACCATTGGGTCTTCTTGTACTGGCTTTTCAATTGTACCTAAAAGTATTTATTTTATTCTTTTTTTTTTTTACAGTCCATCATTTTGGAACAGCCAGTTCATACTTTTAGGGGTACCATAAGACATTTTCACTTGTTATTAAATTGTATTTATTCTTGTCTTATTGAGTCCTTTGTTTATTGACTTCTGTCAGGACATAGAGTTTTATTAATCACAAAGGTATGTAACGCTCTGTCTATGGAAAAAGAGGGGGTTACTGTTGTTTTGATTTGGTTTTTGATGTGTGAAGCGAATGAAAGGTGCTGTATTTATTCCCATGTATATTCCATGTTTAATATCTGTGTTTCTACTTGTTCTGTTACTGCCATGACACATGAATTTCCCTATGGGGATAAATAAAGGTCCATCTTATCTTATCGTGAATAAAGTTGAATTGATTGATTGAAATGTACTGACCTGGTGAACTCCTGGAAGGAGCGGAAAGCGACCATGGCTCCCATGCGCTGACAGGGCGGTGTGAACGAAGTGTCGAGCAGAACGTCGCTGACGCTGCCGATGTGCACCATGCCGTAGTGGTTCAGGTTGGATGAGAAAGACATCCTAGGGTATTGACAGAGAGAAAACACAATGTGAATCTGCCATAGCGCTAGAATGACTCGGTGAAAAAGTCCCCATCCACCTTTAAGAACCTCGCAACAATTTTTGTTCCCTTATTTTTTGGGCAATTCCATATGCTGTGAATTATAAGTATTAAAGCACAAAACCATTATGCGTTAGGGGATTATTTAGTGTAAAAACTGAATGAGGTTCAGATTAGAAAAAGCAAGTCAAAATGACATGTGAACACATTGAAAGCTATACAGGATTTTTGACAGACCATGTGTTAGTCAAATTAAAACCAGAAAAACATTCCTTTCAAAGGAACAAGGAAACATTAAACCAACAGGAATTAAATATCCATGGTCCAACGTGTTGTTGGGTGTTAGTCCTTTTGATTGTAAGAAGCTGTCCCAGTAGTTACACCCGTTGAAAGCACTAAAGAGGGTTTTTGTGTGTCAAACCTGTCCACAGATTCCGAATCCGCAGCATTTCTCTTCTCTGCGTTTTCATCCTCAGATATACTATCGTGTGCTTTAAGATCCTGCGGTTTACTGTCCTGTAATCTAGAGTCTGCCACTTTGGAAATGTTCAGGATCGGAGTAGACATTTTCCTGGCAGGACAGTCACAGGTTTCAGGTTCAGAAACTGCACTTTCGGCTAACATGTAATTGTCTCAAAAGCACTTTACATCCCAAGTTATATTGCAAATGTTACACACACACACACACACACACACACACACACACACACACACACACACACACACACACACACACACACACACACACACACACACACACACACACACACACACACACACACACACACACACACACACACACACACACACACACACACACACACACACACACACACACACACACACACACACACACACACACACACACACACACACACACACACACACACACACACACACACACACACACACACACACACACACACACACACACACACACACACACACCACACACCCACACACACACACACACACACACACACACACACACACACACACACCACACACACACACACACACACACACACACACACACACACACACACACACACACACACACACACACACACACACACACACACACACACACACACACACACACACAATGCTGTTGTTGTAAAATTAGGAAATATTTTCATATACATTCCAGTTGAGAAACCTGCTTTATTTTGGGAAATATGACCCACTAAACAGTGTCATAACCAAACAATTTGTTGACCTTATCACCAGATGAATATTTACAACAGGAATGACTGCTTTGACCATGCTGCTAGCTAGTCACAATTAGTCTATGCAATGAAAAGAATGTTTACAATACCTGTTTAGTGTGGGGATGTTCCCTCTGCAATCAAACAACATTGATTACTAAGTGGTTAGTGGCAGGCATCAGGAGAGGGAGACAGTCAAGGTGTAGCCGTGTGTGTGTGTGTGTGTGCGCCCTTTACCGTGATGAATTTATATTTTGCTGCGATCGATATCTAAATGAATGCAATTATAAAGAATGGAGGATCAAGTAAATTGAAAATGGCTTTCTAGCTCGTAAACACACATTTCACTCCCGGACTGCTCCCTTTTTACGACATGCATTATATATCCTGAACAGAGAAATCATTTCACACTCTCATGCCATCTTTAGGTCACAGTGATGAGACAAAGATGAGAGTTAATTCACACACACATATTTTGATTGCATGCTTGTGATTGTATATGTCATGGTGTTAAAAAATGTCTAATTGCATAAACAAGCCAAACACACAGAAAAAAGCAGTACAACTGCGAAGGGATGACAGGAAACACACCTGAACATACACATACATTCAAACACAAGGACACAGGTGGGATGCAGAAGTGCGACAGAAACGCTGCAGTATTTTGTCTGTACTTCACCTATTTTAAATGTACAAGGCAAATCCAGAGTTTCTCTCAAATTCTCAGGTTTCTACATGGAATAAGAGCGCCCAGAGTTTTTTTCCCCAGAACATACAAGGAAGGGGAACTGACATGGTTAGACGAACCAAAAAAAAAGTGTTTCAGTCTTGCATAATACCCTCTTTTGCACATGAGGAACATTAACACGAAGAACAACGATGAACACATAGCTGGGAAAGTGAAAGAGGAAATATGGCACCATGGACTATTTTTATCACCAGCGCCTTAGATATTTATTTTTATAATAATAATTATAGGCAAGTGTTTTGTGTAAGTACATCACACTTCCACCTATGCTAAAAAAAAATCTGGATGAATTTGAAAAACACAGAGAGCTGTGACACAAAACGAAATACCTACTATATATAGGAGGGGGGGAACTGAGTGATACTGAAGAATGCAATGAGTAGGAACAATAACAGGTGCTGCTGCTAGGATATATACTTAATAAACATTAAGCAATGACAAATATTTTTACCCAGGGTTCCTACATGTACAGCTTAATTTATGTGTTTCTGCCATCCAGATTAGCATGATGTGATTATAAAAAACATGTTTACATTTATATTGAGATTTTATAATGTATTTAAGGTAGGGTAGGTAAGAATGGAGAAACCAGCTCGAGTGCGCTAGAATTTGAAAGTACACAACCGAAAAAAAATGTGCCCCTTCCTTTAGACTTCCTTACAGAGCCCCTCCTCCTCCAACACACACGAACGCGCACATGACCAATGAGGGCACGAGATAAGTTTGTGCACGAGATGGAAGGCTGACAGGCAGGAAGGCCATCCAATTATCTGCCCCAGATAATTGGATGTGCTTTTTACAGCGCCACGGCTTCCACAGATGAAATATTTGTATATATTTATTGTCAAAGCATTTAATGTATTCATTGCTATCGGGATGTTAAGAGCATTCCATGGAATATAACAAAAAGTGTTTCTGGAGTGAATTACCTACCCTACCTTTAAATACAAAAAACGTGTCTTACATTTTTAGGAGTTTTAAAACATTGATTTATGGCGTTTTAATAGCATTTTTGGATTATTTATTTTAATGGCTTTTAAATATATGTTTAGGCATGCGTAAGAAACCTGTTTATTAGTATTTAATATTTGTGCACAGTCATCATGCTACTAGTTTTTTTAAATGTTCATTTATAATACATTTTTGTTCCTTTTATTATTATTACTATTATGCATGGTCATTACAGTACTTATTTTCTATTATTTATTTATTTTTATAATTATTACGTTTCATTACACTACTCCTTTTATTTTAATAAGCATTTGTATTAATCTAATCATTAGTACCGATAAATATGCGCGAATACAACGCAACTCAGCTATTTAATCTAATTTTTTTAAATGACAGTAAGGAAATGTTATTCTACATGCCGGGGCTGTCAAATTACCAGAATCACTGCCACTAATTTAAAATTCTATAACAATCCCTGTTGTTCATTTGGATCCCTGTCCATAGTGCCGTTTGATAGGAGAGCAAAGGGGAGAGAGGTGATGCACTTTGGGCTTGCGGGCAGTTTGTGAGCGTGGTACCTGTTGGGGTGCGAGGTGGGGAGCATGAACTGGAACTCCACTATACATGTGTTGTCCCTCAGCTGTCGATGCTGAACGCTGTTGAGCTCATAGGCGATGTATGCTCTGCGAACGTACACCTGGTATTCGAGATAAAGACAGAGGATATATTAGTTTGACATGTGCTGTATTTTTAGAGTTGATCAAATAAAGTCAAAGTTGAATTAAGATCCTCTTACCTCCAGCGCAGCCATCCTGACTACCTGATTACTGTGGTAGAAGAAGTTGGGCAGAACATCAAAGATGGATGTTTCTGAAAGGATCAATTTCTAGAAAGAAAGAAAAAAACATATTTAATAACACTTTCACTTTTCAAAGCATTACACGTAGCAAATCATTAATGACCTACCTGGAGGTTCTCGATGCAGAATTGGTGTCCATACATATCGATGGCAGAGAGGAAGATGGACTCCACCTGGTTGTGACGTAGCTCGTAAGAAGGGAGGTGGGAAGCTATCAACACCTGGGCAAAGGAGATCATTATGGTCAACTCATTTATTATCAAATGATTCGTTAAAGCTGACTTTTCTCTTCTACTTGTCTTTGAACAAGCTTAAATGGTTTAGAACTGTTCTGTAATTCATATTTTTCTATTGTTTCTTTCTTCACCAATAAAACGAAACAAAAAAAGAGTAGATAGTGACATCTTGTGGCGGGCCCTTGTACTTTGGTACTTGTCTTTTTCCTTTCCCACAACATAATCTCGGCTGAATGTCACAGTTCCCATGAGTTGATTGCAGGTTATTCAGAACACCTGTTGGCTCTTAATTAGGAAATTGAGAGCAGCTTGGTGCAATTCCCCTCTCGGCCAATCAGAGTGCAAGACGACATGATTCAGGGCCTAAGGAAGGTGGAGAACTGAACACCAAGGACATTATGATTGGTCCTTTACTTAGTGTATCAGTAAGTATGTCAGACAGATTATCTAGTCGTCAGGCCTTTTTGAGACTCTGCTGTCTTAACTGATCCGTAATGGGGTGTAATTTTCAACTACAACCAATTTCCTTATTATCAGGAAGACATTTGATTGTTTTTAAAGAGGCACTGAGTTGTGATTAAGAAGGCTTTCTTTATAAGTATTGAGAAAAAGAAGAAGACATGCTTTATTAATACCTCAGGGGAAATGTTACATTTTATTTAACAATACATCACACACATTGGCATAAAATGCCCTCGTGCACATAAAGGACCTAGACATTAATGGAGAGACTGCATGTCTTACCTAGACATATTAATGGAAAGGTGTCAGGGCAAGGAGTAAGACGCCCTCAGCAGTAGGGGGGTTTTGGTGTCTTGCTCAGGAACAGTTTTGAACTGACACTTCCCGAGCTAACAAGGCAACAATCAAAACTCTCTACTTGCTCTAATTGGGGCTTGAACAGACGACGTGCAGTTCCCCACAGACTGAGCTACTGACGCCCCAGAAAATGAGGAAGAGATCATTTTTCGTTGTGAAGGTACTTGTAAAAATGTGTGTTTCCAGCTAAATACATATTTTTTTATGTGGTTGGGAACTGGTTCTACCGAAATCGGTACTGACACAATGTGGTCAAAATCTTACGGGAGATCATAGTAAACTGCTAAAATGTGATTTAATAGGAATGAGACGTGTTAATCTTATGGTAGTCCACTTTGAAATGACAGACCTACATAAGATAAATCCATAATTAATCAAAGATGAAGCTAAAACAACCTCTGACAGAATTCACATCTCACCTGTCGAGCCCGCAGCGCCACCTTGGCGTTGGTCGTCTTGCTGAGCTGGGTGAGTTCAGTCAGGATTGCCATCAGCTCGTCTGTCAGAGTGGGATCACGGCCGCACAGCTGATCCTAAACACAGGAGTGGACAACATCACATTACAAGCTAGACTTATTAATGCTCTTTCTTCTGACTCAGCGAGGAAGCACACTTACGATGAGCATAGTAACCAGCAGGTTCTTCTTGGTGACCTGAGCGTGGGAGAAGATGTAGTTGAGCACGTTGATCATGTCACTTTTGTTTTCCTCGCGCAGTGCGAACACACATTTGTCATAGTGTCCTGTTAAGAAGCAGACATAGAAGAGCTTTGGTTAATGCTGCACTGGGAACTCAAAAAATGACATATACCGAGTTGCTTTATTTGTTAAAGAGCTCCACCAAGTGGAAGAATGTGGAAGTGCAATGTTTCTGAAAAAAGTTAGTTTCTGGAGCTATTTCTTTTTATTTTAAATGTTTGAAAGGTGATCTGCACAGTGGTACATGTGTAGGCCTAACAAGTTAATGCATTAAAGGGGACCTATCATGCAAAATGCACTTTTGTACGTCTTTTATACATGAATGTGTCCCCGGTGTTTCAGGGAACTCACCAAGTGTCAGAAAACACAACCCTCTCTATTTTCCTCCATACCCAAATCTCTAAAAAAGGGGCTGCAACGGATCTGATAAAAACTGATCCAGATTTGAACACTTTCCTGACGTCAGGACATATGCCAGGCCTGTAGATGGTGCTGTTCTCACAGAATCAACCCTTGCAAAAACAGAGCTATAAATTGTCAAATTGAGCAAAATGAGGCATGGCTAAAATGCATGATCTGTTTGGTATTTTGAAAAAAAAAAAGTATAAATATGCCTTATATAGGTATGGTCCTACACTATATTATTCAAATATAGCATGATAGGTCCACTTTATGTAAAGTATCCTAGGCTATCTTAAGCTAGAAGCAGCCTTGTAACTGCATATGAAAAGTACAACTTTGTGTCTCTACAGACTGAAGTATCAAACTCGACCTTTTTTTTATTTTACAGGAAATATAATAATACTGCCGATTGAATATGTGCTCTTCTGTTTATGCCACATGTCTTTGAATTGGTCGAGTAATATGCTAAAGCGTTCTTGTGTAAGGAGATCGTATTAGTATGGATGCATGTTAAATGTGTTGCTGTTGTCCCTCACCATTCTGAAACTGGATCTCCACTTTCAGGTACTGTCTGAGCAGGTCCATCACCACCGCCTTCATGTGACCTCTGATGCCACTGCGATACCTGTTGGAGACAAACACAGTGTGCTATGACAAAAAGAAGAATGCAGTGTTGTACTTAATGGGACAATGAGATTAAGTGACTTTAAAAAATATATATATATACATGTGTGGTACTCACTTCTGCACCAGCTGGACGATGCTCTGTGTGTTCATAAAGAAGACTTCTCTCTCTGACTTCTTGTTAAGGGTAGCAGCGTGGCTGTCCAGGATGTTTGCGATCTGGAAAGATAAACAACATCAGAATTGAATTACAACAGCAGTGAAGACGCAAACATGTTTTGTTCCATTGGCACTGTTGAACGTTAGCTGGTTCTCTTTATATCCAGACTGGGATCCTAACTGGCAGTGAAATATTTGATTGAAATTCAGAGATTAATCTATTTAGAGGCCCTTCATTACAACACCGCTTTTCTTTCGATTTATAAATACATATATATGGAAGTGTATGTATTATTTTAGCACATGTAATGCTATGGGTGGTTTCAATTATTCAGCAAATTATTGGAAGCTAAGCATCTTTTCTTATAACGGTTAATTAGTTGGTTTACTTCAGTTAATTATTAGGAATACATATTAAAAACTCCCAGATAACCTAGATGCTTCTGTATGTGTAATACCAATAATTCCTTATGCACACACAGAGTACTTGCATCCTGCTAACCATCTTACTAGCCATTCAGGTTTCTTAAAATTGGTAAGAACAAGAACATTTAGGAAAAATGAAGGGGAGGTGAAGAAAGTATTTTAATAGCCGACTGGAAAATTAGACGTTACAATTAAGAAATACTATAACCGAACCAAAAAAACGTTAGAAGCAATAAATCACTCCTATTCAAGTCTACCCATTTTTAAGTAAATTCTTTAACCGCAGTTTTGTCTTTGAAGTTTATCATGGTATTGAAATATTTAGCATTATTCCGAAACAACCTGTGATTCTCTGCAGGACACACTGGCACAGCATTCAGTTTACAACGACAATGAGATTCATCATCACCAGAATACATGGATAACAATTTTCTGATTAAAGTACATGTCATAAATCTGATGTGAACTTTTCCAGATATAAGTGAATGATTGTATTATTCATTATTTTTAATAGCTCTGAAACAAGACTAATAAGGGGTTTTGCGGTTATCTACGAGAATAATTCTGTAGGGGTAGTTAGCATGGTGTTTGTGTGTTGCTGCACCTGCTGGCTGGGAAACTGGCAGAGCACGGAGGTGATGTTGCTAGCATACTGAGCCATCTCCTTCTTGATGCACTTCTCCACAGCAGGGGGGATGCGACCTGACACACTGGTCATGATGTCCTGGAGCTCCAGCAGCGGCAGAGAGGGATCGCGCATCGTTTTCATCAACCTTTCCACCCACTCTTTCAACTAGGACACAAGCAAGAGGAATATATGAACGAACCCGCTTACAGTGAGAAGTGCTGATGCTGCCGTTATTCCAGGTGTGTGAGATTGCTCACCTTAATGCTGAAGAAAGGCTCAGGAAGACAGTAGCCGTTCATTATGTGAGCGAGATGATCCAGTGTAGTGTGGAAGACTCTGTGGAGTTTCTCCCCTCGCAGAGCCACTGCCTGGATAGCGGGCAGGGGCCCTGTGTTAAGCTCTGCCTGCAACATAAATACTTATTTTTACAACAATGTTATCCATATACTGATTGTCACACTTCTGGTTCATTTACCGGGAATGGGCTCCTATTCCATTAATAAATCTGCATTTTGACATCACATTGTTTTAGATGTTTTGTTCCTTTCAGATATTAAAGTCTCTGTATTTGTTGGCAGCTCAACTTCCTGCCACACGGACATTTTGATTTTATAAAGTTACTCCTACACAAAGATGCACACAGAAATAACTCGTAAACAGGCTACGATTAAGTAGAGAGCATGTCTTGTCACACCTCTCATTCTGAAGCTTGTAACAGACGGAGCTGAAAGCTCAAATGTAAAGCCCAACTCGGAAAGGAACAAAACAAAGGAATACGGCATGTCATTTTTTAGCAGACATATGAATATAACATATCTGTGTAGATTGCAAGTCAGACAATCAGTACCTGTTGCACTCTGCTTGGGTCATCCAGCTGCAGCTTGGCAATGACACAGCCAGGATCCAGGGCTGCTCCAGCCCTCTTCACATAGTGAATACAGCCAGACTCTGCAGCTGTTAGAGTCATCACCATCTTCATCACCTGGAATTAAGCATAAAGTTGTGTAGATTTAATTAAATCCTATTTGTGTTGAGTGGAGAACATGCACATAACTACAGAAGCCCTGAGCCCTGATTTCAAAACAGGTGGAGAACATTTCTTTGTGTTTTTATAAATCTCAAAATAAACAGAAATAAAAATGTGTTTTTTTGCTGTAATACTAATTTCAGCACTAGAGGCTGAAGTGCATAATTCCCCCATGTTCTAAATAAGACTAAAAGCATCCATGTTTTCTATGAGGGTGAGTACATGCACTGTAAACACAAGGTTCATCTGATGAGGTTCAAACCAATTATAATACTTTTTAAGTCTTGGACAAAATATATTGTCTTGCAAAAATGTTTCCAACTTTTCTTTAGTCATGAACATAGCAGAGAAAAGTGTTTGAATCAGAAGTAGAATAGGGATCACCCTTTCTTTCTCAGTTGCGTTTTTAGGCTTCCGTACATAATCCTTAACATACTGTACCTCAATTTCAGCGTAGCACTGTCCAGAAAACACGTGCCCGCCGTCCTCCACTGTGTACTGGATGAGTTTTCCTGCTGAAGGAGATCGCAACAGGGAGGGATCATTCTCCCTTTCGAAAACACAAGTCTTGTTCCCAATTGTGATGCGATACCTGTAGGGGAAGAATCCATACTTAGAACCAAAATCAGAAGACTTAAGTGTAAATAATTTCATGTGAAGTTTTTAACTGAATCAAAATGTTTTCAAGCCATAAATACATATGTATCATTTTATCCTACTTCATTCTAACATTTTGTTTTCCTTTTACCTATCCACCTCTTCCTTCATGTAGGTGGTGTAGCTGCTTCCATCATAAGACAGCAAAAGGCCTCCGTCACTGAGCCGATGGACGTCCACCTCCGCAGAGGTGTGGTTCATGATGACCACGTAGGAGTTGGGAGACTGCCGTGTCACTGTTAGAGTGTATTTAGTGCCTTCGTAGATCAGCTCCACGTCCACAGTGTTGAGCAGTGTGTGTGCTGGCAGCACCTGGCCCCTGAGGACAAAGCATCTCATGTGATATGTTCTTTTTAACTACTGCTTGAAATGGATTCATTTGACATGCGGTGGGTTTTACCTTTCCAGAGAATGCAGAAAGTTGGACACACTGTTTCTTAGATTGACATCTGCCACATGAAGAGCCCCGCTCACAATTCCCAGCATGGTATCTGGACGCTCCGCCTGCACACATTACAATATACTTCTTAGCCAGACCTTAAAACGTGCAGTCAGGATGAAGCTAAAAGTCCTTTAAGCTCTTTTTTGATCACATCAATAATTCACTATTGAATCACAATTCAAGAAATGAGGACTCATTTCAGCACTTCCGTTTAGCTTATTTTGAAGTTAATGGGTTTTTGTTTATGTGTTTTTGGTTAGATGCCTGAAATAAGGTATTTGCTTAACATAAGTTTAAGATATTTTCATGTTTTTCCTCTACAACATAAAACACATCAGCAAATACTCCAAACGTCTGAAGCGTCTATGTGTCATTAAAACCTACAGAATCATAATCAGTTGTTTGCCACCAAGCTTAATAATTGCAATATTCCAAATCCAAGAGTATCTTTTAAAAGAGCCCTTGCGATGCTAACTTCCAACTTCCGGGTCGGACTATGAAAATATGCGATTGCTTCATCATAGTATTGTGCATCAATATAAAACAGTTAAAGAAAATATAAAAAATATAAAAGTAATGTTGTATATTATTTGAAATCCAATCCTTGTTTTCCCCGTAAAACTAAATATGTTTGCTTACGTAAACTCCTCCCTAACAATTTTGACCAATAATTACATGACATACAAGGGAGGTGTGTGTGGAGCAAGTCGTCTGTAACTCAACAATGCAAGCCTCCCCATTTTTTAGCACTTCAATGCAAAGGATTTAAATCGCTTCTGTACCTGTACACTGATCAAATATTCTGTTTTACTGGGACTTTACATTTAAACTGCCGACTGGCCGACGGGGTCTGACTATTATTCAAACTAAATGTATTGTGGTTTCAGCACTAAAATAATGATATGGGTCTGTGTGCCAAATATATTTTCTCGTTACGGTTTGAAGTGTGGTTTAATTTCCTTCCCATTATAGTTTTCCACTTCGGCAACATGTCTGCATACCTGCATCTTCTCTGAGATGAGCCTGTCCAGCCAGCCTGTGTCGATGGTGTTGTGCTGAAAGCTTTCAGTCTCCAGCAGCTTAATGAGGTATTCCACTGTCGTCCTGAAGTCTCCTCTGATAGACAACTCCTTCAGAGCCACCACCATGTTCCTAGAGAAAGAAAAAGACAAAATGACATAAGCCAACGATAAAAACCTCTGATTACAGAATTGCAAAAGAGATACCTCACATTGTAAATATGTGATGTAACGATCTAATGATCCTGGGTGTACTCACGAGATGGCTTCTTCCCGATTCTCTCCCCAAGAGAAACAATGTCCAAACTGGGAGTCGGCAAACTCATGCAGCCCCCCGGCCGCTGCAACGCTGAAGTAGCCCCACACGTTCTTATTGCTGCGGAAATTCAGCTCTTGTACTGTTCCGGAGCTCGGTTTGAAACCCTGCAAATCACACAACATGTCATCTGGTCATTCAATTGCACAGGATCAGTAGCTTGGTATCCTAAGAGCCTTTTAAAAGGATATTGTTATCACATTTAATTTCCTGACGTGTATTTTTTCTGTTCTTTTTTTCCTAAGTATTTATTCTCATTCATTTCACAATTTTTACCGGGTTGTTTTCTACTGATTGGTCAGCTTATTTTATGTGCTTCTTGTTGTGATTTCTTTTGGAGTAATTATATTATGTTAGCCTAGTGTTCTTTTCTTTCCCTTTATTTAGGTATTTTATGTGTATTTTCTCCCTAAGTTGTAAAAGTACGTGACTTCTTGACATTTCTTATGTTTTCACTATGTAGACGTTATGCAGCCTTATGTACAACAAATAAAAACATATTAAAAGTCAAAAAGGATCATAAACTGAACTTAAAAACAGCAAATTTGACACTAAGAGAACCGTTGTGTTGGTTGCAATTATTCTGTCTACTCGTAGAAAAGAGAGACTTACCTCATCAGGGTTTTCACTGGTGATTCTTGCTGCAATGACATGGCCCCGTGGGGAGGGGGCAGTGGACAGACCCTCAAAGTCAATGGGAGAGTCCCCCCAGGGCTGCACCCCATAAAGCATCCTGATGTCTTTGATCCTTTGCAGAGGAATACCCATAGCAATCTGACAGGAAATAGTGGTATATTAGTACAACACAAGAATATGCACTGAAACAGACTTAAATCCAACTTTATTACAATTACTAAAAATCGCAATTGTATTCGCCCACTTATCAGCTATAACAAATGTAGATCGTTTAATATTATTGGCAATCAGTTAAGGTCAGGATAGATTTTTAAGATCGTTTTTTAATCACTTATTAACCGCATGGCCTTACTTAAATTTCACAGTTAGAAGAACCCTTACCCTGCTTGGCATCCACTTACTGTAGGTCATCAAACTTAAACCTGTTGGCCTAACTGTGTTCCAAATGTGTTGCCAAAGGCTCAGAGAACCCTGTGTTACCCTGAACAAACAGGTAAGGTAGCTTTGAAAGAACCACATATGGTTTTTTTCTGCATGCTTTCTGACATTTGTCAACAACATCCATAACATACCATTTTCCTGATGGACTGTTGTCTAGACAAAAAGACCATCATCCTTTGTGCCAGAGATTGTCTGAGCTACTAAACCTTGACACCACTGATTGTGCACTTGCGTCATCAAACCAAAATCTGTTGGCTACCCGAGGGGACTGCTCTTTGGCTGCCAAAAAATGTGGAACAATCTGCCCACTATCAAGTAATCGGCTTTTGATCGTTTGAAAAAGCATCTATTAACTTATTTTAGTCAGCTTTTCCATCTGAAAAGGTTGTTGATGTAACCCACTGTGTAAGTTTAACTACGAAATATTAAGGAGAAGGCTCTCAGGCACTAACAAACAGGTACACAATGCATTAAAGCACAATTATGATTGAATTTCTTCTAAAACAGAACAGTTTTTCTAGACTATCAAAAATACAATCTTCCTGAAAGATAGTGAGTCCTGTAATTGCCTTGATAAAAAGACCCTCATCCTTTGTGCCAGAGAGTGGGTCACTCCCACAGTAACATCCAATCAGATTTATCATCAACACTGCCCTTCACCCTGACTGCCACTGACCTATTTACACACAATCCTGAACACTGCAGAACAGACCACGTGACCGAGTGCCTCTACAACCACTGGATCTACCACGCCGCTTTTGTGTATAACCTTCTTCCTTTGCGTTCTGTCGCCATAGAGATAGGGGGGCCCCTTGTAGTGCAAAGCGGTGAAGCGTGCTAACTTTGTCTGCTCCAGGACTGACTGTATGCAATGTAAAGTGTGTACACTGCAAAATCAGCCAAATATTCTTTAATGGAGTCAGATTTTCAAGCAAGCAAAATAATCTGCCAATAAATGTACACTGTTAGGTATTAATGCAAAACGTTTTAGCTTGTTACAGGATTGCTTGTCTATTAGACCAGAAATATGACTTATTTCCCAGAAACAAGGTTTTCTTTTCTTGAATTTCTTTTTTTTGCACTGTGACTCTGGGTGGCACTGACCTGCAGTTGGGCAGCTAGCAGGTTGACGTCAGCCACCATCTCAGTACAGGGATGCTCCACCTGCAGACGAGGGTTGAGCTCCAGGAAGTAGAAGCTTCCATCCTGGCTGTAGAGGTACTCCACTGTACCTGCACTGACGTAGCCCACCATCTTAGCCAGCTTCACCGCACACTGAGGAGAGAAAACCACTCAATCGAAGGTTCAAATGATCCATCTTAGATTGAAATTAAATAAAAGATAAAATAAAATAAATAAAATGGAATACAAATATTATATAAAACACAAGAAGTAAAAGAATGCAGTAAAAGATTAAATACATATATGTATTTAAATAGACCTTGGAAGTTATAGTAAGAGCAATACAAATATTAAATTAAATAGATATTTCTTTGAACATAATAAGTTAAATAAGTTAAATAAGCCCAATAAGAGATAAAATAAAATGTAACTAAAATATGATATAAACATAAGAAGTTAAAGTAAAAAAGTAAAAAAAGATGCTAGTTACCCTTTCCATATCCTCAAACACATCTGAAGGGGCGATGGTAGCTGGAGCCTCCTCTATAATTTTCTGGTGCCGTCGCTGCACAGAACAGTCCCTACCGAACAGGGAAATGGCATTGCCGTATTGATCCGCCAAGATCTGGACCTCGAGGTGGCGGGCGTGCTTGGCTAGCTGCATGACGAAAATAGGCGATCCTGGAACTTCTGCCTGGACCTGGAAAACAGAAGACAAAATCCTTATTCTGATTCTCTTTTGTCCCCCGATTTTCGGACATTCAAACTCTATTTATAATGCATTACATACTGCATGATGTTTCTAACTAAATGTTTGTAATCTCATTATCTACGTACCTGTCTGAAGAGGTTCGGGAAATCATCAGCACAGTTGACTTTACGGATGCCTTTCCCTCCGCCTCCCTCTGAGGCCTTCACCATCACGGGGTAGCCAACCTTCTCTGAGGCCTGGCAACAGAAACATACATCTTTTCATTGTATACTCAAGCCCATGCAACATTTATTTGGCACTATGAATGACACTATATTGTCTTGACGTCAAATGCTTTTTTTTGTATTTGAGCAGTATATAAAAAGAAAAGCAGGAATGTGGAAGAGAGTACACAGTAATATTGTTCATATACTGTATGCGATATGGCTACCGTCAGTTAAATAACACGCTTACCTTCAGGCCATCCTCAACATCCAGGATGCAGCCGAGCTCGTACACGTCAGTAGGAACATTGATAACTTTATTCTTTTGATCGCTCTCCGTCCACTCTACCGTCAGACCTGAGAAAGACAAACAGATTATTCAGCATCATTCAAACAAACGCCTTTTAAATTAAGTTTAAATCTATGGCAGTTGAAGAATCATTGATTGTTTTTGATACATTTCTCAAAGCTGGTCATAAGAGGCCTTTATAAATGACTTGTTTTAGACTCCAACTGTGAGCTACCTTCGCCACTCCAGGGCAAGGTGGGAATGCCAGCAGTTTGAGCCACGATGGACGAGGCGATCTTGTCTCCTAGAGCCCACATAGCCTGACTGGGAGGACCTGAGGAAGGAGTAAGCGTTAAAAATAGGCATTTTCATTGTGTGAACTCATATTGTAAGCGTCATTTGAAAAAGTAAAAGCAACAGCTTCCCTTACCCATGAAAGCAATGCCATTCTTATGAAGCAGCTCTGGCAGTTTGGGGTTCTCCGAGGCATGACCCCATCCAGCCCACACTGCCTGTAGGGACCAATTAAAACATGTATATTAATCAATGATACAAATTGTAATTACTGTTGAAAAACTACAGATATATTGATTGTGTGGTGGTACCTGAACAGGTATGCGTTTAGCTATGTCCAGGATGAGCTCCACATTGGCATAGTTGTTGTTATTTGTCCCTCCTGGCACAGGCACGTAATGATCGGCCATCTTGATGTACTCTGTGAAAGACAGAGTGACAGAAAGCCTTATTTTTCTCGTAATCTTCTTGCAGCAGTCACATTTACTGAGGGGTATGAATCTTTCCAAAACCCCAAAAAGTATAATAGGGCCACTTTAATTCAGAATACATTGGAATTTAAGGAGCTACACCAGCATGCTTATATTATATATTAGAAAAGTTGATTGCAATAATGTAAACACACAGGCAAAAATAAGATCACTTATTTATGCTAAAAACATTTACTAAAATGTTTTTAGTATTTCGTAATTGTCAGTGATAAAGAATAAAAGGTATAAAACCTTATTTCTCAGAAACGTACTGATTTTCCAGAACAAGTCGTACACAAATGAACATGCAGAGGCTGGTTTTTATTAGAAATATCTAGTTTAAAAAAATATTATGAAGTAGTTTTTTATCTTAGTCGAATAATTTATTTCCTGATTTTTCCCCCCACACCCCTACTCTTCGCTGTCTTTTAATTCCCCTGTTTGGATGCACTGCCAGAGCCAAGAGCTGAAAGGCAAAAACTGTTGAGTAATTCCACATATGGCATCTTGCCATGTCACTGGCTGTGACCGCTGGTGCACTTCCTCAGATGTTTTAGAAAACCAAATCTCACCTGCGTTGGCCTTCAGGTCCTCGGGGGTCACCATAACAACAAAGCGGATCGCCCTTTCATTGCGAAACATCTCATAGGACCAGCGGCGGATGGAGCGCATGCATTTCACCGCTGCAATGCCATTGTTAGCGATAAGCACCTGGAGGAGCAAAATAGATGCTTATGCTGTTAATTTAAAAGACTTCATTAATAGTTGCTATCTATCTATTCTGCCTTGTCAAACTGCCTTTATATATTCACTCATTAAACGACATAAAACACACAATTTGTTTTCTTCACTGGTTTCTATTCACCATCAAAAGGAGTTGAACATAGTGGGCTAAACAAAAGAAAAAAAGGAAGGAAATCATTACCTTCTCGATAACCTTGTTGCCACCAAAGCGGGTGACAAATTCAGCAGGAGAAGCCACGGTGAAGTCTCTCTGGAGATCAATGCGCCGGCGGTCTCTGCCCTGCTTCACCAGGTGCAGCCCTGACATGCTTGGCCTGTTTTAAGAATGCATGAAGGAAGGAGCAAGGCATTAGGTAGCTGTGCTGATAACAAGCAGATAACTAGACAATACTCTCTGACGATCGGCAAAAGAAACAAACAGCTTTTCATGCATGCACAAACAGTACGCACATTATACTTGAAAACACCACGACAGACAGAAATGTTCACTATGAAATATAATGTTTGTATTAAAGTTGCTTTTAAATTTGTATATACTTGTTTCTTTTTTTGTAGACTCTTTTGTGTGTATGTATGCACCATATACAACCGGAAAATGTATTTTATGGGTAAGCTTACTTGGCAATAAACCAGATGATTTTGATTCGAGTTAGTAGAAAAAGAACATTTGTAGAATTTGCTATTTGAAATAATTCTAATTTAATTAATTTACCAAATGTATTGGTGACTTCTTGTGTTGATAACAAATTTACAACAAGTAAATGATGTTGTATTTAATTTGATGTTGTCATTTTAGCACTGTTTTTAAAAAATATATATTTTGCACAAAAAAAACATTATCTTTCTCTAATTTAGTTAATAATAAACAGATACGTTGTAAACTGCCGGTAGCGAACTGTTCCTGTTTATAGCCCAGGAGATAAAGAGATACTGATATCACGTCGTGTTGATAAGAGACAGACTGGGCGAAGGAAGGAGCCGAGGATGTGACTACTGTTTCTTGTGTTTAACTTTATAGCTCAGGGTGAGATACAGGTAATCAGTAAAGGTGATAAGGGAAAGTGTTAGAAAGTAATGTCATCCAACTGTTGTGTTTGTTAAGTGTATTTTTGCCTGTTCTAATACAAATAAAAACCTGTGTAAGATAAATAAAAGGGTGACTTTATCTTAAGAACAAAACTATCAGCTTATCCAGTATAGCCACTGACAGAGCAGGACCAGACACTTTACAGTCATATTGCCTTGTGCTCAGATTTCTTTGAATCAAGCTCCACCCAAAAGGGGATCCATAGGGTGGAGTGGGAAGCCCAGGGGGAGGGATATGATAATCAGCTGGGAGGTGTGGCAGTGACTGGGGGTTACTTGGATGGCTGCTTTCTGTGGCCTGATTTTTATTTGTTGCATCGCTATAGGGGTTGCTCACAAGAGGAAAATGAGTCCCTACTGACCGAGGCCCTGACTTCCATGCAGCTGTGGAGCCGTTAGAGCTTCTGTGCTTTGTAAGTTAGAAACCAGGCAAAAATAACAACACTATTCCCGTTGCTGTCAGCATATGATAACAATATTGAGAAACCATATGTGCACGTGTATCTAATGTGAATCTCAATTCTGTGAGGCTTTAGGGAAAATTCAATTTACAAGCCTCCATCTGTGAGGTTTAGGGGCTGGCAGAGATACTAAAGCTTTATACACAGTTCTCCGTCAGTACTGAAAAGCCCCTTTTGACCGTCGCATTGGGACTTTCTGAGTGTGAACATTGTCCCAACTTTCCCAAACCAACATTATGAAGCCTATTCCAGAACTGTTGCCACACAGACTCGGTTCACAAAGAAACCCCTTCAGCAGAAGACCTGGAGAAACCACATTTTTCACATATGCTGTAAGAATGTTTACCCAGATAGTTTGAACAGAGTGTTCGTTTTGAACTTAAGGCCTGCTGCGATAGGACTCGTCTCATAGGCAGCTTTTGAATTGCAGTTGTTGTTTTTTTTATAGCTGGAAATACATGAACAAAATAACAGAAAGCAAAGCATGACAAACAAGGAAAAACCATGTACAGTCTGTTAAGTAAAATTCATGAAGTTATACATACAATCATTACAATTTGATAGACAGTAGTGTCTAATAGATTTTAGAAAATATTCCTAAAAATAAAATCCCAACGGACTGCTTATCTTAAACCCTAAAGATACAGTTATACACACAGTATCCGAGAAAAATCTGCACATTTAAAAAGCAGAAACATTGTAAATTGACGTTGAGAGTCTGGAGGTGATAGTGTTTTAACCTGAGATTTTGATTGGGGCCTTCAATGTTGTCGAATCCCATTTCGAAGGTGCTGCTCGAGCTATCAGAGGACGGCGACAAGGAGCGAGTCTCCTTTTCCTCAAGCTGCAAGTCTGGCCTCCCTAGGACTTCATCCTCCGAGTTCTCCTCCGACACTGACCCCACGATGAAATGAGAGTGCAGCGCTGCAACAGCAGGGTTCTTCTTGGCAGCACTGTCCTTCTCTGCCATGGCTGGGCCCCACTGACAGGCTGCGAATACTGGCAGGAAACACCACAGTGGCAGCAACAGTTATAAAGGAGATACAGAGTCCAAATATCAGGGTAAGATTGCCTTTGGCTGGCATGGGAATGCTGTTTGTCATTATTGCAAAAGTGGGTTATACAAAGTTCAGTATCTTGCAACTCCGATTGCAACACTTGAACTTAAAATGGGAGTAAAATGCGTGCAGAAAAAAAGTGCGTAAACAGAATGCAAGACAAATTCAATAATGACATTGTTTAGATGTGATAGGACCAGAACATTCAGCATTGTTTCAGCCCTAAATAATTGAAATAATTATCAAATAAAATGTATGAATCCTGTATGCACACAAGTGAGTGCACATTAAAAAATAAACATGTTTAGCCTTTGTAATTGTCGAAAAATAGTA
Organism: Trematomus bernacchii; assembly: GCF_902827165.1. Lineage (NCBI taxonomy): Eukaryota > Metazoa > Chordata > Actinopteri > Perciformes > Nototheniidae > Trematomus > Trematomus bernacchii. The sequence goes on from NW_022987513.1 coordinate 3,308,670, forward strand.
TGACTAAAACTTTATGTTTCATAATTTGACTTCAAGGCACAATTTACTGTAAAACAACAAATAGTACATACCCAAGTTTTTTTACTTCTCCTTCGCTTTCTTGTTCAATAGCTAAGTAACTAGAATTCAGTGGAGATAGTGTACTTTTACTCCACTACAATAATATAAAACATGTAGTTAATTTGCAAAGTGATGTGAAATATAACCAACTCTTAAAATCAGACTTTAGTTACACCTGGAGTAAATGCACAAGCTACCCTGCAGTATACAACATAAGTCAAACTAGTTGCACCTTTACCATATTTGATAACACTTTAATGCATCAATAATTAAAATCTAAACATATAATATATATTATTCTGTAATGGGCCAATCTGCAAAATGAAGACTTTTGCTTTTAAGTATATTTTGATGCTAATACTTTTGATACTTTTTTTTTAAATTTTACTTGAGTAACATATCAAATGCAGGACTTTTACTTGTAACAGAGTATTCCTACACTCTGGTAATACTACTTTTACTTAAGTACAATATGTGAGTACTTGCTACTTAGTTACTTTACACAACTGATGTTAATTTATACCAGTCTTATGAAACGTTTGCATGTCAATAAACAGTTTCTGTTCAACCTGCCTTTACGTTGCTACAACTGAAGCGCACGCTCTCAGGTGAGGCACACCTTACCTTTCGAAATGTGCTCGCAGGACCAGAAAAACAAGCCGAGCACTGCAGCCACACACACAGCAACTATGAGCGGGGGGAACATGACAAAGGATACCGAGATCTGCATTTAAAAAGGACCGAAACTCCGTACTAAAACCATATTGTTTATTAGCATGGCTGGCTAACTGAATTCTAGCAAGCCAATGTTAGCGTTTACCGACTGATACCTGTCAAAGCTAGCTTCCTACTCAGATACTACTCTGCAGCCGCAGATAAACTCACGCGCAGATGCTAATAACGTAGTTGTACTGTAAGCTAGCTTACCGGCCGGCAGTAACGTTTGCTAATACAATTATACTGGCACTACAGTATTGCTGACTGTCTGCAGGTGTACAGTACTGCAGCGTGGCCGAAAGCTTCAAAACGCAGCGTTAAACGAAATATATCAATACTCTTAGATAAACATATCGTCTGGCAACTCACCAGTGGAGATGCACCGAAACGTAATCCTGGAAAAGTTGAGTTCAACAGATCAATAAATTAGTTGTGTCTGCCAGACATCTCTGTCTCTAGTGATGGTTCAACAAAATCACATCATGGTGAGGTAACTAACAGACGCTTTAACAGCAGAGAGTGGGGTGATGTGATGATGCGCAGACGGGTTACTCCTGGACGTTGACCTCTGACAGCTACTTCCGCTATAGAAATAGACTGGGTAGAAAAGACTTCATACACCATATCATAGAAGACGTTTAGTCCTAAAATTGCTTCAGCAAATTGTAGTACACTGAATATAAAATATAATGTAATGTAATGTATGTATGATGAGGTAATACAAATTAATTATTAATTTTTTTTTAAATATATTGTTCCTTATAGATTATTCAAATATTTGACAAGCGAAATATCCTAACATACATTTAACATTGCTCTTAATACAATTATTTGAACACAATAAAATTAAGATGAATATATAATTGTAGTTTATGACAAAACAAGGCTATTGTTTAATCTGTTTGATTTCACTGAAGAAAAGTGTTACTGCGCATTTCCACTACAGCGCGGAGCTCGCTTTAAGCGTGCCGTGCCCGGCCAGTTTTTGGTTGCGTTTCCACTTGGCGTAGTTCCGGCTCGTGGGTACTATTTCACAGTTTTTCTGGCCCCATAAAATCGAGGTTCTTTCCGGGCCAACAACCAGGCTGAGTCGGGCTGAGTATGCTAAACTAGAGAGAGAATCGCTGGCAAGGGGGCTACAACTACAACAAAATGAACATATTTGACCGTGATTTAATTGTAATACACGTTTCAAAATGATGCCGAAGTAACAACATACTGATACCGGTTAGTAAAAAACATGAATTAATGCTTTGACAAGTCTGCAGACAGACGGCAGGTAAAAAACCTTTTAAAATGCGTGTTTTCTAAATGGAGATCGGCTAAGCTAACGCAGTATATGCTCCGACCGTCCACACTCACAACAACGGCCTATACAGACATAAATAAAACAGCGACTGTATTCGCCATGACACAGACAGTCTGTGGTTTGTACTTGTTTAACTTTTGTCTAGTTTCTGAACAGATATGAGGAGCTGTGAGCTTGAGTGCTAACAGCTAACGGCTGATGTTGTTTTTCTGTGGTTCTTCATTGAAGATGACGTCACGGCTCCGCCTACACTGCGTTACTATAGCTATTGCCCCAGCTACTAAACTGTAATGGAAACGCAGCATAAAGTGAGCCAGTCCTAACAAGGCCTAACGAGGCCTAGCCATACCGAGCGAGGCCGAGCGAGGCCCTGTAGTGGAAATGCGCTATAACATAATCCTTATACAGTACACTCCTAGGATTTCATAGAATCACTTTAATAACATGTATTCAGTTGGTGATAGCATAGTCGTTGTCCTCAAAATTCTCAGTTTTAAAGATGATTGTTTACAATTATCAGAGGTGGGAAGTAACTAAACATTTACTCCTACTGTACTTAAGTACAATCTTGAGATACGTGTACTTTACTTGAGTATTTCCATGTTGTGCTACTTTGTACTTCTACCCCACTACAATTCAGATATAAATTGTGTACTTCTACTTCACTGCATTTATTTTGTACCTTTAGTTACTTTGCAGATTTTGATTAATGATGTGAAATATAATCAAGTCTTAAATCAGACTTTAGTTACACCTGGAGTAAATTCACATGCTACCCTGCAGTATACAAAGTCATACGCTGCACCAGCTTTGATAACACTTAAATTATCAATAATTATAAAACATATCATATATATTATTCTGAAATGGACCAATCTACAGAATGAGTACTTTTACTTTTGGTACTTCAAGTATATTTTGATGCTAATACTTTTTTAGTTTTACTTGAGTCACATTTTGATTGCAGTACTTTTACTTGTACCAGAGTATTCCTACACTCTGGTATTTCTACTTTTAGTACAATATCTGATTACGTCTTCCACCTCTGACAATTAATTATCTGTTTTAGTTTTTATTATCTGCATGTTTTTTGTGATATTTATAACATTTAAATAATTGTAATAATGCCATCATGGCAACACATGTTATGATTATATGTATGGCCTGTAGCTTACTGGCCCAAACATATTCACAGTACTACATTAAACAGTTCCTATCTATTTCACCTACTTCTAGAACGGTGTAGTCTGCAGAGAACCAATCAGATTTCTGAGCGATTTTGTGGGCGGTTTTTAAAGAGGTTCAGCTTTATAGTAGGGGTGTGTCCCGGAAAAGGTTGTCGCGCTTTGAGCAGTGTGTACTGCATGTGCTGTTTCTGTGCCGACATGTACAGTTAGTAGAAGCAACATTACGATCCCCAGAACAGGGCCGACACTTCACGTGTAATGCTTCCTCATGGAACATTATACAGTTCCATGGCTTTGTCATCGCTTGTTTTTGAAGCCATGTAAGAAACCTGTCATGTTCACGATATTTAACACCAAGACTACAGGCGCTGTTAGAACTACACACTCACTTTGTCATGCAACAATAACTCAGTTGGACAGAAATGCATCTGCGTATGAACTTGCTTCCTCCAAAAACGACCCCCTGCACTGCCTTCAATCAGATTAATGCAGTGAGAAAAATGTCTGACCATCACGTAAGTTTACACAATACATTTTTATACTTAAGGACTTTTATTATTTCCTCTTTTTTGTCATGGTTTCTTTGTGTTTGAAGTGCATTTTCGGCTGCACGGGTTCTATAATTAAATTACATCTCAATGCCATCAGGTCAGATGTGGGAAGTAACTAAATACATTTACTGAAGTACTGTAGGCTACTTAAGTACAATGTGGAGGTACTTCTACTTTGCTTGAGTATTTCTATGTTATGCTACTATGTACTTCTACTCCACTACAATTCAGAGTTAAATAGTGTATTTTTACTCCACTGCGTTTATTTAATACCTTAAATTACTTTGCAGATTTTGATTAATTATGGGAAATATGATCAACTCTTAAATCAGACTTTAGTTTACACCTGCAGTAAATTCACAAGCTACCCTGCAGTATACAAAGTCATTAAAACTAGCTGCACCTTTACCAGCTTTGATAACACTTTAATGATCAATAATTATAAAACATATCATATATATTATTCTGAAATGGACCAATCTGCAGAATGGCAACTTGTACTTTTGGTAGGTATACTTTAAGTATATTTTGATGCTAATACTTTTGTACTTTTACTTGAGTAACATTTTGAATGCAGGACTTTTACTTGTAACTGAGTATTCATACACTGTGATTTACTTTTACAAGATCTGAGTACTTCTCCCACCTCTGCATCAGGTATGTTCTATCAAGTCTTTTAGTGTCTGAACAAAAATGTATTGTTACTTCGTTTTTGATCCGTGCACTAGATGGCGTAAGAGGCCATTCTATCTGTAAGTAGTAAGCCAATTAGGCAGAGATATCCACTCGTCTGCTAAATCTTTTTTTAATTAAGCCTAATTGATTATATAGATCCACATTGCGTTAGAAATACAATACAATAGAAAATACAGTTTTAACAGTACATATTTGAGTACATATTTGACCTTATTATTCTTGTTTCTATTTTCTTATCATATATATTTAAATGATATAAGATACATTGATGTAAAACATTTACAAGTACAAATGAAATGGGAGAATAAAGATCAGTAGGGAGGTTTGAATGATTACATTTATCTTATATGTAATTTATTTGTAGGTGAACTGAAACTTTATCCATTTTTGGCACAATAATACAAAACATACAGATACAAAGTACACACATGTAAATACATTATAAATGAAAGGAGCCAAAAACGGTATAACTGAAGTCCCTTATTTAAAATGCATTTTGAGAAAATGTCAACAAATGTTCTCACCTTCAACCTTCCCCTTCACAAGCCTTTACACAAAATAATTTCCACTCCTTTTTTTATTCATAAATTAAGCATCTCACCTTTCTGTATCCTCACTCCGACAAAGCCCCGCAGGACGAACTCTAGTACTTTATTCATGATTACACAGGCTTTTTTGACACACCCCTGTTAAAAGCATTATTCATATTGTATGCTAGATTACTTTCTAGTCTCTTTAAGCCATCTGTGTTGACATTTATTTCATCCCAGCACTTACATTCAGAGGAAATTTAGAGCACCAATATGCTCAGTATTCTTCCAGGAATATGTGAGTCTAGAAGCACGATGTTGCTTTGACACCGTGTCATGCAAAGGATAATGATTAATTTAGAAATCCCAGACCTGAGATGGCGAATTGCTTCTCTTCTTGACACATTGCAGATCACTTATAACAGGCAGCACCATGTTTTTGAAATATTAACCTCCTTGTGCGTTATTGTAATAGTCTTTCAGTTAGTTTTCTGCACACTATGCAATGTGAGATAACTGCCCTGCATGTATAGTATTGCACCCCCACCCCCAGAACTCTGCAGGGAGATATTTTCTGCTGTCTGCAAAACTTTGCAGTTGACCTTCCCGCTACCTTTTTGAGCCAGTGGAGATTTATTTTTCGTTATAAATCTACGTTCAGTGAAGAAGAAAATGCACACAATAGAGGTTTGAGAGGAGCCCAGCACAGGGGGAGAGTTTTCAGATCAAATCTTTTGCCCGGAGATCCCCAGACCTTTTTCAACCAGCAGCTACAGTGAATAGGGAACAGTTTTACTATGGAGGGTCATGTTTTAAAAGGGCCTTATTATGCTATGTTTGGGGTTACATAGGCTTGTGTGCATGTAAATGGTCTGCAAAAGCTAAATCTCCGAAGTTCCCTCCAGAAGGAGTTTCTCTCCCACCAAACGCCTCCATTGGACTCCTTTGTTTACTTCCGTGACATAGTGACATCATTACGTGGCACGCGTGCTTCTACCAGTTAGGCTAAGGGGCGGGACATCTCTAAGCGGTTGACCAATCACAACAACCACTCAGCTCTTTTTTGTGTGCCCTACGTTAACATAATAAATAATCATGATCTTACACTGTGTGGAAAGGGCAACCACTTCTAAATACCCAAGAAATATTTCAAAACACCCCGCATCGACTACACTAGTCAATAAGTAATTGATGTATTCAGAATAAAGTATTTTTCGGAGCAGCTTGAGCAGATGTACGAGTGGAGGGATTAGCAACTCAAGTGTAGCTTTGCTGTCACAGGCAGAGATGTTTGGGGAATTGCCCTCACAAGCAGTGAGCTGCACTCATGCATATGGAATGAAGTGCACAGGACCGCAGACGTGCTCATTCACTCTTATTGCTCAGCCACCACTGCTGTGGCCAAGGGCATGGCATGCAGCAGGTGATGCACAGAACCACCATGAGCCCGCAGTGAAGCTTTACAAACAATACAATGAAGCAGTGATTCCAGAATAAAATGACATATCAGAATCAAGTTTTCTTGCCAGGTTCGTTAACACAAATGCTTTGGTGTATGGTGGTGCAAACATAAACAACATAGGAAAATAAGTTGTAAGAGAAGGTCAAAAATATAACCATTATAAAAACAAAGCTATACCAAAAAAATACGATTTAACATTAAAACTAATAAAGTAGTATTTACACAAAATGTAAATATACTAAATAAACAAAAAAACTTTAAGTGAATATATGACAAACTGCTGTGTATTATAATTTAAAGTGGAGGCTGTGCGGAAATGTGCCAATAAATGTGTTGTCAAAATGAGACATAAACATGAACATGGCTCACAGTATAAAAAAAGAACAATATGTTGTTCACATGATGTGCATTAATGTAATGCATAATGTCTGTGGGGTGGGTAGGAATCGGTGTTAGCGGGGGTCCCGGACATTGTTAATGAGGCCGGTAGCAGAAGGGAAGAAGCTGTTACATCGTGTCACTTAGAAATAGAATCCTTAAAATTCAGCTTATTTTGATTTTTGATTTATGTTAAAGTTTTTTTATATATTCATCAATATCTAAAATACAATACATGGTAAAGTATTTAAATGTGGCACACAGGTGGCGATAATATATTAAAACATGTATTTAAAAGTGCCGCCGCGGTTTTGTCTAATAACTCATGAACTATGAGGCATATCAGAACAATTGTTGAACACTGTGTTCCTTTGATGTCACAATTTGTGTTACCATAATTAGATAACAACAAACACAACTTATGAGTTATTTTTGGGTAGCACTTACCATTTGTCTGTAATTGGTAACCTTTTGATGGCATGGCTTGATGCAATTAACAGGCCATGACGACCAGACCTGGACATGTTGTACATACAGACGGATAAAGTATGTAACATGTCACATTATTTTACTCCCAGTATGCACTACAGTAACAAAACAGGATATTTATAAAATGAAACTCTTAGTTCTAAATGTGCGGAACATTGATACAAATTACACCAATAGCCCCACCTTTTGGTTATTAGTAAAACCCAACCATATCTCTTCAACGTAATATGTCATTTTCACACAGATTTTGAAAAACATGTTCAGATGGAAATTGCTAACACTTTTAACTGGGACTCTTGCAAACTGGTAACAAACGTGTTACCGTTTCTGGAGTTCAGAGCAGCGTTGAACACAGCGGGATGTTTTGGGGCATATATTTGAATGCAATGTGCCGCAGGTTTACAAAAAGCTGAAAAATAACACACACTATCTAAATGCCGTATAAACATACAACACAACTGCAAGAAATGTGATCAACATTTTTATTTCAATTGTGAAAAACACATGCAAAAACAATTCACCTGAATCATTTGGTAAGGAAAAACAATAATCCTGAGTCTTCCCTCCCAGTCCACGATGCAGCTTTGGTACATCAACAGAATATGAAACTGTGAACAGGTGGTATAAGATGTTCTCATATCTCAATGGCAGCTTTAACAGTGATCATCAGTATACAGTCTCACAAGGCTTTGATTAGTCTTGATCTTTACCAAATGTGAAAACTCAAATGACAACAAAAAACTATAAACACCATCATACAGAATAAAGATATATATAAAGCAAATGATTGTCCAAGAGCACTCCACTTTGGCCATTGAGTATTGCATAGCTCATTTTTCCCAAAAGAATTCCTATGATCATGATTTTATCTTTTTTTATAACATAGAACTTTCCAATAAGAATTGATTTGATGTTTAAATATCAAGACACCCCAATGTTTATTGGTAAATAAATTGATATATTTGAATAAGGAATAAATGTCATTTGGATATCTACCATTATTTCAAAAGCAGGTCGATTATGATATATAAATTCTAATATCACAAAAACACCAGTCAATATAATGAAGCCTCATGGTAACATATGTGGGTGTCTTAAATCACCAAATCAGTGTTTATTAGAAAGGTCTATTGTAGTTTCTCCTACAACATTTTTATTTTAGGTGATAATTATGTGTATTGTAATAAAGTTGTCCGTGTTCCTCACCCGCTAACAACATATAGGAGAGTCTATTGTGGAGGAAGTGGTTTTTGAAGTCCTTTAAGTGAGTTTTGGGGTTCAGTATTAGAACCCTTAATGTTTTTCGGTGGAGCAGCCATCTGATTGGCCTTGGTTTTGTGAGACACTGGACTTGACTCTCTGCTCCCTGATTTGGACAGCTCACGTTGGGTGTTGGAGCTTGAGGCGAGGCCTGAGGTGGCAGGGGTGGTGGGGATCTGATAAGGGTTGAATCGCAACCAAGGCCGAGAGCTGCGAAAACACTGGTTCCTGGCCAGTGTGGAGGTCGCAGAGCAGGAGGGGAGAGCTGGGGCTGCCATGTAGCCGTAGGGATAGGAGAAGAGTCCTCCAAAGGGTGACAGTGAGAGTCCCTGCAGTAAAGAATACAACTGTTAATTCCTCTCCTAAAACCCAAAAGATGTTCTGATACTTTATCACATACAGTCTTGTACAATGGGCACAGTGTACTGTCACAAAACCGCTTGTGTCCATAGAGACAATTCTGTTTGTGTCCCTGCATCACAGGTTGTATGGCTTCTAATCAATGAGTCGTCAACTATTAAATTAATCCCTTACTATTTTGACTTTTTAAGCAAAAAGAGTGAACGTTGTATAAGTCAAGATTCTTAAATGTGAATATTTTCTGTTTTATTTTATCTTCTGTCAAATGAATATATTTGGGTTGTGGACAAAACATGACTTTTTAAGATGACATCTAGGGCTTTGGAAAACCCTAAAGGAATATTATTTGACCATTTTCTGACATTTAATTCAAACAACTTATCGATTATTTAAAAATATTTTTGATGGATTATTAGACATTATAAAAAGTTGTCACAGCCCTACTGCGAGTGCAGCTGAGAGTGGCTTTAAAGAAAAAAGTATTTTTGTATGTTGGAGTTATTTTACCCCATTATTTCCTAGCCTTGCACCCCCTCAAATTCATCTTTTGACCCATTGTAGGTTGGAAACCACTGGCTAAATTAGTTTGACTTGGTGGTGTTTGAGGCTTGCATTGCAGGAACACATTGTCTCTACAGATTAGCATGCTGCAAGATCTATTTCCAAGTTCAGTTTTGATCCTAAACTGAGATTTACTGTTTTACACGCTTCCAACCCACTTCCATACTGCCCAACACTTTAAGACACATACTTTATGCTTTTTCTCCTCCTGTTTACAGTCCAGCAGTTATATCAGTTTTTGGCTTTTATGAAATGTATTCATAATATTTGAGTACTTTTCCATGAAAACATTTGTCATTGGCGGAACGTTAAATGGAAGGTCACTAAGACCCCATTGCACTTACTGTGTAATGGTCAATTTGGTGATCAAGAACTGTATTAATCATAATGTATCATCTATGTTGTCATGGTATAATCATAGATATATAAAAATAGATTTTTAATAATTTTGAACATGTTGCCTTGAAGTAGAAGGGTCAGTTTACCTTAATACATTTGTTTGAAGGGCTGGATATATCACCCTGGAGTAGTGGAAGACGATAAGATGTGCTCTTGTATATAAAATGTTTGTTGACTCAATTTTTTGTTTTGGCCGTCGCTTATTAGTTTTTTTGGAGCTAGAAATGACACATAGGGTGGAGCGAAGTACAACTTAACGTGAACAAGACCTTTTGAGGAAACCAAAATGTTGCAGTTAACTTTAATACTGTGAAGTATTTATAGTATAAGTATAAAGTTGGTGATGACATCACAGAGATAACCCATGCTGGACAATGTCTCGGAAGTGTCAATCACAAGTTAGCCACGCCCTCACGTCCTGCTTTATTATGTCATTTTACTCTTAATTGGATCATAATTTACATAAAGAACATATTGTTGTAGACTTTAAGTTAGCAATTGAGACCTTAAAAATAAATGGAAAATGAATTTCAAGGTAATTAATCAAGTGAGAAGTAGAGACATTTTCTCTTAGACTTCTATACAATCAAACGTCATTTTGCAAATGAGTTGCCCGCTGCTGGGTATTAGAAAGAAGGCAAATGTATCGCTTGGCTCTTAAATAATGATGTTAATGGAATATAAAAATGTGTGATATTAGAGTAGCACACTTCTGTTAAAGCGTACCTGAGATGCAAGCATCTGCTGTGACAGGTGAAACAAGAAGGGCGATGAAGATGCGATGCTTTGAGATGTCAGTCCTCCATTTTCTACTCCAGGCAGAGCTGACAACACACCCTCTGGTTTCCCCGACAACTGTCCCGGATGAAACAACAAAGGTGACCCGAACTTAAGAAACTGTTGGCTCTGCGCACTTGAGTAATCCAAAGTCTGAAGGTAATCGCCGTTGAGGGATGATAATCTCTGCGGCAGCACCCCATCTTTGATTCCGCTTGCGTGCTTTTTCAAAGAATCAATCTCCAAAGAGTTAATCTTATCTGATGATGGAAACGTTGTCCTCTCTGTTGTTAAGTCCAGATTGTCGTCGCTGAAAGTATGTTCAATCCTCGAACGACTGGCTTCTGCACTGTCCTCATCTTGGAGATCAATTTCTGAGTCACTTCCAATATTATTGCCATCTGTGGGAACAACACACTATGTTCAGTTAAAAGTAAGAAGAGCAAGATTCTGCCTTGTTAGTATATTTTTAGAACACAGGGGACAGAGATGACAAACGTCTTGAGCCATGAGGAGGCAGTGTTCATGCATGACAAACTCCAAGGCGCCCAAACAGTTCATTCATTGTAGCAAAGCTCTTTTTTTTCTTTCCAAATTCAGTAAAATTATGTAGAGATCTAAATCAGAAAAACCTTCCTTCATTCCCCTCCAACTCTTACTGTATAATGATTTTTTTTGACCAGCTCGTTTGTGAAAGTTTACACTTTTTTTACGTCAGCTTTGTCATACACCTTGTTGTTATTCCTAGTATACTTGCTTTCCCATATGGTATTTCTGTGACAATTTAATCATATAAATTGACTTCAAGGGGAACTTCACCCATTTTCATTATCTTTATACAGACTGTCTTGAGTAGATCTACTGCTGGCAAACAGTTGGATGAAAACACCTTTTGTGGTTTGAAGACTGCAAATTGAAAACAAATATCTGGGGTTTAATTAGAAATAAGTAAATTCATGAAACCTCATAGCCCACTTTTCCTCTAAAAGCAACACACACTGAAAAAACTGAAACGTTGACTTAAATTAAATGTATTATGTCATCAAATTAGGCATAATTGTATTAGTTAAGTTGAAAGCAATAATATTAAGTTGAACTGACTTGATTATTTATTTAAACGTAGTATATGCTTTCAATAACCTTATACAATTATGTGTAATTTGTTGACATAATACGTTTAATTAAAGTCAACGGTTTAGTATTTTCAGTGTACTGGCCCGGTTGTATTTTGGGGAAAGAAGGCAAAAATACCGTGTTTTTATAACATTCTTCTTTCTTGTATACGAGGAATGTAAGAGAAACATGGTATCTCAGGGTTCTGCAGTATTCATTTTGATGCTTTTTTTCATTATTAGTTTTCTGCTTAAAGGATACTTGTTTGTAAAGCATAATTGGGTTCATCAACACAACCATAAAGTCTGCTTTAACATTAAAACTGTAACCCACCTGGACAGGTTGGTGTGGACATCAGGGGGCTTCTGACCAGCTCGCGAGGGGAATACAAGGGATCTCTGGTACTGGGGTGTTCGCACGAGTCATCAGAATCAGCATAGTCCTGGTCCACTTTGCCTTGGCTCTCGTGCAGCGAAGAAATGGTAAACGGCTTATTTCTGTAAACCATAGATTGAGATTAGATCTACCCTTACGTCCTTTAATATCATGATGAATCAAAATGGTCAAACAAATACCTCTTTTCTCGTCTCCCATTCCCTGTGTCTCGGAATCCTTTGGCAAAGGGATTGTTGTCTATTTTCAGCTGTGTAATCTTGAGGAGAAAATGAATAAATCAGAAAGTAAGTACAGCTCGACACGTTTTTTAAATCTTTTAGGGCCCTAACCCTAAAAAGACCACTCAGTTGCAATTCCAACTGCCATGTTTTTCTCTAATTTCCTTACATTAAATACACAGTCAGGTGAAACCTTTGTAATACATGCAGGAATAGATTACATTTGCTGTGAGTCTCTGTGGGGAGGCTGAGGGTTACCTTTTCATTCTGATACGCAGTGACAGCTATGAACTCGGTCTCAGGGAAGACATAAGTCCGAAAGGTGCTGTACGGAAGCTTCATGATGTCGTTGGCCCTCACAACATGAAACCTGGGCTGGTATTTATGCATGGAATTCAAAATTGTCTGGAAAAAGACAAACAAAAATGACATGTGATTTTTTTTTTTTATCACCCCTTGTCAATTTACAAAATCCTACAATCATTACATTTAAATTACTTACATATCCATGCTTATCCGAAATGTTATTGGTGAGTTTGAGTTTATGGAAAGCGACGGGCTTGCTCATCCACTGCTCCCCTTTGGACGGGCTGTCCGGGTGGATGTACATGCGCTTTGGCATCTCCGGGTCAGCTTTTCCAGCCACCACCCAGCGGGAGTTGTGGAACTTGTAGCGGCAGTCATCAACAGCGACGATGTCCATCAGCAGAATATACTTTGCTGTTTCAACCAGACCATCTACTCGCACTTTATAAGCCGGAAACATCCTCCTGTAGCAGGTAAATAAACGAATCATCCATTAAAAGTTTATATTTTGACTTTTTGCGAGCAAGCACATCCCATTGTGTCTTTTCGGACAATTTTGTGTTACTTTTAAACCTTATATTGGACGATTTAAACATCTTATCAGAGTGGGAATTGTTTTTTGTCAAAGAAAAATCAAATAACGGTGCAATAATTTAAAAGGAACCCTAGAAATAAGTGATGGGGCCTGATCTGAAACGGATTTAGCTTTTTTTATTATATTTAAAAATAAACACCATAAATAAACAGCCTAATTGCATAGTAAAAAACACAAACAAATGAAATTATTATAGCCTACTTTAAATAACAACGTTCCATAAAGACACTTTCAAGGACTTCATTACAAAACATTATGCTCATTTTCGTCCACGTACCTTCCCGATTTTGTGATAACCATCTCAGTTCCCATTTTGTGGAATTCAGTCCATAAGTGATTTGCATCCAGTGTGACTTTCGGGTCATCCTCCAGCTCTTCCTCTGTCTGCAGGCTCTTCAGTGTCCGCGGGAGAGTTACCGGCTGATGCTGGCGTCCCAGAGCTGCGCGCATCAGCCCCGCGTCGGAGGCAGGGTGCTCCGGGAGAGGCACGGACAGCGACGCCACGTCTGGGAAAGCAAGCCCGGGGAAAAAGGAGGGCTGAGCGGCGTTAAGGAAGGCTGATAAGGGCAAGGCACCTGGTCGATGAGCTTGGAAAGGATGGTAAGACGCCATGGTAGCCGCTGCGTCAACTGGATATCTCATCGGGGCGCGCTGACGGGCGTCTACATCCACATTTCAACAACCTTTTTTGAGAGTGTGTGAGTTTTGCTGCATGACCGAGAGATAAAAGGAGGGAATGCACATTTCCTGGATTCTCCAGGTACTGGGGCAAAAGCAAGGGTGGTCCTTAATGTTGCTCCACCAGGCTGAACGTGCACGTTGGGACCATGCGCAGCGAAGTGAGGACAGAGAAAGTCAAGAGTACTTTCACACGTCTGTCCTCCACCACACGCTTCTCTAATGAGTCAGATAACTCAGACAGCGCCACACTATCCGGACCAATTACAGATTCAGGGCGTGGCTACAGGGAGTTATCCGGATTTGTTTGGTTTAGACAGAATCCATTAACAGCTTTAATTAGCAGTGGCACAGGCTGTGCCACTGCTAATTAAAGCTGAAGGACATTTAAAGTACTTCAAATTATTCTGGTTTTTATTACGTTTTAGTGGGCTATTAAGAATTAGATTATATGTGTATGTATTCTTATGATCATTGGGATGAATATGATTATTGTTGCCTTTATTTTAAATGACTTATGCCAGATAATAACCTTTAGACTCAAGACTCTTTAGAAGCCCACCTTTTTCTTTAGTTTTTTGTGAAATATCCATACTGAAATGCCTATTATTATTATTATTATTATTATTATTATTATTATTATTATTATTATTATTATTACATATCGACAGGTGATGGTCGTCTACTGTTTTTCCAATATAATAATACGTAAACGATTTTACCGGTAGTAAAACAAAAATAAATACCAAGGCAAGATACTGAATTTATAAGCGCGTGCAGGGAGGGTCTTCAAAGTGCAATGCAGGAAAAATATACAAGATATGAATCATTTACAATAATGGTCTGCTACTGGTTATAATACAAAATAGGTTTCGATTAATGTGCTTTTGAACAATTCTGTTGGTTATTTTTGGTGTAAAACATTAGATATCTGTACTCGTACAGTGCTACACAAAATTGCCTTGCATATTAATGGTCTCCTACTGGTAATACTGTAAAATGCTTTGATTTTTTTTGAAAATGTTAAATAACTCCACTGTTATACTGCGAAGTGCTACCAAAAACCCTTCACACATGCATTGTCTACTGTTGGTTATACTACACTAACAAATTACGAAAAACCTAACCAGTAGGAGACTGTTAAAGGTCCCATGTCATGGCCATTTCTATACTGATCATAATTCCATTGTTGAGGTCTATAGAATAGATTTACATTGTGCAATTTTCCAAACTCACATTGGTTTGTCATACAGCATCTCTGTATAGTATGTGTATTCACTCTCTGTCCTAAACGGCTTGTTGGAGCTCCTGCCCCCCCCTCCCTGTGAGCCCAGTGTGCTCTGATGTGTGTTTATGTGTTACAATGGCGTTTATTAGCAACCAGAAAATGACACCAGTAATGACAAACAGATGAGAATGCTGCGTGGGGTCTGGGTGCCTTGTTGGCGGGACGTTGCGAGGCTCGCTGCTGCGAGGAGCGGACAGTGTGAGCTGGCTTACTGGTGTGGTTTCCTGGTCGGCGAGACAAAGCTAAACCCAGCCCGAAACCAGCCCGAGCACACACCCACAGCCTGACTGTGAGTCTGTGTGTGTGCTCACACACAGACTCACAGCCTCGCCGCGTCCCGCCGTCTCAGGCTGAGAAATCCGCGGAGCTGCAGCTGAGAAAAGATTGAGTGTGTGTGTGTGTGAGGAAGTCCGGGATTGGTCCATTTGGACCAATTGGTCCATTTGGGTATGGTCACGTCACTGTACCCAGGAGATCTCCAACGAGGCGTTCTGGGGCAGCACAGACAGGTCTTTTCTGTGTTAGAGTTTTACTCACTACAGGGTGTACTTTGAGTATTTTTGACTCTGCAGACCGTTCACATGCAGAAAAGCTACATAACACACAAGGGGACGGGTAATAACCGGAAAAGCATGCCATGGGACCTTTAAGTGATTTTGTTAGCGCTTTACTGTATGACTGTATTTTTCAAATTTCTCCGTGGTTGGTTCCGTTATGTTGGCTCTACAATAACAGTGGAGTTATTGAATATTTTCCTCAAAAAATTTGGTAAGAAATCACCTAAAGCATTTGTTATACGTTCATGCTCATACTAATTGTCAAATTAAGGATTACTTTGATCATTCTCTTACTCCTAACTCATTTACTTATTCTTCCTTGGAAAATAGCCAAGGATCTTGATGAAGAGTTAATACTTAATCTGGTCATTAAAACGAGTTGGGTGTCAGTTAGCTGGCATCCCACAGAGCTCTCCTGTCACTTCACATCTGCGCAATGTCACTGCACCAAATCCTCAAGTCGCCTGTTCCAGTTTTTGCTCTAGTGCAGCCTACAGGCTATAGCTACTGCTTTAGCTTTGTGAGCACGAGAAAAAACAGAGTTAAGAGTGAACACAACTATTTCAATGAAATCAATGGAAGCATAATTTGTCTGATGAAAAGGTTTTGAGACAAAATGGCAGTGATGACAAGGCAAAAGCTTATTCTCTACTGATGGTATTTAATCGTTGTATCTTCCTTGTTGCTTTCGTTCAATTTTAGAAAAGTAGGTCAAATGAATACATTTGGTGTGTCGTTTTTCGATAATGTGTGACAAGGTGCAGGAAAGGTGGGTTTTTCAGTCTGTGATGGAAAATGTGTAGAGTTTTTGCTCTCTTGATATCAATAAGGAGCACGATCCACCATTTTGAAGCCAGGATAGCGTGTTGGAGTGTATGGTTTAACCATAGGTGTAGCAAGGAATGTATGTCTTGACCTAGTCTTGAAGTAGATTTGGGCAGCCACTGGTAAACAGTGAATGGAGTTTAAGAGGGGTGTAGTGTAGGTGAACTACTGTAGGTTAAAAACCAGTTCAGCTGCTAGAGGGAGATGCAGTAGTCAAGACTTGAGATCACAAGAACCTGGACCAGTACAGTAATGCCTTCTGTGTCAGTTCACTTATAATTAGCCTATTTCATCCTCAAAATAATTTCCAAAAGCTGAAATGCAATGAGTGCAATGTGAAACAAAGTGCTGGCTGACAGTTACAAGGCAAAAAAGGCTTGGGATAGGAAGTGATCTCACAAAATGACCTGCGTGGCTCCTGAAATACTGAAGGGTAATAACTTGTAATCAAAGCCGAGGGGTTCAGAAAAGCATTATCGAGGGAGGACTGGTTTGGAAGGCATCACACTTTATTCCTTTCTGTGAATTGTCCCAGAAACAGCGTCCATGAGGCCTCGTGTCTAGCACAGGCAATGCGCTGAAAAGGTTTTGGGACTGGCGGCGGTTGGGTCTGCTTTTCCTCACTCTGCGCTACTGAGAGTGATGGTCTGATACGCCCCCATCTTTTTCCTCTGGTGCAGCTCCAGAGAAGCGCCAGAACAGGAAGAAGGCAATCAATCTGAGTGATGTTGCATGAATTTCACCTCTGTGGTCATAGTTCACACCTGGGACAAATCCGGAAGAATGTTAGGCCACTGAGGGTTCTTCGCAAGTCATCCAAAGGGCAAACCAGTAAAGAACGTATCACATCTGAAGGTTGGACTTTGATGACAAATGGGAGGAAGAGGACAGCAAGATAACTTAAGTTCAGGTCAGGTGTTGCCTTGGCTCTGTAATGCCTTCTTTTAATCATGACATCATTGTGGTAACATCATAGTCACAACACATGGGTCTGTTTAGCCTGACTGTGATCTAGACGATGGGATTAGTGGAGCTCCAAAAGCAGGGAGCCGCATTACCACAAAAAGGCTTATTAATGGATTCCGGAACAAGTATCTGTCCTGTAATACGCAGGAAAGACATTCTGCCTTCATTTATTTTGCATTACATATGAATCATATGTATATGTGTTGTTACATGAAACCCTCTGTCTATGCTTATCCGAAGTGATTCATGATGATATCACTTTTCAAAGCTCAGACTTTGGTATATTTGCGTGTGCCAGTAAGATGATGATCTCCATTAAAGAGCTTTGTTCTGTATCTTAGAGTACACACATGTGTGGGCACTGTACTGCCTGCAGGCTACATACACATTATCCATGAACGTTAGAAATGAGAGACAGTATTTATTCCAGATTGACACAGTCAATGCAAATGTTGCACTTTACTAACACTCAGTTTTTTTATATTTAAAGGGGCACAGCACATAACTTCCACAGTATACACATGGTAGGGGCATTGACTTTGCTATACTTTCCATATTGTACAATTTGTATGTTTTGAAAAATATCCCAAAAACATCTTTAGCGACATTCTTAACATTGAATACCCCAAGAGCAATTATTTAAATTGTACTTACAACCAATGTAAGAGGCATTTACATCACAGCATCTGTATGGCAAAAAACGATACAAATATGTATATTTATTCAATGTAATGGATTTGAAAGTATGCAACTTCAATGAGGTGCTTTAACACTTATTTTTATCCTTATGCCTGGGTGTGTTTTTCAGGGTTAAAATGCATGCAAATTAGATTAATCGTTGACTCTGAATTGCCTTTAAGTGTTAATGTGAGCATGAATGTGTTTCTATAGTGTATGTCAGACCTTTGATTAACTGGCAACTTCTTCAGGGTGAACGCTTTTCATCTTCCTTTCTGGACATTGCTGTCTTGTTTTTGGACTACAAGTGACAATAGAAGGTGGAACTAAGTACAACCAAACACTGAACAGGACATTTCCTTCTAGACAAAATGTCACAGATAATGTACCTGAAAAAACAAGGTGAAAGTGTTCTAAGATGAAACCACAGAGAGCGCCTAAACCGGAAAACACTTGACACATGGCAAAGGTAACCATAAACACATGCGGAGCATGTTTACTGAGGTAAAAAGAAAATTGTGAGAAGAGGTGTAATTTTCTTATAGACCTCTACACAATTATCCCTGTTGGCTATTAAAGAGAATGCAGATTTATGGTACTTTCACATTAGCATCGTCCATGACACTGTCCCTCTGCAACCCAGCACGAGAAATATTCTGCTTCAAGTTAGTGTTTATCAGGTAAAGAAGCCTTCTGTTTATAAAATTAGCCACTAACTTTCCTTATCAATATGGCGACACAACAAGGCTGCAGACCAGTTGCTGTTGATGCTTTAATGACGTCAATGAGAATGTGTTTGAACCTCCAGGAAACACTTTGTATCTTTACTGGTGACGCTCTGCCAGGCCTGTACAGCACCCATGTGTAATCCTCTCTGTCAGATACTTTATCAAGTAGATAGTACTCCATGCCATGCGGTACTCCAAGCTTGGATAATTCAGCTTCAAACACATCTACCCCGTTCACATGCACACATTATAATTTACAGCCATGTACACACACTTACCCTTTGTTCTGCACTGAAAGCCACCAGTCAGCTTGAAACATAGTTTTATCAGCGATTCTAAAGTCAATGACACAGATGAAGTATGGTTGATATTAATCTCGCTCGACCTCCATAACACAAGCGTCACTTGAGCCAGAGGCTAGCTATTTAGCTCTATGGCAGAGTGACAGAGGAGCTGAATGATACAACAAGAGAAGAATGGATGTATTGAAATAGGAAGGCGATGTTTCACTGCGTTACAAAGACATCTCCTTCCTTTTCTTTTCAGCTAGCCAAGCTAGCGGTGTAGCTTCATGGTTGCTAATGTTTTTTAATTCGTTATGGTCCTGAATTATCAAGATTGAATGGATTGCCATTCCTTTTTTTTTGGACAGACCTTCGTGTTCTTCACAGAATGAATGTATATTGTGATACTCTGTCTTTTTCATTGTCACCGTGTCACCACGGTTGACATTTGTAGAATTGTTCCACCAACTATTGCCAAAGACATTCATGTCCCACTCAGCATGAATTTGTCCAACAGTGTCCAATACTCAATACTACATTTTTAGTGATCCATGTTGGGTTGAATATAAACAATTGTATTCAAATAGTATCTACTGAAGTGAGTTCAATGGATGGTATGAAGTGAATATTACCTAGAGCAACTGTTCTTTATATAGACTTTTAAAACACGATTTAACTGGCAGCCAACTGAAAGCACCTCAATGGGAAAATAGGCGTTCAGTATCAGACATGCCATCATTGATTAAAAATATAGCATAGCACTTCGAGGTTGAAATACAGTTATTGAGAGAGAGAGAGACGGCTCTTATAGCATTTGTTGAGGCCAATTCTATGTGATTTAGTGTGAATGGTCGTGGGTGTATCCACTGACCTTTGAGAGAGAGAGAGACGCCTTGTCTACGAGATAAACCTAATGTTGTAGTAATGAATTTTGGGTTGCATTAACCCATTTGTGGTAGTGTTTCAAGCTCAGACTTTGAGCGTCTGGGATTCCAACCTAATCGAATGAAAGAGAGGCAGAGACACAACTAATTATAAAGAGAGGGCCATGTCATTGTTCTTACTGCAGGGACTATAAATATATAGCCCCAAATGTAATCAGGGCATAATAGACACACTGCAAGAGACGCCAGTCAATTCTAACCATGTTAAAGCCTTGTGAACTCGCAGTGCAAAGTGGCACTGGCTTCGAGACGTCCAATGGCTTTTTAAAACAAGCATCTTTTGTTCACTTAATGGAATCAGGGAATATGTTTGCTTCCTAAACAAGTTGAACATTGGACTCATTGGGATGGCAGACAGACGTCTTATTTTGGAAACAAGCACCGGGCTTAATAGAGTTGACTCCCTGTAGAGGCACTATAACTTTGTTTGTTTAGATTTATTGGAATTACAGCAAGACGTGTTTGCCTACAAATTCATTTAGCAGGCTTTCAGATGGACTAACTGATGACTGTATGTGTGGCTGACAGTTTTGGAAGCCCCTTGCATGCATGTTTTGTAATACTCTAGCATTCAAGAGGACAGAGCTTTCTCATTTTTTTGTAAAACGACATACATCAACATTGGAATTGCAAGTTTGAATACAGTAAAGTGATTTAGTGTTGATATTAGATCAGATAAAGACGTACTTATCATATTATGTGTAACCTTTCTATGATACAACCTGTTTAGGGTATTTATGCATGCACTACACAGACAGTTGGACATATAAAATATTGAAATATTGGCTTAGTCTTTGGATTAACTATTTATGAGAACTATTTTAGAGACATGGAACCACCATAGGATACTCAGTCAGACAAAAACATGTTAAAAGGAAGAGAGATTTCATTAAATTAAATATATAATCACAGCTGCAGGCATTTAACATGAGTTCAAAAGTGTAAAAAATGAAATAAAAATACAATAAAACATAAACAGTAAATGTGTACATGTCAAGAGTAGAAAATATGTATTTCAATAGAGAATACACAATATAAAATATACAGAATAAGTTACTCTAAAATAGAACAATCTATTACTAAAATGAAAATGTATAAACTCGAAAATTGTATTTAAAGAGCAGTGAGGTATAACATGTGCAAATTGTTCAGGGTAATGGAAAGGGAAAATAAATAAATACATACACTATAAAGCTTTAAACATGATAATAAGATAGTAAAACAGGTCATGACGGAGATAATACAACAGGTCATGTCTGAGTGAGGACAATACTTATAACAAAGGTTTACTGTAGGCCTATATCCTGTGGGATTTTTCAGCTCTTTGGTTGCTTTGGCGCATCAGATTTGCTGTTAAATTATTTACTCCATGTCTTTTCTAAGCCTGCTACTCCTGTGCATTTTATGGTATCCAAAAGCGTCAGAAATCCCATCAGAGCCGCAGAGACAGCCAGCAGAAGGCTTTTTGTTAGAGTTGCCTCTTAAGCTCTACCGTGCTTCACCTAAAACTCTTTTTGGGACAACATCTTTCAGTTCTTTGGGTACCCCCAGTAGCAGTATGATGGCCTTAAGTGTCTTCTGCGCATAATACTTTCAACACTTTGTGTGCTTTTCTTTCTGGAGCAGAAGGGACCCTTCATAGCCAAATAAGGCTGCCTCCATGCCTGAGGGCATCTGACAGTGGTGGATGGGACCTGGGAGGACATGAGGGCTCCACAGTACTCAATATTACATGACACGGCACGGCAGCTCACTTTACAGAGTAAAGCTACAATGTAAAATTCTCTGATTATGCTGAACATGAAATATCAATACACGTAGATGCAGTGTATTCTGAAAACGTCCTGGTGTCTTAAATAATATCTCTTTCCAATTAGGTGTTTTTGTTTGTTTGTCTGTCAGCAGGATTACGGAAAAACTACTTGCCCAATGTCTATGAAACTTGGTGTATGTGTGTAGCATAGGCAAGGAAGAGCGCCATTAATTCTGGAATGGATCCAAATCAGTGGGTAGATACAAAAATCATGTTTTACTTTAATTAGTTTTGCGAGATAGTGGCACATTGTATTTATAGTATCCTATTTATATATATTTTAGTAACAGGTTGGTCTATTACAGTGAATTCTAACTTATTTTGCATTTTTTAATGGTATTTCTTTAGATACTCTATAGAAATATATTTCTGTGGATGTGTATTTATTTTTATTTTATTGTATTTTATACTTATATCTAATTTAAATCTTATTGTATGTGCTTCATTTATGTGTTTTTAGAATAGGTTGGAATCCAAAAACGTTTTGACATTTCCCAAATGTTCCTAATTGCAACCATACAAAACACACATGCTTTCCTCTTTGCCAAATACTGTGTTTTTCGCCATCATAACATTGACTGAAGCTGATTGTAGAACTTTTCTTGCTGCATTATTGCTTCATAAGGTGGTCCCATAAAAAAAACATAAATCCATTATATAGTTAACCTCTTAAGTCCTGGGCCTGTTTTTCAGGTCTCAGGCTCGAAAATGACATTCCCAGAACAAATGACCATATCTTCCCTTCTAAAAGGGTTAAATTAATAATCTTTATTCTCAAAGTAATGATAAACCTGTGAGTTGGATGTAGAAAAGTCAGAATCAATATAGATGTTTTTTATTTGAAAGAAAATTCAGATTTTACATAGTAAAAAACTGTAAATTATAGTGTCCGTCCAAAGATTCTTTTTTACTTATAGTGAAAACTACCCTTGGATGATGGGTTAGTAGACTAAAAGCTGTAGGAATCCAAAGTACAACATATAATAAGTACCCTGTATCAAGATTGATGCAAAACAAGTGAAATTTGACCTTTTTAGAGAGATTTAGCCAAAAACCCCCACTTCTGGGGTCATTTGGGTGGATTTGACGTATCTCTGGCCCCCCTTGCTCAATTTTGATGAATGAAATCTCTTTATAACCGCTAGAGCCAATGGAATCGAGGGGAAGTTATATACACACCAACACGTTAACAAATAAGGAGTGAGAGTGACGCGTTACCAAAACCGGAAGCTGCATACACTCTGGTGGCTACCATTAGCAGCTAACTTTTCCGCTCCGATTGTTACATAAAAAATGTAATTATGGATTATAAATATTTTTTTCAAAGGCACAGGTACATTATCAACCTATGGATCAACAGTTGTAGCATTTTTTTTTTTCGTTTTAATGCCATTGAACACGTCTTTTGACCTAATTGACAGCTACGGTGAGACGATCTGCCGTAAATGCTCCGTAAAGGTACGTGTTGTGATGTCTGTGTTTGCTTCCCCTGTCGCAAGTTCGGATCGCTCAGTGATGATACTATAGCTAAATACTCTGTGGAGTCTCAGCTTTAATCGGCTATATTGTATGTGCAGCTACCATAAGTAATAAGGGTATCTTTATCTTGAATTGTGTGCCACAGTACGTTAGACTTTTTTCGCTCAGGGGTCATTTAGACGCTTCTTATGAGACTTGTGTTTTGTTTTGGTAAAAATGGTTCATATCTTTAGTTAGCTGAGATTCTTCCCGTTAATCTGGTGCTACACATTAATAGTTTCATAAATGTTAAGAAGCCCTGAGACATTATCTCGAAAAGAAAACGGTGGGAGGGGTCCAATGGGGGGACCGCCGTGCTTAAGAGGTTAAGCAATAAATAATTAATTAATTAATTAATGCTAATTACTTTATCTAAGTACAGTATATCCCACAGCTTTGCTATGTCCCATCAGAGGTTTATCGAAGATTATCTCATTGTGGTCCGGAAATTAGTGCTGCAGAGCTGACCCCAGGTAACTTCTTTAGGATTTGGGCGAAGTTAGATTACAAACACAGGAGGTGAAAATGAAATTACACTAACTCCCGGTCTGTTACAGGATGAAGAGCTTAGTGAACTGAGAAGACCCCAGATCTGAGATGCTGTCCACCAGAGTGAGACGGTACCACTTTACAATAAGACTACACTTATAAAGGGTTTACGAAATAGTTTTTAATTCATTTATTAATTAGGTTGTGAACAGAGTTGGGTGTAACGCGTTACAAAGTAACGCGTTACTGTAATAATATTACTTTTGTCGGTAACGGAGTAGTGTAACGCGTTACTTTTATAATTCAGTAATCACACTACAGTTACTAACATTGCCCCGACACGCGTTACTTCGTTACTTTTATAAAATCAGTCATAATCACACTGACAGACAAGAGGGGTTTCCGCCGCAGGTTTATATGTACGTAATCTGCGCGACTTGCGCGTCCACATCTCCACGTGCAGTGCTGCATAAACATGGCAGAGTCAGCGATAACTTTCGAGGGGTGGAGGTATGCCCATTATTTTTGAGTTCGTCCGAAGAATAGACAGGAATGTGACAGTGAGGTGCAAACTGTGTCCAGGCCAGAAGCTGTTATCCACTGCTGCAAACACCACGTCAAACCTCAACAAACACCTGGAAAGAACACATGCTAAGGTGAAGCTAATAGCTAACGACCCCCGAACCCAGAGTGAGGATGTTGTGAGTGCGCCGCCGCCGACTCCGAAGCAGCACAAATTAGAATTTGGAGGACCGGTAACCAAAGCAGAGATGGACAGGCTTGTAGCATCCTTCATAGTAGAGGTAATGTTTTCCATTTGCACAGTGGAATCACCATCGCATCGTTCAGAGATATACTGCGCAAAATACAGATAGCAGGAGACAGAGGACAGCCATAGTCAGAGCTATCTGGATCAGTCTTATGCGACAATGGAAACTGAACTAAAGAGAACATTTGAAACTTTAGCAGTCTGCGTGATCTGCCTGTAGGGAGGGGCGGGCCGGCCCTGCGAGTAAAGTAACGAGTAAAGTAACGAGTTACTTTATGTAGAGAGTAACGATGTAGTGTAATATATTACTTTTTTTTAAAGTAATATGTAATATGTAATATATTATTTTTTTTTAGTAACGACCCCATCTCTGGTTGTGAACACTTTATAAATCATTAATAAGCTTTTATAAGACATGACATAAACAGGGCAACTGTGACCAGTTGATTGCCAAATAGTGAGCCGACATTTATCTGTACTGCTAAGCCTTATATTGGCTACTTAGCTTACTTCGTCTTCTTCATCCGCCAGCATCCTTGGTATCTGTTGTTCACTGAGTTGATTCTCGCTAAGTAGCCAGTATAAGGCTTAGTCCTCTTGCCAAATAGAGAGCCCATTATGTATCTGTACTGCTAAGCCTTATTAAAGGTGGGGTAGGTAAGTTTGAGAAACCGGCTCGAGATCGCTAGAATTTGAAAATACACAACCGGAGAAAATCTGCCACTTCCTTATAGAGCCCCTCCTCCAACACACACGAACGCGCACATGACCAATGAGGGCACGAGATAAGTTTGTGCACAGATGGAAGGCTGACAGGCAGGTAGGCCATCCAGTTACTTTAGCCGGGCCGGCTAAAATGATTGGTCGTGCTTTTTACAGTACTACGGCTTCCACAGATGACATTTTTTTATGGATTTTTTGTCAAAGCACTTAAGATATTCATTGCTATCGGGATGTTAAGAGCAT
The DNA here is from genome assembly GCF_902827165.1 of Trematomus bernacchii. NCBI lineage: Eukaryota > Metazoa > Chordata > Actinopteri > Perciformes > Nototheniidae > Trematomus > Trematomus bernacchii. Next base: position 3,334,537 of record NW_022987513.1, read on the forward strand.
TCCATGGAATATAACAAAAAGTGTATCTCGAGCCGGTTTCTCAAACTTACCTACCCTACCTTTAATGGTAGTAACTCATTGTTTTACACTTTACAATAACGGCCTGTCCACACAGCGGCGTGCGTTGAAGCTTCAACGCTTCTGCCCATTCACTTTGAATGGGGTGACGTCACGCTTCGCCGGACTGCATTGTGGGAGCGAAGCGTAACTTCAAAAGCGTTGCTCGCTGCAAAAGTTGAGCAATGTTCAACTTTTGAAGCTTCGGCGGAAGCGTAAGCCAATCGAATCATATGCCAGTACAAGCTCTAGCCAATCAAACCGCGTGCTTGTGTGTCCGGGGCGGGAGATTCATGTGATTGGTTGTTGGTTGAGTTTCAGCCCCCCCCCGCCGGCAAGCTTCAACGCACGCCGCTGTGTGGACGGGCCGTTAGGCTCCCTTTTGGCACTTATAAATGTTAGTAACTCGTAAATAAATGGTCATAAAGAGATGCCAAAGAAATCAAGATGGAAGGGGGGGAATCAACTCAGTGAACACCAGATACAAGGATGCTGGCTGATGAAGAAGACGAAGTAAGCTAGGTAGCCAATATACTTAGTCATCTTGCCAAATAGTGAGCCTGTGTCGATGTATGAAAACTATGTTAGAACTGGTTTATAAATGGTTCTTAATGATTAATAAAGTGTTTACAACCTAATTCATAACCTAATTATAAACCCTTTATGAATCCTTTATTAGGGTAGCCTTATTGTAAAGTGGTACCAGTGAGACTTTTTCAGTTTTTTAAGTGATATTTTTTAGGGTTATATAATGACTTGCATCAGATGATTTGTGTCTTGTCAGGCCGAATATCTGTCTTCTGTTGACTCTTCTTATCTTTGCGCCATGATTCAGACTGCATCTGTGCTCCAGAGATTTGCTAATTGGTGACCTTGCATTCCCCAGACAAGATTATCTTTACCATCCACCTGAAACACCCTTTCTATTCAGTCAGCCTGTTAGGAAACATGAGTGTGTACTTGGAAATGCAATGGATTGAATATGCAGTTTAAAGTTCTAATGAGAAGATTACTTTTAAGTGTTGCGGATCCCTCTATCCAAAAAGACTTAGTCAGGTTTGCTAACACCTGTAAATAATAAGCTTGTTAATTACCACTAGGCACAAGTTTAGCGTTTATTTATGCGGCGCACACCTATACACTCCAACTCACCTGCACACCAAACTCAAGTATACATGGCAAACTTAAATCATCTTCCTTCTTCATACAAATAAATAGACATCCTTGTCTGAATAACCTTCAATTATATATGTATTCATTCTGCACTTTCATGCATTTATTTCCAAGAAAAAAGGGTAAAAACATAAATACATTTTACACTCCCAGCAAAGAATGATTTTTACTGCTTAGCTGTTTGAAGAGGCCCTATCATGCTTTTTAGGGTTTTCCCTTTTCTGTTGTGTTATATTGGTTTGAATGCATGTAAAAGGATGGCAAAGTCTAAAGTCCCAAAGTTTGCTCCAGAGGGAGTTTCTCTCCCACTGCCTGAAACGTCTCAAATGGACTCCTTTGTTTACATTCATAACAAAGTGACATCAGTATGTAACACTTGCGCTTTATAGGCTAGCACTCTGACATATTGTACGTTATAGGCTAAGGGGCGGGACATCCCTAAACTGTTAAGGGTAAAAAGAGGTGCTGCAGCACAGGCAGTATGAGAAAAACAAATCACCTTTTTAACTTTAATATTTCACCCGATGGCTCAGAGTAAATTGCTTTTGTTTGCGTAAATTAGAGGGGAACAACTCACACCATTGTGATTTTGTTGAGATTATTACCATCCTGGCCAAAGTTACAGAGGCGGGGCCAAATCCGGCAGCAATAACGCCAGATCTGCCAGATTTAGAAGCCCACCTGCCATTTTATACACCTTGAATCCAGAGTCAAACGTAAAAGTAGAGGGGAATAACTGAAACCACTGTGATTTTGGTGAAATTATGACCATCCTGGCCAAAGTTGCGGGGGAGGGTGCCAGATCTGTACTTTATCGTACGTTTAGCCCTGGGGATCAAGTGCTAGACTTGTTGCCTTTAGTTGCCTCTACTTTCAGACAACATTTGTGAGACCCTACTCGGTTGTGCGTCAGGTGTCAGATCAGAACTTTGTAATCTCCACCCCAGATAGGAAGAAGTCCACCCAGTTGTGTCACATAAACCTGTTGAAGCCCTTTTTTCTCGTGCTGTTTCAGGAAGTGAAGCAGGGGTTAGACCGGCAGCTGTGGCAGGGTCTCCTCAGTCCTTGGTGGAAAACGAGGTTGATGAACTTGTTCAACCAACAATTCAGAGTCCCTGTGTAAACTTGACTTGTTACTATAGGACATTTGCCACAGTCTAGACTTGATGATATGTGCTCTCTAATCAGGTCATATCCTACCCTGTTCTCAGATGGTTTTTTTCGCAAAATAAATGCCGTAACCAAGCCAGATAGCTTTCCCCTACGTCGGAGGGAGGATTGTGTGGATCACGTTGGCTTGGCTAAGTTTCTTAGCAAGTTTGATCTTCTTAAAGGTTTGTGTGACAGGTTAATATGGTACATTAATAGCCTACTACTAGCCAGCAGTGGTGAACCGTCAGGGCCTTCAAGGTATTCAGAGAATACTCTGGAACACTCAGATTAAACAAACAAACAAATCGAATTAACTATACTGTATAAATAAAATGTAACAAAATGTAAATAAAATGAATAAATGAGAATCGTATCTGTGTTGTTGATCTCTAATATTACAGTGTTACGTTGATTTGTTTGCACTACCATTTGAGTGGTTTTGTGTCAGAAAAAAAATGCAACCAATCAGATATTTTTCTGGGTCTCTGGGAAGAATATCCTTCAACCAAGGTATTCTATATCCTTGATAGAATGCCGTGGCCGTTACATTGAATGAGAGCGTACGTTTGGAGGGGGGAGAGGGGGTGTCTACAGAAGGTCCAGTTGTAGACACGGTCCGCCACTGGTAGCAGAGAGCATTGCTTGTTGTTAAAACATATATTAAAGTGAAAATGATTATATAGTCCGTAATGTAGTTAAATTGTAAGATGTTTGGAAAGGATAAGAAGGTATTCTATCTGCGCTTGTTTTCTGTTAGTTTTGGTGACGTGTGAATCTGTTAAACTGCAATTGACTAGATGGCCTTGATCTAGGAGCTGTAGATCGATTGCTTTTGTCTCCTGCCACATATGTGGGGGTTTCGCAACTTTCCTCACTTGAGTAAAGTTACCGCGATCACTTTGACTCTTGTCATTATTTCTCCCCTTATATCAGGTATGTTGACAGTGCAAATCGGGTTTAAAGTATAACATAACATGTTAAAGAGTGCTTTGTAGCGGTTCTGTGACTTGTTCAGTGGGTTATGTTAAGTTTTGTCAACTTCTGCTGATGTGTGTGATAGCGCGAGAATCAGTGGCGGCCGGCCCATAGGGGCGCTAGGGGCGCCGCCCCACCTCTTCCAACATTATAGATTGTCATTAAAACATACTTTAATTTTATTAATTTCATACTTTTTTTTATTAACAAGGTACACAGGGCTCGACATTAACGACTGCCCGATGGCCCGAGGCAATCTAGTATTTAGCTCGGGCAATGAAGCCTCACCTACTGGTTGCCCGATCAGGCAATCTATTATGGCAATTGTGGAGACGTGTCAAGCGGTTGGAAAACGATGAAAAAGTTGCCAAAAGTCGGTCAACCCGTCTTTCTTCATGGACGTCGCCATTTTGTGTGCTTCGCGGATGGGCTCGGCTCCTCTTGACTGCTGCTCGGGTCTGCTCGGTCAGCTTCCGGATGAGGAGGCATTCGTTCGACCAACCTCGCGATGTTCGGGCTGGCCCGGTCAATACGATTTCTATACAATGAATACTACCCGGACAATGAATCGAATGCAACCACATTTTTGCATTTTTCAGGGCAATCTCTATTGGGCTCAGGGCCATCTGTAAATTAGCTTAGATGGCCCAAAAAATCCTTAATGTCATGCACTGGTACATATTATATAGTTGGTGTCAGTAAAATGTATAATCTACGATCAAATATAGATTAAAATTGTTATACGATGTCTAAAGTTACTGATAAGTCACGTGTTTCCTGCTTGGGGCGCAGAAATCTTTGCCCATCGACTCTCGTTATAAGTAGTGCATGTGCAGTCCCTACCTCTTCAATACAACAGATAGGAGCAGCTCGGGGCGCACACAAGCTGCGCCCTGAGCATTTAATGCAGCTGTTGATGGCGCCAACCTCTAGGTGGCAACAGGAGCGCCAGTGAGTGATTGATTGACGTTGACGTTGAGTAAGAGAGAGTTGGAAAGAGACTGAGTGTAAACAAAACTAGGAAAATGATGTTAAATCACTTAAAGAAACACCCTTTGAGAGGAGGACACTGGAGGGAAAGCTGAAAGTAAAAGAGCTCGGACCTGATCAGCCTGACATAGGCAGGAGTTACGGGCCGTCTCCACGGCAGCGTTAAAAAAATCTTGGAGGTGGGCGTATCTGAGGCTTGGGGATTTTTTTGCGATCAACCAATCACATGAATCTCCCGCCCGCGACATATGAAGCCAAAAAGCCCGAAGTAAACTGGATATAAACTCCCCAAAACAGGCGAAAACATACCACTGTCTCTGCCACCTCCCTCCATGCCTGGCTCCTCCGGTTTATATACCGGTAGGTCTGGTCATAAAGCACCGGGTGATTGATTCGCTACCGCTAATTTCTCCTCCATGTTTTGGAATATGAGGAAATGACCTGCGGTCTGTCTCTCCCAGCATACACGCCGTTTGATTGGCTAGAGCTTGAACTGTCAGATTTGCGTACACGGGATTTGATTGGCTGACGCTTCCTCCTCAGCTTCAAAAGTTGAACATTGTTCAACTTTGGATCTTGAAAATCCTGAGAATCTCCGCTCGCCTGCCCACAATGCATTTCGGCGAAAGCGAAAAAAAGTGACGTCACCCCATTCAAAGTGAATGGGCAGAAGCGTTTCAAGATTTTTTAACGCTGCCGTGGAGACGGCCCGTTAAGGACAGAGGAAGTCAGTATACGTGCTCTTTTTCAAGGAGCTGGTTTAGCAAGAAAGCTGGGCTAACTACCTGTAGCAACACTGGTGCTTTATTTTGTTTCCCCTGCCTCCTTTTTCAAACGTCAGGATCAGACCAGTCTATGGACCATGACCCAGCATGGATCCAGACAGATGTGAGTGACTTAAAGCACATATCAAAAAAACTAAAAAGCATGAACAAACTAGAGTCCACATGGATGATGCTATGCGACTAGCCATGTTTAGGAAAGTAAACACAGCTGTCCAATGAAGGCTACAGGATAGGGATCTGTAAGCATAATAAGGAGGTTGACACAAACAGGCACATCCTTTCTAAAATAATAAACTGTATCAAGTGCTGTGGTGCCTTTGAGCAAGCCCTGCGTTGTAATATGACATGTATGTATGTTTGTGTATATGTTTGCTTTTGGAGAAAAATGCAAGAATGGCGAGAATGTGTGTTTAGCTAGGTCCCAACTTGGCTATACAGTATAAACAAGCACAGCGGAGCCGCGCGCTTGCCGCCATTTTGTGTAAGCACACTAAGTTATAATACTGCGTAATATATTGTGGTTAAAGAATTCTGTTAACAGGTTTTAGCTATCTTGTTGTCAGTGATTGACTGTAGAGATTAAGGAGTCTAATAATTACAATTACAGTATTAATAGACAAGTTTATTTACTCAGTTACAAGAGTATGTGTGTTAGTAATTTGAAAGGTGTTGCATATTTGTAAATGCACTTGAGTTACCGCAAGAGAAACATCACTTTGACTCTCGTCATTATTTCTCCCCTTATATTAGGGGCGTAACCATAGACTGTATATATAAATGGACGTAGGGTCCGTGACGTCACCCATAGGATTCTGCAGAGTTGCCGAGAAGCCCTTAGTAGGCGGAGTCGGCCACTAACGGCTCGACAGTGACGTCTGAGTCTAACTCCCGCCTGCTACATCCTGCTCCAAATAAGGGCAAAGAGGCGGAGCCGAGGCGGGACCTTCTGCCTCCAGCTGGGAAGTAACAGAGCTAGCTCAAGCTAAGAAGCTAAGCTAACATGCTTCCCCATCAGCACACTGCCGTCACATTTTACGTTTCTAAGGTAAGCGGACATGAAACTATTCAGCAAAACTATAAATAATAATCTAAGTTATTGAGTTTTTAGCATAATACTTCAGAATCTTAAAATCCCTTAACGTTTGTATGCAATGTGCTAAATGCAACACTGGAATCAAGCAAATATTAATATGTTTGCATGACATTAGTTATTTATATTTTGCTATCACTTAATTATACGTTTAATACATTTAAGTTAAGCTAAGGTGCATGTGATGGTAGCTAGTTAGTGCTCTTACCTGTGAGGCCTCCTCCAAACAGCATTATAACCAGACTGTATCATTACAACTATAAGTACCAGTTCTAGATCCTTGACTTTAGACAAACAATTCAAAAGACAAAATGTATTTAAAGACCAATCTTTATTTGAAGGTGCCTCTTAACCTGGGATATTAGTTATACAGTAATAGTATTGACAATCTAAAAAAACTGAGCAACTCAACAGTCAACTTTATATTTCTTATTGTCTAAAGCATTTATTATTTTCATTTTCCCCTCTCATATTCAGTGTGGACGGATTGAGACAGCGTGGTGTCCAGAGAGCTGCAGAGACTTCAGGGAGAAACCTCCGTGTGATGGACGTCCTGTCTGTTGGTTTGGAGAGGACTGAGGGTCTTTCCTCAGCGAGGAGGACCAGGCCTGATGGAGGAGCCCATGCATAGCTGATACCACCTGATCAGGCCTAGTCTGTCACTTTATTTGACTAAATGTGTTTACTTATACATTTAATAGGTTTACACCTTCTGTCCATATGTGCTTTTTTATTTAAAACATGTTTGATTAACTTTTGGTTCAGATTTCAATAAATTGAATTTGTATTTATACTCCTTTTGTCCATTATTCTTACTGAAAATGTTAGATTACACATTCACATCCGACTGAAGATTGGCCCCATTTATTTGCGTTGCAAACTCTGCGGTACAAGGTACATGTTGTGAAGCTCATAAAGTGAGGCAAATAGAATTAATCAGCTGATGGAGTGTAGATGTGGAAATAGGTGCATTCGATCAGCTGACTTCACAATAAAAGTAGTTTCTTAGTGAATGTCCTGTACTGGTCTTAACATCTCATAACATCAGCTTTTCATTTTCCTATTGGATGTTCTTCTTGACCCTCAGAGAAGGAGAAAATGTTGAGTCGTGTCTTTCAGGCATGTCCTTTCCTAACAAAAATTACAGGAAACATAAAACATATTATTGCAGAACAAGTGTGTTATTTATGAAAGAGGTGTGCTTGTGTTTAGGGGCTGTAGATATAATTATTTTGTAATTGTAATGTTTTATTTTATTTCAACAGTGAGCTACAAAGACAATCAGATTATGAATGAACAGTATGAATTCATCAACATTGAAATATATTTTATTATCAAAATAATATTTAACTGTTATCAAAACTTAGTGCAACTGTAGAAGCTTGCTCTGTTGTCTCACTGAAATCATAACTTTTACCACGTTTTTTACAGACAATATTGAGAGATAAATAGCAGTTGTCACTAATAGCTTTGCCTTCAATACCTTAAATTAGAAAGCTGACAGTCATATTGCTTGTTAACATCTAAATGTAACCCTTTGCATGGAAAAAACCCTCAACTTCACTGATGTGTAGGTGATCTAGTATTTAGTATTGTTTAATGGAATGTATATCAGTGTATTAAAGTCAATACTTCATTTATTTAAAGGGCCCATGTCATGGCCATTTCCACTGATCATAATTACATTGTTGAGGTATACTAAAATAGATTTATACTGTGCAATTTTCCAAACTCACATTGGTTTCGCATACAGCATCTCTGTCAAGCATGTGTATTCAGCAGTATTCACTTTCTCCACTAAACGACTCGTTGGAGCTCTTGCCCCCCCCTCCCTGTGAGCCTAGTGTGCTCCGATTGGTCAGCTCGGCCACTCGTTCTGATTAGTCAACCACCAGAGAGGCTGCGCCCATGTCAGTGCTTTTCCCGGCTGCTCTCAGCGTAACATCAGTCTTATCATGGCGTCGGTACAGCGGTATATTTTATATACATATATATTTTTAACTGTTGTTATAGAAGAGTGTGACGGCCTCAGGGCCTTTGTCTTACGGTGGGGTGGAGCTGAAGAGGGTAATCAGCGCGATCACGGACACCTCCGTAGCCGGTGCTATTAATCCCAGCGGCCCGGAGTCTCTCTCCAAAGCGGCTGCAGAAGGACGAACTGAGCGACCCTCTCCCCTCGACCACCTGTCTCTGCATTTACTACAATAAATGTGCCGTGGTTTTGTAAACTCGTGTATGTCTCCTTGTATTTCCGTTGTGGCCTACGAGCTACTCTCATAACAAAGAGTAAGTTATTTTTACCCGTTATAAACTACTACTGTTTGATGAGAAATCAAATCATGGTTTGCTATATATGAATTCAGGGAAGAAAGGATAGGCCTACTAAGTATTTCCATTAAACTTTATTTTTAGAAATGTACAAAATGAACATAAATATACATATATACACGGTATATCATCCATTCCTCCTCCTCGCATCTTGCCTGCGCACAGTCGGTGCGGTGCCTTTTAGCACCCTCAGTAGTAGTAGAATCCCTTCCCCGTCATGGATTGTCCGCCAGGATCTGGCTGGACGAAATCAAATGCAAATCACAAAATATTAGAGAAACTTAGTTGTTTTAGATTCGTTAGTAGTAGTTGTGTAATGAACAGCTTGCCTGCTAATATGCTAACCTAGCTTTGTTTACCTTGGTAGCTAACACGATATGAACGTTAGCTTGGAGGAAAGGCAATTATAATGCAGTGTAATAAAACTACTATGAACAAAAGCTAGTGGTTCATATTAGGCTAGCAATAACGTGTTTATAATTGCAATCGTATACGGGTATTCTGCTACGTTCGGTCATACAATGTAACTTGCATGAATACATTGTTTTGCGCTAGCATACAGCTAGCCTCGTTAGCTACATGCAGTATATGTACGGTCACAATGTACGGTAAATCACAGTACAGTATACTGTATGAGTATTCCGTGTGTGTGACTGCAGACATTCTCCTGCCATGACAAACATGTAAGGCCATCTGCTGACATTGTAGTTGATATATTTAAACGCTAGCAACGTAGCATCACAAAAATGTTTTTCTGACCGAAACTAGCTCTAGCTCCGTGTGTTAGATCGCTACGCCAGCTATAATGTAATTACGTTTCGCGACTGACCGGCAAATCACCCGGAGTATACTGTCAATAGGTATTTTGTGTGTGAATGCAGACATTCTCCTGCTATGAGATACATGTATGCAAGGCCATCTGCTGATATTAGAGTTGATATATGGAAACTCTAGCAACTTAGTTAGCACTGTGTCAATGGCTTAGCAGTCCAACACAGTTTACACATTTAAACAGTCTTGTTTGATAAATACACAAATAACAATGCAAACTTACAGGTTGTATACCCAGATCTTCCCCTGCTCCAAACGGTCCAAACAAGCTGTGCATATCCGGCCTCAAACTGGGCAATGTTTTGGAAGCTTTCGTCTGTGAAATGCCGGTTCTTCGAACCTCTGGAGGAGGAACACGACGCTGCTGGTGTGGCCATAGCTCTTCGGGATTGGTCCATTTCGTTCCGGGTACCGCATGACATCAGGCGGTACCCGGAACTAAATGGAAGACTCAAATGGGCAGTGACGTATCTCCAACGAGGCGTTTTGGGGAGGTATTTTCTGTGTTAGAGTTTTACTCGCTACAGGGTGTACTTTGAGGGTTTTGACTCTGCACACCGTTTACATGCATAAAAACCTTCATAACACACAAGGGGACGGGTAATAACCGGAAAAGCATGACATGGGAGCTTTAAACCAATATCTTTCTTGATTCTTTGTACAGTATGAAAAAAGAGTATTTGTACCTGTGCTGAAGTTCACTGCTGTGAGGAGTCCAGTTCTGTCTCTCACTCTCTGGTCCATCCTGTCTGCATCACCTGGAAACTTTAAACAAACAGATATATATGTAAAGAACCATGTGTACAAACAATATAACTTATTCTCTTCTGTTGAACATGTTGGATTGTGTATTGTCCGAGTCAGGGTTCTTTTTATTTTACTGTAACTTTGGAAGTTGTGTTATCAATGCTGTTGTGTTACTGTTTATTTGATACCAATTTGGTAATGCACATTTCCTGCTGAAATACATGCATACCAAGTTACTGCGTGGCACTTTGGTTTTGATAAAACAGTGTAGTTCCACTATATAAACGTTACATTCATAATCAAACGAGACAATCTGCAAGATAATGAGCTATTTGTTGTTATTTTTAATGCTTGTCCTTCACACGTTAATCAAATAAAATAAGTACCGATACATAGCAGAACAATTGTGGCGATGTTCAGCTTAATAAGCCTTGTTCAACATAATTTATTTAGCTAATACTACAGCGGGCTGCAGGCGAACCAAGTCTGCGTTTCGCTGCATTCCTTGATCTCCAGTTATAATGCCGGACTCCGCCGCCGGCCGAAGCTAACGGAGCCGCCGGGACGCGCTAGCGAGCTAGCCCCCTGCGGCTCCGTTAGCTTCGGCCGGCGTGGACTCCGGCGGCCACCACTGGGATAATTGGGTCCCCTTTTAACATTTGCTCCCGTTTAGCATTATGGGCGTCACAGCCATATACTATAAAGGCTGAATCATAAACTAAACTGTATATATATATACACATGTATAAAGGGTTACGTCCTTAGCTGGCTAATAAGCTACATAATAAACTACATAACAAGCTAAACTAACAAGCACACAAACACCTGCTAACGGGATTAACATGTATAATATTATCATTTTACTCACCGAAAAAAGCTGAGAGTAGACTTCTTGGAAGGTCTGTTAGTACATTCAAGCGCACAGCACTACATTTCAATTGTCTGGTATTTGTAACAATATTCCCTAAAAGGCACAATCACCACGAACACGGCTAAAGGGTCAAGTACAGCAACTACAACTAACTAACGTTGTAGCCTAGCAGAGTGGACAAATTGCTGTTAGCTGACAGTGAGGCACGTACCTGTCCATCAAAGTGACCACGCCCTAATTTATGCAAAAACTTTAAGACCTAATATAAATAAAAGGGTCGTGTTAGAAAACAATTCACTCACAGATCCATAATCATGAAGGTGGAATCTAACTATATTCATAATAATATTTATTGGATCCATAGGTAGAAACATGTTTTTTTAGGCTGTGAAATTGGGCATTTTAACATGGGGCTCTATGGAAATTGCTCCTTTCTGCAGTCAGCGCCTATCGGCCAATATATGAACTGCAGTTTGTGGCACTTCCGCATTGGCGTCCCGGCTCTTCCCCAGAGTTTGCCGCTTGGGCGTAACACTGTCAAGTACCACTGACCCCACGGGCCAGTGAAATTGCATCCTTTATAACACCTACCAGATTGTACTCCTAGTCTCCTACACGGTCATGCCATTTGGTCTAAGAAACACACCGGCTACATTCTAATGCTTAATGAACTGCATGGTTCCTGGGTTACAAGGGTGTGCCGTGTATTTAGATGACTTGGTGGTGTACATCGACAAGAAGATCTTGGGGGGGGATTCCGAGTCCCTCACACTCTTCCAGTGCCGCCTCAAAACTCACCTCTTCACCTCTGTCTATCCATAAGATGTCCTCAACTCAGAAATATATAGGAAAACCTGCCTTTCAAGCATATTCACGCAGTAGCCTATACACCAGCAATTAAACATGTGAGAGGAAATCTGACAGAAACTGCTCTGTTTCAGTTTAATACAGTTAAGCTCACACACACTATTTTATGAACATAAAGGTCTGTTTAGATTCACACTTAAAAGTATTAACCAACAGAACAGTACAGCTACAAAGAAGAAATAAAATCTGCTCCTTTTACCACAAACACTATATGCTTTTTTTTATTAACAATGCTATCCTGCTAGTTATCCCCAACTTTAGAAATGTAACAGTAATATTATTATGTTACTGTATAAGGGAATAGCTTTTGAATGTGTATCCTCATTATATAATCCGTTTCATATAATCCGTTAACCATGTAATTGGCATATCGTTTTTTTCCCCTTATTTCATTTCAAACCTTTATTTAACCAGATTACAATGTGACAAGATTGCATGTGACTGTGAAGGCGTGGTGACACCGGACTGCAGTTCCAATTCAGTCTCAGCTTGTCACCAACTCTCTGCAAAAGGCTGTGCCAATGTCAATCTCTTAATAGCCTTTTGCTGGAGTGTGTGTTATGGTGAGTATGTGAAAGTGTTGCAGTTAAAAGCAGAAGACGCAGTGGCAGTGACAGAGGAGGTGTCGGACAGCTCCTGTGCTCCGGCACATCCCCCTGCCTTCACTCTCACCTTAATCCAAACTGAAAAGACAACACATTCCAGCGATACGAATGCAGCAACGTGAGAGCTGCCTCCATCGCCAGCAGGGAATTAGGAATGAGATGAGTCAACTGTTTCTTTTTTCCCTTCTCCCCTCTGTGTTTTTTGCATCTGTGAGCATCTATGTGTGTGTTCACGTGTCCAGATTTGGCATGAACACGATGACAAAAACAGTAAAGGACAAAGCTTATCAACTGACTTCCTTTGGACAAGACTTTAATAAACAACGGCTTCAAATCAATCAAAACAAAAATGTAAACTTGCATCTTTTTTGCCAAAATCTATATAAATACATTTTGCTTTTGCTCATATCATCTCGTCAACGAAAACAAAATATACATTTCGTCATAGTTTTTACTATCAAGAATCTATTTTTAGCTCGTCATCGTCTCGTCTTAGTCATGTAAAAAAGGTTGTTAACGAACATTTTTCGTCATAGTTTTCGTTGACGAAATTAACACTGAGAGGAAGGCAGTATACGTGCTCTTTTTCAAGGAGCTGGTTTAGCAAGAAGGCTGGGCTAACTACCTGTAGCAACACCAGTGCTATATTTTGCTTCCCCTCCCTCCTTTTTCAAACGTCAGGATCAGACCAGTCTATGGACCAGACCCAGCATGGATCCAGACAGATGTGAGTGACTTAAAGTACATATCAGAAAAAAATAAAAGGCATGAACAAACTAGAGTCCACATGGATGATGCTATGCGACTAACCATGTTTAGGAAAGTAAACACAGCTGTCCAATGAGGGCTACAGGATAGGGATCAGTAAGCATAATAAGGAGGTTGACACAAACAGGCACATCCTTTCTAAAATAATAAACTGTATCAAGTGCTGTGGTGCCTTTGAGCTAGCCCTTTAATTTAGATTTAATTCTTCCTTTAGATATGTTTAATTTTTGTCCAATTCCGAACAAAAACATAGACAAAGCTAATTAAATAGTGGCGGCCGGCCCATAGGGGCGCTAGGGGCGCCGCCCCCCCTCTTCCCACATTAAAAATAAAAAAAAATATATATATTTAAAAAATATATTTTTTATTTTTATTTTTATTTTTTATAAACAAGGTAAATATTATATAATTGGCATCAGTAAAATGTATAATCTACAATAAAATCTCGTTTAAAATTGTGTTACGATGTCTAAAGTTACTGATAAGTCACATGTTTCCTGCCTGGCCTTGCCCGTGTGTCATTACCCTCTCTCGTCTGAGACGAGAGTGCAGCAAGTGCAGCAGAAGCCAACTGTTGCTATCTTTAAACTATGCCGCCGAAACATAATTTCAGCCAATCAGCGTCGTCAAATCTGATGGTCACAGGGCGCCTACGTCAGCGCCCGGTGCAGTCTGTGAGTTGTTTGGACTCGTATCCAAGGAGACAAAACTGCAAGCTGTCATACACTCTGGAAGCTACCATTAGCAGCTAATGAAAACTCCGTTTTTGACATAAAAATGGAATTATGGTTCATCAATAATTTTTTCAAAGTGACAGACACATTGGATTAACCTATGGATTAACCTTCAACTGCGTTTTTCTCGTTTTTGATCAGAATTGTTATTCTGCAAAAGGTGAGCATATCTCCGTGTTTTGCTACCTAAAGCTACGTCGTGTGATGTCTGTATTTGCTTCCCCTGTCGCGAGTTCTGATCGCTCAGTGATGATTTACTTATATTTCTAGAATCTGTGGAATCTCAGCGTGTTAGCATAAGCTTGTTTGTGCATATCCGATAAGTATATTGATTGATTTATACCTAGAGTGCGTTAGCATTCTTTCGCTCAGGGCTAATTTAGACGCTTCTTGTGAGACTTGTGTTTTGTTTCGGCATGGTTCATATCATCAGTTAGCTGCGTTTCCTCTGAGTAGGACACATGAATAGTTTATTACATTTTAAGAAGCCCTGAGACACAGTTTCGTGAGAAAAAAAACGGGGGAAAAAAGCCCGTTAACAGGTTAAATGGGAATGAAATCATTTTAAGTAATTTTGAGTGTTCCCAAAGCCCCGGTGTTCTGCAGTTTGTGTGGGCCTACTGTACTGTTGCACAGTTTATGCTGTAGAAACTATGTCCAGGACAAGGTGTTTGGAAGTTTTGGAAGATTCATAGCTAACCACACTGAAGATTATGGAGGTATTGATCAGTCTTCTCATATTTTTAAGCCTCAAATTGTCCTTCCCCCCCCCCCCCCCCCTCTAACATCACCAGAAGTCATAATTTAGGGGGTCTTTTCTCAAAATAAATTACCGGGGGAGCATCCCCCCGGACCCCCCTAGTATTGTTTGGTCACCATTTCCACAGCCCCACCTAAAATATTTTCCACCAACCGCCACTGAATATAGTAATAAATAAGCATTTATTAAACAATGAATTCATCATTTTCTATTCTACTAAGTCAATTCAATTTTAATAAAGACAATCCATGGACAATATCTTTTTAAGAATTACATTTTGTCTCTATCTTGCCAGATAAAAAAAAAATCGCTCAAGTAATTCTTCATTTACATATGTGTGATTTATTTTTATTCAAATGTTGTGTTTATGCTACTTTACATTTTTCTGAAAACGAAGGGCCTTATTCAAATTGCGACACGACACATGCAAAGCCATAGGTCTTGGGCAAATGACTGTTTGGGCGTCTCCAAGAAAACATGGTATTTTGGTGCCTGTAGGCATAGTAGTGCAAAGTAGTATGATAATCATGGTGCAGGAGGGCATGGTGATATATAAATATGCTCTCAGCCAATCACAACACTGGTCTCTGTGCCAATCACAGTGAGGCATGATGACAACAGCTCAACAAATGGAAATAACTTCTCTAGGAAATCATATTGCTTTCTTAATAAATCATTTGTAGGCTACAATGTTGATAAAACTGAACCATGACATGGTTCTGAAACATCTATTCTCCGTTTAATACCCAACCACCGAGCAGAATGCTAAAAACTTGCTTTGAATGAACTCCTTACCTGTTACTCAACACTGAACCTGAACTCCAACCTGAACAGCTCTTTCCTGTGCACCAAAATACCACACACACAGGACATAGCTCCTTTCTAGTTCAGGAAATTACGGAAAGGTCAGAACGCTGCAACACAAATAGGGCTTGGAGAGTTACAAATGTTGAAGGAAATTAAAGATATTCACCATCCTGATTTTTTATTTGTATGCCTTTGCCACACTGAAAACACTGAAATGTTTACTTTATTTAAATGTATTATTTCAACAGATTTCACGTACATTTAATTAAAGTCAACGTATCCGTTTTTTCGGTGCGTTTGAGTGTTTTTTTAAACAGATTTTATAATAGCATCATGTATGATGCTAACGTGACAAGTCTGTAGTTGAGACCAAAATAAATGGCTGAGTTCGAAGATGGGTGTGGTCTAAGCAAGGGGGCCTGAAGCATGGGGGCTGGAAGTGGGCGAAGGTGCCTTTGCCCCACCCAATTTTGCCCCTGTTCTGATTTGCCTCTGCAGCTTGAGTGATCCAATCAAAAGATGAACTTTTCATTTTGTGTTTTCTAGTCCTTTTTGTTGTGTCTCGGCAAATGTGTTAGTTATGTTTATGTACTTTGTCTTTCATTTCCTGTTTTATTTTGTATTTACCTCTTGTATTTCATTTCAGGCCCTGTTTTCTTCCTCCCCGTGGGTGTTTCTCAATCGCGAGTACGCTTGCTTCAGAAGCGAGGCAAGAATACTTCCTGCCATTCGGAAAACAAAGAGTGGAACAGGCTAGCAAGTGTGCAGGTGTGCGTCATATGAGAAGCCCCGCCTTACATCTTCCACCACAGATTTGGGGAAATTGGTCCGTGCGCAAAGCATTGTGGGGATTTTAAGACCACGGAGTCTACTCATGTGCAGCCTCGATATTTCTCCAAACGGAGTACGCCGGGCTCGGTAGATTTCCAAGTATGCTGGAGATTGGAACAGTACTTCGGCGGCATTCAATGACGTAGTATGCTTGAAATAGTGGCTCTGAAGCAGCTTTACTCGCGATTGAGAAACACCCCGTGTGTTTTTCCCGCCATCATCAGTGTCTGCCCCGCCCCTGATTGTTTCCACCTGTTCCCACTCATCTCATGTTTAAATAGTCCTGTCTCTCCCCTGTCCTGTGTCAGTTTGTTTCCCCGAATGGTCGTGCCAAGCCTCAGCTCTGAAAGGATCGCTTTTCACTCATGTCAGGTTTTGTTATTTTGTTTATTTTTTGTTGGCTTAAGTCGTGCATTTGGGTTCATCAGTTTGTGTCGAGGTCCTGACACTTTTTCAGCAAAACTAATAGTAATTCTAATTACAAATTTGTGTTAATATTTCCTTGGTTGACTAATGGTTTGTTTTCATTTGCAGTTTAGTTGTACACAGTTACATTGTTTTCCCTTTCTTAGTTTGTATACTTCTACGGACATTTTGTCAATAAGCCAATGTGCTGACATTGAGAAGCTAACATGAGCAAGAGCTTTCTAAATTCCTTTAACTCACACATTTAATTTGGGTGCAAAGTTGATGTTGGCAATGTTAATGCTTTATTATAAGGTATTTAGACTGATCAACAGAGTGTGTATTTAGGAACACTGCATGTAGGGCAAGGGAGACTAAATCAGTTCCTTGGGGTCATGCTAAAATTGATCGCTAATTTCCTCTATCTGATTATTTGTCCTGAACAAACATATTAGGGACACTGATTTATGAGATTAAGGATCCGCACACGGTTCCGCACACTGTTTAATCAGGTCAGTAGGGTTAATAATAGACCTTCTCACCACAGACTGTGACCACTGGGTTTTATTTAAGCATTGGGTGTCAGGCAGGATAACACTTTTCACCTCTGTTTCACAGGAATGACCCTCTATGGCGTTATAATCCAGGCTTCTGAGGTTTCATTAGAGTAAGAGCATTATAAGCTATGGAAGGTCAGACGGACGTCAGCAAATGATGGTCCGCAAGGACACATTAGCCTGGACTTTACCAAAAGAACAGTGCTCCTTCGTCACATAACGTAAACGTCTTAACACGTGATCTTAGGTATTCATTGTGTAACAGCATTCAACATGGCCTCTTCTTAAATTTGATCATTAAGAAAGCTCAAATTTGGATGATTTTGCCCGACCCTTTGTTAAATGTAGGCTATGTATAATTTAACAGTATTCACACATGTTCTAAAATGTAATGGATGATCATCAATAACTATTTACACGCAACACTTGCGTGATCGCATGTTCCCAGAAACACTGATAGATTACTGATACCCTCTTTACACCTTGAATAGACAATCCGTGTTAATTCTGACCTTAATGTGTGTGAGTTGAAGTAGATTTTTCAGGGTAACGGCAACAGGACTTAGAGACGGCTAAGAATCTTAACCTCAACATACCTGCAAATCCGGTTCCCAAACGAGAACACAGAATCCGAGGTCACATCACTCCTTCTGCCACGCTTGTTAGAATCGAGTCAACAGCGTTTTAAATGTATTATAATGTGTCAAACAACAGTGAACGCTTTCTGCTGTTAGATGAATTTTTGCCACAGCATGGGTAAATAAAGTGCAGCTATTCTTTTTTTATCTTCTATTTGTGTTTTTCTTATGTCTTATGAACATTATTTATGCAGTAAAAATAATAGACCCATGCATGCACACACACATACACACACACACACACACACACACACACACACACACACACACACACACACAATGTATTGCAATAGTAAAATCACTGGAAAAAGACAGAACATTTCAACCAAAGTGTTGCTTTTTATATGCATTAATTTCATGCATTTAAAACTAGATTATTAATCTTGTGCTCCTGCAGACTATTTAGTCCTAAACACATGGTGCATATAAACGATCATAACAAAGCAAAGCATGGTTTACAAGACATAGCCAACTATAGGAGGCTGCAAGGGAGGGTGGTGGATTTAGGGTTAGAGGTGAGTGATGTAAATCTTACATCCTCACCAAGCCCACCCACTGGTGTCTGTACACTGAGACGTTTCAGTTTTTTCCGTGTATGGTGTCACATAGTTTATGTGGGGCTTGAATAGATATACAGTGGTGATTTTTTATGGGCAGAGCAAGCATTTTAAACACATTTGTTGTAGACATATACCCTGTTAAAGTTGTGCGAGGATGATGAATTATGGCCTATGTGCCAGCCCAGTTATAAATATAAGAGTTTTTCGGTAAATGGCAAGACAATCAATGCTACTTAATGCTAATGTAGGTAATTTAGAATTTAGCTAATGGTACATGCCACTAGTTCAAAGATGTAAAGGTTTTATTGTCTTATGCAAAGTAGCGACAGTGTAGTGACGGCAATGTAAGTCCCAGGCTCCTCCAACAATACTACATAAATATATATAAGACATAAACAATAACACAATAAAAAATAGTGCAAGAACAACACAACAGAAATAAAATAAAATAATGCTACACATGGAAGAAGCCAGATAAAAATGAAAATGATTATAAAAAAAGCAGACAGTCAGCATCACTAGAGAACAACCTGCGGAAAAAAAAGTAGGGTTTGTGGGGAATGTCCCGTGTAATGCTAGCATTGTTTCTTTCTGACTTATCAGTGAATCGTGGTGTTTTAACAAGGTAAATGTAAGCATATTTAGCTTGTATCAGCTGCTCATTTTGCACTTACCGAATGAAACGACATAGAGTTATTAACTTGATCACATTAATACAATGGTTATTTAACATTATGAACAATTGAACTTCTTAAACGCATTCAGTCAGGGTTCAGCTTTCGAACAGTTCATATTCAGCAAAATTGATTTATTTCACATTTTTTATCATTTATTTAGTGTATTCACAAGCTTTTCAAAGGGAGAACAATCCTAGTTTTTCTTTTTCTTTTTTTACACACAGTGTACAGCAAGGCTTATTGGCATTTTTAACAAGATTGATTCACTGCCAATGTTGTGGCTTGGGAATAATCACCTCTAATACAATTAACTTACATTACATTACATTAATCCCATCACCCAAAGGTTTCATTGGATTCTCTTTGCCTAGTGATGCCAATTGATAAAGAAACAACATGGTTGCATATTATAACCAGTAAAAAATAGTGGTATTTTGAAGAATAAGTGTCAAGGATTTGGCAGGTCTGGATCGATTTCCAAGTCACATGATTGGGATATTGGAATGAACCTGAGGTCTTTCTTTACTGAAAATATTTAACCGTTGACTTTAATTAAAAGTATTATGTCAAAAAATGTCACATAACTGTATTAGGTTATAGTTGAAAGCAGTAATATTAAGTTGAACCTAATATGTTTTATTCAACTTAATATTATTGCATTTAACTAACCTAATACAGTTATGTGAAATCTGTTGACATAATACATGTAATTAAAGTCAACAGATTCCGTTTTTTCAGTGAAGTTGGAGTATTACAAATATATATATATATATATATATATAACATAAGAAAATAATAATGGTCCTTTTTGTTGGACATAAGGCACACATTAAATTCACTCCATGACACTTTCTCAGATTACGTTCACTCTGTGCACACATGTGCTAGAATGGGCAGGAAATAGTGACTTTGAGCTGCAGGCAGTAGGGTTGAGTGTCCCTGTGAGTTTTTGTATGTGAGCAAGAGAGTGAATAAGTGAGTGGACTGAGAAAAAGAGGTGGTTGAGGGAGGCGGTGGACCGTGAAGGAGCCGTGAAGCGGAAAGGGAGGCTGATGACTGTATTAGGTGCCATCCGTCTAAATGAGTGACTCTTGTCTAAAGCGCTATCAGGGAAGGTCCATGTGATCCCGGTCGACAACACAAACAATTCAGTTCGGAAAGCGTCAGCGTGGAACCAGACCTCATGACCTACCAGAAAGGGACGCCATTGTGTTGCAATAAGTCCCCCTATTCAGCACCCATTTACAAGATCATTTAAGGCGCATAGCTAAAAAACATTCTGATCCATCACAAGACGCCAGTAAAAATAAAATACACCCATGTATTTATGATGAAAACAGTTTGCTCACGGTCCTCTCCGCCTCGCTTTGAGTCAGAGCGAGGGGAAGAAAAGGAGGACACGTCACCTCCCATCATCCGGAGAAGACTTTCTGCTCACAGCACTTAATCTAGAGAGCCTCCCAAGAGTGGCAGAGGGCAAGCCATTAAAGGCCTGCTGAAACACTGCTGATACTGTCAGAAGGAAACAGGAGACACGACAAAGGGAACATGTCAGGAAACTCCACCAGAGGATGTGACACTCACTGCCCACACTAAGAGTGTTAAGGAGCCAGATCAACTCCAATTCAATAATTCATCTTTAATGGGACACTGATGCAAGGTATGAAGATATGTATACATGTCAGTTGTACAGGTAATAGAGACCATGGGCGGATTGTGAGACAATGGATCCCTGGGCTAAGTCAATCAAAAAGCCCTAATAAAGGACACTTTAGTTGTTTAGCCTTTTTTTGTAGTCGTTTTGCATCTCTTTGTGGTTGTACTGTGACTCTTTGTGGTCATGTTGAGTCTATTTGGAGTTGCTTCAGGTCTCTTGATCCTTCATTTGTGCTTTTTTTCTTGTCATTTTGTTTCGCCTTGGGGTTTTTGTTCCCATTTTCATAGTCGCTGTACATTTTGGGGGGGTAATTTGGTTGTTTTTCGCCTTTGCATTGTTTTTGTGAGTCAATATGTAATTGTTTTGCATCTGTTATCTGTCTGATTGGGGTCATTTTGAGTCTTTTGGGGTTATTTTCCAGTGTGTTTTTTGGGTGTTTGGTATCTCTTTGTCAAATCTCCTATAGTGGTTGTTTCTCCCCTTTTTTGGTAGTTCTTATATGCCTCTTCCTGGTCCCTTTGTGTCTTTTTGTTGTCACATTAAGTCTTATTGGTTGTTTTTATAGTCGTTGTGATTGTCTTTGTAGTCTTTTTGTTTGAATTTGTAGTCATCTAAACTACAAAACAAAAGGCTAATTTAACTTTAAACCATGACCAGTTGCAAAAGAGGACGTCTTGACCCCGATACATGAACCACCACAATATTGTCTTTTCATCCAGAGGCTAAATCATCATGCTAATAGTGCACATTAGCATGCTAACACTTTAATTTAAATTCTGAACATGGTAACTCTACACGTGTTAAACATCGACATGTTAGAAAGTAGATGAAGAGAAACAGATTTTTGATAATATCCAATCTCCCTCTCTGTCACCCTGCTAAATGAGCCGGATCATCTCAATACAGGAAAGGATGTGAATACCAACCAAGAGACAAATAACCTTTCGAGCCAAATCTTATAGTCCACCATTTGACTTAAAGGTCCCCTATTATACTGTTTTTCATCAATATATTATAGGTCTCAGATACAAAACATGTCTCTGACGTGTTTGGCTTGAAATACCCAACAGATCGTGCATTGCAGCATCCCATAATCCCCTCTGTTTCAGCTCTGTTTCAAAAGTTCTGATTCTCTATCTGTTACTTTAGATGAAAATAAGGAGCCACTCCCCACGCCCCTCTGAGAGATATTTGGTTAAAAAGAACGGAATGGTGCTCTAGGAGGAGATTCAGGTGATAAGGTGGGGGGTGTTACCTTGGTTGGTGATTGGCTAATGGTTACACAAGCCAAAAAATCGTTATGCCATCATAAAGTGGCCAAAATCTGATCAGCTCATTTTCATTTTATATAAATGGATCAGGACAAAAGGTGAGCCAATCTTTTTTCCTGAAACTTTCAGAATCTCTTTACACAGAGGGGACACATGTTTATGTATAAAAGACAAGTCTATTTTGCATAATAGGTGACCTTTAACTAAAGCTAAAATGGTATTTAGAGTTTGGAAAAGAGAAGCCTGGACCCACTAACCTGCATTCTGATTAGTGGTCTGACAAATTCAACCTCCCCAGTGAATGCACTATAATGTCATGAATAAAAAAAAGTGGATACAAGTTATTCTACAGTTGACTATGTATAAGAGTTGTGTGTATTTGCTCACTGTGTCGCCTAGTTTTCTGTGATGATGCGTATTTGTAGGAGTTACAAGGAGGGGGAGGTGTTGGACAATGGTACGCTCCACTGGCTGATGTACAATGACAGACTGTCGGCAGTAAGAGGGGAATGTTGCACGTTAGGCAGGTCAGCAGATGCTTGGCTGACAGTCAATTAAATATTCAAGTCGAGACACTGTTATCATGGATCTGATGCATGTAATGTCTCCGAAACAGACTCAGGGTAAGATAAAAAAATGTGTTCCTGAAGTGCAGGATGTCACAGGGACATCACATCACAAGAAACATGACATTTTGATCTACCTTTAGTTTTGAAGCCCACCCATCTCAACCTAATCTATTAAAATCAACTGAAAGTCAAATAAGAAGTGTTAAATTATTATAACACAAATTGGAGTGTCTCAGGAACTCATTATTTTCTCTTTTAGAAAGTAGAATATAGATTAGTGCTGTCGAAAAATATGTTAATATTCAGCATAAAAGTAAGTACATTTATATATATATTTCTTCCGATTCAAGTATTCAAATAGTCTAGTTTGGCCCAGTGATAGTATTTATGAATGGTTTCCATTGCCAGCTAAAAATGTTGGCTGTGTGTCTTCTATAAAATGGAAATACAGGAAGTAAGCAAAACTTGAATTCTGCTAACTTGCTTGTTCCTGAGATTTGTACTTTATCATATCAGCAGATAGATATCGGGTCGCTCATGATATCGAAGAAACTAGTAACTGTACAGTAGAACACAACTGTTTAATCCTTTTACATTACTGCCATCTACTGGAACACCCTGCACAACAAAAGTATGACCTCCATAGTCAAGCTACACAGTAGCTACAGGCAATATAAACACAGATAACATTTAAAAAAGTTTAGGAATGAACTAATCAGAAACATGCTTAAATCATTAATAATAGTCATGAGAACAGTCACACACCGGGCTAGATTTAGTTTGACCAACATTGACACTGCTACAGACACAACAGCACCAAATGGAAAAGAGAACTTTATTACAACACACAGACACTGTATATCCAGTCACTTTCAACACATTAGCTTATACAGAGAGTCCTGAAACCTGGGTTGCAGTGGATATGAAACCAGACCCAAAAGTATTGTCATTGTCAAAAACTAAATTCATGCCCATTAACATCTATTACCTATGGACATTTCAAAACATACAGAGTAGATGGGAGCATGACAGACTCCTAAAAAATCTCCAATAACTTTGCATAATAATGTACTGTACAAACTTATATTGCATATACTGCACAAAACCAACAAACTGCTCTTGCATTAAAAACCAGGTTTAGTATTCTGTAGTGGATGGTAAAATAACATTGGTGTAATACTGAAGGTGCATGATAGGTGTTTAATGTACTTAAAATATCTAAGGATCACACCCATTTGAGTCCCAAATATATATATATATATATATATTAAAAGAAAAAGTAAAAATGACCTCTTAATGCATTTTTGCTAAGGCAACCATGACAATGTTATGTAAAAGGAAGGCAAACAGTAACTGAGCTGCCATGTTAACACATGTTCTATGTACACACATGATGGAACAGGCCCTTCCTGCATTGGTACAATAAGGTGTTATGTGATGATTTATAACAAGTTATGGAAGCAAATGACACACATGGATACAACATGTCAACAATAAAGGAAGGTCTATTCAAATGGTGTTAGTGCCTAACACACACAACATGACTTTTTTCGGGTACTCACGCTGTATTACTCTAGAAGAGAATGAGTTTCTCCATTGTGAACGAGTAATCAAACCATTTAAAAAAGTCAATGAAATATAAGTAAATGGGAGCCACGTTAAACAACATAAAAACTATACCAAAATATATATTTACAAACTCACTACACTTCACGTTTTACTTTAAACTTTACCATGTAATACACTTCGGAATCGCTCGTTTTTGTAGAAGTGTATTATATTGTAAGGTTGTATTGAAATTGCATGTTTTTTTTTTAATTAAGAAGCATACGACTTGATAAATAAGAATTGGATTTTACTACACAAGTTGTGTGAGCAAAAATATATAATTTTGATGCAGTTAAAGGTGGGGTAGGTAAGTTTGAGAAACCGGCTCGAGATACACTTTTTGTTATATTCCATGGAATGCTCTTAACATCCCGATAGCAATGAATATCTTAAGTGCTTTGACAAAAAATCCATAAAAAAAATGTCATCTGTGGAAGCTGTAGTACTGTAAAAAGCACGACCAATCATTGTAGCCGGGCCGGCTAAAATAACTGGATGGCCTACCTGCCTGTCAGCCTTCCATCTGTGCACAAACTTATCTCGTGCCCTCATTGGTCATGTGCGCTTTCGTGTGTGTTGGAGGAGGGGCTCTGTAAGGAAGTGGCAGATTTTTTCCGGCTGTGTATTTTCAAATTCTAGCGATCTCGAGCTGGTTTCTCCAAAATGACCTACCCCACCTTTAAATGCAGCCCCATCTACTTCAATTCATCAAGACCTTTTCTGTTTTTTATATCCTTTTTGCCCAGCTGGCACACAAAAAAATAAATAAAAAGACTTTACCTTGAGACTTTACACAGGGTGAGTAATTGGTATACTAATGGTCAATCTGTAGGTGAAATAGGCCTTTAAAATGGATGATATACAAACTAAAGTCGAGGGATAAGCAGACTCTAACGCACCTTCCAGTGAGGCACAGGTATTGATCTTGGCTTTTACATCAGCAGCACCCAATACATTACAGACACTCATTGGCCAAATCATGCTTGGAATGGATCCAGCAAAGAAAAAAAGAAAAGTCTAGCAAAGTACCATGACAAGGTCATTAAAATCACACACATGCACTGAATACATACCATTGGGGAAAGTGAGAGAATATATGTTATATTTCTCCCTATGATTTGGGTGAAATTACCCTTTATCACAAGCTATGCATTAGATGTAGACATTTCAAAATAAGCCACCTTTAAGACATAAAACAAATATGAAAAACGTAATAATCCATACCCCAGACCATTCAGTTGTATCATTATGTTGCACGCCACAGCATTAAACACTGCCATGGGTTTCTATGGCACACAATCTAACAATAACCCCTAACAGCGGTTAAGTAGCAGGTTTCCAAACAACTGGTCTGAGGTACCTAAATAAAGGAAAGGCATTTTATACAGCATCCAACCAGTTCAAACAATCTAAAAAAGTTGAATAATCTGGAAGATTTCATGTGGCACAATGCTGTTGAACTGATGTTATCTCACATTGTGGTTGTAAAATACATCTTTTGGATATACTATACATACTTTTCATAGTATGAAAATAGATTAAATGGATCTTAAATTTGCTCAAATTAAAAAGGAGGGGGAAGGAAGAGAACATCAACACATTTACAATGTCAGATTTCCCATATATTTACAAAAACTAAAGGATTTGGAATAAAAAAGTATACATCTAGGTATATTCCTCTGGCAGTTGACACGATGCAGAGGATCCTTTCAGCCTCGGGGTAAAAACACTGTTTCTATAAGACAAGATTCAGCACACGCACAAGGCAGCGTTGTGTTGCTGTGACAGGTGACTGCTTTCCTCGGAGGAGCTCCTCTTTTCACGAGATTGTTCACTTTGTACATTGCTCTGTGTCTCCGGGAAACTTTTGCCAGAGGATGGAGGACCTATAAGTTCAGGGGCATTGTGGGAACGTCGAGACCTTTTAAACGGAGGAGCAGGAGCAGCAAAGTCCACTTTGGAGTCTTGCTTTTCGAAGACATCCAGTGAACAGTCCGAGGCGTGCGGGGCGGCCCTCGCTGAGCCACAGAGAGCCGCTTCATAGAACCCGAACGCCTGCTCCAGAGCTGCGGAACTTCCTTTAAAAGGGGAGGCAGCTGCATCGCTCTGCTGGAATAAAGTCAAAGAAATATTGTTAAAATGTCCTTATTATTTATCATATTTAACACTTGTTCTTACACATTTTAATTCATTTAAATTCTGTTGTTTTTGTCGAGAAAAGGTGGCTTTACATCAGATGAATAAATGAGACCAACAGATGAAAGCTGGGACAACGGGATGAAGACTAAAGCAATGGAAATGAACAACCGTTCATAAACAATAAAGGGCTTGAATGTATTCAAATAATCAGGTAACTGTCAAAGATGTAGGCTGTAGATCAGAGTTCCCGTTAGAATATTTCTTTGCCGGTCAAAATGTCCGTTAAAGTTTAAATCTTCCGGACAAAATGAGAAAAGTGCCAGTCAAAGGTCTTCTTTGTTATTTATTGAGCTTTAAAAGAAATTAATATGATTCGATATTAAACAAACTAATTATAGTAGATTAACTACATTATTCAAAAGTGTACAGTAACTTACAAAAACGCGGGGATAATAAACGGAGCGCTCTCTCCTTCTCCTGACAGCCCGCCAGTATCATGCAGCTCGCAGATCCAGTAATGAGTGACGCGACAGTAAAACTAAACATATCTATAACTAGTTTAGGTAGTTTGAGAGGTAATTAAAATAGCTACGTGTGATGTTCTAACCTGAAGTGTGTTTTGCTCTGCTCACCGCTGCAGGTGATCATGCAGAGCTGCGTGTCGACTCGTCAGCAGAAGCTGATCTCAGCATTATGCATTTGTTTACATGCCCACCGGAACCCCGAGGCATTACCAACAGATCAACGCACAATCAACCCATACAGGACATCTCTTTCTCCACATTAAGTGTTAGACATTAGAATTGACTCTTCTTGTCTGTCACATAAGTGGCGCAACTGATGCGGTATTGCGCTAAGGGGAAATTATTTTGACCGGAGAGATTTAGATTTGCCGGTCTTCAGCATATTTTACCGGTCATAGTCCGGTAATTACCGGCTAACGGGAACTCTGAGATGTACATTACAAATATGACTTTGATTTTAAGTTAAGAGGTCTTGACTGCTTGTTGCAATACATTTTTTGAAGCTATTTGCTACCAAATGTAGCGATTCTGAAATCCAGGTTAAAATCATAATGTTTTTTTAAAATGTTTTTATTCTATTTTATTATTATAACGTAACTTTTGATTATATAACCTTCTGTTTAGTAAGTAATATGTGCTTTGTCACGTCTTTTATAAGCTTTCTCTTTTTTCAAGAAAAGCCCACTTCATTAAGTGAAAATTAAAGGAAATAAAATGTCTATTACAGAAGAACGCTAAAGCTGGATATTTGGGAGGTAAAGGCGTTCTCAGGGCTTTACAAATATTATAACAGTCTGTTATTATTATGTATTATTAAGGCACATTTTCAAAGAAATTCCCTGTTCTCTTCAAAGAGTAATGGAAAGTACAGATTTTGTCTTCAGATCTTCAATCATAAATTGGATCTGGGGACAGATTTTAAATAGTCAAAAGTATTCTTTGTGCCATTTGTTCATTCCATTGCAATGCAAGAAAGCCATCAACTACATTATGGTCCTATTCCTTGATAAATATATAGTATGAAATGAATACAATAAAACATGAAAAAAAAGGGGTGACAATCAGAATACGGTTAAGGTTGCACTATAACGTTTAAAAAAAAAAAAAGCCATTTTAATGTCACTGTCTCCCTCTACTGGCTAACAGGGAGAATAATGTTCAAGATGGCACTTAAGGATTGTAACAATCTTGGACTAACAAAGTAAACTAATGTTTTAGAATTGGCTTTATCACTTTCATTTCCAAATATTGGGCCACAGATTTAAAGAAATAATAAGTAATTTAAAGTTTTCTTTCAGTCCAGTATCAATCCCTTAATAATGCTATCTCAGTGCTAGCATGGATAACACTGGGGTATCAATGCTAGCAATGTACTGTAAGGGTTAGTGACTGACATTTTACTACATGTTTAATAGCGGCTTTGGATACTTTAAAATAGTTTGCATAACTCAAATGTTGGAATAATAAGATATAATAATCCAATAGAAGCTTTTTTACGCTCTCTGGCACCTAATTTACATTTGTACGCACAAAAGGTTCCCATTGTGAAAGAAATCATCATCATTGTGAGTAAGGACATGGTCAGAGAGCCCCCAGGCTCTCTTTTGCTTTTGTAAGTTGAATATCACTGTAATGATAATAGAATTCATTGCTGAGTCATAATTCTGACATTTTTATACATTTATTTTAGGAGCAGTCACCTCACTACCACTCCAGGCACGGCCATCCCTCATGATCTTCTCCATATATCTCATCTTCTCCAAAAAACATGTCATCCTCATCATGCTCCTCCTGTTGGCCGCGGAAACAAAGAGTGACGTGTTGAAAACCACTGGTCCACTGTCAAAGGGGCTGCTATGACCTCAAGAGGTGACTACAGTCTTTAATCTTTTTACCGGTCTAAGTATTAAACAAAATGACAATCAAAAAATGGACTGGAATATATATCAAAAGGACAATATGGTGGACAGCGAACGACATACAAACACTCAAGGGCTGCACAATTAACTGTAATGGTATCAAAATCGCAATGTTAACTAGTGCGATATCCAAATTGCAGTAAAAACAATAGTTGGTCAAAGCTAAATATGTACAAATATCTGAAGTATTGTGGAACTGCAGAGAAGTTCTGGCCTACAAATTGCAATATGAGTCAAAATAATTATATTTAGTTCTTTCTTTTCAAAATGGTTCAGCCTGTAAACACACATACATGCTGCATGAGGAGGATGCAGCAGAGATATGGCACTGACCTGTGGGACCACACATGTGTTGTAGGTGGTTCCTGGGAAGGGAACGTGGTCCATTCCTGTAGTCATGTCCACCACGATCTCGTCTCGGTGCATGGGGATGGGCGGGCCCCCCCGCTCCTGTAGGGCCAGGACAATAACCGTGGTGTTGTCTGCACGCAGCATTCGCTCTTTCCAGAAAAGGAGTGCGGTGCAGCCCAGCCGGCGGGCGCAGGACATTCCCTTTGGTCCCTAAAAAGCAAAAAGCAAATTATTTTAAAAATCCTCCAAAGAGCCCAGGCTACAACAAGTGTGAAGATGTTGATACAGCCATTTTCATACTGTCAAACTATGTAAAGAATGGATAATCATCCCATTCCACCAAGTCTTACAGAATGAATATATATCATCATGACACTTTCCCAGTTGATAACTTCATTTACGAAGTTTTCTGGAATGATATGTTTAAATATGCAAATAAAGCACTATCTTGAAATATGCAAATAAAGCATTAAACTATCATTTGACTACATTTCAGGAACAGAAATGTAAATCTTTAGAGGAAGCAAGTTTCCTTTTCTGATTTTCCTTTTATTCAAAAATATTATGGGGGAATTTTAGGATATATTTTTTTTTATCACATTTCAGAAAAAACTGTCAAAATGCATTATATAAATCAGGCATAAAGAAAGAAGTTAAGTATGAGAAAACCATTTGACCTTTAAAATATATTTGTAAAAGTTAATGCATTTTGAAAGACACTAAGCATGATTGGGGGTTAAAATGTGAACTAGTACATACACTGCCCATCCCCAAAAAAAGTTGCACACTCTAATATTTCATTGGACCGCCTTTAGCTATCGTTTCGATATGCTTCTGCAATGTCAAAACATTTAATTCGGTCCAGAGTTGCATTCATTTTCAGCCAAGATCTTGTATTGAATCCTGGCATTGTCATCTTCAAATATGCCCGTGCCATCAGGGAAGAAAAACTCCATTGATGGAAAGACATGGTCATTCAGTATATTCAGGTAGTCAACTGACCTCATTCTTTGGGAACATAACGCTACTGAACCTAGATCATAATACTGCCCCCCCAGGCTTGTACGGTAGGCACTAGGCATGATGGGTACATCACTTCATCACATCACTTCATCCGCCTCTCTTCTTACCCTGATGCGCCCATCGCTTCTGGAACAGGGTAAATCAAGATTCATTGATTTGGTTTTAATAATGCGTTGGACAGTTCTTAACCCGATTATAGTAGCCTCGAAACTGATTAACATCCTTTCCACGACCACAGGATATGTCTTCCGACATGGTTGTTTAAGAAATGAGAAGCTAAACACCACAACAGCTAGGATTAAATAACTTGTTGCCAGCTGAAATATATTATTCCCTGCAGTAATTATCCAATGGAAGGCTCTTAAAGATTGTTTAAAGTGGACCTATCATGCTATATTATAATAATATAGTGTAGGACCATACCTATATAAGGCATATTTATACTTTTTTTTTTTCAAATTACCAAACAGATCATGCATTTTAGCCATGCCTCATTTCACTTTTTTACCCCTGTTTTTGCAAGGGCTGATTCTGTGAGAACAGCACCACCTACAGGCCTGGCATATGTACTACAGCGTCTCCAGCGCTTTCGAACGGCAATGGCCGTGGCTGTCTCCTCCTGATAGGTGGAGAGTTGGCCCAATAGCCGTAGCGCCACTGTCCTGACGTCAGGACAGTGTTCAAATCTGGATCAGTTTTTATCAGATCCGTTGCAGCCCCTTTTTTTAGAGATTTGGGTATGGAGGAAAATAGAGAGGGTTGTGTTTTCTGACACTTGGTGAGTTCCCTGGAACACCGGGGACACATATTCATGTATAAAAGACGTACAACAGTGCATTTTGCATGATAGGTCCCCTTTAAGTTAAATCCAGTTGGTGACTTTTTTTTTGACGGGCAGTGTATAACCATGAAACTAACCAGTTTAATACTTGCAGTAAGACCAAATGTAATGCTTTTTTTTGCTGAACCTATATGATATATACGGATGCAAATAGACAAAGTGTAGTAAAATACACACAAAACGCAACGTAAATTGCAACTTCCACAATTACTTACCACCATTTTGTCGTGGCTATAACACATATTGACAGCATTCTTGGGCGGCATCATGTTCCACAGTCCGTCACTACCGAGGATGATGAAGTGATGCCGACTGGGGTCAAGGGTCATCATGGTTGTATCGGGCTCTGGAGAAACCACAAACTCCCCGCTGTAGAAATCGTAGCTCCAAAGATCACCTTTCAACAGAAAACTACATGTTATCACCTCTGGAGGAACAAAGGAGTACTGCAGGAATGAGTCCTAAAACACGGGAATGAGTTAACATTGAGGCACCTCTGATTCGCTTGTTTTTTTTAAAGGGCTATTGGTTATAGGCCTGAAATGAGGTCTATGCACTCTATGGTTAACAAAAGCTTAGAAGATTTTCACATTTTGTTCTACAACCTAAAATACATCAGTAAATACCTCACTTGTGAATGTCTGAAGCATGTCATAAAAACGGCGGTTACTAACAAGTGGCTAATTGAGACTACTAAATGTCATCATGCGAACATTAGCCGCGTTTAGCTTAGCGATGTTGACGTGAACACATGGCACCGTGCTGTAGTTCCTTTATTGCCTAATGTTAGCTTTTTAATTCTTGAAATTGCATTAACACTTCAATTTTGTTTATTTGTGAAAGTGTTGTCAATATGTGGAGATTTTACTGCTAAACTAAACGTGTAAATATCTTAAACCTGTTTGCCGCAAGAGCTTATTTCTTGCAATATCCCCAAAATCAGATGGAAAAATCCTATTCATTTTGTGGAGGGAGCCCTTGCTATGCTAACTTCTGGGTGTGCTGACAAAAATAACTCATCCCTGAATCACTCTATTAAATGAAAATACTCATATCACAGTGCGGACACTCTAGACAAAGGGTGTGATCTTTACCGAGGGATCGGGCCACAGCCAGGAAGGGGATCTGGTCAATGACTGTGCTCCTCCTCACAGGGCCGTTATGGGTCAGCCTCGGCCTCTTCCACACTACACGGTTCACACCAGATTTCTTCATAACGCTACAGAAAAACAACACAATTCAATACAAAGCCTAGTTTGACAGGTAATACAGCAACGATATAAGGAACAATAGGCGAAAAAAACATCTGCCCTGTGTAGCAATGTTTTCAGGATCAGTAAATGCAATCCAACATTCAGAGAGTATGGCAGAAGAAGTGTTTTATAAGGTCTTGTCACAAATTCACCTGCCACCCAGCCGCTCGATCCTTTCTTTTTCCTTAGGAAGCTCAGGTTTATGGTCTTGTGTTATTTCAAGTGCCTGGAGGGTTATATCAGAGTCATTTTCTCGCACTCCAACCACCACTGCCGAATCCCCCACATGGGCCACATACATGTGAACCCCGCGGATCACAGTCACGCTGGCTGTGGTGCCTGATGTGCTGGGCAGGCCGGTGATAGTCTTCGGCCACTCCGCTGTAAAGGGAAAAGATAAATAAAAAAATAAATGTTAACTCCATGAATCAATGTGGTCAAAGTTTGTAAGTGGGGGAACAGTGTCCATTATGAAAAACAAGTGAGGATAGGTCTATTTCGTACTGATGGAAATGCTAAATAAAGGTTATTTAGGTATGGGAAAATATAAAATGGCACAATTATCATGGCCAAATATCCTTTTGTCAGTCAGTATCCATTTGTAATCTACAAAATGTAAAAAAAAATTTACTTCATAGTGTGATCTGAGCTTCATTTGTGATGTGTTGTGGTCTGATTATTGATTTACATTGTAATTGGCTGACCAGTCTCCAAGATTGGGCATCATACAATTATCCCCATGTGACACAGTTAGGTAATGCAGAGACGATGACAGTTACAATGATATGCAATTTGCAGCAGTAAATATGGAATACATAATACACGTTAGCTTACGTAGCTCTTTCCACATTGCATGGTGACAGGCGATGAAGCCTTTCTTGAGCGCAGCACACACTTCACTGTGATCCTTCGACCAAAATCCCCTCTGCCTTTTCAATATCCCCCACAGATTCTCTCTGGCGAAATGTGCCGCTTCTCGACCCCCGTGGCCATCAAAGACAGCGAAAAAAGCCACAGACTTCCGAGTGTCAACAGCATGCTCCGAGGTTTTTCCCTCTGTGACCGGTGCGCTGCTGTTGTGACTGTCCTCATTCGGTACACTCTCTACCCACATTGCAGAAGCCGGGCCGGACTCGGCAGCAGCGTCCTGGTCGTGTGTCTCATTTTCAGTCTGTTTTGTAGCTTCACCCTCCGCCTTTCCCTGTCCTCCATGTCCCTGCGTTTTGGGGTAATCTTCGCCTGTCGTCGGCGACTGAGTCGGCTCGTACTCGATCCTAATATCGACAACATCCTCCATGTATTTTCTCCCCCCTTGCTCCGAAAATGCACTCATACGAAATATTATTCCCTCTTCCATGATTGAGAACGTATAATGTTATATATCTATGCAAGGGCACATGTAAGCTAATTTAAGCTTGCAAGCTAAACCTTTTAAAACCGAGTTTGCCGCGATTGTACAGCCGAAGGCTTCCTTCCTTTTTGTTTATCTTCTCCGAAACGTCCCGCTGTACGTGATGACGTACTGGTTTCCCACCTGCAAGTACGTATGGCACGCCGGCTACTTTGCTGCCTTCGTGGGCACTCGAAATAATTGGAAATTGCAATTTCATCACATTACAGACCACAACAAACTCTAGAGCAGGGCTCTCCAACACGTCGATCGCGAGCTACCGGTAGCTCGCGGGCAGCTTTTCAGTAGCTCGCCGCTCGATTATCGATTATAGCGTAGTAAGGTTGCTTATTGATTTTTCGGCCGCGGTTGGACAATAACGTTTTTTTATTTTAGATTTTTTTCTGTCACACGAATATCAAATGGTCGGTGACGCAGAGATCAAGGAACAGACGTGACAGCAGCACAGCGACAACACACACGGAGCAGTCTGCTTTCTCCACCAGCACGAGTCCAGAACTAACAGCAGAATGACCCGCTCTGAATCAGGCCCTGTCGCTGCGCCTCAGAGACACACAGGGAGGGATTTGTGTTTTTTGAAAAACACTCGTTATCGTCATGTCAGGTTTTTGGTGGATTTAATCAAGTCTTGGATTGCAGAGTATGAATGTCCTCTTGCTATTTTCAGTTGATAAATACTTGTGTAAAGTTTGTGAAGGCAGGAGGAAAGCTTCCGCGATCACCGTCTCCTCTCCGTTCCTCCAAACCCCGCCCCCTCCCTGAAAATAATGAGTGACAGGCTGATAGTGACCCGATAGAAACTTTATTATTCACTTAATCACTGATTGAGATATGATGAAGCTAACTTAATCTCATACATTCATGGCATGTATGTAACAGTAAGACAGAGAATGTAAGTGTGCACCCACATGCACTATTTTTGTTTTTATAATGCTATTGTAAATACTCCTGCTGTTTTCAGACTCAAGTCATGTGTGTCTTTTTTTTAACAGAAGACCGTAGCTAGAAGCTGCAGCTAGACTGCAGAAGTATTAGTTTTTTGTTTTTGAGGATGGAACCATTTTCACACACAGATATAGGGAGGCTAGACCTATACAATTGATTTATTATGGTTTATAATTTAATGTCAAGACGAAGAAGAAGAAGAAAAAGATGGCTGAACAACTGTTCAGTGTCAATCCTGTGGAGATCTCCAAAATAATGTTCAGCTTAAGTCTCAGCAAAACTCACAACATTTCTGGAGCCTTGTAGACCCAGAAAACTATAAGAACATTCACCAAGCAGCACTGAAAATGTCTGCTTTATTTGGTTCTGTTCTACATACCTTTGTGAAGCAGCTTTTTCTGACATGAATGAAATCTAAATACAGAACAAGACCGACTGATGAACATTTAAATGACTCTATTAAGTGAACCTAAGTGGGTCCAGCATACACCTCTATGGTGGACTGTATGCAGTGCCATTAATCTCACTAACAAAAGAGTGAAATGCTTGTAAGGTGGTGATTAAGGACACTTATGTGAATGTTCAGTGATGTACTTATTATGTGGGCCATAATAATATGTGAGAAATCTTCGTTTTCTTGGACCTTATTTTTGATAAGCTTTAGGTATTGCAATTTCACACGTGTACAAAAGTATAGCTTAATTCAACTGATGAGGGCTATGTGAATAAATGTAAGCGATGTGATGCAAGTAGCTCTTGGCCACTTTCATTTTTTGAAAGTAGCTCTCAGATGAAGAAAGGTTGGAGACCCCTGCTCTAGAGTGTGGCCCTTTTAACCTTTCAATCAAACGCTTGATGACATAATCCACCATGTGTCATACTATGAACGTTAGTTTTTACTGCAATGATAAAATAAAGTCAACATTTCACAGTCTTTACTGAGCTGTGTGGGGTTTGTTCAACTTTTAAAAGATGTTTGAATGGTGATATACACAGTGATAGATGTTAAGGACTAACGTTTATAATAAATACATTTGTATTGATTTTAAGATCTTTTCATACAATCATACGTATTGGGATCATTTGTATTAATGTGGACCGGAGGGACAGGGTGACGAGCATAAGTTTCACTTTCCTTTTTTATTTCAATTCCAACTTTGGTCATGAAGAATATGTTTCTCTGTTGTCCCCGTTCATAAAGCATAAAACAACAGCATCAGAGCACGGTGCAGTGTCTCTAGATGAGTTTACAGTAGTCCCTCATTCTTATTATACATCCATGTTGTAGTCCGCTGTATAGAAAACTGTAGTTTCCATAGTTTCCCCACAGCAGCAGACGCACATTTTAAAAAGACTACAAATCCCAGAGTCGCGTAAGAGATGTCACTCATAACTGATGTCACAATTGTTTGCCTCCACTAAAATAGAGATAGCTAAGATAAGATAACTTTAACAAGATGCCTGTGTGCTTAGTACCAGGTTGTTATCATACCAGCAATGGGTCTTGCTCGTTCTTTCGCTTCCCGTCTGATAAAAGGACCAGGAGTGGCTGGATCAAGTTAGCTACCTAGCTAGTAGCAAGCACGTTAGTTAGCATTACAGCCTTAGCCTTGTCATTTTTATTAGCCTTAACATGAAGTAACATTAAGTTACCCAAAATGTTAAACAGTAAGAGTAGTAGTCATATTTCGTGAACCCTTTGAAGAGTACTGTCACACCGGTGTGATCATTCAACACAGTCTATAATACACCATTTAAGCCCGGGGGAGAAATGCTAACGCTACATTAGCATCGGCGATCTTTTGTACTTCATGCTATCTGCACAAATGGTTGACATTAAACATTAAAAAGATCAGGCAGTTCAGAGAGAATCAAAGGAAGACAGGCAGGCAGGCAGCTTTGCATGACTTGCAAAATTATCTTTTAAATTGACAAACATCATTTGTGTAATTCGTGGCACAATTCAAACGGGATCGAAAGATAATCTTTCTCTCTCCATTGACTTCAATACATATTTTTTTCCGAAATAAGGTCCCATGGAGGTCCACCGAAAGGGGAGGGACTTCGCCACTCTATAGAGAACCGCAGTGACGCGTCCTAAAACCCGGAAGTAAGTTAGCATTTTTACCACGTCCGCTTCCTTCGACAAAAAGCAATGCAATTTCTCCATAGGATTTTGGAAAATAGCTCGAAATAAGGTCTGTGTTTGACACAAATTGAAGAGACAGATCACGTTTTGTTCTACGACATTAAATACATCAGCAGTGACCCCGCTGGTGATTTTTGAAGAGTTTACGTGTCTGAAAAACAATGGTTGTTAACATGTGGCTGAATAGGACTACAGAAGTTGTCCAGGCCGTTTTACGTCATTACACCGAACACGTAAAACACTCCCGCTAAGTTTGTTTGCCCTGTTCTGCTTGAAAGCAAGTACCTGCCTCCTGCAAACTGTTCAAACAAACGCTTCAACTTGTACCATTTAGAATCTGTATGTTTGAATATGGATCTTAAGTTGGCGTGACATTGAAGCAGCGACCCTGCTGTAGTTCGTTTATAGCATAACGTTTTGCTTCTGGCGACTAGATTTATGATTCGAAAATTATAAAAGTAGGGTAGACATGTGGATATTATCCGGCTGAACAAAACGTGATCCGTCTCTTAAAGGTGTGTCAACCACAGACCTTATTTCGAGCTATTTTCCAAAATCCTATGGAGAAATTGCATTGCGTTTTTGACGAAGGAACCTGAAGGCGTTTACTTCCGGGTTTTAGGACGCGTCACTGCGGTTCTCTATAGGCTTGTTTGAGATGAGCGAGACCGACGCAGACCTGCGCAATTGCGATCGCCATCTTGTACTGTTCCAATGTCCAGCATACTTGGAAGTCTACCGAGCCCGGCGTACTTCGTTTGGAGAAATTTCGAGGCTGCACATGTGTAGACTCCGCGGTCTTAAAATCCCCACAATGCTTTGCGCACGGACCAATTTCCCCAAATCTGTGGCGGAAAATGTAAGACGGGGCCTCTCATATGACGCACACCTGCACACTTGCTCGCCTGTTCCACTCTTTGTTTTCCGAATGCCAGGAAGTATTCTTGCCTCGCTTCTGAAGCAAGACGCTCGGAAGACATGTGCTACCAAGCAAGCGTACTCGACATTGAGAAACACCCGGTTAGTCATTTTGTCCGACTTGCTCTGGAGGCTCGACTACATGAGACGTTGAAATCTCGCGGGACAAAGACGCCAGCAGCCTTGAGAACGAGGCGGAGCAATTTCTCTCCACGAGCTGCAGAAGCGAAATGCTTGACGGGAAACGACTTGCTGGTATATCGAGTTGAGCGCTCATTGGTGTTTTTTTACCCCGTGCTGGTGATGAAAAAACTCTCCAATTGGCTCCGCAAAAGTTTGTTGTTGTTTTGTGTCAGTTTTACGTTGCCACTTCCATTCACATTTTTCATCATTGTTCCACAATGTTTATCATCATGAAATTAATATCTATATATTTTATACTATACTTGCACTGCTTACCGTTTTCATACTTTATCTTAGCATATTCATACACACTGTTAATACTGTGTTCATCATACTATAGGCTACTGTGTATAGTGTATTCATACCCCTCACTGTTTATTCATCATTCAATTCATTCTATATTTTATTCTGTAGATTGTGTACATTATTTTCACTTTACTGCTTTTTGCACTCCTGGTTAGAAACTAAACTGCATTTCGTTGTCTCAGTACCTGTAATCTGTGCAATAACAATAAAGTTGAATCTAATCTTGAGCAGGAACACATGTATTTATTTAGTACATATCTGACATTAACGATTTAACACATTTGTGCATTCTTTATAAATGCAAACTGGTCAAGACCACTGATGGAATTAGTTTTGAAAAGTAGTGGTTCTGTCTTTTACATGTAGGATTCAACCCCCCTTGTATTGATTTGTTTTAAAATGAACAGAATGAATGAAGTCATTCATTTGCAGTGATATAATAATTGTGGGATTTCTATTGCATCCACTTCATCTCCAACGCAATTTTCGCCATTGCAAACCGAGTCAAGCCGACTCCGAGCTGTCCGACTTCAGGCGAGCTTTTTGAGCTGCAATCGGCTATTCTCGTCTACTTTCGAGGCGAGCCGCAGCTCATCTCAAACAAGCCTACTGCAGAGACGCGGACAGACGCAAATTCGCTCCGACGGCGAGCATGAAGCGGTGGACGCGAATTCCGCGGCGCGATTGAGGCCCTCCTCCAACACACACGAACGCGCACATGACCGGGCACGAGATACGTTTGTGCACGAGATGGAAGGCTGACAGGCAGGTAGGCCATCCAGTTATTTTAGCCGGGCTGGCTAAAACAATTGGTCGTGCTTTTTACAGCGCCACGGCTTCCACAGATGACATCTTTTAATTTATTGTCAAAGCATTTAATGTATTCATTGCTATCGGGATGTTAAGAGCATTCCATGGAATATAACAAAAAGTGTTTCTGAATTACCTACCCCACCTTTAAAGTCGCAAGTAGTGCACACAACTCACCCCAGGATGGCACAACTACAGCCAAAGTAAGAAAACAATTGCCTATATATTTGTCATGTTGTGTCCATATTCTGTAAAATAGTCTTGACAGCTATGGCTCTATCATCTATAAATGTATCTGCACTTTTTAAGAAGCAATAAAACAGCTAGTATACGTATTTAAATATTAGGAAATGGCCATTAAAGTAACCTTAACGTAGGGGAGAAGGGGGTAAGTTGAGACAGTGGGTAAATTGAACCACCCCCTGTAACCAGGCAACGCCTTATAGTTGTAATCACGTGACCAGAAATTATACAAGCTCCTCCCATTTCTCATTGCCTGTGAAAGAGAGATTCATTGTGGTCTGGTAAGTAAACATTTTTACAAAAAAACGTTTTTTGCTTGTCAAAGTACATTTTATTTTTTCTGAATTATAGGTGTGTGCTTTCATTTTTACTATGTGTCATTTCTCCTTGCTTAGAGGACAGCAAAACTAAAAAATGGCTCAATTTACCCCACTCTCCCCTAACTGTAAATTAAGCTAGTTTAAGCTAATTTGCTCAGACCCAGTCCACAGCGTTAATAATCATGCTTGACAGAGATTAAGCAACTTGAAAATAATGAATAACACATTGGTACTAACAATGCATTGCAAGGTCACAAAGTTAGGTAAAAATAGCGTTTGAATGAAAATATTCAAATCAGTACAATGTTAATGCAAACACACTTGAAAGACTTACATTTTGCAGTTTGATGAACACTTTTTCTCAATAGACCTCAGATATGCTCTGGCCTGCTTAAACATGTCTTGGTATTTCACTTTTTACCAAAACATGTTTAGTTTTAAAACCTTAAGCTAAGTCTGACTCTGGGTGAAGGTGAGGCTATAATGCAGTCCTTTAGTACAGTCTTATACAGTATGGTCAGTGGTGGAATAAGTATTCAGATGCTTTTTCCTGAATAAAAGTACCAATACATTATTGTGAAATTACTTAATTAAAATGTAAAGTCTTTCATTCATTACTCAAGTAAAAGTACAACAGTATTATCAGAACAATGTACTCAAAGTATATAAAGGAAAAGTAATATTTGTCTATACGTGTGTAATATATAATTATATACATGTGACATTTCTAGATAATATTATTGCATCAACTAGCATTTAACTTCTGTAAACAAACAAAGTTGTGATTTACTTTTTGTAAAAATATTTAGATAATTTGACTCTTTTGTGGCTTAAAGTGTGAGTCCACTAGTTTAATTTTTAGAAATGCATTTTGTTTAAAGTAGCTAAATCTGATCCAGATTTGCTGCTGATATGACGTAATATCTGAAATGTAGGCTGGCTTTACATCCGCGGCACTATCAGAAACGTTGCTATCCTAAACAATGCGTGACGTGTTTTGGACATAATATGGTCTTTGTTTACATTAGCAAGCATCGCTAACACT
Source organism: Trematomus bernacchii (assembly GCF_902827165.1). Taxonomy (NCBI): domain Eukaryota; kingdom Metazoa; phylum Chordata; class Actinopteri; order Perciformes; family Nototheniidae; genus Trematomus; species Trematomus bernacchii. Next base: position 3,375,230 of record NW_022987513.1, read on the forward strand.
CAGAGCTAACGCAGTACTGGAGAGAGAAAGTGCAAAAAAGCAGGAAATAAAAAAAGGAACTCACCATGCAGCATTTAGCTGCATCTGAGCAGAGCAGACAGCCTGCTCGTCACAGAACTCACAGCGTGCTTGGTGCTCCAAAGGGGGCAGAATCAGCACTTCTCTAACAGGGCTGAAACAGAGGGATATGAGGGATGTCTAATGTGCTGTTTACACGAGAACGCAAACGGTTGTATCCGCTACTTTTCTCTTTCGTATAGCCCGTTCGTTCACACGAGGCCGTAACGGAAAAGCGCAAACGGACCCCGCAAACGATAACGGGTCCCACGGTGGATAGATCTGCAAACGGAACGCTCTGGGGGGGCAAACGGCTCCGTGTGTATGCCCTATACGATCATTTCCTGATAACGATGAAGCCATAGCCCCACCTCTCCCCACCTCTGCTGCTCACTGCTGTAGCATGGTCAGTAGCTACTGTCAGTAGCTACTGCTACTGCTACTGACCATGCTACAGATGTTAGTGCAAAATCTACAGCTCGCATGCTACAGATGTTAGTGCAAAATCTACAGCTCCTCTACCACAACCATCATCAACAAGTGGACATGGAGAATTACATGAACTACATATTGCTAAATCCACCGCGGGGCATAAACAGAAGGGCAACCATGGCAACCATGCTCGGGGGTCTTCTTCGCTGCTTTTGGTGTATTTTGTGGCGAAAGTACAGCGCAACTTACAGGCCCGGCATATGTACTACAGCGTCTCCAGCGCTCCCGAGCGGTCTCGTGTGAACGGAATACTTTTTTTATATCGTATTCGGTTCGTTTGCATTTCGTATGCGTTTGCGTTTGCGTGTAAATGGGGTCTAAAAGGCATGATCTGTTTGGTATTTTGAGCAAAACACATCATAGACATTATCTGAGACCCATAATGTATGCCTAAAAATAGCATGATATCTTTAAGTACTTGAGTAAATGTACTTAGTATCTCCCCACCTCTGATTATGGTTGCAATGTACAGTATGTGAATGGCATCAGGAAGTAGTCATGGACCCAAGCCTGGCAATTGCACGTTGAAACAGTCTGCAGGCCTTTTTCAGGAAGGACATTTTGACATGTCACAGCAGGAAAAACACAGGTGTAAATGATTCAATAATGATAATGAATATCATTCAGCTGCTTTTTTTCAGGGTCCTTGTCTGGCTCACTTTCTCATTGGCATGGGTTATTTAGGCACTGCAATAGTGAAGCCATCGTTATTAATTATTTTGTTATTAGTGAACAACTGTTGTTTTCTGATGTACTGTAATAGAGTCTCTGCCATTGTCAGAACATCAATCTCCACCACACCCTATACAGTAGTTGTGGAGATGTGTCAGCCCTGCTCATACTCTGCATTTGTTAATTGAATGTGGCCTAAACATTTTTTTTTTAATATTTTATATTATTTGATGCTTCAAGTCTAGGATTTGTTTTAAATGTTGGTTGTGATAAGTTGTGGTATGGGTTTGCGTGTGTGTGTTGTCATGTGGCATGTTATTAATCGTATAAACATTCATTAGGGTACTCCCTTTAAGATCTACCATCTCAATTTCACGGCGTTCCTTTAAGGGTTATTGAGATAATGCCTGTATATTGTACGATAAGTCGATAACGCATGGCAATCAGTTCTCTTTGCCAAGAAGGACACATTGTATTAAATTACTTCTCACAGCAACCAAAGGAAATCCTGAAACCTATTTATATGCTCTGCTCTCTTAAGTTCTACTCAGCTTTGATGGTGGATTTCTCTTCTTCTTCCAGGGAAAATCTTTACATCGCTCTCTTGTGTACGATAAAGGAATAAGATAGGGGGGGAGCAGATACACGTTTTAGTGGAGACAGGAATTTCCCACATTATGCTTTCTAACAGTGTCTTCATCTCTTTTTCCACCCTGAATACCAAAATCTCTGACCTTATCTTTAACCTTCAAAACCCCCTGTTTTAGCATCCAGCCTTTAATGCCTTTTTTCTTTCCTTCTTCCCTTCTTCTTTCACACCTCTTTCTTTATCTCACCCTTCGTTCTCTTTACTGTTTGTGTCCATTAATAGTCTAGCCCTCTGAGAGGAACCTGTCCGCACACAGGCCGATATTACAAATGAAGAGGCAAAGTGATTTCCATGTAAATGGTGTCAGAATGTCATTTTCAAGAGAAGCCGCTGAGAAAATGAATTCCTGAAGACGAGACAGATTATAGAGGCAATGACACCTGGATTGCATTCCCTATGCAGCTCTGGTATAACGGCCCATCCACAAAAATAGCTTTGTCTGGCTCCCTTACTGTGTGGATGCTGAAGTGTCAGTCAGCCCAAACTAAAGAGGAGAAAGGGACTAAAAAATTTACATATAAATGTATGGTAATGAAACCATTTTTGATATGAACAAATGACAGTTCAATCAGAATCAGAATACCTTTATTCATCTCACAAAGGGGGAATTTACATTGTTAAAGCAAAAGTTAAGAGCCTAAAATAGCTTCATATTAATTAAGAAGCATGCATAAAAGAATGAAGAAAAAATAGAAATGACACAAATTACAATAAAAGAAAAATACACATCCAGTACCAGTGACAGTATTTAAAAAAAAAATGGTAGCATGTATAAAGTAGTGTGAGAGCAGTGTGTGTGTGTGTGTGTGTGTGTGTGTGTGTGTGTGTGTGTGTGTGTGTGTGTGTGTGTGTGTGTGTGTGTGTGTGTGTGTGTGTGTGTGTGTGTGTGTGTGTGTGGTGTGTGTGTGTGTGTGTGTGTGTGTGTGTGTGTGTGTGTGTGTGTGTGTGTGTGTGTGTGTGTGTGTGTGTGTGTGTGTGTGTGTGTGTGTGTGTGTGTGTGTGTGTGTGTGTGCATAGTTGAGCTCATAGGACTTGATTTTACAATCCCTTATTATAATCGGCTTTTTCTTGAGCTCTTGAGTGGATGAAGGGGTAATAACATCATTGGGGTCATCAGGTGGGCACCCTCTTCCTCAGTGTTTCGTTGATAGGCCCACAACACCTCCAGAGGGCTCAACAGCTACTCCTGGCGTCCCTGGGGGGCTCTCCTCTGCTTTCACCTCTCCTGCTTGTTACTTCGCAGCCCAGATGGAATCCCTCCTTTTCAGCCACAGCAGTAAAGTATAGTCAAAGTGTAATGATGAATTGGTGAGGATAAGAATTAAATGGATTGTATTTGGACCTAAGTCGACTTCAGGGCTAGCTATTAGTCTATGTGACAGCCTGGTTCATCATACAGCTAAAGAAAGTTAAGTTCAAGAAGAATAATGAAGCAGAGCAAAGAGAGACTATGGGATCAAGGGTCAACAGATTTGAACCCAAATCTCTTTGTTTTGTCTTTGTGTAACAGAGGGAAGACGCATCCAAGATGTGCCCTTCAGCAACGCTCATACAGAGGTTAGTACAGACTCATCATCTCACTGCTTTACTGTGTGACGATACTTGATTGTTAGAATAGGAACAACTTTCATTAACGTATAAGGTTAACGTATAAGAGGATATGTCAATTCTGTATCCACAACTTACTGTTTAAGAACCTCAGGGCAGGGAAGGGGTGCAGTGATGTTTTTGTAAACCAACCTGGCATCCCAAGGGCTCTCTCAACAAAAAGCCATCTGGACTTTTCTATTGGAATTTGGAATTTTGCAGAAAATTAGCTCTGTGGCAAACGTTTATGATACTTAACCATTTGGCTTAACAGGATCATCTCCACAAATATCACTACTTTTATTTTTAAAAGGAGTGATATTTTTTAAGCTTTATTGAAGCTTTAAGACATAGGCAGAAGTAAGTAGCTAACATTATGCTTTAAGCTAACTACGGGTCGCATAACTTCACGTCACCACGTTAAAGTGGACCTATCATGCTATTTTTAGGCAATAGCATAGGTCTCAGATATATTAAAAATATATAAAAAACATGTCTATGAAGTGTTTTGCTGAAAATACCAAACAGATCACCCATTCTAGCCATGCCTCATATCCCTCTATTTCTCTTCCTGTTTCAAAAGTGCTGATTTGGGGTATAAAGCTTTAAAAAAAAAAAAAAAGATGAAAAAAAAGGAGGGGGCTGAGCTCATGCCTGCTCATGCGGGAGATTCTACCGGCAGATTCTGCCGTGATGAAACGCCATATCATGGATTATCAAGGATTATTTCTGAAACAGTATGGAGCTCAAAGGCTTTCTCTCTTGCCGGTTATACCACAAGGTGAGTTCCTTTTTATTTCCTGCTTCTTCACACACATGCTCTCTCCAGTACAGCTTAGCTCTGAGTGTTAGCGATGCTAATGTAAACATGCCATATTATTATAAATCATATTACGTCCAAAACAGTCGGGCATTGTTTCTGATAGCAACGTTTCTGATTGGGCCGTGTAAAGCCAGCCTACATTTCCGATATTACGTCATATCGGACGCAAATCTGATAAGCTCCGTTGTACCCCCGTTTTTAGAGATTTGGGTACGGAGGAAAAGAGAGAGGGTTTTATTTTCTGATGCTGCGTGAGTTCCTCGACACACCAGAGACACATATTTATGTATAAAAGACATAAAAAAGTGCATTTTGCATGATAGGTCCCCTTTAAGTTAAAGACGGTCTTGTGTTTGCTGTGATGACATTCAACAGTCGTATTTAGCCACAAAAAAGGCGGCCAACATTCACGAGTGGGGTATTTCACGACGTATTTCATGTTGTAGTACAAAACAGGACAATATTTTCAACTTTGGCCAACCACAGACCTTATTTCACACAACTAACCAAAAAGGATAAATTCAAAAGTAAATCAGATTAGAGATGTATGGGAACATGCCTACACTGCCTTTGCATTGGGCCTGATCAATATTACATGTGCCATAAAGTACCATCATTTTACTTTTTTTGTATTGTTGATTCTAATATTTTTTGCGCTTTCTCATTTGAATTCATTTCCAGGTGAGTCTTATTTGTACACTCATGATAGTAATATGTGGAAGTGCTTTCTGAATGTTACTAACTCATTGCCTACATCATGCTTTTTATGACCTAAGAAGGTCATGGATAATGTTGTGGTTGAGAAAACCCAAACTTAACTTGTGTAAAATACTCTGCAATTCTAGTTGTTGTCGGATAATTAAAATAGCAATTATCTTTTGTTATGACGGCCATATGTTTCCTCACCACTCTAGTAATGAGCTTTTCCTTTTATTTAATAGCTTTAATGAATATATTAGATGGGAAATTGGAAACCACAGTCACTGAATAGCATAATAACAACATTTTTTTTCTGTTTACAGCTATCATTAATTTAACAGGCAGTTGTATTGTATTCTGTCAAGTCTTTTTGCAATGACCATAACAAAGAGTTTTCAAGAACAACAACAAATTCAATAATGAAGTTGAGGTTCAAAACATGTCAAAGGTGACAAAGAGCATAAGTACAATCTTTAAAAAATAGTAAAACGTTACTGTTGCTGACAAAGTAAACACTTAAAGAGAAAGATTTGGAAAAGGTGAAATGAAAAGGTAATTGGGAGGTTTGAAACATTGAAATGCTCAATGTGTCATTTTCTATCCAGGGGTCTCTCAATCAAACCATTAACAAAAGACCATTGCAGTCAATTTCTCCCGGTTAGGATTCTTTTATTGTTTATCCTTCCGGGGATTTTTACCATGAGCCGAATTATCCGCAGAGGTCTGATCCTCTCCCTGCAAACCTACCAGGTGATAACACAGGTTTGGGTTAGAAATCATGGTTTTTCGATTGTTTTCAGGCTGGTGCTGAACATTTGCTCAGCTTGTATCTCTGTTCACTTAAAATCAAGACGTTTAATGCCTAAAATCCTTCATCCCGTTAAAATGTACCCAATCTTATAAGTGTATCATACAAATTAGGCTTTAAAAATAGATAAAACGTAGATGGAATAGATGGAATCAAATCCCCTTTGTGCATGTATCATTGTTGGAGATGTGTTGACATCTCCAACAATGATACATGCACAAAGGGGATTTGATTCCACTACAAGAGACTAAATGAAATGGGCATTTACCTTGATTAAATTATGGATTTCTTTCAGTTTGCAAATTGATGGAAACATTTCAGATAATATTACTTAACACACAACTCAACAAAAAAAATAACGAATTGTTTTTAGACATGTTAATTCTTTGTGTATCTCATCTCAGGTTCAGACTGCGAGTTACTTGGTCACTCTGACCAGCCAAGCAAGGTTCTTACTAGAGGACCACGTTTCCTCTCGAGATGGTTATCTTTCCAATGTCACAGTCACAAGTCGGCCCCTGTCAGCGTGATAGATGACCGCGATATTGACTTGAGGTTAATTCAAAACCGCACTGCTGAGTTAGATGAAGGATCTGGATAAGAGTGCTGTTGATAAGAGTGCTGTGGATAAGAGTGCAGTTGAAAAGAAAATGTTATTGGGTCACATGCTCTGATGCCCCTCTACTTCAGCATCCAACTCTATACATGTTTTTTATAGAAAAGAACTGGATATATGTAAGAATACCATAAAAGCCAAATAGCTATGTTTACCTTTTATGGATTTATAAATTCTCTAAGGGCAGGTCTTAGGCTTGCACTAAGTCCCCTGATTAAACATTTGGTTTTCATAAGAACAACAATAAAGTCTGACATGAATTTTAACACCAAATGATACCAAAATCTCCTGTGTATTTGCGTGATTTGTGCGATCCACTGAGCCTATCCGCTGCTGCTTGGTGGTTGTAATTGAATAAATAGCCGCTGAGCGATCTTGCGGATCAATTCTTCTTTTGTAACACACATCATTACACCGAAGAAGATGCATTCATCAGTCATTGTGGACGTTGTGTCCAATACAATGACATTTAAAAATCAATTATTGTAAACAGCTATTCATTTGAGGTGGGCACGGATGATGTAGTCATGAAAAACACACAAATGGGTGTATCGTAGGAGACTATTGGCGCTGTAAATAACAGTTGCTTTTATTATCATTGGGTTTAGGGCTGCACGATTTGGATAAAATATCGAATTGCACATTTTTAGACTGATATTGAAATTGCGATTTGAGAAATGATAGGGATGACCACTTTTCTAAACTTTATTCACTTTATCACTGAAATGATCATGGTGTGATTTGTTAAAGATGATCTGTACCAAAAAAAGATTGTTTTTAACGCTGTAGAATAACGTCTGGGATTTATCTGCAGCACTACAATACCTTTTTAGGAATATTTTACCATATTTTACCAAATATTGCCTTTATTGCAATTGTGGCTATTGGACTAGCCCGTATTGTGATTTTGTTAACATTCGATTAATTGTGCAGCCCTAATCGGGTCCATACAGAGGCTGAAAAAAGCACTTTCTGCACATTTTGTAGTACGTAAGTTGTACTTAAATGCTTTTTCGATTTTCAAAATAGCTGTTGAATAATTTTCAATTGTTGCACTTCTAGAGAGTACAGAAAAGGGCAGAATTCCACACACAAGTCAGGTAGACAACACTCTTTTGTGTGAATGTGTTTGTTTTGCTATCTCCATGATGAATTTGGTGTGTTCCTGCCTAGTGGTCTATGCATGCTAAGGTTCCCAGCACCCCCACGGTGAATACCTGAATAGAAATAAGCAGGTGGCAAAAATAAATGGGCGAAAACCATTTCAATTTCACTCAGTGAGAAAGACCGAGGCTGGCTGGGTTCTGCTGCAGGTGAACGTACGCCCTGTGGGAGGCTTTTCTGCAGATTGTGAAGCCCGATGCAGGGAAGTGTCCTCGCATTACAACAACACACTATGATTTTCTACCCATTGCTGCAGGAGCTGTGATGCTTCTTTTGAAAATAAATGCAAAATAAACACACCATACTGTATATACACACTGGATTCGAAATGGGAAATAAAAGCTCATTTGCGAGTGTTTTAATAAATAATGCTGTAATTAAATTTTTAAATGTTCCAGACAAACACAAAAAATATGCAAATACATTCCTAGATTTGACAGAACACTTCATGAAAGTATTAAGATTAGTCTTCAACTTATTCATTTTTGTGCTGAAAAAAGAACTGCAAATCCAAAAATGAGAAAGATTGTCTTCTTTTTTAATAGTCTAAAATAATACAAATCAAAATGCTAATTTTATTCCGCCATTCTATTATGTCCTTGAGTGTGTGAGGCGTAATCTGTAAGAGTAAATTGTGTGAGTGCAGCCTTAGGACCCTGAGGATATTTGACTTAGGTTGCTGCAGAGGTAGCGCTGTGATTTGTATGCACCCCATCTGATAGCGTCTCCAGGATCACAGATGGATTATTTAGGCTTTTCCTTCGGCACAGGCTCCTTCTTTTGATTTCTTTCTCCTTTTTTTTTTACAAGTCCGCATTGTATCTCCTCTTTTCTTTCTGCTCTCATTGTTGGGTACTTGGATGCCTCAAAAACACTGAGATTTGTCTTCACCAGAGAACATGGAACAATGATTCTGGAGGAATAATCTGGAGGGGTGAGTTGTAAAGTTGTACTCATTCATGTTAGTGAAGCTGTAGTCATGTTTAGTGTGTGAGTGTTTTCTTCATAGCTGGCTTTAGAGGAATTCAATCTTTTCCCTGCCCATCGATTGATTCAGAAGCAGATGCTGTCCACGTGCTGCGGTGCTGAAAGTTATGTGTGCCTCGACTCATTTGTAGTAAATGTTATTTGTATTCTGATGATTGCATGTTTCCAGTCAAGCAACAATTGCCAAGTTTACCTTCTAATTCCTTAACATTTCATTAGAAGAAAATAGAAGTCTATTTCATGAAAAGATCATAGTATTTGTTAACGGTAGTTTGTATTAAAGGTTTACAGATAAGATAAATTATAACTTATTTCAATATAACATCTTTAAGAATTCAATCACCATGTTGCTGATATTTCTGTACGTAGTAGAAGCAAATACTGTATGGTGAAATCCTGAGTTTCAAAATTCGACATTTATTTAAAAAAATGCAAAAATACCTCATGCTTATCTTCTTTCTCTCTCTCTATGTTCCCTGTGTTTTTAAATATGATTTATCTGGCGTTTACTTCTAAATATCCTTCAGTGGTTGTGAAAAACCCCACATGGATTAAGCGTTGGCTGTGTACAAGTAACTATTGCTAGAATGACTTGCAAGCAAATCCAAGCTCATATTTAAAAGGATCACTTAATCTGGTTGATTTAGTTTATTTGGCATGTACCATCAACAACATTCTTCAGTGCTGCGCTGTAAAGGAGAGGATTGACTGAAAATCACTTGCCAAGTCGGGTGGAGTCAGAAGGGTCATTCCCTTTTATGGTAAATCCCTTAATCTGTAAATGCCTTCAGGTGTGCCTGAGGTGGTTATCAATGAGAGATGAAACAATGTTTTGCTGCAGTAGGCACCTTGCTGTGCGGTCATTTGGGTGGTCATCAATATTTTATTTATGTTCACACCAAATGCAAAGCAAATATTCACCCTGTGTTCCTTGAGAGAGTTTGAACGCAGGATAATTTGTGTTTATTTGTGCGGTTGAATAAAACAGGTTTATTAGAACGTTACACAATAAACACATTTAGCTGAGATTGCAATGGAATAAACGGATTAAAAAAATGCCGAAATAACGACATCATGATGCAGATTTGAATTCATGCTTTGTCACGTCTGTCAAAGAGACGACAAGCCATCACCTGTTAAAATGCATGTTTTCTGAATGGAGTTTGGATCGACCAGGGCTATGCTAATATGCTGCTCCATCAACACTCAATATAACATAATCTAATTAGCTATGAACACTGCAGTGAAGGTTTCTTTTGTACACATAGATATCTGCATATTGTTACTTTAAACTTGAACTCATCAGCATTTCAAGTGTTTTCTAATTACAGTATGACAGACCGCTACAATAACGTTTCCTTCATTGCTGATTCAACAATGCTAGTAAGTTAGTGTCTTAAGGAGAATCTGAACTGCTGATGGGCTTTTGCAACATAGCGCCATGTTGATGTCGTAATCAATTCAACAAATTACTGCGTGAACATGCAAGTCATGCGAATTTCACATACTCGCTTAATTCAGAAATGAGCGTGTTAGCATTGACTTTGTATGCAATCGGGAGAAAAATCACTTAACGTTTGGTTTGAACACATTATTTAAATTAAATTCCCTGCCAAATGTTTACACCATACCATACCTACAGTATTATGTTGTTATTGTTTGCCAAAGAAGCTAACGGCATGTTTAGCCATCTTAGATCTTGAGATATGGGGGTCATTTATCCTCCGGGGCCAAAGGTCACTGTCCCTCTTGGCTAGTCCATAGGATCATCTGTTACTCGCCAGGCTAGCTTTCCTCCTCCATAATGCCGACTCAGCCAGCTATGACTTGTTACTAAGAGCCTCGACAGGGCCCCAGACATCGCCTCTCATACTTTTAATATCCTTTGTCTTGCTCTGATAGCTCCCATAATGCATTACAGTGGCTGTGATGAAAGCCTGTTTCCCATCCATTTCCCCCAAAGACTATATGTCAGCCATAACTGCCAGGTGTTGATAAGAACTCTTACGAGAGGAGACAGTAAGCCTTGTACAAGTGCGTGATGTATGACTTTACTCGATTGACGGTAAAATATGCGGGTGGTTTTTATCGCACATCTTTTAAAAAAAAGCCTGTTCTTCCACATACCTCCCTCTGTGGTCTTGATTTAGAACCCTTTTACTGTGCGGGAAAAGCAGTCAGTGAATCAGACTTCCTGGTTTTGCCCCCGCCTTTCACTCGGCACCCCGTTGAGATTATACTAGAGAGCTGCTTATTAACCATCAATGTGAAAAGTAAGATACATGTATTGGCCTTATATTAAAAAAACAATGCAGTATTACATAGTATATTCCTGCCAATGCTACAGGTGTGTCTGCGTCTCCTTACGCCCAAAGTAAATAGGCCTGTTCAATATCTCCCCCTGCACCTTTTGACATAGGCATATCCAGAACAACATATTGTATCTGCCTCTTTGAGTACAGGGGATTGCATTTAGAAGGGGGCGAAAGATGGGGAGGGGGATGCTGAGAGCTGATTCTGTTTACGCTCCAGTGCACTCTCTACAGTATGTGATCTGTCTGCTGCGATATAGGGGGAGCTCCTGATCTGTCTTATTGACAATATGTTAGATGGTAAGCTGTGATTATTCCCCAGTAGACAGAAGAAGGAAGGGGGAAATCAGCAGTCCTGTCTCCTTTGATCTACAGACTCCCCCCCCCCCCCCCCCCCTTGAGCTCTGAGCAGATATTTTATTGTCATTTCTTTTAATATGGGCAACTTTGAGCCTGTTTGTCCAGTTATTAAGACAACATCTGCTGTATATGAAACAGTATGGTGTAGGCACAGTGCTTAGTGTTTGTTGTCACTGGCTACGACCCTTTTCTAGTCTTTTCATATCGGAATAAAATAGAAGAATCAATTATTTATCCCTCGCGAAATTGGGTTTTCTGACAGTTGCTCCATTTTATAATAAATATAAAAACATATATAAAAAAGAATAAAAATATTTGTATCAACAAAAAAGTAATATTATGCAATAAAATATATTAATACAATGAATATATTGATATAGACATACAAAGTTAAAATACAACATCCATCAAGATAAATTAAAATTAATTAGAATACAAATATTTATATAAAAATAAAAAGTTAAAATGTTAGAAAACATTGTTCGAAAATATATAAAACATGTAATACAATACATACAGTGGTGTATTAGTATTGATAAAATAACATCTGGTAAACACGTATTGGTGTGAAAGTACAATATTTCCACTGCACTGATATGCATATCACACAAAACTCTTTTTTTCTGTTTCACTCATATCTTTTTCCTCCCACTAAATCACATCACAGATTTATTATGTTTTTCCCTTTCTACACCCACTTTCTGCGTTTGTTCTTTGTGTTTTCCCCATGTTAGATCAAACTAAACAATGCAATGTTATTATTACCACCCACATTTCACATTCAGCACTCTACAAAATGCAATCTTCCCTCATTAGGTTACTGATGCATCCTTGTGTGCATCATGTACAGCAGCTTTCAATATGATTGTTATTCATTTTGAATATTATATTACGATGTCATTTTATTGTTTCTGGCTTTCGTCGCTTTTGGAAAGCTCAGCATATTTTCTTTATTGGCAAAACACTGCCAAATCTCAGTAGAGGTTATTTGACTAATCAAGTTTTATGCTGTGTCATAAGTAAGCTGGCATTGACTTACAAGATTCTACAAATTGTTATAAGCAAGGGGCTGCAACTAAAGATGATTTTCAGTATCGATTCATTGCCAATTATTTTCTTGATTAATCGTTGGTCCATACAAATGTGAGAAAATAGTGAACGTGTCCATCCTAGAATAATATTATTATAAAACTGTGAAAATCTTCATATTTCAGAGGCTAAAAAAATTGAATTTTTTATAATAATAACAGCATAGAGAACACTAAATGGCTCACCTTGTGTTATAACATTGTATATTGTCATATTAAAGGTGGGGTAGGTAAGTTTGAGAAACCGGCTCGAGATCGCTAGAATTTGAAAATACACAACCGGAGAAAATCTGCCACTTCCTTATAGAGCCCCTCCTCCAACACACACGAACGCGCACATGACCAATGAGGGCACGAGATAAGTTTGTAAGGCTGACAGGCAGGTAGGCCATCCAGTTATTTTAGCCGGGCCGGCTAAAATGATTGGTCGTGCTTTTTACAGTACTACGGCTTCCACAGATGACATTTTTATGGATTTGTTGTCAAAGCACTTAAGATATTCATTGCTATCGGGATGTTAAGAGCATTCCATGGAATATAACAAAAAGTGTATCTCGAGCCGGTTTCTCAAACTTACCTACCCCACCTTTAAGAAATTCATTCAAACATATATATATTCTAAATCAAAAAGTTTCTTTAGCCTTTAATTAAAGGTTTTAAAATAACATAAGTTGCTTTAAATATATCTACTTCCACTTGTTTTAAACCACATATTTCAATATTTTTGTTTTGCCATTTCATGAGAGATTGATAACAAAAAGCAAACATTAATAATATCAATACCACTTCAATTTCTAATAAAGCAAGTTGCTTTAATTGTCCACATACTCACAACACTATTAAGTAAATAGAATTTTTGGCATGTTTATAATGTTGGCTGTTGGTGTAGATTTCTCCAAACAATTAAAGTGGAGTCGGTTTCCGCGGGGGTGCCAAGACTTCCCGGGAATCTGGCCGTCCATCAGACAGCTAGGATGAGTTGCAAAGCTGTTTGTACCACAGATGGCTGATCAGTACAACGCTCTTCCTATTCCTCACGCCTGGCGCTGTCACCGTGTCTCATCACCATTCCCACTTGAGAGCAAGGCTATGTTTTATGGTGTGTGTGTTTGTAAATGCAGCAGGTAAATGTGAGAATGTTTATACGGTGTTTGACTTGGATTATGTATGAGCTCATGCAATTTTTATGGAGCTCTTTTACAAAGAGTACTCAGTTTTGCACACAGTCAGAATGTTTTGGGTGTTCTGTAAAAGCAAAGTGGTGTTGGACTATGATAGGAAGAGCAAAAAGGAAGCCATAGTGGTCTACATTCCCTCATTATGTGTAGATGGATCAGACTAAAGCGGACAGTCAGAGTTTGGCTGCCTGCTGGGTGGGTTTCAGAGAAAAGTCCATCTGTCTTCCCCTCTTCTTTATTGTGGGATTTCACACAGGATCACGGTTGTGCATAGCAGGGTAGATAGTGGAAAAGGAGTAGGTGTGATTTTACTTTAGGAGAGGAATTGTGTAAAATAAATGGACTCTATTAGGCTAAGGATATTCAAATAGGGTATAATGTTATTAGCTTTCCATGTTGCAATACTCACTGTAGAATGACTCATACAGTAGATAGAAAGGCCAACCCTTAGCATATTTGCATTATATGTCTAAAAACAACTAGAACTATTATATATATTTTCTTGCACTCTGGAGTACTAATACTGAAAGTTTCCAAAATGTTTTTTAAACCTAGAAAAATCTGTAATTCTTTAAGGTAATGGTACGTTTCATTCCGTTTCCTGTAATAACTACGTATCCCATTTGCGTCAAAAGCTGTTATATGTTAAAGGTGGGGTAGGTAATTCACTTCAGAAATACTTTTTGTTATATTCCATGGAATGCTCTTAACATCCCGGTAGCAATGAATACATTAAATGCTTTGACAATAAATACATTAAAAAAATTCATTTGTGGAAGCCGTAGCGCTGTAAAAAGCACGAACAATCATTTTAGCCGGGGCTAAAATAACTGGATGGCCTACCATCTCGTGCACAAACTTATCTCGTGCCCTCATTGGTCATGTGCGCGTTTGTGTGTGTTGGAGGAGGGGCTCTGTAAGGAAGTCTGAAGGAAGAGGCAGATTTTTTTCGGCTGCGTACTTTCAAATTCTAGCGCACTCGAGCTGGTTTCTCCATTCTTACCTACCCCACCTTTAACTTTTTAATTTAAAGCCATATTTTCTGAGAAACTATATCAAACTATATTCTAAACGGAAAAATGTTTCTCTCATTCGACGTCAGGGAAACAAGCTAAGCAAACTTTAGCGTTAGCCAAATAGCGTTGGAGAAATGTTACACATTTTTTGCGATTTCATCACCTGGTCAGATTGTGTTTGAGAGCCCTCTGCAGATCATTTTGGCTTTTGAACAAAAAATCTACTTCTAAAAGTTTGAAGCTTCAAGAGGACATATTATGATCATTTTCAGGTTCATATTTGTATTTGTGCCTCTACTGTGACGTTTGTGTGATTCTTACATGCTTTAATGTTCAAAAAGCTCTTTATTTTTCTCATACTGCCTGTGCTGCAGCACCTCTTTTCACCCTCTGTTTGAAACCAGAGCCCAGTCTGCTCTGATTGGTTAGCTTGTTAGTTGGTTCTCTGTTGGGATTGGTCAACTGCAAAAAGATGTCAGATATATCACGCCTCTTAGCCTATCACGTACAATGTGTTAGCGCTAGCCAATAGAAGCACACATAGTGAGTTTTACAGAAGTAAACAAAAGAGTCCAAAATGAGGCGTTTAGTGTGTGGGAGAAACCCCCCCCCCTGGTGTAGGATTTGGGATTTTACCTTTGAACCTGTATAACACATTACAGGAAAGGGAAAACCCCAAAAAGCATAATTGGGCACCTTCAAGTTATCATTGACAAGCTAACATCAGACTCTGATCAGATACTGAATGACCGTTTCTGCCAGTGTCAGATAAACACCGTTTTTTTTTTTAACATTTAACTGCTTTGTTCAGTGTCTTTACTGGATTGTTTTTCCATTTCAGTATGTTTTGGATCAGGAGACATTTACAGATAATTTGTCTTTTGGTATTGTTTTGATTAAAAGAACCGGTGGCAGAATAATAAATACTGTGCATTTAAGCATCAAGCTAAAATAAAGCAAATAAGTCTCAAGTTCAGCTCACGTATTCATGTGTATTTATAATGTAATAATGTATTAAATTAAGCGTTTCACCTGTCTCTTGGTTTCAGGTTTATTAAGGCTCACCGGGGCCATAGGGGATCATGCTGGCTGTAAAACCACCAATCACAATCCTTCTCATCATGCTGGTCTCTGTCACCCAGCTGCTGCAGGGCCTCGCCACACATACTACATCAGGTGAGAATCTCTACAACGTCATCAGTACTTATTATTTGTGACTTTTTTGTATTGTATTTATTGTTCTTATAAGATGAACACATTTGTATATGACTTTAAGCCTCTTTGGGGAAAACCTACCTTATAAAAAAATGCATTCATTCAAAAAGCCTACTTTAGTGTCCACTTACAATAATGGAATAACTTTCAGAATTATCTTTTTCAACCAGAGTGCCCTCTCCCTTACGGGTAGTACAACAGTCATTCTGAACACCTTATCAAATATATAGTAAAGAGACTTATTTTTCAAGTTGCCACTCATTTGTCATCTTTGGGACTTTGTGTATGACAGAGGAATGATGAAAGAAAAACGGCATCATTTCAATACCTCCTATGTGCGGCTATGGCCTCTTGTTGGTGAGACAGAGCTCAGGATGTGCATTTATTCATTTTGTGTGAAACAAAACCTGGGTAAACCCAACATACTTGTGCCTTTTGTTGACTGCAATATTTTATCAATAATCAATTATTAGAGATTAAATATATTTTCAAGCTAGATTTATTTGTATGATGATAACAGACACAATATAGGTAATATAAAGCTCTTGCAATTTCCATGGGTTTTAGAGGATTATTGTCTTATTTAATAGTATGATTAATAATATACAGTGTCATGTTTGGTTTTAGGGCAAATGACTGACTCCCATACCGACAGGGTCACAGTCACAGCTTTGCTAAAGTACTTCTCTTTTAGGCCTTCCACTAGACATGTTGGTAATAATAAGTTACTATGTTTAAAGTCATATAGCTTTTCATTTCAACACATTTTAAAACCTCCTCCCCAACATAACAATAATCAAAACGACCTTTGTTGCTGCATATTAGCTTTAGCCAAATGCTGATGGCTCCCTCTAGTGGTATATATTTTTTAAGTGACTATGAGCCAGAGCCATGCACCTAGCCAGTGTATAAAACATGGGTCAATTAATGGGAGCTCTACTGTATGATTGGTGCATGTAAGCATTTTAACCTATACATATATTTTATAATTCACATCTTTTAGATTGTGTTCGTCAATGATAGTACCATTTTAGGAGTGCAAGTTGTGCAAACGGTTTATTGGTTTATTCATTTAGTTTCTGCTTACACAGAAGGGATCATATTCTTCTTACAATGAAGAAATGTGTATCTGGTGGCAAGGGAAATATCTCTTTGGCTCTTTGTTCTTTTGAAACAATTACAAACTCAATTTGATTTGGTGAGTCTGAATCAATTACATTTAACTATGGGAACTAATTCATAAAAGTGCTTTGTTTACATAAATGATAGTCCTACACTGGAGAACAATCAGGATCAGAATTCCTTTATTAGTCCCACAAAGGGGAAATGTACATGCAGAGGTGGAAGAACCAGAGTGTAGGAATACTCTGTTACAGTAAAAGTCCTGCATTCAAAATGTTACATTAAGTAAAAGTAGAAAAGTATTGGCATCAAAATATACTTAAAGTACCAAAAGTAAAAGTACTCATTATGCAGATCCATTTCAGAATAATAAATATGATATGTTTTGATTTTAATTATTGATCATTAGTGTTATCAAAGCTGGTAAAGGTGCAGCTAGTTTGAATGACTTTGTATACTGCAGGGTAGCTTGTGAATTTACTCCAGGTGGAACTAAAGTCTGATTTAAGAGTTGTTTCTATTTCACATCATTCATCCAAATCTGAGAAGTAAATAAATATATTTAACAAATGTAGCGGAGGAAAAGTACACAATATACCTCTGAATTGTAGTGGAGTAGAAGAACAAAGTAGTATCTCAAAATTGTACTTAAGACCAGTACTTGAGTAAATCTATGTAGTTACTTCACACCACTGTGTACATGTACAGTATGTATGGAATGTATTTCACAGAGCTGCCTTGAGTGGATGCTGCCTTAAGCAACATTTAATTATATATTTCATACTAAATAATAATTAAAAAAGCCTACTTGCATTGTCTTCTTTTTTTCTAGTTTGAATACTGTTTAGAAAACATTAGCTAAAAATAAATTGATAAATAAAAGAAAAAAGTGATTTCAATTGTAAGTAATACGAATAATAACACATTTGAACATATTATAGTAAGGTTAACATAGAGCATACCTGTAGAAGAAAGTGTTTTTCTTTAGCGTGGCTTTAGCATCCTTCAGTGAGATTTATTGTCTTAATTCCCTGACTTCAATGTTGCACATGGATAACTTACGCAGGGTTGTTCATTTTGAATTGACTGTTTTATCGTCCCCATGCACACAGATACAGAAAAACCCAGAGGGAAGCGTGAGGTCATCACCCAAACACCTGCATCTGAGGCAGCTTCTGAAAAAGACAACAGCCTGGGATACAAAGGTACATAACAACTGTGCAATAGAGTGGTGCAGGAATGAGTCCTTAAACCCATAAATGAGTTAGCGTTTTACCACTTTGAATCTCAAATTCAGCGTGTATTTGGTTAGATGTCTTAAATATAAACATAGAATACGTCAGTAAATACCCCACTTGTGAATGTCCGAAAAATATGTGTCATAAAAATAACAATTGCTTTCAAATGATCAAATGAGACTGCTAAACGTCATCACCCCGAACATTTAGCTTTAGCCTTTATCTTAGCGGTGGTGATGCCCAGCCACCCTGATGTAGTTTGTTTGTAGCATTACGTTAGCTATCTACTTCTGGCGATTGCATCTATGCTTCAAAATGAATATAAGTGGTGTTAATATCTGGAGATTATCATAGTGCAGAACATATGTAAGAATCTTAAACGTGTGTATGACAGCAATCTTATTTTCTGCAATATTCTAAAGTCCAATTGAAAAATACCATTGGATTTTTGTCGAGGGAGCCCTTGCGATGCTAACTACATGAACACTATGCTAAATACACAAATACGTATCAATAGAGTGTATTTCTTAATACTCTACACCAGTGTTTCTCAAACTTTTTCATACCAAGGACCACTTAACCAATCAAAAAACACTCGTGGACCACCTAACTCCACAAATATCCAAAATCACATCGTTTTTCTAGAACAGATTACAAATCGCCTGAAAATGGTACAAACAAGTGGCAACATGTGTGATGAAGGTGTTGCGCTGGGCTATATCATAGCTTAAGCTCGCTCCATTGCGGAGATATTCCCGCGAGAGTGCGGAAAACTTAAATGTATTTATTTATTTCAAATGTGAAATGTTACCAATATACTCACGGACCACTAGGGGGCGCTCACGGGCCACCAGTGGTCCGCGGACCACACTTTGAGTAGCACTGCTCTACAAAACACATCAAATCATTCTTCAGACTCTTGTTCCTACTGCAGTTTCTACTTGTGTTAATCCAGCAGTGTACCTTTTATTCAGTCTTTTTTTCTTTCCTCATTTTGTCTTCAATCATAATAACAGCTCTGTTTTATCCAATTATCTTTCTACTACTTCTAAGCGGTCTGCTTTTTCCCGTTCCTATCTTGTGAAACATTGTGAAAGAAATAGTCAAAATAAGCCTGGACAAAGCCAGCCGTCAGTAAAGTGGTGCTCCAGGTTGTGCTGATTCTGTATTTGTCCTTTGAAAGATACATGAACCCCCATTCCCAGGAAGAGGACTTTGCTTCCTTTTGCTGACAAAGACTCTAATACCACTTAATGCCAGTTCAGCAGCTGCAGACCTCAAGTGCTGTGTCCAAAAGCCAACACGGTTCAATCCCCTCTTCCCTTTGCTTTGACATTTTTATGCACTGAGATAGAACAAAGCGAAACATTTAGGAGCTCTCTCCCTGGCTGCAGCCTCCATGGTTTTTAGAAGATTACAAAATAAGACAGTCTTTCTGAAGTGAACAAAAAGAAGAAAACTAATGATGTTTTTTCGCCTTTTATCTGTAGCGCCAAAATGTTTTTTTTCTTTTGAGGAATCTAAGTTGGAGCTTCCATTTGATGTGGAGCTAATGGCCGAGAGAGGGATTCTTTTTCTGTGCGTTTCCTCTCTCAAGATAAGAAGCCTATTTTTTTTCATACCTTAAATCTTCACGGCCCAGCGGGATGGAAAAAAAGATGACAGTGAGATTGCGAGAAGTTGAAAGCATGTCCAAGTCTTAACGACTGATAAGACCATCTCGGTAGCTGACAATTTTGGAGGGAGATTGAGAAAAGCGTAGCTGTTACATCAGTCTCTTGTTTTGCTTCAACACTTCGCAGGATCCTTAACAGCTGTAGTGATGTGCAACGAGATGTGCTGACAAATATGCAAAGGTATAAACCGGCGTAGGGAAATGAAAGAGCCAAAGAACTGCAGGTAATAGGAAACAAATTGGAGAATGGGGAAAAAAGAAAGCAGGGAAGAAATGTAGATTTAGTTGCAGCACAAATATCCGTACACTGAAAAAACTGAAACGTTGACTTTAATTAAATGTATTATGTCAACAGATTTCACATAACTGTATTAGGTTAGTTGAAAGCAATAATATGAAGTTGATTAAAACATACAGTAATAGGTTCAACTTAATATTATT
Source organism: Trematomus bernacchii (assembly GCF_902827165.1). Taxonomy (NCBI): domain Eukaryota; kingdom Metazoa; phylum Chordata; class Actinopteri; order Perciformes; family Nototheniidae; genus Trematomus; species Trematomus bernacchii. Next base: position 3,395,429 of record NW_022987513.1, read on the forward strand.
GCTTTTAACTAACCTGATACAGTTATGTGGAATAATTTAATTAAATTCAGCGTTTCAGTTTTTTCAGTGTATATACATCCACACAGCTCATGTCATTAAAATAATTGTTGATAGGACACAAAGCTTGTGTATTTTTAATGGACATAAACAGTCAACAACAGGACTAGCTAAGGCCAGGTTTGTTGGTCTGTGGAGGTTCCAAATTATTTATTCCTTGATAAATATTTTTATATTTTTGGATCTGGCTTTGTGCTTGTTGGAGATATGCCCCCCTGGCAACTGAAGAGCTACGTTGGAGTGAAATTAATAAATAAAAATAGGTCTCAGTACACTTGGCACTGTCTGCCTGCAATCCTTGCCATTTTTTGCGCTGTGTTGCCATGAAGACGTGCATATCTTTGTGTCTGTTTTGCACCATCTGTTCCTGGAAATACTAATGTTGGAGATGCTTTGGATTGTGACCAATGGGGAAATGCACGATAGAACTCACAAACGCTGTATTTAGCCGAGTGTACCGCACCTGTTGTTATGTTGAGGCCACATGTGAACAAAGCGGGGGCCCCATTCCTGGACCCTTATCCTGTCCTTATTTGTGCTTTAGCCCTAATATAGCATTCGATCCCTATCAATGTTATACAATAGACTGATTTAGAGCTAGGACAAATGAACAAATTCCTTTATTCTGATAATGGTAATTTCATATCTCCATAAAGATACAAATTATGATATAGCAAGTTTTCTATTTAAATTAATCAAATTGTCTATAAGGGAATAATCACATGGTAAAGCCATGTCCATAGTCTTCAGTACTATTTAAGGTATTTTTTGTACTATGCCATTCATTCAGTCTCCCCCACAGAGCTGCCAGAGAGCCATATAGTTGGGATGTTTACTTGGAGGAAATACAAAAATGTGAACAAAGACACATGTGGATTGTCTGTAACACAATAGCAAAGTGCAGTAAAAACCAAATAATATGACAAAGAAAGGAGAATTCAAGTTGTTGAATGAAAATAGGGCATATGTTTTATAAAGGCAGAAATGTGTTCATGGTGAGAATGTAATTTCCCATATTACACTGGTTGTTTACTGGCTCAGCCTTTGAGTGCAGGCTCCATTCAGCAGAGCCACCAGCCGTCTACAGTTTGGAATTAAAGGATTTGAGGCAAGAGGCCAGGGTCGAGTAAGTTGACTTTGTACCGCCTAAATGTGACTTAAAGGACCAGAAGCATCTCTGCTTTTTCTGCAGCGTGTTAGTAAGACGGATTCATGTTTATCTAAATACTTAGTTTCTTATTTTGTTGAAGGACAATTGCGGAAAATATGTATCTACATACTTAACTTAGTATATTTTTGTAGTTTCATTCAGCCGGCCTGCTCTATAGATCTCAGTGTGGAGCATTAGTGGTCAGCAAGTATTTACTCATTCACTGTACTTAAGTACAACTTTACTTTAGTATTGCCATTTCCTTCTAAGGCACTATAATTACGAGGCAAATATTGTACTGTATATAGTGGTATATTGTAACATAGTTTAAGGGGACCTATCATGCAAAATGCACTTTTGTACGTCTTTTATACATGAATATGTGTCCCCGGTGTTCCAGGGAACTCACCAAGTGTCAGAAAACACAACCCTCTCTATTTTCCTCCATACCCAAATCTCTAAAAAAGGGGCTGCAACGGATCTGATAAAAACTGATCCAGATTTGAACACTTTACTGACATCAGGAAAGTGGCGCTACGGCTATTGGGCCAACTCCACCAATCAGGAGGAGACAGCCACGGCCATTGCCATTCGAAAGCGCTGGAGACGCTGTAGTACATATGCCAGGCCTGTAGGTGGTGCTGTTCTCACAGAATCAGGCCTTGCAAAAACAGGGGTAAAAAAAGTGCAAATTGAGTGAAATGAGGCATGGCTAAAATGCATGATCTGTTTGCTATTTTGAAAAAAAAAAAGTATAAATATGCCTTATATAGGTATGGTTCTACACTATATTATTAAAATATAGCATGATAGGTCCACTTTAAAGGATCCCTATTGTGCATTTTGGGGATTTCCCTTTCCTGTAGTGTTGGTTTTAGTGCATGCAAATGGTCTGCAAAGACTAAAATCCCAAAGTTCCCTCCAGAGGGAGTTTCTCTCACACACACAGCCTGAAACGCCTCGATTGGACTCCTTTTTTTTTACCTCCATAGCATAGCTTCTTCACTACGTAACAGCACTCCAACACATTGTACGTGATAGACTAAGGGGCGGGACATCTCCAAGATGTTAACCAATCACAACAGAGCCGATCAGCTAACCAATCAGAGCAGACTGGGCTCTGGTTTCAGACAGAGGGTGAAAAGAGGTGCTGCAGCACAGGCAGTATGAGACAAATAAAGAGCTTTCTGAACATTAAAGCTTGGAGACATGTCACAGTAGAGACACTAAATACAAATATGGAACCTGGAAATTAGCATAATATGTCCTCGACATTAATAATGATAACGTGCTGCTGTTTTGCAGAATGAGTACTTTTATTTAAGTACAATTTTAAGTTAGTACTTTTGCACCTTAAAGGGGACCTATCATGCAAAATGCACTTTTGTACGTCTTTTATACATGAATATGTGTCCCCGGTGTTCCAGGGAACTCACCAAGTGTCAGAAAACACAACCCTCTCTATTTTCCTCCATACCCAAATCTCTAAAAAAGGGGCTGCAACGGATCTGATAAAAACTGATCCAGATTTGAACACTTTCCTGACGTCAGGACAGTGGCGCTACGGCTATTGGGCCAACTCCACCAATCAGGAGGAGACAACCACGGCATTGCCGTTCGAAAGCGCTGGAGACGCTATAGTACATATGCCAGGCCTCTAGATGGTGCTGTTGCTCACAGAATCAACCCTTGCAAAAACAGAGCTATAAATTGTCAAATTGAGCGAAATGAGGCATGGCTAAAATGCATGATCTGTTTGGTATTTTGAAAAAAAAAAAGTATAAATATGCCTTATATAGGTATGGTCCTACACTATATTATTCAAATATAGCATGATAGGTCCACTTTAAAGTACATTTTGAATTGAGGACTTCTACTTATAGCAGAGTTTTTCTTAACCGTAGTTTTACTACTTTTACTTTTAATTGAATATCTTCTAAAATATTTGTATTTGTTATTTCTTCCACCGCTGGTGATTGGGAAGAATGAAGATATAAAACGTATTTTATCATGGAATATCAATATTTAAAAACCAACCCTAACTGTACTGCAGCCCCGCAGCCAGCAGAGGGAGTGCTAACCTCAACCCCCAACATGAATACATAATTGAGGCTCACCAGGTCAGCGATACACAGTAACTATTAACTCATCAAAATGTATTTTTATTTAAGAATAACTTGACTCAGGCTATGCGATTATTACCCACCATGTTTGATATCAGCACTTCATATGTTAGGTATCACATTTCTAATGCACTTAGAATATCATTTAATTTCCCAGTGGTGTGTTGAGAGGTCAGAGGGTGAAAGCTTTATCGATTTTTGTCATGGGAAGAAGAGGCACAATGCCGATGGAGGAACAGGGTCATCATTATAAATACACTCTTTCCCCCTGTGCTGCTCCCTTAGGGGTTTAATAAGGACACAGTGAGAGTGTGTGTTCCTGTGCCTTGATAGCAGGATACAATAAATCATTCATCAAGGTTACATTTGATTCACTTTCAACACACTTTTAAATATTAAATACTTCCCTGATTTGGGAATTCTGCCTTGAATAAAATGATATTGGATTATGAAATACACTTAAAACAAGGCGTTTGATTGGTGCAGCCAGTTTGATTAATTTAAGATTGAATTATGGGAATATTAAAACGTTCCATTCCATAGTTTGCAGCAGTTTTATTATATGCTTTTAACTTGTATGAGGCAGCCTGGATCTTTTTTCATAAGGGAAGAGCTTGCTGAAGTGGAGCCTCGTGTTGTGAATGTGTCCTTATGCGGTTAAACGGAGCCTGACTCGCAGGAATCTCTGCACAACAGTAAAAAGCTTCTGACTGGTTAGAAAAAAGGCAAACCAGCTCCGCGCGCAGAGACGCACGGCGCCTCATCCAACCAGCGCCAGTCCCATAAACCAGGGGGTAAAACTACGCGTTCAAACCAGCAAAGTGACTGCAACTGGAGGACGCGTTTCTCTTTTGGATTATTTCTCTCCATTCAGCCGCAGAACTATTCTTCTCCCGAAGTGAAAGTAAACGATCACAGATGAATTCTCAGCATTTGGAAGTGGGTGAAAATCCAAGTGGCGTTGTGTGGATTACTTCTCGAGTTACGATGCATCCGAACTTTGATTCGAATATAGATTCACTCTCCGAGGAGTAAGAGTATTATCTGTGTTATTGCGGAGTTCAGGAACTCTTCCTTCACCCGGATCCCCATCACCCGTGGAAGTTGCGATTTAGATGAAATAGACAACAACGTGCATTCTAACTGGATTTACACCAGCTGCTCTTGAATGATGCCTGCGTGTCTGACGGGGATTTACTGTCTACTGGCATTTCTACACATTTGTTCAGGTATGGTTACTTACTCCCAAGACAGATTTCCTTATGTGTTTCAGGGACGTTTTACAATAGCTGTTAATGTGATGGAATAGGGGTGATGAATTTGCTAAGTTTGATCCATCAAGCCCACCTGAGGGTATTTCTGTCACCTTTTCCTCAGCAGAATCTGTAGGTACCCCCTTGACCCATGCTGCGTTCTTGTTGAAAGTGACCCATTTATCCACATGTTCTGCTGCAGTACAGCAACACAGCCTTTTACAAGCAGCTCTTATCACACCGGTGGACATGAATCTACAATGAGGGTGCAAAGAGCAAGAACAGAGTGATAGAGTGGGTATATGTAAGGGCATGTTTAATACCGTCAACGGCATGATCAAATGCATGAGGCGTGTCAAAGTAGGACATTGTTGGTTATCATCCTCAGTCAATGGGTTCATACATTACATGAGTTGCAGGAGGAACACTTGGATAGAGCCTTTGTACCAGTCTGACCAGTGAGGATGTGTTACTTCTAATGGATGGAAACAAAGTAATCCATGCTGTGACAATTGTATGCATGGTACAATCACTATAGATCATTCTGAAGGAAATTTAATTTTTTGTTGTGGAAAAAAACTGAGTTAACTTTGGTCTTTTGGTATTTTAACTTTTTCTTATATTTTGTCACTTCATTTTTGAGTACGCCTACACTGTATACAGTATGCTACAGCCTGGCTGCATCTATTACCATTATTATCATTGTCTAATTTATTGATTAAATTATTATTTATTGATCTATTTGGTCTATAAATTACTTTAATTTTGTGAACAAATTGTGTAAAATGATGATCAGTGATTTCCAAAGCCCATAATGACGTCCTCAGATGTATCTTTTTCTCCACAACTCAAATATATTTAGTGTACTGTCAAAGAGGAGTAAAAAAGAAGAACAATATTCAAAGTTAAGATGCTGGAATGGAGGGTAAGGGTAAGGTTTAGTTCTTAAAGTTTTTTCTTAAAAATGAATTAAAGCACTAAATTGATTATTGAAATAGTTAGCAAACCATTAAATAGTCCACAACTGATCAATTAATTTATACATTTTCTGATGTAATTGCTTACCAACACGTGAGACAGACAAAAACAAACTTTGGATTATCCATTATGCTGGTGCTGTGTCTCTGTTGGAGGGTCAAGGTTCACTCTGGGAAAATGAACTCAAGCATAACATTGATATAACACTGATACTGCAGGTGGAGGTTGGGTGCACATCAGCAAAGAAAAGTTATTGTTGGAGTGCTGACAGCGTACTCAGGTTCATCTATATTTTATTGGCTCAGGCAGCATCACCACCTCCACCCAAGACACACTAATATAACGCATCATTTAGTACAAGGCTGCCCCCTCTCAGTCAATAATTCAAGTCATTAGTGGTTTTGTTCTTAGTTGACAAAGATGACTTTAGTTGATAAGTCATTTATTTCAAAATGACATATAAGCACGTCTCTGTTAAATTGAAATGTGAGCTTTTGCTGGATTTTCCGAGGAGAAACTGTCGATTAAATCAACCAATCGATTAGTCGACAAAATCCTTTGAGTCATAGTCACTTAAAAATGCATTTATAGGAAACAACCGTAACACAGTTGCAATAATATAGTAATAGTAGGTAGCTTGAGGCAAGATATAAGATGACAAATTATTTTAACCATACACCTGCTGTGGGTAAACACGGCCCACAAAACATATTTTGAGTTAAACACAAGGAACAATACCATAAATAAACACTTTCTTTCTTATATTTCCACATATATTTCTCAAATTCTAAGCTATTACTGTAATTGTAAAGTAGTCATTTATGTCACAACTTTCAGTAAATAATCTATCAAAACGCCAATGAGTCTCTTCTTGGAACCACAGGGAAAGGAAAATACCGAATCACAAAGGTTTTTAGAAATTCGAAGAGTCCCTCAAATTCCCCACTGGCGCCAGTCTTGTTCACTCTGTAACACAAAGACAGCTGTCAGTAACATTAGCAGTGGTCACGGACTGAAAAAATAACAATATATTTTCAGCACTAGAGCTTTCATAAGTGTCTGTCTCTGAGTGATGGCTTTATTTGGCACTGGACTTCTTTTCTTTTACAGTGTAGAGGCAGCTTTTTCCATAGTTTATGCTCAAATGTGGGTTAACCCTTATTTGGTTTGACACATTATTTGAAATTAACATATTATGAGTGTTTTTTTATGTAACATTTTCCAAACAAAGATGAAACACCAAATTCCTTTTTGTGACCAGAAGCTGCTCAGTGTCAACATGTGGATTCAGCCTTTTAGCAACTGTTTTCTTTCATTTCCGTAGTGGTAACTCAAACGAAAGAAACACACTTAAGTTTGCAATTCCACATGAAGAGCATGAAAATGTGTATGACACCAATTTTCCAGTTCGTTTTCTCTCTAAATTTCCCAACTGACAAACATAGTAAGCATGCAATCCTGAGCATTTCAAAAGTTCTGAAGTGGATTGGTGCTATTCTATACAAATCAGGAGAGTTCTCTAATCCTTTGACAGAGAATATGACGAATGCACACCTGACATGAAACAACCACTTTTCCCAAGCCCAGACAATAATAGAAAAAAAATCAGCAGAATGTACATCCTTGATTGTGTTTACCACATCCCACCATAGATTATAGGGATTTCTTACATTATATCCAGGATAGCTGCCAGGTTTACATGCCTGCCCTTGAAAAAACTCCATGCCTAACAAATTGCAATCAGAATGATTACATGTTTTTTCCAGCTTAATTGTGTTTAATGTACACAAACTCATTTAGTTGTAAAGCTTCTTGACTGTAACAGAAAAACGTACAAAGGTCCATCATTAAAACTGCAAGCTGTTAGAGCCGTACTGTTAAGTGACTTCATAGCCCTCTGAACTGAGGGAAACCTGCAACTCCCCTTCGCTGGGACTTTATTCTCTGCATAATAAATCTGCCGACGGTAATTGGATGATACATAATAATCTAAATGACGGCCATTAAAAGCACATGCTCGTGTCGAGATGGCTTTGTCCCTTTCATCCTGCGCATCGAAATTATGCATCCCCAGAGTGATCGGCCTCGCCATTCCACCTGCTTTGTTTGATGGTCTGTAAACACTGTCTCTAAAGGAACCATGGGAAAATAAAAGAACAACAGGCTCATCCTGTTGTTCTTTTTAATGCTGGTTTAGCTTCCAACAGGATTTGAATGCTTTGTTAACACTCCAAGTTCTGCCAGGGCTGATGGGATTAATATCTTAATAATAACCAAACTACTGTAGCTAAGCTAATAACTAGGCTAATTACTTTAGCAATAAGTGACCGAGGCCCTTTGAGGCTTATTTTATCTTTATAGACCCCCTCGTCCATGTGTTATCATTGGAGGAGCAAGTACAAGAGGGGCTCAGAGACCTGCAGAACACAGCCTAATTCCATCAGTGGCGTGTGCAGCAGCTCCATTGGGACATGTGATTGAGACATCTGGCCGGTGTGCTCGAGTTAGTTTAAAAAAGGTCAGAGTTCACGTGTACCTACTCATGCTGTTTGGCGATTGACACTCGTGGCTGCGAGAGGTTGCCCGTTGTGACCCAAAATACTGGATACAGAACGCCGGACTTTAAGTAATGATGGCTTGATTGTGGGGGAGCTGGCCCGCTGCGTCCTCCTCTAAGCTAACAAGACTCCCTGCAGTCTTTGTGGTGGTGACAGTGATGAGCCCAGTCCCACTGCTAATGAGCACTCCTTCGCCATGGATGATGGGGCTGATGGGACATCTTTGCACACTGGCGAGAATTCCTTTGTTTGTGGGATGGAATTGTCAAATTGCTTATTTCCTTCCTTAGAGGTAATACAACTAATACAGTAAGCTTCACTGGAGACCATTTTGGTTGGAAAAGCATCCTCTTTAATGTTGTTTTTGTTGGAAAATGTGAAAGACTCAAGGTGTGGCTCATTAACTGCTTCACACACACTGACTGAAAATGTGTAGAAACGACTCTGTTATTCAAGTGGTGCTCTGGTTTCTTGCTAATTTAGTATGTGCTTTTTTGTTCTTTATAGCTGGCAGGAACTCTGCAGCACACAGTGCTTTTTCTGCTTTGAATGGCTTAAAGGCTTTGGAGCAATTTATATTTCTCTCACCCATGCTTCAAACTTGGTTGTAGGTGTATTTCTAGACTTTAAGCCATTTTTGTCTTTATATTTTGAAAAGGTTTATTGGACAAACACCTTTAAGCCTTAAATGATGTGTTCGTTGTTACCCAGAGCATCCACAGACTCAGTCAAGATGAGGTTATGCCAAAGGAATGTTGTTTGATACAGGTGTTTTCGAGGTCATGATACCCATAAAAAAAGTGTGAACTTAGGTCCCCAGGAACATATCTGGCAGAAAAACCGAGACTGTATCCCTGTAGTCCCTCAAACCCCTGCAGACGTTGCTGCAATTGTTTGCTTCTGACTGTCTGAATGTGCATACATGCATACATAATGGTGTTAGCGCAAGCTCGATTTTTAAATGTGTGTTTTCGGATTGTGTGCTGAAAGCTGCGTTTCATGATTGCTTCCCTTGTTTACTCACTGGTTTCCTGTGGTGCCGTGAGGCCGAGGGGTGCTGCCAACCCTGGGGAAGGGAAGCTACTGAGAGCGTTAACAAGCGCCCGCAGGCCCGGAGTTCACAGGTCATCAGATCAGACCTCCTCACAGACATATATATATACGTACACACACAACTCCTCATTTTCAGGATGATCAATAACAGATTGCTTGCCCCACAAAAGGTAGCATTTTCCTTGCCTGAAGGATCCTCCCACACCTATTCTACTTCTTTCAACCTCATCTTTAAAAATAGAATCACAGCATTTTTTCATTTCTTTTCTCCATCTATTTTTGTTGTTTTTATTGGCAATGTTTTATTAAAGCACAGTATAGACCTCTTTAGGCGCAACTACACAATGCAACGTCAATTCGATGATCGTCAAACAAATAAACAGCTATTTTAATAATCCAATAATTGTTCTAATGTTTTGCTTCCACAATGGCAGAAAATGCTGTTTTCAGCCTCTCAAATTGGGAGATTTCAGTTTTAAATCATATTAAAGCGTATTTCTAAGAATGTTCGACAGACAATACAAGACATTTGAATTTGAATACACCACAGGGCTCAACGCTAATTTTTTTAAGTGGTTGCCAGGCAGGCAACCAGGCATCAGCTTTTGGTTGCCAAAACTGAAAATACGGTTGCCATTTTTAGACACCTTATATTTTAAATAATTAAGATACTATACAGTTATACATCAACTTAATAATGAACATGTGACACAAAAGAATGTTCAAATGCTTTACAATAAGTAATTAACACAATTAATTGAAACTTAAGTGGTAGTAAACTTGTCCACCCTCAATTGCTGGTATACAAAATACCAGTAGTGCAGCTGTTGTCATGTTCTTCACAGATCCCCCAAAAATGAATTGAGCAAGTCACTAGTTTCTTGGTCATCCGTTGTCTCCCTTTCACATTTGGGTTTTCCTGACCTTTGTGCTGACCCCCACCATAGATCCATTGGCCCTTCAGCATTGAAGTCTTGGATTGGCCAGACGAATACATTTCTAATGTTAAATAAATGAAAACCATTCACAGTTAAGAATTAGATATTCATTATTAATGCTGTAAATTACCTTTTAATATGTCTAACTATATTTAAAATGTGTTACCTTTGTATAGAAGTGATTATAATTGTATGCCAATATTTTCCTATGGTAAAGTTTCGTTTTGCACTTTTATTTTGGTAGTAATAACATCGGACTCTTATTTTGAAGGAACTTTTACCGGAAGTGAATGGACAACATTCCTCTTTGCTTTTCGTTCGGGTTTACCTTATGCTAACGCTTTATCAGTTGAATCACTTTGAACATTCGTTTGAGAAGTTGAGGTGTTGGCCGAACTTTTTACCCCACAGTCAAACAACTTAATTTGCTTCGCCATTTTTTGTAAAACAAACACACGGCGCACTGCGCACGCGAGTAAACGTGCATCGCTTTCTGGCTCCGTAATCACACCAATGTACGTGCAACTTACTGTAAGTATCAGGTTCCGACTGGTCACAACAATAATTAAATATCACTCTTAATACAACAAATAATTAACATTTATCTATTTTGGGGTGCACAGTTTGCTGTTTGCTGTCCTTATTTCTTTATGTTAAAGACTGGTTGCCACTGATGGCAACCAAAGGCCAAGAAGTGGTTGACATTTTTTCTGAATGGTTGCCAATGGCAACCTGGCAACCGTTACTGTCGAGCCCTGCACCACATTTGACTTTGCGAAACTGGCATGGACATTTTTCCCGATTTTTTTGTTGACATATCTAAAATAATAATCTGCCAGGTAATTGATAATGAACATAATCCTTAGCTCAAGCATTAGCTGAAACAAAAATAATTCACAAAAACAACTTTAATTGAAGCATGCATAAAGCTGAGTAAAATAAAATAATAAACATGAAGGTTCATGGTTACTGCCCCCCTCAGAAAAGTTTAAAATCAACCAGAGACTATTTTTACTAAACAAATACCATGTCATTTAAGTATGAGTTATTTAGACTGTGGTTGTGTTCTTAATACTAGTGTAACAACATGTTTACCATCTAGAGATGCTCCTTGTAGGTTTAAACTAAACTGTCCTAAACGGTGCACATAGCTACGCTCATCTAGACAGACTAGCCTTCCTAAACTCAGAAATTCCCGTGGGTTTGCGGTTTTTTCTCCGGGCTGTTTGTACTCTTTCGGTCTTAGTTTCCTGTTCTGAGGTCAGCGTCCAGCTATGGTTGTGCGATGAGGATTATTATTCTTCAAATGAATCTCCTCTTTATAGTTTTAAGACATAACTGTGAAGACATCTCACACCTTAGGTTTATGGTTTCACCTCTAGTGATGATTGAAATGCTATAATGGTCCTCATGGATTCAGGGTTCCAGAGTAATTGGGAGAGTTAATATTTTTGAAAGGGCAGCTTTATAGGTCATAGCAATAGTGTAACCTCCTCAAGGTTACATCTGTGTGAGTCATCTCCTCTCCAGCCAGCTGGATAATAATCAATCGAATCGATATGCTCCCGGTGACTCGGCTTGTAGAATCGATATTCCAGAAGCTACTGTTGCGTCCAGTTCAATTGGCCGTTAGAATAATTAATTAAGATTTCTTGGTACCACTTTACAATAAGACTACCCTTATAAAGGGTTTACGAATAGTTTGTAATTCATTTATTAATTAGGTTGTGAACACTTTACAAATCATTAATAAGCTTTTATAAGACATGAGATAAACAGGGCAACTGTGACCGGTTGCTTGCCAAATAGTGAGCCCACATGTATCTGTACTGCTAAGCCTTATATTGGCTACTTACAGTAGCTTACTTCGTCTTCTTCATCAGCCAGCATCCTTGGTATCTGTTGTTCACTGAGTTGATTCTCGCTAAGTAGCCAGTATTAGTCATCTTGCCAAATAGTGAGCCTGTGTTGATGTATGAAAACTATGTTAGAACTGGTTTATAAATGGTTCTTAATGATTAAGTGTTTACAACCTAATTCATAACCTAATTATAAACCCTTTATGAATCCTTTATAAGGGTAGTCTTATTGTAAAGTGGTACCGATTTCTTTACACATTCAACCGCTTTTATTTTATGACATTACTTTGAAATTCTTTGATCAAAATGTGTTCTGGCAGCCTCGATCAGAACACATCTAAAGCACACCCAGCACTTTACTTCAAATCCCAATAAGCCTTCAGTGGTGATGAAAAGAGCGGTTGGAATGAGGCCAGTATGAGCATGGAGCCCTCAGGACTGACCTTGTTATTACAGGGCGAGGACCTGCCTAATGTTACCTTCATTAACCAGAGGTTGGTGCTGGAATGTCTCTCAAAGCATCTCCAGCATTTTGACATACGGTCTCATTAGCTAGTGAGAGAGCCAGTGGGAGATATTACGATTAGTGGTCAACCGACATGGGTTTTCGATTCGTTAATTGAGAGAGCAAATGACCTATATATATATATTGCAGATAAATTGTACGTTTTTTTCGCATCTGATTAAATACAAAAAATCTTAAATAAGAAGAAATGAGGGACAAAATCGCTAAGCTTAACTGCAGTGCACATATTCCAAATAATAAAAATATATCAGCTAAATAACCATCGACAGACAATCTAAGAAAATTGTGTGAAAAAAAAACGTATGAGTGTATAATCAATGTACTTTGAAGGCACCTAAGAGCAGCATTTATCAGCAGTGAGCAGCATATCCTTGTTTCTTAAAGACAATTAAAATGTCCTTTCCTGGTGTTGGCTCAGTGGAATATTATAATTAATAAATATCAGCCTTGATCTTCTCACAATGGCATTAATTGGCCTGATTTCGCTACTTATATGTGTTAAAAACATGATGTTGCACACTATTAATAAACATTTAGCCCTTTAATGGGCACGCACATATAAATATTTTGAAAAATTAACAAATTAACAATTTATTAATATATCTAGGCTAAAATTATACATTTCAACATTTTCATATTTACATATGAACTTTATTTTTTAACCAACAATCTGTATCTCAAGAGATATATTGCACATTGTATATATTATCAAACCTTTAGATACCCATCTAACACCCTCAACCATTAATACATTCATCCAGCATCTTACGTACTTTGATTGTATTTCACTTACTGTATCACAACGCTTTTATTTCTTTTCATTGCTGCTTTTGATATCTCACTGACCAGCTCACAAGAAAATAATTATCTTTCTATTTTCTCCCCCCGGGCATCAATCACTTACAATTTTTCAATTTGCTAATTCAACTGCAGTTTGTGTACATTATACTGACTATTTTATGGTAAAAAAAAGACAGTGTCTTGGTTCTGGCCTGCAATTTCTTACATTTCGTGTATCCATTTTGGTTTTAATGTAGCCCATAGGCTTCTATTGCAAGTCTTTCTTATTGGGGTTGCAGAGTTGGATAGAAGTCAATGACATCATATAAAAAAAATATCTTAGGTTAATGAGGGAAGGAGAAGGAAGGGGGAAAAAAAGTGTACTGTAGACAGGATTTTGTCAAGGTGTTAGAAAGAGGGAAGAGGTGCAGTCTTTGATGGTTTTTTGGTTTGATGAAATACAGTAATTAACATTCAGACTATGTATGTATGAAAGGATGAAAAGAAACTCCAGACTGTCATTAATCTCACAGGCATTTTGTTCCCATAGCTTGTGATTTTTCACTGCACTGAGAACTATTCATCAACCAAATTACCTGCGCTGTTCTTCTCAATACAAACAGCGGCTTTATTTTGAAATACAAGATTGGTATCAGGTGTGGACTGTAGCCAGATTTTAAAAGCTGCTTTTTTACCAAACAGTGATTTTTTGGCAGTGAGAGGAATGACAAATTGTTGCGTTTTTTTTTTCAAAAATCATTGCCACTACGTGAAAAAGTCGAGTGGAACCTCTCCTGAACCAGCAGATCATTACACATTTGGCCAAGATTTTTAGATTACGTGCTAAATGTTTCACTCTTTACAGCAATTTATCAGTAACGGTTTACCGCATAATGACCCCAAACTCAATCCATGCAACATGGAAAACAAAGCCTGAAAGCTTGGCGTATTCCTCACGTCAACAACCAACGACAAGCCAAGCGCCATGGTGTTGATCAACAACACAACCACGAATGGAGCCAAATAAAAAGCTGTTCATACAGATAGATTCTCGAATTACTACCACATGAGCAGTTGTAATCCCTTTCGAAAAACCACTCAGAAAAGTTTATCAAAGCCTTTAACTTTTCATAGAAAAATAGCATTGAAGACACTTCATAGCAAAAACGTGGGGAAAAGCAATTTGTCAAGGCACCGTTAAAATAATATTTGCCCAGTGGAAGTGATTGACACAAGCAGGTTTGCTGTGAAAAAAAAGGTCAGTATATTATGGATTTCCTAGAGCCGCTTCTCTCCCATGTTGAACTCTGACTTCCTGGCCGATCGCACTGCGGTGCTTTATTGCCACTTGTAGTATTGCTGCAGGCACTGTAGATAGAGTAGTGTCTGAAAACATGTACATATAAGAATGAAGAATCCTGCCTTCATGTTGCTCTCTTGAATTGGTGTTGTCCAGACGTATTTTGTATATAAGTGCGTACAAGTGCATGAAGATCTTATATTTAAAATGAAGAGTCTGTTTTCGCCAGTGTAGCAATAGGGCACCAGCACCAGCAGCAGTAACAACAGCAGGAGTAGCAGCAGCTGTGTTTTGATAAGATTTGCATTTGGCTCCTTGGCTTGACTGCTGCTAATGTTTTAGACACCCGTTGCTGTTTTTCAAAGACGGACTGCTGCCTTCAGATTTGAAACCAGTTTGAGAAACAAAAAAAACACATTTGAATGTTCTTTTCTCTATGAGCATTGTCAAGTTAGTGTGTTAATTTGTGTGAAATTACAAGCAATTGTCACCATTTCATAAATCTCAGTCTACATTTCAAGTTTCATACATTTTATTACTTCTTTTTTATATGAAATTGAAAGCGAAAACCGGTAGACACTATCTCAGATGTAGAAGCATTTGTATATGCACGTTTAAACATTCTTAATCCTGCATACATTATTTGCATCTATAATCTTTATCTATTAGCAAACACAAGTAAAAAAGGTGGCAGGCAGCTCATATACAGTAGCTGGAAATCAGTGTCACAAAGGATGTGATGTGCTTTGCAATCCACATTTTTATTAGAAACAGAAGACCGATTCATTTCAAAGGAATAGTATTACATTTTGGAAAACCTCACTTGCTATTATTTTTATCTTATTGTGGATTTATGCTAAGCTAAGCTAGTTCTGGCTCCAGCTTTGTACTAACTGTTAACTTAGGTGCTGTTTACACGGGAACGAAATGGGTTGTATCCGCTACTTTTCTCTTTCGTATAGCCCAGCCCGTTCGTTCACACAAGGCAGTAACGGAACCGCGGAAACGGACCCCTAAAACGATAACGGATCCCAAGATGGATAGATCTGCGGACGGAACGCTCTTAGGGGCCAAACGGCTCCGTATGTACGTCCTATACGATCATTTCCTGATAACGATGAAGCCATAGACCCGCCTCTCCCCACCTCTGCTGCTCACTGCTGTAGCATGGTCAGTAGCTACTGTCAGTAGCTATTGCTACTGCTACTGACCATGCTACAGATGTTAGTGCAAAATATACAGCTCCTCTACCACAACCATCAGCAACAAGTGGACATGGAGAATTACATGTTGCTAAATCCACCGCGGAGAATAAAACAAAACAATATTTGCACCGGGGCCAATCAAAACCTTGTTACGCCACTTGTATAATACTGTACAAATCTGAGCCTATCATTAGCAAAACAAGATTATATTAGCCCTACATTGCCCTAACCAGTTTAGAGGCTGCAGGATGAGGACCTCTCTCTCAATAGCGGACCAATTTCAAAAACAACATTTTCATTACTTAGACACAAAAACATGGTTGAACTGAACGGTAGTAATACCAAAGAGTGGGTATTCTGACACAGTAGGTTTCAATGCAAAACCAAGTGGGATCCATGTCCTCTACACATATTTTAACAATGCCAGAAACATGTGAGTAAATCTACACAGCAATAACTTAATTGACTATTAAAATAATAGATAGATGGATATATGGATAGACAGATAGATAGATAGATAAATAAATAGATAAATAGAAAGATACTTTATTTATCCCAAGCTGGGGAATCTTTTTGTCACAGCAGATAAACATTAAACACTTTCAATTAAATATATATATACATATTCTCAGTAAAAAAGACATATACTGTATTCAGAGGGGTATCTAACAATAAACTATACAGAATACATTAGAATACTCACTCATATAGAAATCTACTAATCATATAAACATAGTGTACTACATAAAACATGGTGTCCGGTAGCTTGAAATAAAAAGTAAAGATAAGTATAATATGATTGTTTTGAGTAACAATCCAGTCCAAATACATACAGGGCTGCGGCCACTCATTCTGCCATTTAGAGATGGAATTCCTGTGTGTCTGCTAATATTGAGATACTACATGTGTGTTTCTGTGTTTACATGCACATATTTATGAAGTGGGACTTTAGTACCCAGAAGTCCTGAGTGAGGGTGAGGATGTGTGGATGTGTGTGGTGCTCAGGGCAAAGTGTCTCTCCCTTCACAGTGCGGCAGTCGTTTCACATCTGGCCTGCCACTACCAGGGGCGCAATTAAGACCCCGGAATAAATGTAGGTCATGCAGACATGCACTTGTGACGTGCAATGACACAGCATGCAGCTAATGTAATATTAATGTAGGTTGGTGTAGCGAAAAACATTTTAAATGATAACTTTCAAGCCTCAGAGGAGATGAAGGAAACATGATAAAGTAAAGCTTGTACAAATTAAGGCAGTCGGGTTAACTGACTAAACAATGCACTGTAGACTAACTGAAGAGAAGATTTACACTCAGTCTGTGCATGATTAACCAAAGTGGATTTGTTTCCTCTTTTATCATAACAAACTACATCCTTTCCACTCCAGTGTCTGTCCCTATTCATGGAAAGCTTTCAAGCGCTGCCTGAGTGAGAATCAATGGCCTATACAGCCTGTTTACTTTCCACTGAACATTTAATGGAGTGAGGATAAGCCTCTCAGAAGGACTGCTGCTGGCCTTTCCAGCCAGTTGTATCACAAATACAGCTCAGCTTAACTGCTATTTTTCAGCAAAGTACACGTACCTCAACATGTACTTAAGTACATGTACTGTTCATTTCCATTACAGGGCATTAGCAGTTTACAGTATTAGCTTAACTGGGAAAATGTCATGCACACTTGATCAGCAAATCATGTTTGAACAAATGTAAAAATGTCAATGAACTGAATCAATATGATATGGTTGGATTCTTACAAACTGCAGGAATATAAGATCTCAACTGTTTGTGTTTTAGTTTGGTAGACAAACCCAGACCACAGCTTGTGTGTTATTGACAGCCTGATGGATTTTCTTTCCAGTTAAAGTGTCCCGGTGTTTATCGTGTACCAGCAATGTTCTGGTCTGGTTAACCCCAGGGGCTTTATTGCTTAGTACCTTCCCTGTAAGCATCTAACAGCTGATAAGTAGATTTTATTTTCACAATATTGTATTATTGCACAGTCCAAAAACACACACATACAATAAAAACAGTTAAGGAACTGATTGCATAATGCGTAAATGAATATTTGCACACAATTCTTAATAAAGGAGTTGAAAAAGGTGGTTTAATGATGATTAAAAAAAGTATTCAATTATTCTTTAACAATTTGGATGATACTGTATACTATACGTAATATAGTTTGAGTATTTTTTGTTTAGGGAAATACTCTCTAGTATACTTTCTAGGATTGTTTTTACTATTATCAGACATTTAATAGCCTATGATTAATGTATTTAATGTAAAAGTAATTGACAGATTAAATAATATTGAAAGAAATCAGTTGTTGCTGTTCCAAAATCTTTTTCTGCATCTTGTAATATGAATTCTTAATCCCTAGAGTGTAAAGCAATCGTTGTGCTTTCCCACTCAGTCCGTATCTTCCCGTTAACATCTGGCTGCTGCAGGTAGGAGGTGTTATCTTGTTCTTGACCTTGACTTTCCTGCAGACCCCTGCATTGTGGATTGTGTTTTAAGTAGGTTTCAATAAAAAAAACTCACACATTTTGTAATTAAAGTTCTTTATAACTCTCCATGTGATTAAAATCACCTTTACAAATGCAATTTGAGAAGATGAAATGTGTCATAAGAGAGAGTGGTGTTTCAGACACCTTTGTCCTGGCCACACACAGACATTAACACACTCACATTCCTTCCCCCACATACTTGAGTGAATGACAGTGTTCAACTGCTCCACTTAATTGTAGTTTATACAGCCTGAGAAAGAATGTCTGGCATTTATTGGTTCCTTATGTTTTACTTTTACAAATGATTGAGGGTGTGTGTATGTTTGGAATATGTGTCTCCAAGGGATGAGCAACACAAATTGTTTATTTTCCATTGAGCCTTTGTTTGTCTTTGTTAAAGGAATAAGCAAATGTTTTGGGAAATATGTTTATTAGCTCTCCTGCCGAGAGTTTGTTGAGAAGATAGATACTCTCTCTTTAATATGAAATTGGAGCTAAAGCTAGCAGTAGCAGCTTAGCTTAGCAGAAAGGCAGGACACAGCTAGCTTGGTTCCTCCAAAAGCTAATAAAAGTCCTTCCACTAGCCCCTCTAAAGCTCACCAATTAACTTGTTATAACTTGCTTGTTCATATGAAAACTGTCAAAATGACAAGTTGTGGTTTTACAGGTTTTTTTTATGCTACACGGTTTTTTCTTAGCACTGCTAGCTAACAATTTATTTGCTCTGGCTTCATATAACCAACAGACATACAGTAAGAAAGGTAACCTCTCATCTGACTCTTGGCAACAGAGCAAAGTATGTATTACCCAAAATATCATGTAGAAATATAATAAGCACATTGCTAACAGCTGATCCAACCAGCCAATTTAAAGCAGACTTCAGTGTTCTGCCTGAATTAATGTCATGCTTCATTTGTTGAAGTTTGCATGGGTAAGCACTTAGCATAATCATTTCTAGTTATTTATGCCTCACTAGAGACAATTAGATGTAGATATTCTTCTGGATTTAACTTTTAATAAGTATTACTGTGCATGATTGTCTTTTGCACGTTTGTGTGCTTGTAACCTTATATGATAAACAGGTCTCCCTTTGATGTAGCGCTGAATCCACATTCGGCAGAACTTGGCCTTAGAAGAGAGGATTTGTCGGATGTTTTGCTGACATTTCTGTCTAATCAGATGTGCTTAAAATACTAAAGGTGGTGCAGCGATGCACGGCAAACACTTGCATAATATCACCCACTTGTCACAATAATACTTTGATGCTGCGTGTCACAGACTCAGACGGATGTCTAGTCTGGGTCTGTGAAGTGTATTTTAGGATGGAAAAGCTGACAGCATTCACTTATTTTTCAGACATAGAGTTCTTTCTGCAATATAAAGTCTAACTTAATCTGCTAATTTTGTCTAAGTGAAGTGGAAACTGGAAAATTCCCAACATCTGTTTAACACTTGCTGGATGGTCTAATTAAAACAACATTATTCCTCCCTGACCACTGATTAAACATGAAATAACTTCAGTAATTGACTTGAGCTCTCACATAGTTTGTTTCTTTTTGATACTTGCATACACCACATTTCTGAAATGCTTGTAGTCACTGTGATGTCGGCCATTGGTTTGCTCGATGGATGTATAAAGAGAACTGAACACAGCATTGGAGGTGGAGGACCATTCATTTCTATGAAAGTTGCTCAGTGGTGCATGGAGCCATAAAGCTGCAACGATTGTAGGTTATGAAAGTATACGGATCATCTTGGGTCTTTTGCCCATAGAACATGCACACTTAAGTTTTCCTTAAGAACCCCCTCTGATCACCTGCTCTCGGCTCAGGTCAAATGAATGGAGAGATTTAAAGAACAGCTATACATGTCTTTATAGATTCATAGGTTTAGATTTGCAGTCGCTTCTCTCCCAATGTAAGTCAATAAGTAAAAGTGTTTTTTGGCCCATAATGACGCCACGGACTAGAACGGGGGTGTAGTACCACCGTTTGGCCACTAAGGTTATTTGCTTCAATGGCTGGCGCTATACTTTTGTTCTCGATGGCTGGTCTTGGATAGTTCTGTTTATATATACAGTCTATGGTTCAAACTCGTGGTGTCATTTGACTTGTAAGAATACTGCTTTGATCAGAAGCTTCTGTAAAGCTCTGTCCTGCCATTAAAAGTGTGGCCTGATCCGTGTTCTATCCCATGGGTCAGAAAGAAAGAAAACTCAATGACTTTGACAGACTGAAACAAAAGGATTTCCCTAACAAGACATGGCTGTTCCATTTATTTTGCACTGCTAAGCCTCCAACAAAATCTGCCTGCCGTTATTACCCTGAGTGCTACTCTTCCAGAGCGGCACTCGGGCACAGGTAATCCCACACTACTTCGGGTGGAGATTTACCATTTTTCACCACTCTGCCTCTGTTGGGCTTGGTGTCAGAGTCACTGAGCAAGCTGATAGTGCCACACAGCTGTCAGCTGCTGCACTAAAGGGTGACTGAATTATACATTCATAAATGTCACAATCTGCTCCTCTCATACTTTATTTTGGAAACCATGAAGAGAAAATTCTTCAAAAAGGGAAGTAAGTGGTGCATCTTTAACATGTGTATCACGGTGGGTGTCCATGTGTCTGTCTGGCTCTCTGAAGTGTTTTACCTTTTGGAAAGGATCATTTTTCATACTAAGCTGACAGCTAGCTTGACCTCAGTGCAGCATGCTAATTTGATTGTGATACTGGATATTTTCTCTGTATATTTATTTGGTTTGGTTCCAAGTAGGCATAGCCTCCTTTCATGCATTATAAATATATACGGCACAGTACTGTAAATGACACTAGGGGAGGTCGGTCCAAGACCACCAACGTTGGAGTAAATTACACTCATATTTGTCACTTTGTGTTATTAGTAGGGCTGTCAGTCGATTAAAATATTTAATCGCGATTAATCGCATGATTGTCCATAGTTAATCGCGATTAATCGCAAATTAATCGCACATTTTTTATCTGTTCTAAATGTACCTTAGAGGGTGCTGCAATCATGTTGCGCGCACTATCCGTGCTGAGTGTGCTGACTTTTCGTACAATGTCCCACTGTCTGGCTACCTGCATAAAGTCAAGTGCTCGGCGCAGTTGTCGGCGAAATGTCGCTCCTCTGTTTTCATTGAAACAGCTCCTTATATCCGTTAGCGCAGCTAGCTAGCACCAGATGCTAACAACAACAACAACACGTAAGTGCCTCGCTCGCCCCACACACACCCTCCCGGTCCTCCCGATGGCCAGTCCGGGCCTGCCGGTGAGCGTGGAAGTGTGGTCTGCCACAAGCGGGCGGCAGGAGCGGGGCTGTCAGCATCAGCTTGTAGATGGTATTTTAAACTCGATGCGCTCTGAATCTACGGGGCGGCCGAGGACAAAAAATACACATGCGTTAATCGCGTTAAAATAATTAGTGGCGTTAATTTTCTCAGCGTGCATCATTTCCTCCTCCTTTCTTTCTAGAATTGATCCCACCATGCCTTCTGTTCAAACTCACATATTCACAGAACCTACTTGAATAAAATACAAAATACCTAGCTTGTTATTCCAACATATTTTCTTGCACATTTCAGTTGATTCTCTGGAGAGATGCACTGTTGAAGAGAAAAAATACTCTCTACCCACCTTATTTCACACTGACTGAGACAAGACTACACAGACATGCTCCTTGCTTTTATGTTTGTTGGCTGCATTCTCCGTCTGTCTCTAGATTTTCATAAACCAACAAAACTGCCTGAGGCATGACTAACAGAAAAATACATCGTTGTGGCGGCACAGGTGCTACATGACCTTTGGTGTGTATGTATGTACTTCATTGTGCATCTGTGTGCATGTTTTTGTATAATGATTGTGCTGGCTGCTGGCCCTTTGCAGATAAAGCCTAGTCTTCTGGGTGGGGGGGGGGCACTTGTGGGGGGCTGCTATTGCCTTTCTGCTATGCCAGGGGGCTTAGGGAGCTGAATGGACCCCTAGGCATCAGCCCAACACAATTAGGAAGCGTAGGCAAACAGTGCCCACCTTGTTTGTATTGTTCTGTTATGGGTTTAAATATCCAAACCATGTTCAATTGTGCTTGAATGAAATATTCATGCATGTTTTTTGTCACAGCTACTTGAGCGATTTACCCTATTATTACCCATTGTATTTGTGGGCAAGTGGGCAATGCTTATTTTTAAGCCCTGACATACAGCATGGGGGGAAATATCTAAATAACATATCATAGGTCTTAGTATTGCAGATAATAACTTTGTTCTGGTATGCTCTTATAGATAGTGCTGTTAAAGATTCATTTCACCACATTTGCATAATTTCGCTTGCATTTTTGTATGAAAAAAAGCGTGAAAATGTCATTGTGGTAATTCAGTGATGTTGGTTTCTAAATATGAATCTTAATAGTTTGTTTGAGTCTGACCTTTCATCTAGGGCCAAATTGTGTGAACTACGAAACATTTGCAAAATATTTTTTGTGCTATTTACTAGATATTACATTACGATAATAATTTCTGGCTTATTATCAGCATGTTAACATTAACAAGAATATACTGTAAGCTTGCTGTACAGAGCAGAGATTTAGACTTCTCAGAAGGATAACTTCAATAAAATATGCCAAATAAATACCCAACTGCATAGCTATGTATGCTACGGGTAAATGGGAATTAATGTACGTTGTGTGAACTTTCCTGATAAGGTCTGATTTATATTTCCTCGTGTTTTTGCCTGACACAACATCTCAAATTTGACCAATACATAAACTCCTGTTGGTGCTTTTGTTTAAAAAAAATAATTGGTGTGGGCGTTTCTGAGTAGGATTTGTAGGTTTGTAATTACCTGCCTGTGCAAAACAACATCTTGGCACTTGTCCTTTTAGCTGGATTTAATTCATGTCAGCATTAAAGGAAAGGCAGACAAGGGAAGCAAATGGAAGGAACAAATTGTAACTAAATTGATTTTAATAGTAAGGCCTTATCTCAGCAGTCCATTTATTGACAATGCTACCATGCAAGTAATGCTTTTGTCATACCTTTTCAGTGTTTTATGCTATGCCCACACACTTATTAAACACTTTTGGCAGAAGTGAGAGGGTTGTCCTCCACCTCTTGAATAATATTTTCCTTAATAATGCTTTGCGTACAACAATACATGTCACCAGTGGATCAAATTCTCACCCCTTCCACAATGTGTGAGGTGTTATCTATCCGGGTAAACACTTGTCTGTGTGGGATTTATTGGTTGCAGAGGGAGCGTAGGAGCTCATCACTTTCGTGCACGGTGGCGATTATGTGCTTTACAGGGCCATCGGCACATTAAAGCCTGACCTGCTGGAGGCTGTGTGAGATAGTGTTTGCAGTAGGCATGAAAAGACAGCAGACACACAGTAATAAAACATGAAAACAGTCAATTACATTAATGCCACATTCTCTTTGTCCTCTTCTCTCCTTTTTGGGTTGTTTGCTGTTCGAAACCCAATCCCATTTTGGGTTTAGGACTAATTCATTTAAATTGGATCTAGATTTAACAAATAGTAACTCATGTAGCTTGTTTTGTGGAATCTACTCTAGAGTCTTACATATTTACACAATACCGGAGAAAAAAAGGGGAGAAAATGAGTGAGTGTGTGGACAGGGTTGGAGGTGGGCTGGATTTGCTGTGTTGGGGGATTGGAAAGAGATGGAAGGAATGTAAGATGTGCATTGGAGTTGTGTACCTGGATCTCATTAGGGAGGTTTGCTTTGTCCGCTGGCTCAAAGGGACTCATTGCTGCACAGTTTCTTTCAGAAGACCAGCGTGATTGACATCTCAGCAGTGTATAAGGCATTAGAGGTGATTTTGTGGTTGTTAGTGTGGGCAGGGATGGAGGTATTGATTCGTATTTCTATAGCAGGTTTAAGAATTTCAGAGACTGTTGACAAAATGGCTTCAAATGGTAAACTCAAAGCATAAATAAATGTATACTCCAGTAAGGTAAGAGGATAGGGAGTAATGGCTCCTGTTGAGGAAAGGTATCTTTTCTCTGTTGCTTAAAATACCAGTACTATGGAACAGCTACATAAAGGCTATGATTACATTTTCCATGTCAGAATCCTGTTAATGGCAAAGAAAGTGTTCACATACAAGAAATTGCTTTGGTGTATTGATGTGTTGGAAAAAAAACTAAACAAATACATTTCATAAAAAATACTATGAAAATATACAACAATATGTGTATGGGACGTGCAATGTTCACATTATGAATACAATTATACAAATAATATATGCCATATACAGAGTGTGTAAACGTATACGTATCAAGACAGATTAGAAGATATTAATGTAACATGACTGACTATTGGGAATGAGTAGATTTTTAAAAGATATTTCACGAGAAATAGAACCATATAGAAAAGAGAGCGTTGGTAAAAATCATAATATATTTGTGGACTTTCAGACACTAGTGAACATTTAAATTAATAAAACAAATACCACCCACGTATTTTGTCGGTGGAGCCTCAGATAAAACCGTAATCCCATTATAATCCACCCTTGAAGCTTTTCTCTAAACTGCATATTAATATGTTTGTTCAAACACATGTTTTAGGGCGAGACATGTTTTGAAAGATATAACTTCCCGAGGATTTCACACGTCAGCACTGTTTTTTTTAATTTACAATGCCTCACGGGGTTCCAACTGCTGAAACAAAAGCAAAACATTTTATGAGGGACTTCCGATTGTTTGGTAATTACATTGTCAAACTGGATTAATGTTAATACATGGCACTTGCACAGCAATAATAACACGCCGTGTCTAATTCCTTTAGAGCTGCTGCTGTTTTGATTAGTACTAGTCTTTATTGCATGGGAGGATCATTTGATGATTTTTCCTATGGGTCTTTGTCGTGTTTTGATAAATGCAGTCTCAAAAAACTAATTTGGCAGTAAAGTGAAAACATAGAACTAATTATCTCTTTTGCTTTTGTCTTATTTGCACCCTCTAGGGTCTCGTCTTCGCCAGGAAGACTTCCCTCCCCGCATTGTGGAGCACCCATCTGACCTCATTGTGTCCAAAGGGGAACCAGCCACTCTCAACTGTAAAGCCGAGGGCCGCCCGACCCCCACGGTGGAATGGTACAAAGACGGCGAGCGCGTTGAGACGGACCGCGACAACCCCCGCTCCCACCGTATGCTGCTGCCCAGCGGCTCCCTCTTCTTCCTGCGTATCATCCACGGGCGACGGAGCAAGCCCGACGACGGCAGCTACGTGTGCGTGGCCCGAAACTATCTGGGCCAGGCCATCAGTCACAACGCGTCCCTGGAAGTAGCCAGTAAGTCCTGTTTACTCTTCTGGGTGTTGACTTGTTACAGTGCACAGATCTTTCATAACACACATGTGCACACATTATTCGAGCAAGGTTTTAAAAATACACATAACATATACATTGTAGAAGTATACCAAGTTGCTTATTTTCTTATAAGGATTAAGTAGAGGTTGCATTTACCAAATATATTTGTTAAAGTGGCCAAATCGTGCTTTTCTTAGTTTTCCCTTTCCTGTAGTGTGTTATATAGGTTTTTGTGCATGTAAATGGTCTGCAAAGGCTCAAATCCAAGTTCACTCCAGAACCCCCCCCCCCTGCCTGAAACGCCTCCATTGTAGTCCTTTGTTTACTTATTTTACATAATGACATCACCATGTCACGCTTACGACTCTATCGGCTAGCGCTCCAACACATTGTACGTGATATGCTAAGTGGAGGACATCTCTAAGCTGTTGAATCACCACAGAGCCGGCCAGCTAACCAATCAGAGCAGACTGGGCCCTGGTTTCAGACAGAGGGTGAAAAGAGGTGCTGCAGCACAGGCAGTATGAGAAAAATAAAGACCTTTTTGAACATTAAAGCATGGAGACATGTCACAATAGAGACACTACATACTAATATGAACCTGTAAATTAGAATAGGGCTCCTTTAACAATGACAGAATAATCTAAAGAGGGTCCGGCATTTTGACAAATTAGAACACAAATGTCATACTCTGCTCACTGAGTGTTGACATGAAAAGGTCTCTGTTTTCTCTCCATGCCCTTTTAAATGCAAAATCAGAACTTGTTTGTATAATAAAGAAAGAAAGAAAGACGCACACACAGTGAGCTTCACAGTTCTCGTTAATTGTAAAACCAACAATATATTGTGCTTTATACCTTTTTTATCCCTTTATTGGCATTCAGCCTTAGAGGTGCAGCACTGAAGGCTGCACCTCTAAGATTATTTACAGACATTCAAAGCTTTGTTCAGAAGCTTTAGTAGAAAACCTCCAATGTAAAAAAAACGCAGACAGTGAGGAGAAATGTGCTGATTTCTTTTCCAAACATTATTGGATTTTAATGACAGACTTTACATATGGTAAGCCTATGTCTAACTGTCATTTATACAATTAAACAAATATATATTATGACAATATCTTTAGGACCCTGTCCATCAAAATAACTGACAATGAGACAGTCTAATGCAGCTACTGCCTATCTTTAATAACCAGGCACGATATACAGATAATAAGTGTTTGAGCTCTCATCTTAAGCATTTTAATTGATTTCCCAATCTCTCAATGTGCATGATGATTGTGGGGATCAAAGAAAGTCATATCTTTTGAAAATGTCTGAAAATACTTCCTCAACATGACCTTCAAACTGCCTTTTTGTTTTGAGGAAATACTTTTCATCTCACATCACAGTCCTGGTAAATTTACTTTAATTTGAGTGTCTTCTTACAACTCAACCAATAGCATTGATCTAAATAGACATGAAACATTATGTACATCTTAAAGCCTGTTCAATGTTGTTACTTTGCTTCCTTGAATTTTATAGCTAAGGGACAGGTGTAAGTTAACAATGCGACCCTCCTGTCAGAGAGGCGGCAGCTGTGTGTCTGCTTTGGTCCCCAGGTTTTTACAAGTGCTGAGCGTGTTCCTAACAGGTGACAGTAGTGTCAACTCGCTGAGTCCTGGAGCTCTAAGTGTCAAGTGTGTGCTGTTGCCATTTAAAACAGCCTTTCATTGCAAATTGTCTAAGGCAGGAATCTGTCAGGTTGCATGCAGCAGCCAATCATATGTGTGTGTGTATATATACGTTTGCTAAGGTGATGGAATGTGTAGAAGCAGGCAGAGGGCAGAGGGCACGAGGTCAGGGCCTACGACCATCAGATGGTTTGTGTATCTGGTAAAAAACAAGAGTTAAGTCTTGGGGCCTCATTTATAAAGCTTTGCGTAGGATTCACGTGGGAAGGTAGCTTACGTAGGACAAAGCAAATAAATACGCACAAAAATATTCAGATTTATAAAACACTGCGCACGCACGTCCTACGCCGGTTTCCCTTTATAAATCACAATCAACTCGAAATGTGGCGCAGCTTTTGCAGGCCTCACATAACGCCCATATTTGCCTATAAATAGTCAAAGAAACGCCCTGTATTAATATTCATTTTGACTGACTGCATGAAGAAGATCGCAGGAAATGACGACAGAACAGCTAAAAAAGACATCTCACACCGTGTCAGATGTTCGTTCTTTTGGGGAGGTGGAGACAAATCACATTGTTTGGTGGATGCAGTTTGAACCAGAGTAGCAGCATGGAGGTCGGATTGTCACCAAAATAAATAAATAAGTGGTCCGAAAAAAGTTAATGACAAAACAAATAAACATAACCTTCCTCAGGCAGTGTGTCAGTGTGTTTGTGCCGGGGATAGGAGACCCCCCCATGATGAGAAACTGTAAGAAAGTATTGGAGTCATGACGACTTGATCTGAATTTTTATTTTTTTATTTGGTGGTTTGTGTTCCAGCTGTGCACAGCGTCTCCACTGCACCCTTTGCATCTCAACCCCCCCGCAGCAACTCTATCCACCAGTTAAAGGAAATAAAACAAATGTGTTATATTAGCTGTACAATTGACCAAATATGGTGTTCTTAGTTTCCATACCTCCGGTGTTTTATGAGCGACTTATCAAGTATTGGATGTTATTATCAAAACATGATTAAACATGATAGTATAAACCATGCTCGTATCTATACAACCTAGAGAAAAGCAAAACGGCGTCAGTTTAAAGTAATTCTGTCCTTCTGTTTACCGCATCATTTATGAGAATACATTTCTTAACAAGAGAACATAATCGAGGGGTGATCAATAACATTTCCGTATTTATTTATTTCTCCAAGTTATGTTTGTGTGTGCACTGAGGAGTCTCAAACAGGCGTTTGTTTAATCATTTTAAGATTGGCTTTAATCCATTTTTGAAAATGACTTCTTCATATATGATACATGAGAGGTAATATTTTAATTGATGGTATTATTTCCACATATTTCTCTCCATTCTTCCTTCTGCCAACGGTGTCGAAGTTTCTCGTCTCTCCCGTTTAAGTGCGTACCGCGTACGCATGGGTCAGAGTTTGCGTGGAGGACCGCACATTTTCCCGTCAAGTTTGTTTTTTATAAATCACAAAGATTGCTTAGAAACTGGTGGACGCCATCTTTTGAGCGTACGCAACGTTTATAAATGAGGCCCCAGGACTTTCCACATGCAACAGTGTCTAACTACCTTTGGCCGCGTTTTGTTACACGGCTTGATGAAATGCTCAATTCTGATTGGTCACTTAGGACATTCAAAGTGCTGTTTTGTGATTGCAGACTGCTGCTAAAGTTAGCAGACGGTGGCTTAGGACGCTCTGATCGAAGGACTGTTTGCAGTCATATCACTCAGCAGAAAGAAGTCTGGTCAATTTAATGTCAGTTGTCGCCATAAAAAATAAATTGGTTTCCATCAGTCAGAAAACAATATTGAATACTTTTTGAATACTTATAGGGGCAAGACACTGGATTCACAATTGCTAAACTGTCCCCAGAAATAAAAAGAGGACATAAATCAGCAGAAGAAGACAGACAGGAAGTGAACTCTAAAGGGACACTGTATGGGCTCTAGCAGTGTTTAAAGAATGGGAAATTAGTCTTAAGTTACACTCTGATTGGTATTAAAACAATTCTTACAAGTCTCACTTGCCTTAGGAGCCATGCTTTACAGATATTCACTCTTATTTAACGTAATCAACAAGGTTGTTCTAAGGATGAACATGTGTGATTATCCCGTGAGTAGCTCACATATTGGTTTTTAATCAAATGAGTTATAAAATAACCCATTGTTAATAAAGATAATCACTTGCTAGTTCATTCCTTAAACCTATTGACATCTATGTGGCACTTACGGAGAATGCAGTGCTTTCAATCAATGCAATTCTTAATGTATTTTATTTCAGTTATCTTGTTAATGTTTGTCAAACACTGAATGCCACTCTCCTCTCTCCACTCAGAATGACTCAACCTCAAAAGTATTTCATTAGAATCAAATAGATCACAATAAAGTAGTCAGCATTTGGAAAGAGTCTACTAAAGTTAGGAAGTTTTGTTGATAGGGGTTAACAACCAATGCCAGGCCTTCACTCTCTGCAAAGCCCCCCCATCCTTATACTGTCCATCCCCTGCTCTGCTCTGCTGTGTCAGCTTACCCAGGCTCTGTCTCCTGGGCAGATATTCCGCAAAGGTTTTAGAATAATAACACCCCTCTAGTATCCGTTTCACCTTTTGCATTATAATGAAAGAGATGGTCAAACGTATCACGGTAATGCCAGATCAGCATTTTAAACCCAGAGAAGCTCGGCCCTCAAGGGATAGAGTTTATTACTCAGGAGTTCACTAAATTTGCCGTCAGGTTTTAAGGTCGAGGGAGGAGGTGGGGGGGGGGGGGGGGGGACACAGAGAGGACTTGTTGAAGCTGCCTGGATGAGTTATGTCTCCCTGCTTCATCCTGCAGAGGTCACGCAGATTCATGGATCAGCCTGGGGCTGGAGAGTTAAACAGAACCCCCTTTAGCTAAAGTGCTGAGTTGGGGAGTTTATAAGAAGACTGGGGAGTGTTAAAAGAAGGAGTGACCTTACTCTGTCAATACACCAATGTGTCAGGTCATATGTCTGGTCTTGTTAATGTGTGAGTTGTTAGTTTTCTGAAGGGTTTTAATTGCTTAAAGGTGGCTTTGACTAAAAGGGACTGTGTTCGAATAATGACAGCTTTTCATTTGTTATGGGCTGACTGGTTATGGATACTCTGTTGTACACAGTAAGTGGATGTTTTTGGAATAATTTTCTTTGACGAACAGCCTTTTTTCACACACTCATACACACACACACTGAGTACCATCAAGTATCATCATGAAACGTATGAAGTATGTCATTCGAAAATCACACAGGCAATAATACTGTGTTATGACACTTATAGTAATAGAGCAGAATAATGGAAGGCATACAACTCCATTATAAGGAGTACTCACAATAGGTGTATCAAAAACATTTCATTGTTTTAATAAAAATATATAATTTTTTCTACACAGTTATCACTTTTAAACTGATTTCTACACTGACATTAAACTGACTATACTGTACCATACATCATGTCAGTTTACATGTCACCCAGCTACAGTGAACACAACATCTGTGCGCAGCTCTGGAGCGTGTGCCAAAGTATTAAGCACTTCTGTATGCACACTCACAGGTGTACTAGGCAGGTAAAACACAGGCTGTTTAAATGGCAGCAGCACATCTGCACATGTTGGATATAAACCAGTGTGTTACTGCTAATGATGAACACATCTGGTCGGGTGTTTGTCAGTGTAACAGTCTGGAGGGTGGTGTCAGACTCCACTCTGTCACTTTTCTTTTGAAAGCTGTGAGTGTAGTTGATTTATCACTAAATTGTGTCACAGTCTGTTCCGCCGTGCTGCCAGGACTGGAGCTCGCAGAAATGAGTTGGTGCTAACACTGCTAGCACACTAGCTTTGGACTGCTGGGTGGAGGAGGGTTTTGCCTGGGGAGATGTAGGGGCGCTCAAAATACCACATCATTTTGCTTTGGTCGTATATATACATTTAGATATATTACGTATCATTTTGGCATTCATTTGTCTAAAAAACACCTGACGTGCTGTATCGTTTTTGAGTTTTATGCATACATCATATATGTGTTATTTGTTTGCCTTTAATGGCGACATATCCTCTTCCCGCATGCGTTAGGGTTGTGGTTTTCCAAAAATACTTATTATTTAGTTTTGCGCCACATATTTTTACATTGCACTTTTTCATCCTGTTATGTCTTATGTCATCAGAGAAACAAGTTGAGCATACAGTATGTTAGCCTTTAGCTTGTCGCCCCTCTCCCCTCTTTCCACAGAGGAAATACTGATGTTTGCCCGCTTAACTTGTGAAAAATTAGCATAATGCCAACATTTTATTTACCAATTACTGATATCACAGCTGTGATAATACAAAACAAGCAAAGCACATGTCATATTTCAGCATCAATCAAAACCACATCAACCAGAGTAACCAATATGAAACTACAGCTTAACCTTAGCAGGGTTTCTATTTGCCTTAAACAATTTGAGCTCCAAATTATCAAACTACTGTCAGCCTTTTCCAAGGAAGGGTGTTCTTACCTTACTCTAAGACCAAGCAGATACCTTTAGAGATCACCAGAGACCAGGAATTGGGTCGAAATGTACAAAGTACAAACCAGCTTTATTGGGTTTTTACAAAAATAGAGGATTACAAGATCCAAAAATACAAAAGAAAAATACAAAGGTTTTGCAAAGACACAAAAGCCTAGGCTCCCAAGAGAACCCCAAAAAGAGTCCCTATTCTCCTTATACATCATATTTTATAGTCTCTTCCCTCCTCCCTCTCTTCATCCGGCGTCATCACCTTTCCTATCTTTGAGTGAGGAGGTCACATAGGTTCAACTCTTACTTAATGAACAATTCAAATGTAAAGTTAAAATGAAACAAATGTAAGACTATATTAATGATATGCAATTTGAACAAAAGTGAATAAGAACAGTTTTCATGAAAGCAGATGAAAGTAGATTTCTTTCAATTTAAAATATGCAAACTTTATACTTTAATTTATTAACAGAAACAAACTTAACAAAACTGTCTCTATTGTCTCTAGTATGTTGGTTCAAGTCTTTACGCATCCTGTGACGCATTGTCTTCGTCAACCGTTGTAACCGCTCTCCAGGTGTCAAAAACCACAAGGCCATCCTAGAATTGTGGTCGAAACGTTATGCTTTTCTTGCACATTCTAAAATGCACAATGAGCATAGGTCAAAAGTTCAGGATGTTCTGTCTAGTTTCATATGTCTACTAAGACATTATTGATCAAAATACTTCCTTTCCATCAAACCAAACTAAAGCCAATTTAGCATTTTTTATCAATAGTAAGTTTAATAGAGGTAGGTGAGAAACAGCAGATCTGTCAACAATACTTAAATATAAACTTAAAATATAACACATTTTTAATACAATTCTAAATTGCATGTAGATAATAATTCCAGTGCAGAGATGATGGCATTAGTTAAAACAATGAATAATGAATGCTCTGCACTTGTCCCTACAGATACACATTTAACTGTCATTCTCATGACACATGATTGGCTGTCTCAAACAACTTGTCATTTTATATAATATGATGAGTTCATGGACTCCCAGACGGGGAAGGCGCAGCACATTGAAAAATAAAATACCAGAGAGAGTTAGTTATTTGATCTTTTATCAACAAAGTAAATGTGAAAGCTACAGCAGGAAATTAATTACTCGTAAAAGCCCCAACTCGATTCCGAATGAATTTACCGCATTATAACTTTTACTAACGCCGCCAGGATTAAAGTGCAGTAAGGAAGAGACGATGAAAAGTGTGTAGACGGCTGACAAAAGACAGGCTGACAGGCTGAAAGCAATAGGAGCGGGAGAGGAGTGACAGACGGGAACAGACGAGAGAGGGGAAGAAGTGTCTGTCCTTCAAGGCACAGAAGAGAAACTACTTTGCAGAAAATTGAGGTGACGTGGTGGAGACAGTGACAGATGCAGTATGTGCCGGTGCCTGGAGCGTGACCACGGGGTCGGAATACTGTGTAAGCACACACACAACATGCTCACAGCAGACACACACGGACGAGTGAAGCCTATTTTCTTGAAGTGAAAAAAATGAAACGGGGAAAAAAGGCATGTAACTCAGTTCCTTTCCAATAAATGTCACAGAAGACACTCAGCATATTTTTTTCTGCCTGCGGGGGCTCTAGAGGACCCTGGGAAATGAACATATGTCCTATTGACCTCGGCCATTTGATTCAATCATGGAGAGCTTTATTGAGGTGAAGGCAAAGTCACAGCCAGTGTACTCTAAAGGTTATTGGATAGAAGACCTGTTTTAGGTCCAGTAAGAGAGAGGAATACATGATGTTTTTAAACTAATTGGACACTGCCATTTGCGAGAGGAAAGTGATGCTTGTGGCAAGACTGAAGGTTAGGACACAACACTGCAGTGATGAAGTAATGAGCCACAGGGAATGACAATGATACAGACACACAACGTCACATAGCATGAAAGTACGGACATTAACATACAATATATCAACATGATATTGATGATGCTATACAATACTTTGATTTTCAATATTGTAATTTCACATCAGAGTCATTCCTCTTTTTTTTGATGATCCATTATATAAATGGATGTACATGAACTTACCAAACTCTTTTAGTGGTGCTTTTACTTGCCTTTACCCAATTTATCCACATTAGCAATGATTATTAAACACAAAGATCTTAATGTACTTTGTGTTAACATCAATAGTCAACCAATATACAATATGTATGATGTGATATTTTATTTTTCTCGAATTATCCGGATTCTTCCATTTGTATATTTGGATATTTTAAATGCTTTATTTACACATAACACCAATACTTTTTATTTAGAAATATATTATTTGGATATGAACAGATAATCAGAACAGAACTGAACAGAAGGAACATTTGGATACTCATATTTCTCCCCTCCCCCAACAGATGTTGCAAATATAATTGTTGTACCTTATAGTCCAACATTGAATCCTGGCACTTTGTGTAACACAAAATGGAATGAGAGATTTTCAGATGTATTCTCAATTGCTTTCTTATTTTGTTCCCCTTCACACTTAATGCCAAATGTATTATCTCCTGATATGTTATTACCTGGTTGGAATAGTGGCTTTAAATAACATTGACATTCAAATTCTAAATGAACACATGAATGCTTGGCAAGTTGTTCTCTTTGCATGTCTATTCACCCTGTACAATCCAGTATTTTTGCATAAATGCATATAATTATCAAGCTGCACTATATTAACGTTATACTTATTGTAGATTCAGATGCAGTTAACTTTTGTGATCCAAACATTTTCAAAAACTTTACAGTTTACATATTTTTTGTTATACATAATCCACTTCTTCAATTCAAGCAGTCAAAAATGGTTTAACCTGCCCCCCTCCCAACAAAGGGAGCCACCCACTAACACAATAACAAAACAAATATTTTATTGAGATATTTTAAAGGTTGATGACTTCGTAAAATATGACAAAATACATAAAAAACCACATTCAGAAACCTCAATTAAAGATTTGAATAAAAAAAGAAATGGTTTAGGTTTGTATCAGTGAAATGTAATAGTGAAAAAATCCACCGATACACCTGAAATCAACTGAGCACATTCGTATCTATGCTTCTTTGACAACTCATAAAGCACACATCTTCATACTGTATAAATATTTTATCATCCTTAATGTATGCAGTTTTGTTTTCTATTCATGAAAAGGGAGACATGCAATGGCGTGCGGTAATTACACCAACGCATTAACATGACGGACATGTTCACGGTAACACCGCGCTCTCTGAAGTGGATCATGGGATGCGCGCCGGCTCAGTCATACTGTTTGATTGACAGCTTAAGGTGGGAGCCCAGCTCCGCCTTCCCTGTCTGCTCCTCTTTGATCGTAATCTCATGTTGGAGAAGGAGCGGGCGCAGTAGAGAGGCGGCTTCTCAGAGGTCACATTTCCCCCCTGCATGCCCCTAGCCATTAACTAATGGCTCCCCACTTCAAATGGCTGTCACTGTAGTCACTCTGGATAAAAGCAAGAAAAAATCCTAAGTGGCGGTAGAGCGGTGTGTCTAAGAAAAGTTGTCATTTCCTCCCCATATGGACTAGGAGTGATAGACATACACACATTGTAAATGCCCCTCATTCACAGTCAGATATCAGTGTTTAAATGCAATTGACTGTGACAGTTTGTGAATGCTCCTCATCCTGTTCCCCCCCCCCGCTCCCTTGTTCTACTTCTCCCAGTTGGCTTTCGGTTAGATCAGAAAGTGAATAGGAATCGCACTCCGGGGACAGCTGGTTTGTGTTTACAGTGTGGAGACTGGGCCCAGTGCGCTGCAAGTATTGTCTAAACAATTTGAGTCGTTATATTCCTGCCTAAGGCTCAGCGTTTCCAAAGAGACAGATCTGTGCCAGAACGTAGGGAAAGAGTTTGTTTGGCTAGCAGCGGCACGGTGAAAGGAGAAGAAAAGGGAAGTATTCAAGAGCGTCTGACAAAAAACATATGGCTCCTCGGGTGTGTGGTAATATTATTAGAATGTAAAGTTCGGTCTGTGTGGGCACTGTGCTCTAGATTCATGTGTGGAACAACAGTTGCTCCCCTGAGAGGGGAGTTTACATCTTTGCATTCTTTTTCAGATTATTTACTTATACCATTAATTATAACATACTTTTTTTTGTTTTTATAGTCTTTGGCAACCGGAGCCTTCATTTTAGAATAGGGGTGTGTTTTAGACTTTGTAAGTAAAAATATATGCATATTTTGTTAATGTTAAAATATGCTTATCAGTGTATTATGATAGTTATAAGCACTCATAAACGTTCATAATGCTCCACAACAATATATAACTCAACGTAATTCATTTGATAAATCTTTATACTTATAAGGTCAAGTGTCATAACACTTCTTAATTGCTGTTTAAATGAAGATAACACATTATTTTAGATGTATTTATTTGTATTTGCTTTACTTAAATCACTTGATAGTGACTTATTAGCGTATCATTTATAATACACCCCTTTTTTACCTTAAAGCACCCAATACCTCCTCAGAATGGGTAACTTATTATAACATTCCCTATAATAAGGAATGCATTATATTCCCTGTTATTATATCATAATAACAGGGATTGGAATGCATTATAAAACAAATCAATAGGATCTCTGCAAAATGTAACTAAGTGACAATTATGTGCTTGCAACTTTAATTCTACAATGCTGTTAACAGATTATAAATATGTTCATGATGCGTTATCGACATCTGCAACACAGACAGTGTTAAGGAAACATCTAGTTTTTCAGTACATGGGATCAAAAGCTGCCACGCACTGTGAATTATTTACAGTATAGGCATACTGTATGCATCTTTATTGGCTGTGTTGCATGTGCGCAATTTTTTTCCACCTTTCCTTTTTTCCGCTTATCCTTCTGAGAATAAGTTGCTGACGAGGAGAGACCAAGAGAGAGGAGAAAGAAGTAGCCTTGTGGAGTCAAACCAACACATCTGTCGTTTGAAGACTTCTATGTGGGTGAAATCACGTGTACACATTGGGTGTTTCTTCTTCTACCCATCCAAACCATGTTGGATATCATATTGTCTTGAGCAATCTATTCAGCTCTGGTTGTTGCTGGGGAGACACTGTTTAGCTCAGCCCATTTCCCCCGACACTAAATCTTTTCCCCCCATTTCCCGCTCGCTGCCGGTTGCATTTCCCTGCAGCCTCGGAGCCATGATGCAGCCATATTTTATCCATTTCCGAATAAAGAAAACTCCACGCTTGCCGTGTCGTGTTACTCTGGTGTCATATGTATTTTATTAACTTGTTTGCAATATGGCACCCTCCCAGAGCCAAATAACCAGCGTTTCTGTGCTTTGCTGCAGAGATGTTTTCTTACAACTGAAATTAATTAACAGTGAAATGCCGTCATCAACTCACAACTTGCGACAAATGCTGTAGTGACATGTCTCCTATATTTTTACTTGTGGATTTGTCAGTGTGTAAGTATTAAGGGCTTACAGCACGCTTGAGTAATCCCGCTGTCACTGAGAGAAGAGGGATGGTTGTGCGTTTGCTGAGATATTAGCGTTATCCATCGTCTGTCTGTCACTCCATAACGTCACAGTCAACAGCACCCAGCAGTCATATATGTGCTCGGGGTTAATGCTATCATCCCGGGGGTCAAAGGTCACGTCACTTTTTCATTTCAACCTCATGTCAGTTTTCATTACCCAAAGCTTTCCGCCTGATCCCGTCAGAAGATCACAATCAGAATCAGGTTTATTGCCAGATACAAGGAATCAGCTTTGGTGTACGGTGCACAGAGAAAGAATAATTACATTGTGAAATAAGAGCAAATAAAGGAAATATAAATAAATATACAAAAAGAAATACAACAGGAATATGATATAAAAAATGTAATAAGTGCAAAATAAACAAGAAATGTGCAAAGTTCACAGTATGGGGAATGGCTCACAGTACGTGCTTCGTGTGGTATTATATCACCTGGTAAAAGTTAACTGTAATTTTAGTTGGAAAAAATAAATAAATCTCAGTGCAACCCTACAGTCCCTTCAGGGCGTGAAAATGAAAAAGGAACGCTCTCCCAGATGTGCGCTATGTAATTGTGGCTTGATGATTGTTTGTTAGTGTTTAGGATAAAAATGCCAACTTTTTACACTGTCATTAAGTTAATCAAAATCTTATGTGATCTAGAAAAGGCGGACACTTTGCTTTGTTATTGCCAACCATAATCAAATATTCTGAATGAATACCAGACATCGAAATTGCACATACATTTCAACTCAGTGTCTGTTTTTTACAATGTTCTGATTTAATACAGAGAAATATCTTGTTTTTCATTCACTCTTTGCCCTACAAAGGATGATAAAGGCATTATATTCAGACGGTTCGCTTGCTTTTGAACTAAACTATCGTTTTTAGTTAATATATGTATATCAGATATATGTATATCAGATTACACAGTTAGACACCTGAAAAGATGACATATAAAGTTAGTATGCATTTAACCATACATAAAAACACTACTTGATTATATGTTTTAAGATAGTTGGCTGCATTATAACCAAATTAGGGATCAAATCTGAGGTTTGATTGCGTATTTTGTTTCTGCTAGAGAATACATCTCTGCTGGATAAAACCGATGTTTTCCTTTGAGAAAATAGAAAAAACTCAAACAAAATAGAGATAAGTATATTATATTATTATTTGATTTTGTTGGTCTCATGAGGACATCCTCATTGCATTCGTCCATCCAAAAACAGTACGCTCTATGTCTACTTAGAGGCACCATTTCATTTTAAACGTTTTTAGCATAGAGCCGATAATGTCACTGTTCTCCCATAATCCCCAGCCTTTGAACAACAACCCCCATTAGCGTTGTTGCTAAATGTGCCTTCTTATCTAATTTATTGACACATCTTGTCTTGCAACTAAGCTTGTTGAAGTAACCAAACTAGCATTTACTAGAAATAAATGCACTGCCAATGTCAGTTTGCTAGCTGAAACTAGCTGATTAGCTGCAACAAAGTAAATCCTTTTCATGCATGAATTATGAAAACCTCAGTCAGGATTCTTTTACCAAGTGTTTTTATTGCTCTTGGAGCCTGAAAAACAAGATTTTAACTTTAGTTTTTTTTTATCTAGTTTTTTCAAATACATTTTTATATGTCTACTGGACAGTATGCGTTTAAGTTTGAACTGAAGAGATGTACATTTTGAAAAAATGATAAATAAAGATGTGCAAACTTAAAATTACATTATAATAACATAAGTATATATTGATTTACGGCCCAAAAAGATATTTCAGATGAAGTATTTTTAAGAACAACCAGGGCCAGGGGCCAACTTGAGGCCCCACGCACAGTTATATGATGAGTGCTAGTGGAGCAGCCTCGCAGCGGCGAAACCGTGCCGCGCCACCCTAATTGCGCCGCATAAGCGCATAGGCCCCCTCTGCAAGGTGAGGCCCCACGCAGTCTGCGTGATCTGCCTGTAGGGAGGGACGGCCCTGGGAACAACAGTAGCAGTACCAGTATGAATTGTAGTTGAAATATAGCCAGTAATGCATGACGTCCACTTTAGTGGACAGGTGAATAATCATAATTTCCTGCAAACATAAAATCAATACTTTGATAATTTATGAATTATATGATTCCTTAGTTGTTACTTGATGTCACCAACATTGTTATACCTGCAGGGAGCGCTTTCCATAAAAGGATTTGCAAGATATCGACGGGTGACTTGGTCCATCTGGCTTTCTGTTGTCCATCTTGGTTTAGAGACATGTATCATGCACTTACACTGACTTTCCACTGAGTAGCAGTGTATGGGATGTCCTGGGATCGCACTCCTAGGACCCTAGTTTTTCGTGACACTGCCACCTAGCGAATTGGAAACATGAATATGAACGACAACCATAGACTGTATATAAAGACGACAACGCACAGAGTGTGATTAATGTGAAGTGCTTTTAAAGTTTTATTTGTTTAACATGTTTATCTTTGGCAGCCAGGTGCATTAACACTCTAACAGTTGCTTTTGTTTTTGAGTAATCAAGCACCTCTTCAAAGACACATTTGATTTGATTTGATTTATTTCGAACGTGTAATACAATACAATTTTTTTTATAATAATTAAATGAAACAAGGGAATTATGATACTGTAGAAACGTAAGCAGTATCAAATTGATAAACTAAATATTATTGACTTACAAATTATATATAAACAAATGATCTACCTAATTACACATCCGAAAAGGCGTGGGACGGAGTTTACAAATATTTAATCCCACCCCTTCTCCCAAAAACTAAATTAACATTTTTGTTTTCTTTTAACAATATATACATCTAAATGTATGTCTACATACTATATACATTTACAATTATAAATAGATGATATCATTCTTACTACAATATATATACATATATATATATATATATATATTTACGTTGTATGTCAAATTTGATAAGACAAATATAAAAGACTATCTTTTTACATCTGACATACAAAATACATTTGTTATTGAAAAAACAAAAACATAATAACAACAAATTGTTGTTAATAATAATAATTTAATTTCTGTAAGAAAAACACATTTTCATGCATTTTTAGATCATTAATAACAAGCATTACAATGTCTAAAGAGACTCGCTGTGTATGAGACTCAATACTCGCTGCTTGTACTTTTGCGGGCATCCAATTCGCTAGGTGGCGATGTTGCAAAACAACTAGGGTCCTAGGAGTGTCCTGAAACTGCGGTCTGCGGTCCTGAAACTGCAACTATGCGATCAAAACCCATGCATATAAGAAAACACCTTTTGAATAGCTGTCCACTGTAGTGACCTCTATGCGTGAAAGGGTTAACTGCAAATACCACTTGGGCCCCCTTAGTTAAGTTACACCCAACCTTTATTTCATCAAACAGTTCAAACTATTTAAATAAACTGATTGACAATGGTTTTTATTTGTTGTGCTTTTAACATACTGTAAACAAGGTGCCAGAGCAGAACAGCACACATTCTGATCATGGATTGTAGGGTTAGGGTTCCTTTTTCTTTCATTCCCCTTTTGGGGTTCTGCCTGCCAGCTGCTGTCAATCAAACGCGAACATTTCTGATAAGACCTTTTTAATTAAAAAAACCAAATCACAAATATACAGACATTCTTTTTTATTGCAGAAAGGGTTACAACATGTATGTAATCATTTATCTAATTTCATCAATACTAGCTACGCGGGTATGACTCAGAACAGCTACTATACAGCAGTATGGTTTACCTTAGAGATAAAGCCAAATGTCAAGTGCATAGAAATGAGCCAAGATTATTATTGGATACTGAGATGATGGTTATGATATGGTGAGAGCCTAATATTGATTGAGAATAACATTGAGACACGCCATACATAAATAATGGCTGATGAAAAAACAATATATGATGGTTTTCAGGGCCTTTTCAGAGATACTGCACTTCATGAATACTGTATCTCAATACACAGACATTACACCACAGATGTGAGGTGTTGCCAGAACAGAAGCAGTATTACACTGTTCATACAGTATTGTTCCTACTGCTTACCCACCATGAGCAAAGACTCATCTCTAATAGGCAGCAGATGTGCTGATATACAACATGCAGTGGAATAGGCGACAAAGAGTGTGAGAGGGAGGGGTGGTTCCTCAATGGAAAGCTAAATAATGAGGTGAACAATTCCAAGGCACTACAACCATGCTTCTGCCTGCCTGGCTGTCAGTTCTGCATCCCCTATTTTCTGCCATTTTTCCTCCTCCTCCTCCTCATCCTCCACCTCCTCCTCCTACTGGAGCCTCGCTTCATCTCTCTCCTGTGGGAATGTGCAGACAGGTTTGTGATGGAGCTGCTGTTGTTGAAGCTGCTCACTGAGGGCTTTGATGACCAGTGATGTGTTCCCCATTATTGTCTCATATACAAAATAGTATGTGTGCCATTCTGTGTAAGGTACACACTCTGTAGAGGCAGCACCAAAACAAGGGTGTGTCTCTGTTTCTAGAAGATATAGCCCTATTCCTAAAAACTAGTGCTAACATTAAATATTTAATTGTGCATGTGTCAAAGAAGGTTTAATGAATAAAATGAGATTCCTTTTTTTAGCACCTTAAAAAAATATCAAATTGTACCAGTCATTTAATTTTGCCTGGTATCGCCGACACTGCGACTTTAAGAAGCTGTGCTTTTTTGTCTTACCTTTTATCTTTTGAACATCAAAAGTATTTTGTGATGTTGACATTGCAGAATTCAAACAGCCACTTTCAATATTTTTCGAACTAATTGTGTTGCTATGTGCGGATGTAGTGATCATTAATATTCACAATCTCTGTGTTTGTTTAGCTGGCAGCTTCCTTTCACACCCAGACACTAAATCCCTTTTTTTGTGTCATCAAGGCCAATATTCAAGGGTTTATGACTCGAGACAGAACCAGAGCCATCTACTTCTACCTGGCAACCCTGTATTATTATTCAGAAGCACCATAACACTAGATGTTTAGAGGAGACATGTCATTTTCTCAAATATAGGAAAGAATATTATCTTTAAATGCCATACAATATAAAAAGATGGAATATTTCATCATGCAAAACAGCTCTCAATATAAACGTCCTCTCTTTGCTCAATCTCCGTTTTTCTCTGTGGAAAAGTCCCTTTACTGTGCCTCCCAGACTTCCCAAGGCTATGTCGGCAATATAACAAAGAAGCGCAGATACAGACAGCATGAGATGAGGCGCTTGGAGCTGAAAGAGTGGATAAAGCTGAGAGGTAAAGGAAAACTAGGAGACAGTGAAGTGGGACTGAAGATAATTAAAAGGATCTTCAGAGCGATATAGCCCTCAGCACTGAGACGTCTCATTCATTAACACACATATAAATGC
Source organism: Trematomus bernacchii (assembly GCF_902827165.1). NCBI lineage: Eukaryota > Metazoa > Chordata > Actinopteri > Perciformes > Nototheniidae > Trematomus > Trematomus bernacchii. The sequence goes on from NW_022987513.1 coordinate 3,438,136, forward strand.
CTTCCCGCACGTACATTAAAAGCACATAATGCACCTATACCCACAATTGTGTTGTTTTTATATTTTTCATGCCAATTAGAACACAAATCCGTGTCTCTTCCACACCCTTATTTTTAATATGAATTATGCAAAGCACCGCAGAATTTTACTCATTTTCACGGCAGCAATCTAGCTGCAATTTATCACAATCAAGCATGAAAAATATGCTGCCGAAATGATTATTTTTGGTTTAATATAATGAATTGTGTGTCAAGGAGAAAGATGGAATAACTTGCATATTAATTTTTAGGTTTAAATGTCGAATTGAAATATATCAATAGTACAAATTAAACCTACATGTAGTGTGTTCACTTGACCTGTATTTATAGAGACTAACACATGTACACATACATCTCATCTATCTGATTTATATCAAAATATTAAATATTTGTAGTTCTGAATGGCAGGGGCTTAACAGATGTTATGTATACTGTCCCTTAGTCACTTCTTTTAGGACAATAAATGTCACGCGTGGCTTAGCCCTGCCACCCCGCGCTGATGAAGTGCTGTTTCTAGGGCTAGTAATCATGGCAGTTCTGTCTCAGGTCTCAGAGGTCAGAGAGATGGTAACAGCTGATTTCACAAGCTGTCAGCAACTGGTCTGCCAGCAGAATAATATATTTGTCAGTAGAAGAATGGAAGATAAGAGAAATACCACATGTTACTTTGGACAATTCTGTCTGATAGCTCATATTCTACACAATGTTTCTAATTTAATTAATTCAGAACAGGATTTAAACATTTAAAAATGGAGGTGTCTTGCAAAAATATTTCTTTACAGTATTTTGCAATACGAATAGCGCTCGTACATGTATAACCAATTATTCTTTTCACTATCATTCATACATTTGAAACAACAGTATGACACAAATTCAAATTTTGATTGCTATTTTAAAAACATTATTGCTTGTAAGAAAATGTAGCAATCAAACCCATGCATGATCAGTGTCTGTGCAAACTTAATCAGAGGAATGGTGTCTGTGTGTGCTCCATGTTTGATAGCATCCTTAGAGCACCACATTATATATAGTAGCAGATGAATAACAGATGTGTTCCCCTACCCTAATGTGCACATTTCCACAGCTGCAGAATGCTAATGTGGTTTGCTTTTAAGCATAACCACAGATGTATATTTAGATCTATACCAGTGACACAATTTAAACCTAGAAAAGGAAAAACAACATATTTAAACTTTGCTCATCTTACTTTGTAGTTCTTTAATTGATTGTAGTATTAACTCAATGTCATTTCATCCAGTTTTTCATTAGGTTTCATAGATTCCCTTCATTAAAAACAAGTTTGTCCTATGTTTATGTCTTCTAAAATGTCTGATCTTATCATTTCTGACTTGACTCCTCACATTCTTCTAGTGAATAAGGAGATGTTTGTGAACTTCCCTACAATCTGAGCTTCTAACATACCCCAGGCAAGCTATATCAGTTACCAGAGATGGGGTCGTTACTACAAAAAAGTAATATATTACATATTACATATTACTTTAAAAAAAAGTAATATATTACACTACTTCGTTGCTCTCTACATAAAGTAACTTGTTACTTTACTCGTTACTTTACTCGCAGGGCCGGCCCGCCCCTCCCTACAGGCAGATCACGCAGACTGCTAAAGTTTCAAATGTTCTCTTTAGTTCAGTTTCCATTGTCCCATAAGACTGATCCAGATAGCTCTGACCATGGCTGTCCTCTGTCTCCTGCTATCTGTATTTTGCGCAGTATATCTCTGAATGATGCGATGGTGATTCCACTGTGCAAATGGGCAACATGACCTCTACTATGAAGGATGCTACAAGCCTGTCCATCTCTGCTTTGGTTACCGGTCCTCCAAATTCTAATTTGTGCTGCTTCGGAGTCGGCGGCGGCGCACTCACAACATCCTCACTCTGGGTTCGGGGGTCCTTAGCTATTAGCTTCACCTTAGCATGTGTTCTTTGCAGGTGTTTGTTGAGGTTTGACGTGATGTTTACAGCAGTGGATAACAGCTTCTGGCCTGGACACAGTTTGCACCTCACCGTCACATTCCTGTCTATTCTTCGGACGAACTCAAAATAATGGGCATACCTCCACCCCTCGAAAGTTATCGCTGACTCTGCCATGTTTATGCAGCACTGCACGTGGAGATGTGGACGTGCAGATTACGTACATATAAACCTGCGGCGGAAACCCCTCTTGTCTGTCAGTGTGATTATGACTGATTTTATAGAAGTAACGAAGTAACGCGTGTCGGGGCAATGTTAGTAACTGTAGTGTGATTACTGAATTATAAAAGTAACGCGTTACACTACTCCGTTACTGACAAAAGTAATATTATTACAGTAACGCGTTACTTATTAATATTAATTAATTCATAATTAATAATAATAATATTACGCGTTACACCCAACTCTGTCAGTTACATTTAAAATATTAAAAACAAGCCAATCCTGGTCTAATAGGCAAATGCTGACACATATCGACAGAAAAAACGTTTTTTACACAAGCAAAGAAACCTGAAACCTCCTGCGCCAAGTCAGAGCCAGAGTTAGCATCAGCATAGTGAACGTTTTAACAGCAAATGTGTAGAATGTGCATTTTGTTTGGATGGTATAGGACCCTGAAGCACCCATTAATGTTTACCCTAAAAATCCATTAGATGTTGTATGTGTCGCAAACATGCTCTCAGCAACTGCACTTCAAGCTAGCAAACAACAAAAACATGCTAACTACGCTTAACATTCTAGTACACCTGCTTGTTGCTCATTTTAAACATACTCCTCATTTGAGTCGGACATGTATGACTTAATATTTGTATGGATATGTTGGATGTTTCCGCTAATGGAGAAAGTTGACTACACGCAATCACTCACCACTTTGCTATCTTGATGCGCACTGCTAGGGCTAGCAGTGTTGTCAAGCAGGGTTTGTTGACATCCATATTCTCAAAGAAGGAGAAAAATGGAAGTGCTACATGTTGATGATGTGAAGGATACTCACATCTATCAGGGAATTTGAGTGTCGTACATGTTTGACAGTTTTTGTATTTTGTTAAGATGAACATTCTTTTAGATCTCACCATGCATCGGTTCTTTTTGGATCTGAAGGTCTTTCATGGTACAACGGAGTCTTATATTTATCTGATGGGCTTATTGGGTGTAATCTCACAGGTTTCGCCTCTTCTCATGAAAGATTCACATACAGTACAGTACATACATTAAGTGAGAAGGACATTCCTTCCAAGGCTCCAATCCTATACGTTATCCCAGTGGCCTTCATGCTGAGCTGGCTAATTATAGGCCCACTGAATTCATTTGGAGTGAGTGAAGTGAAAAACTGGGATCATGGTTGGACTGATAATTGGATTGATATGGTACTTGGATTCCAGCAAAGCACTCTCTTAAAAGTAATACTATGAAACCATTAAAATAGTGCAATAACCCCACCAAATGCTATGCAATGCCATTACTTATTGGTTATGGTTTGTTAAAGCTGCAAATAAATAACCTTAAGATTTCTGCAAACAACATTCACCCATGCCATGTCTGTTTTATTGCCTGGTTCAAACCCTCTCATGGCCTACCGAATATGTCATATATGCCACGAGGAATGACTTGCCAAAGGTCTCGCATCAAAATGTCGACAGGCAATGAAACACACCCACCCACCACAGACATGCACATCTTTTCCGCCCACTGTATTTTGTGTGTTAGTAGCCCCACAAGATGAGTGGTGGTTTAATTGACAGATCCTTCACTAACTGGTTCCCCTCACTGACAGACGAGGACGTTTTTACACTAATAGCCATCGGACACCTGGGCGTCTTGTCAGTTCTTTCCTTGAGGTTTGTTGACAGCGCGTGCAGAGACAGCGAGTGTTATGTAGTGTAGAAACGCTGTCAGTCTGATGTCTTATATTCCCGCTGTCGTCTCTTCTCTCTCACTCACACAAAGTGCCATTTATAGATAGAGTATTTTGACGCCATGTGTTGTTCTTGGCATGCATTTCTTTTAGCCTTTGTACCTCTGAAAAACAGGCAAACACAAATAAACCAGGATAGGATTGAATCATATTTTCAGATTTACGCTCAAGGTTTTCATGCATTTAGTTTTCGAAGCACATTTTATTCATATGAACTTTAGTCATCTTTTCCCTCGCCTTCTGATTTTTGCTTACCTCAAATGCATAGCGTGCCTTTTCCTGTAGGTGTTATCTTTTTAATAAGCTGATACAATACATATACTTCAAGTCTGAGAGAATGGGGAATTATTCGGGTCAGGGCACTCATATTCCCCATTTTCTTTTTAGTGTATTTTCTTTCTGGGTTTTGCTTGTTTGAGCAGCACTTGGCCTTGGGTTTGCCTCTTTCCACCCTTTCTATCTGCTGCGGCTCTGTGCGCATTGATTATCTCAGAACTGAGGTATCCACTGCGTGTGTGTGTGTGTGTGTGTGTGTGTGTGTGTGTGTGTGTGTGTGTGTGTGTGTGTGTGTGTGTGTGTGTGTGTGTGTGTGTGTGTGTGTGTGTGTGTGTGTGTGTGTGTGTGTGTGTGTGTATAATGTGTGCGTATCTGTTTCACCGTCTCTAGCTCTGCTGCATGCTGAGAAGGCAGATATCTCTAGAGGTTCTTTAATAGAGCGGATAGTGTTGCCCGCCTCACATTGCCATAGGGGATGGAGGTAACGTGGATAGTGGGGCGGGATATAAATGAAGACTATAGGGGGAGAGGGCAGAGCATGAGAGTATTCATGGGTAACTTACAGATAAGACTCAACTCCTGTGTGTTTGATTAGCCTTTTGACTCCACTTGTAACATATACTTCTATTTTGATCTAATTCAATTGTTTTTTTTCAGGGGATATCATGCGGTATGCACTCTGCCTGAGTTTATCATGATGAATTAAAGGGTCGGTTGACCCAAGTCCAAACAATAGAGACATTTCCTCACTCGCCACGGTATCCAGTCATGATGGTTTTGGTTTTATACAGTACATTTTTAGCGAGAACTCTCTCAGAGATTTCTGTCTCCACTCCAATTAAATGGAGGTCAATGGAATTCTGTGTTGAGTACCAGCATTTACAAATGTGTTGTGTATTGTGAAACATTGGTGAACCAGCACTGTAACAGCATATTTTAGAAGAATACAGCACAAAGCCAGGGTCAATAGCAACATGTATTTCCAGCAACAGTGTTTTGTTACCATTATAGTTAAGTGATAACATTTTGTCTTCCAGATGTAGCATGGGATCAGGGAAGTGTCTCATCTTGTTTCTCTGATACTTTAAGATTCAGACTTTCGGAAGGTTTTACGTTCATAATTTGCTGTTTTTCCGACACTGTTCAGCTGCAGCTAATGTTTGTTTTGCTGATAATTTAAGATCCAAACCAATCATAACTAAAAACCTTCTTCTGGTTAATATATAGTTTAAAAACAAGTAAATGTAATGTTAAAATGTCCCTTAAAATGTAATAAAAAGTCATTTTTCTAGACGGTTCACGCATGCAATATGTCAGCTTTGCAGGCAACCAAATACAAACTGGGCTGTGACCTTGAATACAATTACAGATTTCTCTAGGTTTGTGATAATGTTAGCACACACCTCAACAATATAACTCAACATACTTTTAGTTAATTTTAGACATGTTAATCCAAAAATGTTATATATCATACTTTTAAAGCAAGTGTTTAATGCAGTCAGAGATGTTTCCTACTATTAAATCCACCTTTTTCGGAATGGACGCATAACAGTAATAGATATGAATGCCCCCCCTCAGAGTATACGTGTGTAGTGAGGAGCAGCAGCACAGCAAGATGACTCCAGCACAAAATTGCTTCTGGGAAGTGGAAATGCAAGAAGCTTCACACTCCCATGAACACACAGCGGGGAACAGTGCTGTACATTATTTACAGTACACACAGTCTGCCATGTTTAATAGCACTCCCCTTCACTCCCATTTGGAATCTGAACAGAACGCACAAACACCGGGACAGCTGACACATGTTAGTCGGTACGCTTCAATAGATGCCATTAAACATGGGCTACCTTCATCTCAGACACCTACTGAGTCTAATCAAGGGTTTCAGTCCCAGTAAATCTCACTGCAGCATTGCAAATTACTCTAAGTCTTCCACAAATGTATGTTGACCGTCCGTTCAAACCCCCAAACAGCTGCATATTTCTATCAAGCAGAGCGGAACAAAAACAGACAAACCAATTAATGTGGACACATGCTGCCATATGAGACAGTGAATCGGAATTAAGAAAGTGGAAGTCAACCATGGTTAGTCAGAAAACCTTGGCATAGCGTGGAGCTCAATGGTGTGTTTTGTCGGAGCTGGAGAAGCTACAGAACTGAAGCGGAAATGACCATTAACGCTGACCTCGACTCGACCCTAATTCACTTCTCTACATGTCATTTTTTTTCCTTTCCCTGTATCCTTGAGAGACACAAAGGAAACACTCTCCCCAGACGGTGAAGGACATTTCATTTGAGTCCACAATGTCAGAAATCAGGAAGAAAAGGGTTGTCCTTTCCCTAACGGCCCTATTTCTCAGTTCTTCCTATTTAGATCCAGACAGTGCAGTCTGCTAAGAGGCAGACAGCTGGAGGGATTACAGTGAGCTAATTATAAGATATCTCTCTATAATTGCAGCAGATTATGCTATTATTCATGCAGAGGTTAGCTGCACAAAATGCCTTAACCACCATCACATTACGTAGCATATATCGCTATGTATTATTCACTATTTACACAGCTGAAACTAAATACCACCGTTTAAAGAGCCTTGGAAATGGTAAAGAATAACCAAACCCTATTACCCTATTACAGCTCTTCTCTCAGTCCGTAACCCATCATTGATGACTCCATTAGACTCATGCATTGAGAGTATTGTTAGACAGAAATGAGGAAAATGGCACGGCCCATTCAGACAGCAGATCAATTGTTGAAACGAATTCCAACAATTGATCTGTGCAGTGGAGGAAAATACCAGAGTCTCATTGATCTGATGCTAACTCTTTTTCTATGATAAGAGAAGTCACTGAAAACTATATTAAAACATCATTAACACCATGAAAATGTGCTTCCATGAGCAAAGCATCAGTCTCAATGTTTTATTAGTTCAATGGTCAACCGCACAAGATAGATTTGCAGCTCTTTTGGTTAATCTAAAGTCACATTTAACCCTTGTGTGGTGTTCATATTTGTGTTACTCAGCCAGCCAGTGTTCGTGGGTCTGGTGGACCCGCTGCCTTTTTTGGCTTCAATTCAACACAATCAAATATTTTATGTTAAAATACTCAACAGATGTTTGCTTCATCTCAATTACAAGCAATAGAAACAGCATATATGGTTAATTTTTGCCCTTTTACATTTGTTAGATCACATTAATGAATAAAAGTGCTACTTGTTTTTTTGCCCACTGACCGGCTGGTCCTGTGGCTCGTCTTTGTTGTGTAACGAGCTGATGCTCAATCTCATCCTCTTCTTCACTGTCAGACTCAGAATTCTCAGAAATGTGATCCTCACATTCTGAAACCTCTTCCTCTTCCTCTACATCATCATCAAATGGTTCTCTCTCTTCCAAAATCATCTGCAAGGCCCTCTGAGCAGAGAATCGTTTGGCCATCTTGATCAGTTGTGATAAGGACCCAAACTGGCGAAACTTTATTTATTGTGTCTCGCCCCAAATGTGCAGCTGGGATAGAGTGTGAACAAAATAAAGATTGGTTCCCGCAAAACATAATGCGGGAATGTGAGAGCAGACAGGTGTCCGTGAACATTATCAACAATGTTGCAACCTTGTGCGGGAATGGCAGGGGCAGAAACACAAACGTCTCACACACGCACGCACGCACGCACGCACGCACGCACGCACGCACGCACGCACGCACGCACGCACGCACGCACGCACGCACGCACGCACGCACGCACGCACGCACACACACACACACACACATAAGGCCCAGACAGGTGCACAGGACCTACAATTTCCACACTTGTGTTAGCCCCGGGACGTATAGGACCCGAACACCCTATATTTAATGTAAATGTGCAGGGGGGGTACAGTGGGTCGTCATTGAAAATGTGTTCTGATATATGTTCTTCACAGAAAATGAGCCAAGGCCATTGAGTGTGGGTTTGAACAAATAATTTATCATATCATTCTTCTTTAGCTAAATAATGAAAACGGGTCCCACAGACCCGAATACCATACAAGGGTTCAATTCAGTCTGCTTCATTTTTATTTGCCCTGAAGCAGGCGGTTGAAAATGCAAATCTTGGGTCTCAGTCTTTTAGCAATGCTCGTCAAATGTGTATATGAAAAAAAGGGAAAATCACACAAGTAAAAGTAAAATGAAAATGTAAGACAGGGCATAACAGAGTTCAACTTGGCTAAATATAAACCCTGGAAACCATCTTGACAGGGATCACCCCAGCCACAACACTGAATTGGGTCAGGGATGGCTCTTCCACAACCTTGTAATGACCGCATCCATCTTCCAAAGCAGCCGTCATACATCTGTGAAGTTTGGAGATACAGTAAATGGTCCATTCGCCCACCTTGCTTGAACCACGCCCATTTTCACTAGTACTGGCCTACTGTGCTGTCAATTGATCAGGGCCTTCCTACATCCAGGACATGGTTACGCCATACACTCCAGGACGTGCACTTCGCTCTGCATCAGCCTAATGGCTTGCTTCTTCTTCACTGCGAGTAGGGACCAGGGCAGATACTGCTCAACAAAAACCCGACTGTTTGCTATTCTTGCTCCAAAATGGTGGAACGAATTCCCATTGGTATCAGGACAGCAGAAATGTACTAATCCATCGCAGATTGAAAACTCAACGGCTTCGACTGTACCTTGGCCAAAAACCCAACAAAATAAATAATAATCTTGCTTCGGTACGTAGCACTTTCAAAGGTTTGGCTGAAGTTAATGCAGTCACACTTAATCTGTTTGGGTTTATAGATAGGAAATGTACCTGCAAGATTCTTGATTTTGAGTTTGTTTCTTCATGGTTGAATGCACATATTTGAAGTCGCTTTGGATAAGAGCATCAGCTGAATGAAATGTAGTTTTCAAACTTGGTCTTCATTTTGATAGAAACTACACACCTTGGACAATTTGCACCACCGTATTGCCTGGTTTGCACCACCATATTGCCTGGTAAACAATCTGTTTACAAATGGGCAAATTACCCAAAACCTTCTTCTGTCGTTAATCCAGCTGCCAAAGGGGTCTCTAGAAGCAAGTTTACACACTCACAAAGGAAAAAAATAAACTAAAAGAAAAACTAAAGAATAGTCATATGCAAAAATCGAATTAATACAATGTATGTTAACAGGGCTATACTGTATCTTGTGTTTGCATAGTGAGAACTAGATGTGAACCCATGTTTTACTTGTAATTCTAATTAGCAGGATGCTAAATATAGTAACACTAGGAGTGTATGATTGCGTTATAGTAATACAGCTGCAAGATAGTTTGTGTGGCAGTGTCTCAGTCATTTGTTCAATGCAAAGTACATTAGTGTTATTCAAAGTGGGATATGGGACAGGTGGTAGGTGACAAACTAGCAACCAAAAATAGTTTTGCCTAAACAAGTAGATTTGTGGGTGAAAATAATAAAATCCCTGACCTGTGAATGTTCCGTTATGTTGAAATCACTAGACACCAGAATGTGTCGTGGATGAGAGGCAAAGTAAATCATGCTAAAAGTGATACGTGTCTTTTCCTCCATCTGCATCTCTCTGTTTGCCAGGATGACAGTATGCTGTTACTCCGCTTCTTTAAAACATTTTTTTAAATCATCTATTTATCAGTATGTTCACTTTGCCCCCCACCTCCTCCTGCCCATCAGAGCATCTGTCTCTGTACACACTGTGCAGCAAGCCAACCTTAACGTTTTCTTTGCACTGCTGCTAAAACCAATTAAATGTACGGCAAAGGAATCACCTGATTACAAAGCACCACCCCCCCACCCTCACCCTTTCCCCCTGGTGTGTGTATTCATGTGTGCATCTGTGTATGAATGCCACCGAGGGCAATGTTAAGAGCTGATCAGGTGGTGATGTGACATACTTTCTGCATGTGCGTGTGCCTGTCTCTCTGCTAATCCATATGGGCGCAGCTCTAATTCAATCCAGCGGCTCAACCGTTCACACCACTGGCTGCTTGGCACTGAGAAAAAAAATCAGTTGGTGTTTTGCCAGTTACTATGACAGAAGCAGGGGGGGGGGGAGTTTATTGGGGGGGCGTTAATGTCAGTAATAGAGACAGGGGTGTGAGTGAGGGTGTTTATGTGCAGTAGTGAGAAGTAATGACCTGACCTGCTGAAACTGAAATATTAAAGGGACCATATTGTGAAAAAAAAAAACAATGTACTTTTATATCGGGAGTGAATAACCTTCAATGAGTTTTTTGTGGGCTGCCTTTCAAATATTTAAGATTCAAAGGCTTAATTTTCATATACACAGTAGCTACAGTGTAGATATGGCAATGGACATCTTAAGTCTTAGGCTCCTCAAACAATGCAACATAAATATATAAGACATAAAACAATAAAACACATTTAAAAAACAATAAAATAATGCAAGAAGAAACAGAGTGCACTATTATTTTAATTATATTATCTTACTGTGGAAGTAATGCAGATGAAGTAAACTATACACATCTAAAAATGAATAGAAATAATAATAACAATGTTGCAGAGAATGTTCTAAGTTAACAAGTAAATGAGGAGTCAATAAACATGTAAATAGATTTGGCTCCATCCTATGTCACATGTATGAACATAGGATATACCGTCCCCCCATCTGGGTATCTCCACCCACAGCTTGAGAACTACCTCTGCCAAGGGCGCCATTTTTTCTTGCAAGAAAATCAAAGCAGATTGGGATTGTTTTTGGGAGGCGGGTCTTAAAGAGACAGCACTTAAATAAAACGTTTCAGAACGTTACAACACTGTTGTTAAATATTGACAGCTGTATGGTTACATGCATTTGTGATACTTAGATAAATGCCCGTCGTCTTGCTAATGTTTGTAAAACCCACAAACATCAAGTAAATGCAACAACATAAGACATTGCAAGCTGCTAATATTACTAACATGCTTTCACTGCCCACTGAAACCATGGAAATGTATATCTTTTAAAAAAACCTATACACAAATAAAATCAGGCAACTTTAGACATTTTTTAAATAAAACAAAATTCACGATATGCTTTTTTTAGACCCTCAGACATAAGTATCGAGCATTATACTGTATATCTCCTTTTAATTGTGGTCTTATGTTTGTAGATGGTTCAGTCAGAATGGCTGCTGATGATGTAGATGTCTATGTAGGAGGCCAGTTTATGTCAGCATGTCAGGGACAGACTGGCAGGCTGCTTGTCTCTCCAGAAGTGGGTGCCTTTCTCAGCGATTTCCAGACCTTATCAAATCTAACCAGTATAAATGTGTGCCTTCCCTCACCTCTGACCCCATCACCCCCCGTGGCTCTCTACCAATCCCCATCCATCCCCACAGGAGAAACATACAGTATTATTGTGAAATACGTGACATGACTTAAGCACCAGATTTACCCGTTTTTGTGTGTTGGTGTTAGGGTTAGGGTGATTTGAGTCGTTTCCATTTTGCTTTCTGGAATTGTTGAGTAGGAAATATTGTTAGGTCATGTTATAATTGTGCGCTTGATGTGTGTTTCCCAGTAATTTCACACCAACCGCGCTGATTTTTATTTCACGGATTGTGTGACTGTATGCTTGATTAGTCTGCTGCCGCTTGGGAGGGCTAATGTGTTGGTTTATTGGTGTTGTGTTAACAGGATAAAGATTTATGGGGGAGCAGACCAGCATGTGTTCTGTGGTCCACACAACAGATATACAAATACATATAAATTGCTTCCATTTGTCACTGCCAAGGACCTGCCTGGGATGCCGTGTACCTGTGTAGTGCAGAGAGCCGGGCAGAGATCTGACAGTTTGTCCCTGTCGGTGTGTTATCTGCTCGTCTATCACACGTGTCCCTGTCAGCCTGCTGCAGCCCCCTGCACACACTACTGCTGGCTGCTAGCTGAGAACAAGGCAAAGAGCCACCTCTGTTTGATTTCCTGCTGTTTGTGTTCACACCTTTTGAAGATAGCTCTGGTTGTGGTAATGGAGAGCTACACGAAGGAGAAAGAACAGTGAAATCGAGTTGGTTTAAACAGAGAACCAATACCCATATGTTTGCATTGACATACAAATTATAATGTGCAGTCTTTCATTTGTGCATTTGATTGTTTCACTTTATTAAACATTATTTTAGTTTAAAACTACAGCACATTGTTGAGTAAAGGGGCCAAACTATGCTTTTTGTAGTGTGTTATGTTGTAGTGCATGCAAATGGTCTACAAAGGCTAAAATCCCAAAGTTCCATCCAGAGGGAGTTTCTCTTTCTCACACTCCCCCCCCCTGCCTGAAACACTTCCATTGGACTCCTTTGTTTACGACATAGTCACATCACTACATAACACTCACGCTTTTATTGGCTAGCACTCCAACACATCGTAAGTGAGTCTAGGTGAGTCTAATCAGTTGACCAATCACATCAGATCTTGCCAGCTAACCAATCAGAGCAGACTGGGCTCTGGTTTCAGACAGAGGGTGAAAAGAGGTGCTGCAGCACAGGCAGTATGAGGAAAATAAAGAGCTTTTTGAACATTAAAGCATGGAGACATGTCACAGTAGAGACACTACATACAAATATGAAACCTGGAAATTACCATAATCAGTCGCCATTTATTGGTTTTCATTCACAGCACCTAAATGTTAAGATCTGTCATAATGTATCACATATTGTTGCTGAAATAGAACCATTTGTTATACAGATTTAGTGCTTTATTCAACATTTTCCTAAACGTCAAACACTCCCATAGATCGATATGTTAAGACAAGAGGTCAAAAGACCCCTGTTAATTTGGCCAAGGCAGTATTCCCCTAATCAAAATGTTGCCTATAACGTTATTTAGCCTTCCTCAAGCTCCTCGAGACTGAGCATGGTTGTGCATTTTGAGTCATGTAATTTTGGTTATTGTTAGGAAATAAGTGAGGCTTTAGTTAAAATAAATAAAGTGAGCACGTCTTGTGAAGGGCCTCAAGTCTTTGTTGACTTTTTAATATTTCACCCAGACCACGATGGTTCTCTAACCAAATGCTTTGAATTGCCCAACCAGAACCATTCATTGTTCACGCCTCAGTCACCACAAGCAGAGATTGTATTGCAAGAGTGGATATTTCATGTTGTTAGTGAACATTTTGCAAATAAATTCAGTAGCAAAATGTTGCAACTTACTATTTTACGTTAATTAACAGCTTTTCCTCATTATGTTAAGGCAAAGATAATCTGGGCTGCATTATATTTCTAGCAAACTGTACTTGCTGTTGCAAATGAACTGAAGAAAACCGTGATTTCTAGGAGACAGGATTGTTTATTAAGCACAATTCCACTATAATTTCCCAAAGGATTCAAGTTGGAGCACAAAATGAGGAAAAATCTGAGTGCTGAGTTAAGTAGAAGCAACAAGAGTTTCTTGGAGAAGCGGGTAATTATAATGTGTGTAATAACATTCATCCCCGACATTTTTAGAATGTGCTGCATATGAAATATAGTCTTTATAAAGTATAGGAGGAAAAGTAATCATGGTGATCAATTAAAATAAAAACTCAATTTTTAATATTGAATAAAAGTGCAATCTAGAGTCATTTCACTGTAACATTCAGCCAGTAGTCTTTCTAGTAATTCTTCTCAATTTTTTTTTTTTTTTCATGCATAGAAGAGAGAGACGTCAAGGCAGAGACAGACATGAAGCCACAGTGCAGTTGTGTGGTTTACTCTGGTATTCTGCTGACATGGGATCCATTAAGAGGGTTTGGGGGTTGGGGGTGGAGTATGCACAACAGGAAAAAAGAGGGAAGCGTGGGCCTAAAAATCAGTGAGCAAAGCTGAAAAACTCAAGAGTAGGTTTTTCGAAGCAGCATGGAAGAAAAATGAGATGGGGAGGAGCAAAGCCTTGAGAGATGGCGAGATAGCTAGGAGGAAACAAAGGAGATGAGAGTAAGCAGAGATTGAAGTTGGAAGACAGGAAAACACAAGGGACAATGAAAAGTGATGAGGGTGTACTGTAATGCAGGAGAAGAAAGAAATGAGCAGAGGGTTGGAGGGGGGCTGATTTCGCTTACCTTGCACTCGTGGAGAATATAAAAGCTGCATGGTGGAGCCTATACAGGAATGCCAAATGTGAGAATGTCACTAAAAATGATTTAGGTGAGTAGTTGCCTTAATCAACTTGGCAATATATAACATATATTCATTCACATATCATTGTATATTAAATGCCCATGCACAATTGAATGGCTGTTAAATAAAGATTGAATGTGTTCCCTGTTAGCCGAGCTTTACAATGCCATTCTCTCTCCCCTTTCACAATAAAAGTCCTGGACAGACACTGCATCACTGCAAGCATTACACTAAGTGGTAACTCAACAGAATAGCTGATTTCCAGGTAGCGTAACTACCAGAGTTACGTAAACTGTCGAAACTCTACCTAGTGGGAGATGTTGATGTAAAAAGACACATTTCGCTAAGCTAGCTCAGTAAGTAACAAAACGTACATACCTCTTAGTGATACTGGGTGTTTGAATCTGCCTTCATCAAAGCATTTATAACAGGGTTTCTAGTATTTTGTTATTGTGTAAGTTTTGTCTTGTTTTGGATAGTAGCCAGGCTGCTAGTGTTAGCCATGTTGCTAACAATGTTGGCTTTAGATCTGGTTCGTTCGAAGAGCATTGCAAAGAAAATATGTCATCGCCATCTTAGTTGATGCTGTCTTCATGGTAAAAAATGCAGCGTACATGTCGTCGGTAGCTTTAAGGAAATTGCAAAGTTATCCGGTTTTCTTAGCAACATTGGCAACAACAACATTATTACCTGTAAAAGCCATAGGGGAAGTTGAAAAGCTATCTGTGTCTTCTTTAACAGAAACTGTCAATGACACACACATTTGACCTTATCTTGGCCTCAAATTTGCTCCCATCAAGTCAGGTGAGTCACCCAAATGTTGCAGAGGACTGATAGGTGCATGGTTTTCAACAGAGCTTAATCATGGCATACCTCACACTAATGATAAGGCAGGGTGTCTGCACACACACTTAGTGATCTCTCCAGCGGTGCCCAAATGATACCCTCCGTCCCTGTCATCACTGGTGCCTTGCACGCCAACCAATGGGAGCGTCATTGTCAAGGAGATTGGAAACACCTGGAGGCTGGCATCGTCCAACAGCACATCAGTCAGCCATATTTACGCGGACTCAAACATTGACAGACGAATGTTTGTAGCCACAGGGCTGCGGCGGTGTTTGTGATAGGGATTTGCAGAAAAACACAGAAGGGGGGATGGAGAACGAGGATAACGGAGCAATATTAGCTGTATTTTCCAAATGTGATTACAGATGCTTCTCAGGGACGCACTTTGCTCACTTTTCCTTGGAACATTTTCACATGCAAATATCCACCCTGCCCAATTGTGCCTCTGACCGCAACATCAAACGGAATGAGCTATCAGGGGCGAGACCGGGCGAAGCATCCAAAATCACTTTTTTTCGTATAATCACGCTTTTTCTCTCTTCCCTTTGCATATCATTTCGAGGCCCTCCGCTTTTTCCCTCCCCCACACCTATCCGCAAACTCTCCTCGTCAGTAAGACACATTACCCAGTGGGCTGCTCTTTTAGCTGTGCTTTCTGTACAATAATCAATTTAAACAGGGGAGAAAGAGAAGGCTAGAGAAACGTGAAATTATTCATCAGGGTCTCTCAGTAGTAGATGTGTGGGGGATGGTTGGGGCTACCTCGTCCTCCGTGAGATAATTAGGGAGAAGACCGAAAAAGCAGAAATAAGGGGAAGGCTGTAGGCCGGCAGTGAGAGCAAAAGAAAACGAGGTGTTTGGTGCAGACATGGAGGGATCGCAGCTACTCTGAGTTTGCTGTTATATTTGGAAATCTGGAGATGGTGTTTAGTTTAGTCGTCCCAGCAACAGACAGATACACAGGAGAGGATGGAGGATAGACAGCTGGGGCTGGTGACGAGTGAAGGGGAAGTGCAGGGAGGCGGGGGAGGAAGAGCTTTGAGGGGAGCATGACTGAGAGCTAGCTTCAGTGGAACTATACTCGGCAGAAAAAGAAGGATAGCGCGCGAGGGGGAAAAACGAGCCAGGCTCTCTCTTGTGGCGGGTGTTTATTCAGAGACCTCTTGTTTCCTACCAATTAAAGGGGCTGGGGACTGCTTCAGCACAACCCCCCCCCCCCCCGCTCCCTGCTCCAACTCCCTCCTCTGCTCAATCTGTCTCTGCTTCCCTTCTTCCGCAAGGCTTGCTCCATCTGCAATTTTTGATCATTTAAATCTCTCACGTCGCACACTTGCACGTGTTTTTACCTTCTATGTTCTCCCATCTGACTTTTTTTTTAATTTACATTCTGAAACCTGCATCTCAATGTCTTTAAATACACTTCAGTGCATTTAGTTATCCGTGGAATAATCTGAAGTATGTTTACCTCGGCGTAATTACTTGTATTATCTACAACAGCTTGCATTTGTTCTGGTCTTATCTATACCCGTCTCTGTGCTGCTGCAATGACTCGATTTCCCCAGAGGGATCATTAAAGTTTCATCTTTCACCTCTCATTCATTTCTCCCTCCCTCCGTTCATTCCTCCCCGGCGCAGCTCCTTCCAAACCAAACAAGCTTGTCGTTATACTCGATTTCTTTTCCTGGTCCGACACTAAATCACCCGTCTTTAGCGTCTCTGTGACTTGAAGGGGTTTTAAGTGCCAAAGACTACTGTGTGCGGCGGTCTAGAAACGTAACAGAACAAATATGAGAACTCTTTGTCTATGATCACTTATTTCATGTCTGAAACCTCCCTGAAGTTGATGTAATCAAGGTGTGAATGTACTGTATGTCTGCACCTAGTTTAGAATTGTATTTATGGATACAAAATACAACAGAACAACCGTGTCTTACACTAAATGACATTCCCACGCAACGAGACTGCATTCTAAATTTCATCTAAGGGTATTTTATCATGGATGATAATGATAATGTCACATTATTAAACACTTGTCACATTATTAAACACTTGGTTCCAAATTGAAAGGAAACCAAACTCAACAAAACAACTTGGTTTTATGATAAGGGCCCTATTATGCTCATTTTGAAGTTTCATAATAGCATTGTGTCTCTACTGTGACATGTCTCCTTGCTTTAATGTTCAAAAAGCTCTTTATTTTTCTCATACTGCCTGTGCTGCAGCACCTCTTTTCACCCTCTGTCTGAAACCAGAGCCCAGTCTGCTCTGATTGGTTAGCTGGCCGGCTCTGTTGTGATTGGTCAACCTCTTAGAGATGTCCCGCCCCTTAGCCAACAGTATGTGTTGAAGGGCTAGAAAATAGAAGAGCGAGTTTTAAGTAGTGATGTCACATGTTACGGAAGTAAACAAAGGAGTCCTATCGAGGCATTTCAGGAAGGGGGGGGGGGTGTCTGGGAGAGAAACTCCCTCTGGAGGGAACTTTGGGATTGCAGACCATTTACCTAAATAACACACTACAGGAAAGGGAAAACCCCAATAACGATAAGAGGTTCCCTTTAAGGGAACACTTAACCTGTTAAGCCCGAGAGACCCCGGTACCGGGGTACTGCCGCAACATCTTGCAGGAAACAGTGTCTGAGGGCATGTTCATTTAATAAAACTATGAATGTTTTATATCCATGTAACGGGAAGAAACTCATCTAACTGATCATTTTTTTTTTTTTTCAAAAGAAAACCCACAATGCTAACACTGAGCCTCTGAATTAGCAACGAGCGAAAAATGCTAACACCTTACTGCTCCGAAAATCACTCACAAAACCTTATTATTTATCTTTTCACCACATCCAACACATCATTTCACATCGTGAGGTGACACAGAATCGATTGACACCGACATTACCACTGAATTATACGTATTTGCGACGTTATAAGCAAAAACGGACATCAAAACAGGTGACGCTAGGTAGCTAAAAATGATAACATTTTTACCTTGGCTCTGTAGTCTCTCCAAAGTGGTCTTCAATGGCATTAAAACGATAAAAACGCTGCTGAAGTTAATCCATAGGTTAATCTAATGTGTCTGTGTCCCTTTGAAATGATTTCTGATAATCCATAAGCATTAAAACTGCTTTTCCGTTTCCAGATGTCAAAGCTAGAGATAGGTTCACTCTGATGCAAAATTACATGCGCGAAGCCCCCACCTTTTCTCTTCACAACGTGTGTGTGTGGGGGACTCCCCCTTCGATTATATTGGCTCTAACGGTCAGAAAGAGGTGTCAACCATCAAAATTGAGCAAGGGGGGCCAGAGATATGGAAAATCCACCCAAATGACCCCAGAAGTGGTTTCTTTTTGCTAAATCTCTCTAAAAAGGTCAAATGTCACTTGTTTTGCATCAATCTTGATACAGGGTACTTATATGTTGTACTTTGGATTCCTAAAGCTTTTAGTCTACCTTACCATCATCCAAGGGTGGTTTTCACTATAAGAAAAAAATAATTTTTGGACGGACACTATAATTTACAGTTTTTTACTATGTAAAATCTGAATTTTCTTTAAAATAAAAAACATCTCTATTGATTGTGACTTTTCTACATCCAACTCACATGTTTATCATTACTTTGAGAAAAAAGATTATTAATTTAACCCTTTTAGAAGGGAAGATATGGTAATTTGTTCTGGGAATGTCATTTTCGAGCCTGAGACCTGAAAAACAGGCTCAGGGCTTAACAGGTTAAGTTAACATTTGGCCTAAAATAAGTATGTTTGTTACGTAATAGTTTACAGACGTACATTTGAAAAAGTCATAATTTATTTCACATTGGACACACACACCAGTCTCTTTGGTAAAAGTATTTTATTTGACCCACCCATCCCCCTCTTCTTATAGTTATTGACAATGCAGTTTTGTTTCTAGGGGAATTGTACGAGACTAGGCTAACCGGAATGCAGGAAATCTGCTGTTCCTTTATACCACCAGCTCTGAATACCTCTATGCTGCATCTCTCCACACATCCATCATTTGCGAAGAAAATAATGTGTTGGACACTGTCAAATGCAGCCCCTATGCGCGCCTTGGACTCATGTGATTGTCACTATCTACACTTGCACTGTCAGCATCTTTCCCTGTCACGATAATGCAATTTTCCCTGGTTGAATAAAGGCATTGTTGTGCCATGTTGTGTATCTCACTGCAGACTGTATGCCCGTCAATCAGCATAATATGCCTCGGAATATAATGCCATAGTCCCAGTTTTTTTTGTCGTTGTGGAAACCAGCCCATGATTCTTGGTATCTCCATCTGAATTGTATTTATTTTCTCTGTCACACTGGAGAGCGTAATATACCTACCATAGCCTCTTTCTCTCCTGGGCCCAGAATTGTCTCTCAGATTGATGACAGGGGGAAGGACTGGGGCACCTGGGGGAACATTAGGATGCGGAAAATAGCTCTAACTGTGAGTGTGTGCACGTGTGTGTTTGTTACCTACCATGGCACCCGTAACCCAGCAGAGTCTCGTTCAGCATTGCACTGGAGCTCTTTGTTTCTTTGTGTCTGCATGTCTACCCATGCTGTACGTCTTTGTCTTGCTCACTTTGACTCTTTGTTACCATACATCGCCCCCCTCCAGAACACTAGCTCTTCCTCATCCTCCTCCACCATTGCCTCTCTTTGTGACCCGGGTGCACTCCTCCCTCGAAGCATCTCTCCTGGGTTTTTCTTTTTTTTATTATTTCTACCTCTGCCCACTTTATCATCTTTCACAAACAAAGGCCAGGTAGGAATTAGGGTGGATTTTCATTTAAACAAAGAGTAGCCCACTAAGCTCCAGATTTATGTTCTGTCTGCAGTGTGTAATTGCACATACCCCCGAGTTTGCCCCCTCGTTGCTTTTTGTGTACAGTTTGTAGAAGGTGCTTATTTAACCTAGCCCAGGGAGATTTTCTTCCAAACACAATTTCTAAGGTCATGTTGCTCAAACAAAGGTTTCCGTGGACCGGTATAACTGGAATACATTTGTCTCAAGGTCTGACTGCTGTCTGCTTGCCAGTTCTTTTGTTTTGTCGAACAAAGCCCGCAAGTCTTTCTCACCAATCTCACTCCTTCAGGGCGATTCATTGGCCTTATTAGTCGAAAAATCTTGCAGTGTTTTTTAATCTGCTCGGTAAAAAAATGTATTGACACACACACTTACGTACATGCTTCCCTCAGCTAACCATATTTTATCTACTTGTTAATGTTGCCCAATTACTCTGTCAAACACTGCCAACGTTTTGCAGCGTGCCGCGCTTATTGAAATGGTAATGCAAACCATCTAAAACTGAAAGTCTTTCATTCACTGGCTTCTAAGTGGATTTATTCATGACAATTTACTCTTCTCATGCAGGATTACACTAATGAGAGGGTTAAAGGGTGGTGTGTGTGTGTGTGTGTGTGTGTGTGTGTGGCTTTTCTCCGCTTTCATGCAAAGGACTCTTGCCCCGGAGAGAAAAGGGCCACGTTTCTACTGCCTCCAGCTCTCTCCATTATTCAAAAGAAGAGGACTTGATTTGGTTTTGTGCAATTTCCCATTCTCATTGCTTTTCGTGCAGTCTAAAGAGTTCAGGTGTTGTTTATAGATGTCGCTGTTGTTTTTCAAGTTGTTATCTGATTTGAATCACAAACCAGTCTATGATTAACTTCACACCTGGCCTTAGAGCGCTCTCAACTGTAATTGGTTCTTCCTTTTCCCTTGCTACACCCCTTCACAACACATGAATGCAATAATGACAAAAGAAAAATATAATTCTTGCATCAGCCCAATGATTCAGGATCTTCTCCAACATGTAATGGGTTCTTCCTTGACCCGATCTAGACCGTTCCACGAAGTTGCTTGAAAACCGGGCAAACGTTTCTCCCATAATCCTTCCAGCAAAAAAACAGAAAACCCTGTTGGCTGAGGTACCTGGAACTTCCGCCAAGATCAGTGGTGCATTCACATGCTACTTGCATAGTCCTAGATTGTGAAGTCTTTTTTCCGACTTCGGTGTGTTCCTGAGCTTTTAGGCTTTACTGTATGTGGGAACTACATTGATGCTAAAAAGAAAATGTGTTTTTTAAAACCTTATAAACAACACCTTAACATCTGTTTCCAAGTCTTTGTTCCGACTCAGTGCATTCACATGGTCCTCATTCCCATTTCCAAAATGTACTTGTATGTGTTTGTTAGACACTGTACTGCTCAGACCTTTTAAACAACACGTTGTTTTGTCTAATTTTCCTTTTTTTTTTTTTACTTACTGTGGAATTTACATAACATTTTCCAGTCCAAATCCAGTACAAATGCCATCTTCCAATGTTAACAAAAGAGAAACATCTATTCTATGAATCGGGATCTGCTCCAAAATGCAATGGCTTCTTCCGTGGCTCCTCCTACACCCTTCCACCAAGTTTCATGACAATTGGGCCAGTAGGTTTTTCAGTAATGCTGCTGACAGACAGACAAACAAACACAGCATAAAAAAACCCTCCTTGGCGAGGTAATAAAGCAATGCTCGTGTCCAATGGGAGAAGACTCTAGGTCAGTTCCCCATGGGGAGGTATTGTTAGTACAGATCCCCAGGTATTTCCTCCTCTGTATATCCATTTCAGATGGCTAATGTCCACACCCTGTCATACACCTCCCTGTATCCCCATGCTTTCCTCTCACGAGTGTTCTCCATCCAATATTCTCAGGCATTTGCTCTTTCGCCTCCTATCAAATTTGGCACAGTTGTTGAGAATAATTAAAGGATACACCTGGAGATTGTGGTCATTTCAGAATTGCTTGATGAGTTTAGGCCTGTCACGATAATTAATTTTGTTGGACGATACATTTTCCTGGAAATTATTGCGATAAACGATAATATTGTCGGCACTGTTGTAAGACCATTTTAGACCACTGACATAATGATAATATATAATAATAATTCAAGTACATCCTTTCAAACATAACTTGTTATTCAACATTCAACATTGCAAATTAAATCTATCTATCTATCTATCTATCTATCTATCTATCTATCTATCTATCTATTTATATATATATATATATCAATAAATATGAGCACACATTGTCTCACAAGCAAAAAAAACCCTCCTTAAAACAACAGTCAAGTGTACAGTCCACTGTCCATACAAAGACCCAGATGCCTCAACACGCCATATCCAAATCTGTATTTCAAAGTTTTCGAGCAAGGAACAACAACATGTTTGCATTGTCGGGCAAATGCCTGGGAAAACGGAATGCGGTGGTTGTGTTTTAGGTGTAGTTTAAGATTTGCGGTATTGCCTGCTTTTGTCGCTACCTTTTTTAAACAAATGTGACATACCGGCTCATTCAAATCCGTAGGTTGGCCTCGTTCATTTGGCTTGAATCCAAAATACTGCCACACCGGAGATGTGTAGTTAGGTTTTGTAACCAATTCCATTTCACTTTAAATTCCCCTCGAGTAAGTCACACGTTGTCTCCCGCTTGTCGCTATATTATTAATTTGGATGCTACACTGCTGCACGTGCACGCGGAGTGTCTGACTCCTGGCCTGGCTATGTGTCAGCCCCGCCCCTCACAGCGTGATCACATCCTTATGTAAACGGCAATTTATCGAGCTCAGAAAAGTTATCGAGTCCATTTTTATTTATCGTACGATAAGTCAATTTATCGATTATCGCGACAAGCCTAGATGAGTTTACAGCTAGAACTGTTTAGCTGAGGTGGCTTTATGAATTCATACAGATGGCTTAAAGAGCTCATGGTCTACAAATAAAGCAGCTATACAAAATAACAGGTGGCAAATGCAGGCACTACCCACACATATACCATTTTTATTTAAACTTCAGCATAATTTAATCACGGCTAGCAGTATCAGAACGCTGAAACAGCACTCAGTTCCTGCAAATATGAGACTGTATATAAAACACAAAGGTTGGCAGCTCACCTTCGCTGCACGTTATTGTTTCTGGGAACCATGTCCTTCCACATTGTGTGCCCTGAGGAAGTTGCCCTAATGCGTCTACACTAATTAAACACACCTCGCTGCCATCTTGAGTCTGATTTACTTTATATTCATTAATTTAGCTAAATAGAAGCTCTGTCTAATGAAATAGAGAAGAGCAATTATTTTTGGTTAGTTTAAACTAAATAGCAATTCTACATGAAGCATAACGGCTGCTTTTGGTGAAGTTGTGTGTGCAGTTCAGGGGCAGAAAACACCCGCATTACGTAGTTACATAGTGCTGTATTAAAAACTATTCTTTAATGTTGCATGTTGCATTACGATGATGTTAACTTTCACGCTTAATCAAAGCCGAGTTGTTATTCAAGCATTGTAAAGTGGTTGATTCTTTATTTAAAAAGAATACTTTATAATCTGCTTATATCTCTGTATATAATATATTCACTCATATATACTTATAATGCTTTATGAAAAAAATGGCTAGACATAATGAGGCATTTTATAATGACTTAATTCTTAATAATTGATATTCTGAAACATGGAGTAATACAATTCCTATACTTGATAAACATTAAGCTTCTTTTGTATTGTATAATAATCACTGTGATAATGCATTAGAATGTAATTATAAGTGCCTCTGAGTGGTGATTCAGTGCTTTGCGTAGGTTAATGAAGGTGTAGGCAAATAAATCCATTACGAGCTGCTGAGCAGCTATGCACTATAGCAACTATACCACTATGCATTTCATTGTTTGCTTTAAGTACAATAGTATAGTATTATAACAAATGATGTATGTTTAAAATGCCTTATAGACATGGGCCACATATACATGATATCAATAGAGATTACAAATTGATTTGTTAGCTTTGCAGCAGTCATTTTTAGCTTACTTTTATTATTTAAAGGTATTTTGGAATCAAAATCTGATCTGAGCGTTGCAGTTTTCACCAGTCTAACATACGAATCAGTGTACAATAGTTAACAGTAGTGTTGAATAATGGCAATTTAACATTTAGTACCATACTTTAGCCATACACTTCGGTATCAGTGTGTCTAAGAGAAAGTTTGATACACACCAGGTGTGCTCACTGTAATGTAATATTGGATGAATATCTGAAGTTAGATCTTGGAACACTCTTTCTTTAAGTTGTCCACCCCAGAGTAACTTAGCATAAGTTATGTGTGGGAATGTTTTCAATAAAAACACTGTGTGTTTCCCATAAACAGAAGAGCATGTGTTTCTACGAACATGTGTAACAACTTGTCAGCCTAGATCGTATCTTCTCAATCCCTCACAAAAAAAACCTTCACGGTTCTTAAGTCTTGAAACCAAAAACAATTTAATGTCTGCACACCTGTTTTTATATTTGTTCAGTATTCAGTATATGATTATGGTTTTATTTGATAAAGTATCGGCATGAGCATCAGTCTAATATACATCTTATGATCATCTTGACAAGTAAGGTAGTGTTTTTGCTTTATTTTCACGAGACAAGTGAGAGAGAGAAATCAAGCCATTTTAGGCAACAACAGGAACTGTGAGTCCACCTTTGCACTTGTGTTTGATTGACAATTCACCTAACCCCATCAGAGCAGTTCCAGCCAGCTCTTCTGCCACTTCACTAATTATCCTAATCGGCTTCATGTCCGTCCGTCTCTCTGTATCTGCCCTCTACTTTTTCTCAGATTTTTCCCTCCGTCTCCTGCCTTCCTTCTTACAGAGTTATAGGATGAGCAGAGGAGATTAAAACCGAGGTTACACAATCCTTTTAGCTGGTTTTAATGTCTTCCCCTCACGAGTGATATGTTCTGCACGTACATCAACAGGATTAGAGTGTCAGAACATCCGAGAACTCATGAACCGGTGAATCCATCCTTACACACACACTCCCACGGCATCATTGTACCCATAAACCCCCTGTCAGAATCCAGTGCCTCTTAATAGGTTGTGTGTATGTCCATTGCACCATAATGTATTCTGACTTTCCCATCTGTTGTCATTGTGGTTTTTAATAGTGAACAACAGCAAAACGTAAAGGTAACTTAAGGTAACTCTTATGACCTATGTTTTATATTTTCCTTGAGTTGGTCATTTACATTATCCAAAATGTTTAAACAATTGTCAAACCTAATGGCATAATGGGGACTTATCCCCTTTGCATAGTGTCAGTATTGTTTACCATTAATTGACATAGCTATACATCAAGTATTGCATTTCAGAATACAGATGACTAAAATCCTTAATGGTAGTCATCGGTATTTTGGATCTGGAGTTATCAGAGAGACCAGTTTCGGTAATACAGTTCCTAATAAAACTGACATATACAAAATAAAAGTCAAACAAAATCTACAAATCCAGGTAGCACAAGTCAACTTTTGGTTGTGCATTCCAAACACGTCCCACATAAAGATATGTATGAAGCTACTGCCATGGCCATGACCAGAGCTATACACAGGAGTAAAAAATAAAAGTGTACTTATTTGGCCCAACAAATATTATAACCAGGAGCTTTATCCCGGTAAGTGAGCCCCTATGTTGAGTTAATTGGCTCTCCAAACGTAAGATAGATGTATGGCCCTGCATGCGAAAAAACCCTCTTTGCCTTGGGACCTTAGTGAGTAATGATTTATGAAATTCAAATAGGGGAGCTTAGGGAGGACGGGCAAGGATCTTTGTTTGCTTTATAAGCAGTGTCTTCTGGATACAAGTGTGTACTCCACAAGTCTCGTGTGTTGTAGTTATGAGACTGAGCTAAAGGATGGAGTCTAATTTGCATTCGCAGGACCTTCTTTTTTTATTGGATTCGCTTGGTTGCATTTCATATGATCATATTATGGTATCGGATACTGGACCTTTTTTCCGACCAGCTTTGCATATTGTTTTTTCTGAGGAGCAGCTGTTTCTCCTGCAGCTTCCTGTCTCTCCAGACTACAGCTCTAAAAGCAAGGAGGAGAAAACGAGTAGGAGGTGGTAAAGGGGGAGAGGGGGGAGGGAGGGGGTAGGATAGAAGTAGAGAGGTAGGGGGTAGGGAAAGGTCATGAGATATATTGTGAGAAAAAGTCAAGGATTTCATATCTGTTGGGGTTAGGTGATAGCTGTATTTGTAATGCTAGCCTTGGGTATTACATCTATATATTTTCAAGTTCATGTTCCAGGCTATTTTAGTCAAAGAAGGCTGTGTTGTGTCTCGTCAAATGTGTTAGTTATGTTTATGTATTATGTCTGTCATTTTCATGTTTTTTCATGTCTGTTTATTTAGATCCTTCATCTCTAGTCAGTCTGTGGGTGTTTCTCAATCGCGAGTACGCTTGCTTGGTAGCACATGTCTGCCGAGCATCTTGCTTCAGAAGCGAGTCAAGAATACTTCCTGGCATTCGGAAAACGAAGAGTGGAACACGCTAGCAAGTGTGCAGGTGTGCGTCATATGAGAGGCCCCGCCTTACATCTTCCGCCACAGATTTGGGGAAATTGGTCCGTGCGCAAAGCATTGTGGGGATTTTAAGACTGCGGAGTCTACTCATGTGCAGCCTCGATATTTCTCCAAACGGAGTACGCCGGGCTCGGTAGATTTCCAAGTATGCTGGAGATTGGAACAGTACTTCGGCGGCACTCGATGACGTAGTATGCTTGAAATAGTGGCTCTGAAGCAGCTTTACTCGCGATTGAGAAACACCCTCTGTGTTTATTGTCATGTCTCTTTTTCCATTTCCTGTTTTATTTTCTACTTACCTCTTGTCTTTCATTTCAGGCCCTGTTTCTTCCTCCCCCTGTGTGTTTTTCCCGCCATCATCAGTGTCTGCCCCGCCCCTGATTGTCTCCACCTGTTCCCACTCACCTCATGTTTAAATAGTCCTGTCTCTCCCCTGTCCTGTGTCAGTTCGTCTTGTTTGTTTCCCCGAATGGTCGTGCCATGCCTCAGCTCAGAAAATATCGCTTTCACTCATGTCAGGTTTTGTTTTGTTGCTAATTTTGTAGGCTTAAGTTTCTTTCTTAAGTTCTCTTTTTGTTATGCATAGTTGTTCCTCCTTGTCAGCGCTTTTTGTTAATTCCAGTACCTACTCTGTTAAAAGGAATTTCCTGATCTTTGAAATTAAATTTGGGTCCATCAGTTTGTGTCGAGGTCCTGACGGGCTGTTTTGTGTTTCAACTGAAATGAAGGAGTTCAAGCACTGGACCACATTAGGAAATATGGATAGTGTCATAAATGTCAGTACTTACTTTTGACTAACAACTACTTACTGTTGGAATAATGTGTTCAAGTGGGTTATTGGTCAAGAGTGCCACGCAATAGAACTAATTCCAGCCTCTGCCTTTTTTTCCATTTTACAATTTCCATATTACACATGTTCTGATGAAGTACAAGAAAACTAGTCACACTGCAGAGACCATCTTTTTATAAAACAGGGTTTATGTCTTTCTTTAGTCTTCATAACATGTTTTTTCTCCCCTCACTATTAAACCATTTAGAGGATGCCAGTGTGTACTAGATACTCAAATAACTGATTAATAATGCATGGGATGGATTAAATATTGAAATACAGAATGTTAAATGATATTCCCTTTTTACTGTAAGTATCATATGTAAGTAAACACATAATTGTTAGTTATTGATCTGTTCAAATATATAAAGATGTGGTAGTCAAGTTTACTTCATTTTACTCATACCATCTTATTAGAGTTCTGTTTTGCTTAAAGGAATAATTCAACATGTTTGGGAATCCTTAGAGTCCCTAGAGAGGTTGTTAAGCAACCAGCCAGACTCCAGAAAGTAACTGCTCCAAGCAAAAAAATAGTCCCCGTTAAAACCACACCTTGTAATTTGTATGCATTTTGGTTGTGTATGGATAAAACATTTAAAATATGTATTTCCTAGCAATTCCTAGTATTTCATGGCTTTATCTTCATAAATAGTGAACAGACAGGTGAGTGCTAGTGATTTGAACAATTGTTATTCCTTTAACCCTCATTTCAAAGACAATACCATATGCATGCCTTATCTGACAAAATCAAAGGTCTTAAGTGTTTTAGAACCACATTCAGAAATGTGAAAGTGTCATAAATGCCAGTACTTATGTTATACTTATAACTGCCTGGATATGAGTGCCACGCAGTAGAACTATAATTATATATATAATAATAACCAGCTCTTTCTCTGACTGAATATATTACATTTTGACATTGTAAGGCCTGTTTTACTGCATCTGAAAGACTTTTGAGAATGTGAATTTCTTTAATAAATAATATAGGTATTATATACTTGGCAGCTAATTATACATTTCAAGCTCAGACCTGCTGATTGTAAAATGTGGTTCCATTGTACTCAGCAGGTTCCTACACGCCAATACAGGTTCCCTTTTTTTATTTGCTCGAATTACATTTCTGATGAATTAAAAGAACACGTAAAACACATCAAACTAATGATGTGGACAAACTGTTTTTTTTACTCAAAGTTTAAATCTGTCCCTTGCCTCTAAACAGGCATTTGTATGAGCTGATTGCTAATTGTTTTCCTCAACTATAATATGAGCTGGAAGCAGAAGCCTGCACAGCTGCTGGCCTGCTTTTGGCAAAGCTTTAACTGATATTAAACCGTCAGTGCCTCGCAGTAATGTTGATGTTGACTTTGGGTTATTGTTGTACCAAAACAGTTGTACAGCTGGATGTGCTGTATTTAAAAACACTTTGAATACAAAATGAAGTCACGAGGGAGGGTTGTTGTGGACTGCGATGACAGAAGGTGCCTGTGGCCATCTCATGCAGTGATGCAGTGTGATATGGTATTCTGCGGGGTTGGATTGTGCTTCTTTTTGGTGGAGTTGGACTCTGCAGAGAGGATTATTGGAGCTGTGCTGCAGCAGGCCTTTCATGCTTCTGCTCAGGCTCCAGAGGACTAACAACAAGTCAGACACTGTCAGATCCAGGGTAGCGAGGCCAAGGGCAGATGCTTTGAAGTGGGCTATGAGATTCTCATCTAGAGGGATCAGATGGAGGGTGAAAAGAAGACCGAGAGAGGGTGTAAAGCTCCAGCTAAACAAGCGAGCTGGCCGGCTTCAGAAGCTGTAGAGGTGGGTTTCACTGTCAGAAGCAAAAGTCGACATGCTTTAGGCTTAAAAAAAAAACCTGTGAAATTCATGTGGGTGCAACTTGTGATGTAAAAAAAGTATGATTTGAGAATAACTGGAGCGAAAAGAAAGCCCACAAAGCCTTAAGTCTCTAATAACTCCTATTCGCACATTAAAATGACCAGCTGTGAGATATATATTTGATACATTATAAACAATATTTCCAGCCATTTAAAACCTGGAGAAAACTGTAATTTTAATCAAGGTAATGGTGCGTATGTTTTAGTGGCCTTTAATTACGACGTAACCCCTTTGCACATGTGCCAGCATTTTGGTTTTTGCTGCCAGAAGCTATCATAAAATTCACATTCTTACAGTTTATCCTCTTTTTATTGTATAACACGTACACAGCACAGACAAAACAGTTACATTTAGATTCAGTATTTACCAACCCTAGGTATCAGAGCGGAAACTGCATTATTCAGTGTTTTTATTAAAAGACCCTTCTTAAAATACAGATAAAACAGAAGTAGCAAAATTCTGAATGTTTAGTTACAATTTTGGAGATACTTGAGAAATATGAATCATCTGCAATCAAAGAATTCTTAGAAAAATAATCTCTGTTTGCATAGCAGAGGTAAGAATGAGGCTTTCATTTGTGGTGATTTTTCCTCCACATCATTTTTATTAACATTCCCGAAATCAGGGCAGTCATTAGAGGATGTCTACATTTCATTAATCATCCTGAAATATTTCATGAATGCATCAACCCCACGTTTTCCTCATTATTCATGTTCATATTTTGCAAATGATCCTGACCCTAGCAATGTCAGCAACACCACTCCTAGAGAAAATCTTGTAAGGATTTGTTCAATGATAAGCAGAAAGGATTTTAATTGTGTGGCGCTAATGGACGACAAAGAAAGAAACCCAAGAATGTTGAGAAACTGGACAATTTAAGTATGCTGACATGATTTTTACTCTAGCATGCATAATTTCTCATTACAACTTAATACATTTTCCCTTCTGAGAACATAAACAGTCCGTTTTACAAGCACATGTTCCAGATTATTTTCTAGGTGCTTACCCAGCACAATATGCGCAAACGGGCCAACTCTTCCTTGTTCAAACACACACTAAAACATGCATGCTTATGAGAAAATTCTTTACTAACCTTCATAAGCTTTTAACCCATATCTGCCTTTGCCTTATGTCTTACACTAATTCCAGCGTTATCACTAGAAATAAATCTTTTAACAAAGGGGTTTGAGGAAATAGTCCAGGCTTCAAATCCCACAGAGACATGTGGACCTCACACGATAGTAAAAACAGATGTGTAGCTCAATTTCCATTAAACTTATGAGATATCAGTCAATCAATCATATACACACACACACACACACACACACACACACACACACACACACACACACACACACACACACACACACACACACACACACACACACACACACACACACACACACACACACACCACACACACACACACTGTACGCACAATCGTGATGGTCTCACTTTCTTCCTGCCTGGCGTAACCTCAACCATGTTTTTGCGTCCCATGAGGAATGCCTTTTATCATGTGACACGGTGGTGTTGGGGGTTGGTGGTGGTGGGTGGGGGGGGGGGTCTTCAGACAGCTGTTTCCCATCAGGACTCAGTCAACTGCAGTCATCCAGTTGCAGCCCTGCCCAGAGGATCAGAGGGGCAGAGCAGCGAGCAGAGTGGAGCTCAAAGAAGTGCGGGGGCCACAATGCCTCCAATTAGAAGGTCATCCCAATTTGTTCTCCCATATCCTCGGTGCCCATCAGGCGTCTCAGGCCCGCTTGTCAGGCGTTATGTACAAATCCGTAGCCAGAGGTGAAAGAGTTTGCCGCCATCTGGGAGCCATTATGCCTTTTTCCTCATTGTTTCCTGTCTTTTCACCCCAACCCAGCTCGACTCAGTTCTGCTCTCTCTCTGTGTTGGCTCAACTCCCTTGGCTTGTTCAGGTTCTAAGCCCCCCGCTGTAATTTAAGACTGGGAATGCTTAACAGCAGTCACTCATGCACAGGCCAGGCGTCTATGTTTGCACATGTTGTTCACCACGTAGGGAGCAGAATTCTCCTCAGTTGTATAGAACAAACAATAGTTTAATTGATCATGTACCCCTTTCTTTTTTCTTGCTGACAAACGTCTCATATTACATGTTAGAACTCTGTTAGATTGTTATTTTACAACACGTGAAGACAAACAGAGTAGTAGACATTACATAATAAAACCAACTAACTGGCCATGGAAAATATGCACCATCAAGTCAGTCATTTTGATTCAGAGTCAATAGAGCCAAGACCCAGTGACGTTGATGAAGACCAGAAACATAGTCTAGAAAACTGGAACCCAAGCCATTAGCACGATGCAACACAATACAGTACAGTGCAGAACAGTCCAATATATTTTGTTGTCATCTATCTATCCTAAGATGTTCAATACATGGTCTCCATATCGTAAGAAATTCAAGATAGGCATTGGACAGAGTATACCAGGTTTTTTTTAAGGTATAGATTGTAGAGTCTAGTATAGTCTGTGAAGCCAAAACCAAATAATGCAGATGAAGGCCTAAAACAAACTCTAGAAAGGTGACATCCTAGTAGATAGCACAATGCAGTACATTACTAAACAGTCCAATACACGTTGTTGTAATTGTAATTTGTTCAATACATAGACCGCAGATCTTTAGAGACTTCAAATACACTTGGAATGAATAAACCAGATTTCTTAAAGGTACAGACATGTCATAATAACCCTTTTTTACATTTCCACCCCTTCAGGAACACCCTTTTTGCAGTGGATTTGTTTTGACACATTTACATCTTTAGAATCCCTTGCCTCTCATCAGAAACGTGATTCTCCTAATGCTGTTTACGGCTTGAGGCTTTGCAGTGGAGACCTTTCTATCCAGCCCATGGTGGAGACAGGAATGAGCTGCCTGTGGCCACCAGAAATCTCACTCTTCTGTTTTGCTTCATGGAGTGGATGCGGGTTTGCTTTGTCTCCAGTTCGGCTTCTGGCTGGCTGGCGAGCTCTGTTTCTGTGCGCAGGCTACTCGTTGTGGAAAGATGATAAATTGCTGTGGTAGCTTTTCCGCTGTCTGCTGGTGGAGCCGTCTGGATCTCACCTTTCAGCGTTGCTCTGCAGCAGTGTATCTTCTCATTTTACTGTCAGCCATTTAGACAGCTTTCTCAGCAGCTTGTCCCAATAGACTTCGTCCCTGTTTGAGTTAGGAAATAATCCCATGATGACTCCTTGTGATATTATATACAATGCATCATGATATATTACATTATATCTGTATACTGTATTTATAACTCATCAAATGGAAGGTCTTTTCGGCAGGAGTTGGTATTGTGCCTTAAAAAATGATGTGATAGACAGAGCTAGCAAACAGCTCTTTATTCTGCTGCCTTCAAATGGAACTTGTAAGGTCATATTTTCGACATAGGAAGTAAAGTACGCAATATGCTGCTGTTCAATGGTTAAAGTCACCGTTGCTAGGTGACTGACAATATGCCCTTGTTCCCATTACAAAAGTAGGGATCATTTTGTGTTTTGTGCATTTCATTTTCATTCCAGGAACTAAAATAGGGTAGGTGACAGAGAAAAATGGAACGTAAATAATAAAAAGCAATTCCCTGGGCTCTGACATTGAAAAAACAGCATACTGTATGTCACAACTTTGTACCCCAGTGCTTGTGAAAGCTGTGAATACCACACTATCCCATCAGTCAAAGAGCTCTTCTTGTTGACACAATAAATACAACCTTGAAGGTGCCAATAATATGACCCAATATTGTAATATTTCATGGTCAAATCATAGTCAGACGTCATTGAATTGCACTCCATTGACTGTTCTGCCTCTCTGTTTCTTTTCCAGTTTTGCGCGATGACTTCAGACAGAACCCGGTGGACGTCATGGTGGCAGTGGGTGAGCCGGCCGTGCTGGAGTGCCAACCCCCCCGAGGGCACCCTGAACCCACCATCTCCTGGAGGAGAGATGGTTCCAACTTAGATGACAGAGATGAACGCATCACAGTAAGAGAAGCGAGTTACTAATGTTACCATTACCGTAAGATACAATTAATCACAGGGCTACACACTGCTGGGATGATACTGCTTCTATTTGATCTAACTTTTTGGTATTGAGTTTATTTGTATCAGTAGAGAACTGATTATGTCTTAATTCAGTCATCCTGAAGCAGGACACGGTATCGAAGGACCCTGAAACCACTTATTTTCAGCATATTTTCAAACGTATGATGACTTAACAAGGCAGTTAACCTGTTTCACGCCTTCCCCCCGGTACCGGGCGGATAAACGCGTCATTTGCAGGAAACAACGTCTAAGGAATCTTAATATTGAATAAAACTATGAATGTGTTATATCCATGTAACGGGAAGAAACTCAGCTAACTGATCTTTTTAATTTTTTTTTTCAAAAAAAACCCCACAATGCTAGCACTCAGCCTCTGAATTAGCCTCGATCGAAAAAACGGGACCGACAAAGGCACATAAACTCACTCAGAACTCCCTTATTACTTATCCTAGATGCACAACCAAACACTATTTTTTGGTGTCCTGGAGACACTGAATCTAACGGTGCCCACCTCAACACTCAGTGATAAACATTCGCGACGCTATCAACGAAAGCGTACATCATCACATGTGGAGCCAAGAAGCTAAACATGTAAATATGACTTACCTTGGTCAAAAGTGGTCTTCAATGGCATTAAAACGATAAAAAAACGATGCTGCAGTTAATCCATAGGTTCATCCTATGTGTCTGTGCCTTCTTTGAAATTATTTCTGATAATCCATAAGCAATACAACTGCGTTTTAGTTTCCAAACTCCAGAAGGAGACATTCCTCCAGTTTAGTTTCGCTTTCCACACGCGAAGCGGCAACATTTTTTCTTTACAATGTGTGTCTATGCGAGTCTCCTCCTTCGATTCTATTGGCTCTAACGGTCACAAGGGTATGTCAACCAACCAGATCGAGCAAGGGGGGCCAGAGATAGGTCAAATCCACCCAAATGACCCCAGATGGCCCCGTTTTTGGCTAAATCTCTCTAAAAAGGTCAAATTTCACTTGTTTTGCATCAATCTTGATACAGGGTACTTATTATATGTTGTACTTTGGATTCCTAAAGCTTTTAGTCTACTAACCCATCATCCAAGGGTAGTTTTCACTATCTGTAAAAAATAATTTTTGGACGGACACTATAATTTACAGTTTTTTACTATGTAAAATCTGAATTTTCTTTAAAATAAAAAACATTTATATTGATTCTGACACTTCTACATCCAACTCACAGGTTTATCATTACTTTGAGAAAAGATTATTAATTTAACCCTTTTAGAAGGGAAGATATGGTCATTTGTTCTGGGAATGTCATTTTCGAGCCTGAGACCTGAAAAACAGGCTCAGAGTGGAACAGGTTAAAGGTCACCTATCATGCTATTTGTAGGCAATAGCATAGGTCTCAGATATATAAAAAACTATTAAAAAAATGTCTATGAAGTGTTTTGGTCAAAAAACCAAACAGATCACCCATTCTAGCCATGCCTCATATCCCTCTATTTCTCTTCCTGTTACAAAAGTGCTGATTTTGGGTATAAAGCTTTTTTTTTTATAAACTGAAAAAAATTAAAATAAGAGGGGGCGGAGTTTATGCAAGGTGAGTTCCTTTTTATATCCTGCTAATATGACGTAATTTACGTCATATCGGATGGCAAATCTGGATCAGCTCCGTTGTACCCCCGTTTTTAGAGATTTGCGCACGGAGGAAAAGAGAGAGTGTTTTATTTTATGACGCTACGTGAGTTCCCTGACACACCGGGGACACATATTTATGTATAAAATACATCAAAAAGTGCATTTTGCATGATAGGTCCCCTTTAAGCTTGAGTCTTCCTTCTGTGACAGAAACTTTGGGATGTACCGTTGTATTTTCCTTATGCCAAAAGCAGACTTACACAACTACATCAGCTATAACTGTTTTTTGGGCTGATGGGGACCATTTGGCAGATGTCAAATACTGTATGTGAAACAGTTCGCCCAATCCTAGTGTTTTGCTCGATTTTACCTCAACCCCCTGAACCAAGTACCAACTCAGTTCCAACATTGACTTGATTTTTTCAGAGGACTAGCATTGGAAAAACAGTATTGCTAACTATGGTCTTGAACAGGCAGGTTCAATTCTCCATACAGACTAAGAGCCATCTTTAAGAGGTGCCAGTTCAGTTCCTGAGCACTGTGGAGGAGCTCTTAAGCAAGGCACCAGTCCCTCTACACCGCTTTGGGCACTGTATAGTATAACTAAGCGCTGCTCCTTATTCTAGGATATAATTTATTCAAATCCTCCATTTCCATCCATTTCTATTTCCATTCTGTTGGTCACTTGACTCAGACTCGACTGCAACTGGTCTTCAATTTGACTTTGACTCGGTTTGTTATTAGAAAAAAATGTCTTGAGAAAGACAAATAACCTCATCTGAACCCATGTGCTCGCTGAGTATCAGCAGATAATTGAAAATGTCCCATGAATACCCAACAGAAGATTGATTTTGCACAGAAAAATGATAACCAGTGAAAAGAAAAACTGTGAATATACTGTAATACTTTGTATATGCCCGATGGCAACCATAAACAACAAGAGAAAATAACAAGCTGGCTCTAGCAAATGTCATCCTTTGAGCTACAGCATGTTATTAATGTGATGTATTAAGTTGTCATGTGGTGTACAGTACACAGCAGTGATTTATTTTTCATGTTTCTGTATACATACAAGTGATTAAATACCCAGAGGCGTCTGATTGGACAGGCCGGCAGGAACAGGCTTCTCCTTCCTTTGACTCAATAGCAGCTCATATGATTCTATGTGTGTGTATGATTTGTTTATGTGAATGTGTACACACTCCTAGGGACTCACAAAAGCAGATTCAAAGCTCATTTTAGTGCGGAGTGACAGGTAGAGTCTCTCTGGGGGACTGTGATGGACAGAGGAGCTAGCTCTGATTTAAGGGATGAGAGCTAGAGGGGGGGGGGCTCCTCTGAGGGAAATACAAAGGCTGCTTTTTGCTTTGTACTTTCTGCATGCCTGTCTTTGTCCTCCCTAATCATCTTCTCTATATGGAAATATGTCTTTGCCGTGAGAGTTCACTCAAAGACATCACTTACTGTACAAAGAGTAAAGAAGTCCACCGCAAGCGATTCGTGGCTACTTTCCATCCTTTTGAGTGTTTCCCTCGTGACCATCATTTATTAATACTGATACTTGGATAAAGTTGTGAGCTAATTCTTAATAGCGGTTTTTGAAAAGACTCTCTCACACACACAGGGAAAGTTTGTTGGTTTACATTTTGAAAGAGTGAGTGAAGGTGCCTTAAAAATACATGTAAATCACACCATAGCAGCTTCAGAATGTGCCTTCAGGCTATGTGAAGAGGAAAGAGGACACAGAGCAAAAATGAAAGGCTGAGGGAGATGGAGGATGGACAAACCACATTTGGATTTCTTAGAAATGGAGTGGTCAGTCCGGGAAATGAAAAAAAAAAAACCTCTTGGTCTGCTCTTTAATCAGCTGCTAAAGTTACTAGTGCAGCAGTATTTACAGCAAACACCAAAATGGATACAAAAAGTATAGCATTACTCAATGCTTTCATCTTTGCAGTCCTTTAGGAATACTTTACAGGCATTATGACGATGCCACACAAGGTGATATTGCCTAATAAAGAGACAGTCATTACTTATGCTCCATACCCAATGAATCTAAGATACAAATCTCTTTATCCATGGTTCAGCTGGGTAACCCCAATTACCTGATTTTAATAATGCTATGCTATGCATTTAATGAAAATATTAGTGCTTGCTCACTGAAATGGAAAACGCGGTTGTCGGAAAGATTATGAGCAAATAATACATGTATCTAGTGACATTCAAGTAATTGGAAAGAAGGCGTTTATTGTATGTCTACATGTCATAGGTTCCACTATTCTATATGTGCAGCTTTATTAATGTAAATTAGAAGTTCATGCAATTCTATTATCTTTCATGTGCAAATAAGCCACACAAACACTGAACTATATTATTTATAGGGCTATAGAATGGTCCACAAATAAATTGCACCAACTTCAAGGAAGCACATCCTAATGTAATATGCCCACCGGTTCTATGGTTGGGCTGGGGTTAGTAGCTCTACGGAAGAGGATTAAGGCCAAATGTGATTTCGGAGAATAAAGTCAGAATTTAAAACAATACTTTTTCTGACTTAAAACAAATCTGAATACTGAGAATAAAACCTGAGATAAAACTCAGAATTTGGAATTCAATCTCATAACTAATATATATAATATAAAATAACTCTTTTGGTCAGATCTCAAATGTTTCTTTTACATGTGGCCCTAATCATCTTCCGTATCGATCAGATGAAGCAAATCAAAATATATGTTATTAAGAACAAAAAGAGTGAAAGAGAGATTCATTTTATTGAGTGGTTTAATATGTTATGGTCCAATTAAACACTGTTTATGTCTTGTAGTACATGTCAGACTTTCTAGGAATCCAACAATGATTTCATATTTTATCTATGGCAGCATAACCGCTGTTTGCAATTGTGCACGTGTATTTCCAGTCATGTAGAATCAGAACGTTTTGCATGACTCTACTATGAGTCCAAATCTAGTCCATTGGATACCAACAGGAATTGCTGAATTTGCAATACCAGTTTCCAATTTCCCCCACTTGCTCCTTATGATCACTAGTGGTTGGCATTTTGTATAAAACCGTACATAGAACCAAACCACGGTCTGTTAAATCTTCCTCTAAAAACCACATCATTTGCAACCCATTTAGAATGTCAGCCGTAGTTAGGCCGCTCTTAGTTGTTATTTATTTGCTGTACAGTATGAACAGTTTGTGGTGGAAGGTTAGCCCGGAGGAGGCTGACTAATGAATGAAATGCTGTTGGTCTCATCCCTGCAGTATAGCTATTTAATGATGTAGTCTACGTGGTGAGTGGAGAGTGCTCACCAGACCAGGTGCTCTCTGCCATGACGCTCACTCCCCTGCCTGCTTCACGGGCGCAGCACTGTAGGCAGCCTTGCCCTTTGACCTCTGTTAAGAAAAAAACTTAAATAACTATTGCATGCTGTGTGTGTCTTTGAATAGATGGATGCCCATGCTCAGTGCGAGTATAGGAGAAAAGTGATTTTAAGCCATAATATGGAGGTTGAAAGTTTAATTGAATGGCTAGGGGAATGTTTCAGATGTCTGGGTGCGGGGGATGGCTGCCTTATCTTCACATTGCCGTGTTTACCTGCTATAGTATCATGCCTGCTGACACTGAAAGCACTATAAATCCTTAGTCTGTAGAGGCGTCTGGTGGATAGGATTTGAAAAAGATTGAAAACAGTATGGAGTGCATATATCTTTGTATGTGCCGCCTCTTTGTTGTGTGGGAAAGTCTGCTCGTGTATGTGTGTGTGTGTGCAGATAAGTTTGGGAGAGGCAAAGAAAGCTGACTGAACATCTGAGGAAGGTCTCTACAAAGAGCCAGTGTCTTTGTTCCCAGGGTTCTGTGCTAATGTAGCACTAGATATGAATTATGTAATTTTGTAATGGGTGACCTTCTGTGCAGCTTGAAAGGCAGTGCAAATATTATTCCTCAGATACAGAGATGCATACAGATGCACACACGTATTACTTAGTGTTGTGCCGTCAAGCGCATACACATTTATATTTCAAAATGACATATAGCCAAAGGTGTGGCTGTGAATGGATCTGGCCCTTCCTACATCCAGGACATGGTTAAACCATACACCCCAGCAGGTGCACTCTGCTCTGCATCAGCCAAACGACCCAAACGACCCAAGTTCCCATCAGCAAAAACACGTCGGTTTGCTATCCTGGCTCCAAAATGGTGGAATGAGCTCCCCATTGACATCAGGACAGCAGAAAGCTTACACATCTTCCGGCGCAGACTGAAAACTCATCTCTTTCGACTCCACTTCGAGCGATAGAATTACTAACAAAGCACTTATATACTAACAAAGGACTGGTTTATCTAAAGCTAGTTGAGTAGCACTTGAAATGTTTTGGCTCTATGAAACCTGATGTACTTATATGATTCTGTTTTCTTCTAGTTTGTATCTTCCTGGTCGAATGCACTTATTGTAAGTCGCTTTGGATAAAAGCGTCAGCTAAATGAAATGTAATGTAATGTGATTATATTTGGGGGTCAGAAGTTAACCTTAACTCATTTATAGAAAAATAAATGTTGGCCATATTATTATTGGTAATCACCAGAGGCCCCTTAATAAGATATTATAACAAAACTAAAATCATGGTACAATATTACTTAGATTTATGCTGACAATTCAGGTACAGTAACATCTATGTATTCAATGCTTGTCTAGGTGGCGCTGCAATATTATGTGATGACAACTTTTGTTTTTATCTTTTTCTTTGTTGTTTAATTTAATTGTTTTCATTAAAAAAAATGAAATGAATGTCACATGTTGAGATATAGAACGTAGGGAATTCAAACCGTCACACACTCGGTAAACTAGGAAATATATTCAGATTTATTATCCTTTTTTCAACTTTAAGATATGCCGTTTGTCCACCTATTTTACATCGCATAAGCATTTTGGATATATTTATAAAATATGGCTTTAGTCTGCTGTATCAATTATTGTTTCTCTAACCACCCTACTATTACATACATTATAAAAGTGCCAAGCTCACTCTGAAACTCACCAACACAGTGCACATACAGTATAGATGATATACACAAAAACATATTTATTTGTGCCTTTTCCTAGATCCGAAGTGGCAAGCTGATGATCACCAACACCAGGAAGAGTGATGCGGGGAAGTACATCTGCGTTGGAACCAACATGGTGGGAGAGAGGGAGAGTGAGATCGCTGAACTCACTGTGCTAGGTAAAATATGATTGCTTTTCACAATGTTGCAGTGCTTTATTTAGTCTAAGTACCCTCTCAGTTTGCCAGTCTGCTATGCAAAGGCTTTTTCACATGCGGGGGGTATAATAAGCTGTTAATTACATTGATTATGCAGCACTACCATCTAATCTGCCAGCTTTGGAGAGGTTTTCCACCAAAAACGGGCTGAAAATCTACCGTTGCTACACTGAAAAAACTGAACCGTTGACTTTAATTGAATGTATGATGTCAAGAGATTTCACATGACTGTATTAGTTTCGTTGAAAGCAACAATATTAAGTTTGAATAAAAAAATATTAGGTTCAACTTAATATTATTGCTTTCAACTGACCTAATACAGTTATGTGAAATGTATTGACATACTGTAATACATTTAATTAAAGTCAGCGTTTCAGTTTTTTCAGTGTAGCTCCAACTCTATAACCCCTTTCAAGAAGAAAGCTCTGCATGCCACCTCCAGCGCCTCTTTCTAACCTCTATTCTCCACCCCCCCCCACCACTTATTTCTCAACATTTCCCATCAGAATATAACTCTTATCAGTATCACATGGTTAGATGACCTTGGTTGAGGTTTGGAGCTGTAGCCTGTTGTCTCATAGAGCCATTCAAGGCTGTGAGAATATTCTCGCTGAATGCAGAAATGGGTCGAAAAATATTGTTCCACAGGTTGAGCATAATAAATGACTTTGGAGACCGACGGATGATTATCACTCTATGCCTCCCAACTCTATGATAATTGCAATATGTAGATTTCCATAGTTTGCTAGGTTTTTTTTTTTTTTTTTTTTTAGATGATATTTTCTTTGGCTTTGTATTAAACATTCAATCGGTTAAAGTCATGGGAGCAGGCAGAGTTGGTACTTAGAGCTAAAAAACAAACAAACAAGATAGCTAAGAGCCAGTTACACAAACATTATCAATGTTTTCTGTTCATACTTGATAGTCGACTGACTGTGCTCACATTCAATATGTGAATTCCAAAGTAAATGTTATTACTTTGCTATAATTTCCCTGCAACAACTGCATGTTATTGTAAAACGATAGAAATCCCTAATCGAAACAATATACATTCCATTATTACACTGGGTGCAGTAACGTTTAGACAAGGTACAGTAACTACACCAAGAGGAAGAAAAATGAACAACAATTTTATTATGTTTATACTGAATTATTTGAGCTGTTCAAGGATAACATAAAAAAGAGTAGGAATATAGAAGGCACTTCGACATTATGACAATGATAACATTCATACAGTGGTGGACAGTTACTAAGTACATTTATTATTTGGGTACTTGTACTTTACCTGAGTATTTCCATTTTCTGCCACGTATTACAACTACTCCAATACATTTAAAAGGCACATATTGTTCTTTTTTATTCCAATAAAAGTATTGTTTTGTTTTAGTTACTTTTACATTTTAGATTCATATAAATAATGATAAGATATTGGAAATTATATTTTATGCAGTATAATATGTTTATATTAACCTCTATTGATGCCTTGGTGAAATTCACAACTTATCTAGCACTTTATATAATGAACCCTTGTGTGGTGTTCATATGTTTGGTTATTCAGCCAGTGTCCGTGGGTCTGGTGGACCCGCTGCCTTTTTGGGTTTCAACACAATCAAACTATTTTATGTTAAAATACTCAACAGATGTTTACTTCATCTCAATTACAAGCAATATATGGTTGATATTTGCCCTTTTACATTTGTTAGATCACATTAATGAATTAAAGTGCCACTCGTTTTCTGTTTGTTTATTTATAAAATGTGATAAAAAAAAAAAAAAATCAATTATAATCAAAAATGTACAAAAGAAGCAATGTTTTTCATAACTATAGATTTGTATTTGTTTGAACAACATTTGAAATGTAACCCTTTCTGGTCAGTTTACACAACACCAACTGTTAAGCTAGACAGAACTTCAGCCCCATCTAACACATTGTATTTTCTTACAAGCCTATACAACACATGTGGGGCAGAGTTTTACTGTGTGTATGTTGCATATGTACTTCTTGCACTTGATGCATGTATATTGGGTTTTTCTATCCATCTTGAGTCCGCACACTTCGCAGCGCTTCTTTTTGTTGCTGCTGGCAACCTAGAATAATGAAAAGATAAAAAGATCAGGAATTTTACCATCACCTCTCTCTCTCGCAAGGCAGACATGTACTGCAACAGCATTACGCACTTACTTCAGGCTCTGCAGATGGTGGTTCTGTAGGTCGGGTGGATGGGGCGCCAGCATTCTCCTCCTGAATCCTCCTCATGATGGCTGCAGAGGCTGGGGTTCTCGGGACATGTTGCCTTCTCTGGATTTGAGGTCTCACCAGTGCCTTTCCCAGTTCCTCGAGAAAGAGGTGTCTCCTCTGCAGCTTCCCTCTGTTCCACTCTGGGTTCACTGCCATCCAGATGACAAAGGCGTTGTAAGCTGAGATGTCCAAGATATCAAAGAAAATCACCAGTGGCCAGCGTAGGGTCCTCCTTTTGCAACTGTTGGCAGTCACCAGCTTGTCCATGTTGTCCACCCCTCCTTTTGTGGCATTATAATCCATGATGATCTCTGGTTTTTGATGCTCTTGCCCACAGATTCTCACATCCCTGTGCAGTGTACTCATGAGTACCACATTCTTGCCTTTCTTCGGCACATAGGATACCAGGGACGTGTCAGCCGTGTACAAAGACTTGGAACATTTGACAGCCCTGTTCTTTGAAATCAGCAGTTGGGGTGGGAGCTCAGACTTGTTTTTCCGTATCCTTCCCATCATGGTGAGCTTCCTCTTTAGGAGATCCTGTCCCAGCTTGTGCGATGTAAAAAAATGGTTGCATGTGATGTTGTGTCCACTGAGTCCTTGAGTCATGTCCAGGACAACTCTCATTCCTTGATTTTTCTCAGGAGCTCCTCCATCAGGTTTCCCTGTGTAGACTTGTGAGTTCCAAGCATATGAGGAAGTGGCATCACAGGCAGCCCAGATCTTTATCCCATGATTTTGCAGGTTTAGTTGGTATATACTGCCTAAAGGAGCAGAAGCCCCTAAATGACATCAGATGCTCATCAATGGTGACATTAGGCCCAGGGTTGTAAAACAGGGGGAGGCGGTGCATCCACTTGTCCCACAACGTCCTGATGGCAGCTAGCTTGTCTCTCTGTCGTCGAGCTGGTCTGCCGTCTCTGTTATCAAAGCAGATAATCCTTGAAATTATGTGGAAGTTTTCCAGAGACATTGTTGCACGGAAAAGTTCTCTGCCAGTTTCTGCATCCCACAGAGATTCTGTGGATTCACCTTTGGACCTGAAAACTCCAGCAAGGAAAAGAACCCCAAAGTAGGCATGTCAATTGGTTTGGTCCATCTCCTTCCACCTCTCTTCAAAAACACGCCTTCCTTCTAAATTAGTGCAATCCAGAATAAGTTCCTGGATGGAATCTGCTATGAAAAGCTCAAAAGAAGACTTGATGTCCTGCACATGAGTAACTGCCGCCCGTGTTGGCCCTGGTTGCATCTTTATCACATTGGCAGCAATGCGAGGTGGCTCATCTCTTGTGCAAG
This sequence comes from Trematomus bernacchii, assembly GCF_902827165.1. Taxonomy (NCBI): domain Eukaryota; kingdom Metazoa; phylum Chordata; class Actinopteri; order Perciformes; family Nototheniidae; genus Trematomus; species Trematomus bernacchii. Next base: position 3,481,901 of record NW_022987513.1, read on the forward strand.
AAGACCATTCAATTTCACAATTTTTTGACATCCATATCTCTTCACTTGCTATCTGGCTGGTCCTGGAGCTGGCTGCTGACCGGCTGGTCCTGGAGCTGGCTGCTGACGGGCTGGTCCTGGAGCTGGCTGCTGACGGGCTGGACCTGGAGCTGGCTGCTGACCGGCTGGTCCTGGAGCTGGCTGCTGACGGGCTGGTCCTGGAGCTGGCTGCTGACGGGCTGGTCCTGGAGCCTGCCCGCTGACCGGCTGGTCCTGGAGCTGGCTGCTGACCTGCTGGTCCTGGAGCTGGCTGCTGACCGGCTGGTCCTGGAGCTGGCTGCTGACCGGCTGGTCCTGGAGCTGGCTGCTGACCGGCTGGTCCTGGAGCTGGCTGCTGACCGGCTGGTCCTGGAGCCTGCCCGCTGACCGGCTGGTCCTGGAGCTGGCTGCTGACCGGCTGGACCTGTAGCTCGTCTTTTTCTTTTAACTAGCTGATACTCAATCTCATCCTCTTCTTCAAAGTCACTGTCAGACTCAGAATTCTCAGAAATGTGATCATCATATTCTGAAACCTCTTCCCCTTCCTCTACATCATCATCAAATGGTTTTCTCTCTTCCAAAATCATTTACAAGGCCCTCTGAGCAGAGAATCGTTTGGCCATCCTGATCAGTTGTGATAAGGACCCAAACTGGTGAAGCTTTATTGATTGTGTACCGCCCCAAATGTGCAGCTGGGATAGTTTGAAAAGATTGGCTCCTGCAAGACATAATGTGGGAATGTGAGAGCAGACAGGTGTCAGTGCTTGAATGTATCAACAATGTTTGAATTTATCAACAATGTTGCAACCTTGTGCGGGAATGGCAGGGGCAGAAAATGTGTTCTGATTTATGTTCTTCACAGAAAATGAGCCAAGGCCATTGAGTGTGTGTTTGAAAAATGAATTAATCATATCATTTTTCTTTAGATAAATAATGAAAACGGGTCCCACAGACCCGAACACCATACAAGGGTTAAACAAAATAGGTATTCCTTTACCTGCAACATTAACCCTTACATTGGCAAGGACATATACATATTTTGGAAATATATGTGTATTTTCTAATGCATCTAGGCTATAGGCACATTTCAAGACTTTTATTTTCCAGTTTACAATCTGTTTCTCCTGTGATTCCTTTGCCCATAAATGGTGTTCATTTATATATTACTAAAGCCATATTTGATATATTTTACACCCATATTACACCATTATAACACCAAAATGACACGCATATTACACCAAAATTACAAACATATTACACCATTTGTACCCCTCTATTCGAATATATAAAACCAATATTACAACGTTCTTACACCAATTTTTCAGCCATATTACAATCTCATTACACCAATACAGTTTGACACAGCACACATGAGAATTAGCGTTTATGCTTTTTAGTCCTTTAATACATTTTGATGCTATCCCTAAAAGGATCACAATGCAGGACTTTACTTATAATTAATAACTAATAATGTTTACATTTAACAACTTGTTGCTGAAGTAAATTATCTGGGTACTTCATCCACCACTGCATTGACATGTGTTCTGCAGAGCGCCCAACCTTTGTGAAACGGCCCAGCAGTGTGGTGGCGTTGGCGGAGGAGAGCGTGGAGTTCCACTGTGTGGTACAAGGAGACCCTGTTCCCACTGTCCGCTGGAGGAAAGACGACTCTGACCTGCCTAAGGGCCGGTAATGCACAAAGGCTCCTCTATACACACATTAACACACCATGCAAACCCAGCATTCCAACCTCTCCTTTTATCTCCTGATTGTGTGTGTCGCTCCCGCCTCCAGATCTGAAATCCAAGAGGACCATACCTTGATTGTTCGCCAAGTGACCTATTCTGACGTGGGCTCGTACACATGTGTGGTGGAGAACATGGTTGGAAAGTCTGAATCATCCGCCACGCTCACTGTCCACGGTCAGTACAACCCGACCCTCACATGTGATGTCATCTAAATGCCCCATCTTCTCTTTCATTCACAGTTCACACTCTTTTTTCTCAGATGTCCTTTTCATGGATGAAGTATTTGCAACACAGCTGCTTCTAGCTTAGCAGGAGAACTAATCCTGCTTTGAAGTGTCACAAATTAGCATGCAGTGACTCTCAGTTCCCAGTTGTGCTTAAAGAAATGCTGCGATTTTCCAAAACAATTATACGTTTATGGTTTTGTGTTGAATTTAAGAGATAACTTTCAAAAAAAGGTTATTCGATTATTATCTGAACCACAAATAAATTAGAAAATAGGAAAATAAGACTGCATACATTATGACAGCCCATACAATATATAGAGTTATACAGTTACTTAAAACATAGGTAGAATAATATTCATTGCTACATTAGACTGCAGATCTCCAAAACAATAATAGTTTCAGGTTACATTTGAAACCAAAATGAAGTGCTGCATTTCCTTGTTATATTCTAGTACATGAACAAAATCAATAATTATTTGATCATTTATTAAAACACTGTCAGCACAGAAACCAAATGGCATGAAAAAAGAGGAAAATAAGTTATATTATGCTGCTGTTTTTTTAAATAAAAAAGACAGCATAGAGGCAGAATTATCTCTGTTTTAGTTTTTTCAGTTTGTTTAACATCCTTGCCTGAGGTCATATAGTAGCATTTCTTTAAAAAAAAAAAAGCAGAATAGGACACTGCAGCAGTTTGTTTACAACACATTTCATGGTAATGTCCTGAATAAACCGAGAAGAGCATGCAAAGTAAATGTGTGCGTGGCCGCAGGAAACGGATTAATTTTGTCTGAGCGGTCCCGCCACAATGACACCCTTCATTCCATAAATCAGCATCAGGAAAGAGCAACAAGTCACATTGCATAGTTGCACAAACATACATACAGCATTATATACACACTTCAACACACAAGGCAGTAACACAGTGGGTGACATAGGCCGGGAGGGCACTAGGACTTAATTAAAGATAAGGGCAGGTTGGATGCATGCTGGGAAATGACATGCTTCTAATTGCATCGTCTTCCTCTGCTTCCAAAAACCTGAGAAAACGAGTAGTTGGGGGGGGGGGGGGTTGGTAGCATAGCGGATTTTGGAAGTGAATGGAATACATGGCATATGAGGAAACAGAGCTATCTAAGATAATGTGTGTTTTATGGTTTTATTACAAAGAAAAAACTCTGGCAGGCGCGATCATAAATATAGTAACCACAAAATCATTTTTACTGACATAGAACATTTGGTTGGTATTAAACAGCTGCCATTTAAAACAGATGGAGTGGGCCAAGGAGCTTTGCACAGGTCCCAAGTTTGAAATGAAATGACTTCTCAGCGTTGCACTCGTTTAAACAATCTGTATTCTGGCAGGGTCTGTTAGATAACTTTAAAAAAAAAAAAAAAAAGTCCTATACATGATGCACATCCTTTCAGACAGGGGTGCTTAAGCAGCTTTTCTGCAAGATCACGTGATTACATTTTTTTAAAGACAGTCTCAGAACCCAAAAATGTTAAGCAATTACCGCAGTCTTCCTCCCGCAGCAGTTCCAAAACAAGCTGGTTAGCTAGCCATTCATTTCGCTGTAAATCTAGTTCACAGATGTCAGGATGCACAGTACTTCTCATCTTAAAAAGTGTCTTTGTTTGTCCAGTACATTTACTGGAGCAAATCTTCACAGAGCACCAGCAGCTCACTTCATCCGGACCCAATGCTTGTTACTCTGCCCTCACCGTTTTATGTCCTCGTTAGGGGATTGTATCTTGTGTCCAAATGCGCCTCGAGGCTGACGGGCTCTGTAACTCAAACCAGCAATTACATGTACTTTTCACACCTCACAGTCTGCAGGGGCTAATAGGGGCTAAACAGCACGTCTTGTCCTTTGACATCTGTTTTTTGAAGTTTAAGGCGTTATACTTTTGATTCTAAAAGCATCCTCTCCTTTTATGGTCATTATTTTTTCAAAGTATTTCAAAAAATGTATGAGCATATGGATGGTTCTCATATCATGCATGCCCTTTATATACAGTATATCTAGGAGGAAATGGAGATAGATGAATCATATTAATACTTAATCATCAATAAATTATCCATCTTCTTTTATTTCCTTCTACCCCTCTATTTTTGAACGGTTAAATAAAAATGAAAGAAAATGGATATTGTGAAAAACACTATGAACAGAAATGAAATTAATATAATAAAATAAATATATATATTTTGGATAAAAAAATAAAAATGTTCTTAGACGTAAGTGAATACACTTTTGACTTGCACCCCTACAGTATATTGCTAACTTCATACTGTTTTCCATACCAATTTCATTGTGCTGTATCTCCAAGCGTGTGTTAATACTGTTGAAAGCCATTGCATCTCCATGTACATTACTCATTACATTGTTCTTTTTTTGTTTCTTCCTTGTAGTCAACACCGGTAAGTTGTCATCCATCCCTCATCCACCACCAGACAGCAACAAGAAATATTGAGCTCCTGTCATTGTCCTTATTCCATCCATCAATACAGTATGTAATTCATCTTATGTGTGGGTACATTAAAGGGGCCCTATTATGCTCATTTTCAGGTTCATTTGAGTTTTTTTGTGCCTCTACTATGTCTCCATGCTTTAATGTTCAAAAAGCTCTTTATTTATTTTTTTAGGGTACCCTAACCCTAACCAGAGCCCAGTCTGCTGTGATTGGTTAGCTGGCGGGCTCTGTTGTGATTGGTCCACCGCTTAGAGAGGTCCCGTCCCTTAGCCTATCACTTACAAGGTGTTGGAGCACTAGCCAATAGAAGCAAGTGTTACGTAATAACGAAAGTAAAAAGTGGTCCAATGGAAGCGTTTCAGGAAAGGGGGGGAGTGTTTGGGAGAGAAACTCCCTCTAGAGGAAACTTTTGGATTTTAGCCTTTGCAGACCATTTACATGCACAAAAACATAGCACACATACAGGAAAAGGGAAAAACCCCAAAAAGCATAATAGGGCCTCTTTAAAAGATATGTGCTGTTTGTTCATGAAAAAGGTAAATAATGACTGTTTTTGCTATATACTATATTCCTTTAGCTTTTCATGCATACTTGAATATGCTAAATCTAAATGATGAAAATGTGTCAGGCTGCCAGGTAATTAGCGCCTAATTTCCTCTGCAGTGCCCCCAGCGTTTGCCATCCACCCCAGGAACCAGGTGGTGGGGGTGGGCAGGACGGTCACCTTCCACTGCGAGGCCACTGGCAACCCACAGCCCGCTATCTTCTGGCAGAGGGAGGGCAGTGAGGTGAGATTCCCCCCCATCACACTGAAGCAGGGGTGTCCAAACTACGGCCCAGGGGCCAAATGCGGCCCGCGGACCATTTTGAATCAGCCCTCAGCAAATTCAAAAAGTATAATTGAATATGGCCCACAAATGAAACGTGTGCTTGTCTTATATTGTACTTCTTAAATATAAATGTAAAAATATATTACACACCAGTATTCATGTATTAATAAGACCACTTTTCAAATAATTCAGTCTATTAAATATTTTCTAACATATCTTAGTTGATATGAGCCCTTATTAACATAACGACTTGAAATACACCCTTCCTATTTCTCCTTATTATAATCACTCTGAGGCTTCTGTTTTAAGGGATGAGCTGCCAACACTCACAAGCATCATTTACCTACATTTGATTGATTTTTCTAACTTATAACTGAACTTATGAGGCAATATACCTCTCGTGAGCGGCCCAGCTCTTCGTATATTTTTCTGTATGTGGCCCTCGGTGAAAACAGTTTGGACACGACCCCTGCACTAAAGCTACACAGAGCAAATAAAGCCAATGTGTATCTAACTCTCTGTTTGCCCCTCCAGAGTCTGCTCTTCTCCAACCATCCGCCGCAGCCCTATAGCCGTCTGTCTGTGTCCCAGATGGGCAGTTTGACCATCACCGATGTTCAGCGCTCTGATGGAGGCTTCTACAGCTGCCAGGCTCTCAACATCGCCGGGAGTGTCATAATCAAAGCACTGCTGGAGGTCACAGACTGTGAGTAAAAGGGAAAGTGTGATGGAGGGCAGACGGGATGGGGGTGCTTTTATTTGGCAGATTTTTAGCTTCAATGTTTGGTTTTTTGGCTTCTTTACTGTGGCAGTTTTCCTTTGTTGGGCGTGTGAGGTGTGTTAGGCTTCCTTAACTAAAGGTGTAGTATTTGGTAATAACCGGGGGGCACAAAACAGTCTGTTTCCATGGTGATTGTGTCTGAGGATTGTCTGGCCTTGTGTATCTTACCTGTGAAAATAGAATTTCTTAATTTACAACTGAACAAAATGTAATCTAAAAAGGGTAAGAGGAAATAGAAAAATATTCAAAGGCTTCATTGTCATCTGCACATTAGTTGTCTAGGCAATGGAAATAAAAAGGTTACTCCAACAAGACATCAAAGGAAACAAAGACATTTAAAAATGGTAGCGTATTATTGTTGAGTGTAACACACTTACTACAGAATATTCAGATGTTTTGTTGATTAGTCCAAAAAAAAAGTCAAGGAAAAATATTAAAGGGGCCCTTTGTGGCTCATTTCCAGGTTCATATTTGTATGTAGTACCTCTCCTGTGACATGTCTCCATGCTTTAATGTTCAAAAAGCTCTTTATTTTTTCTCATACTGCCTGTGCTGCAGCACCTCTTTTCACCCTCTGTCTGAAACCAGAGCCCAGACTGCTCTGATTGGTTAGCTGGCCATCTCTGGTGTGATTGGTGAACCGCTTAGAGATGTGTTGGAAATGTCCCGCCCCTTAGCAAATCATTTACAATGCAATGGATCGCTAGCCAATAGAAGCGTGACTGTTATGTAGTGATGTTTACAAAGAAGTAGACAAAGGAGTCCAATGGAGGCGTTTCAGGCCCGGAGGGGGAGTGGGTGGGAGAGAAACTCCCTCTGCAGGGAACTTTGGGATTTTAGCCTTTGCAGACCTTGTACATGCACAACAACCTATATAACACATTTCAGGAAAGTGTAAACCCCAAAAAGCATAACAGGCCATATTTAAGCTACAAACTGCTTATATTTTAATACCCAATATCAGTCACAATTTGTACCTACTACAATTGAGTAATTCAGGCTACATACTGTACTCTGATGGGGCAAGTTCATTGTAGGAAAAAGAAAAACCTAACCATATCAAATAGAACAGGCTAAAACAGGATGCAATTTGAAATACTGCACAGCAAAATAATATACTGTGTAATGTAATACAACAATGTATATCTAGAAATACTATTATCAATTGTAATTTTATTTTCTATTAATTCAACAAAGGCTGTGTTCTAATCTACTGCAACTATTAGTGAGTTGGGACTGCAAGATGGACATGTAATATCTTTTTTAAATTACTTTTATATGAGAACTGGTATGAGGGCCTATCATCAAAATCCTAGGTGATGAAATAGCTGTGCTAATAATAAAAAAAAAAAAAAGTAATTTAAATATGCTTGAAGGCCCATTCCAGTAATTACACACAGCCAGCAAAGCCTGCAAGCTCCCAATTAAAATAACCTGTGTGAAAATGATTACATGTGTTTGGGTAACAGTGTGCTATGTACATATGGTAAATTAATAAAGGTAATTGCTCCAGGTTTAAACAGACAGTTATAGCTTCTCAGTGCAGCCCTATTATGTATAAAGCATGCTTGTTTTGGAGATGTTTTCTGCAGCCGCCTCAGTGGGAAAAGAGAAGCATCCACTCAGTGAAAAACCTGCTACAGGTAATGGAAATAAATCAATATGGGGTCATGTTTTATGTCGTTTTTTCTCGGCGGTCTCTAGCACTGCACTCTCAGCCTGTACATGTTCCTCTCCACTCTCCCCTCCCCCAAATTCTCTCCATCCCACCACACTCCTCTCATCCCCATTTGGAGTGGTGCATTTGTATGGAAATAACTGCTCCACATTACCTGCAGCAGTTTTCGAGGCGCGTTTTCATCACCTTTCTTTCCGCTGATTTTTGTATTTATTTATCTAGAACCCCTGCCCCCGTGCACAGGATTTTAAAATGTCAGAGGGGGAGAGAGAAAAGAGTTGTGTTATCTAAGTGGGGTTGTTATTAGTTGGGCTCTGCCTTTGTGATTGGAACCGGCTCCAGCACCTACTGCTGAATGAACGATTAGTTGCTCTCCGCTGGAGGGGAAAAGTTGATTTCTTTTTACTCCGCTGCCTGCACGGCCACATAAACCCATTGTTCCCTCTTTGCCAATTTTCCCTTCAATATCTTTCACATCTTATCTGTCTTTTCTTTTTTTTTGGCAGCATTTTCATTTTTTCTACTTTCATCTTTTTCTACTTTATTTCTTTCTCTCTCTTCATGGCTTTGATCTTTTAAGAACTTAAATTCCCTATTCTGTTTTTTTTTGTTCGCATGTTGCTTTTAGTTGATGGTGAGAGTAGATATGGAGACAGGAACAGGGAAGGAGATGTAATGCAACAACAGAGAAGGCAGTTATGAGGCACATGTCAAAGCTGAGCTGAGACAACAGAGAAGAAGGTAACATGTATGAAGAGGAAATGACAGCATCATGGGATAGAGTTCAGTTGAGAGACCTTGTTTCCTCTGCATTAAGCAAACAAAGCCCTTTCTATAACCTGACTTTACCCATAACATCCCTACAATGACCACAATGTTTCTGTAACCTCAAACAGATGCTTTTAGTTTCCTGAACATGGCCCCAAAAAACCTTAGACACGTTGTAGCTGGAGTGTGTTATACAACAAACATAAAACATATGTTCAATATTAATAGCTGGTGTTTGCAGGGAACACTGTGTGACATTAAATAAAGACATTAATGATAAATAGCAGTTTGATATCTGATACAGTAGGGAATATAAATCACATTTTTAGATTTGAAACACTTCAAATACCATAGATCTTTTTTAGGCACCTAATACTTTCTCACATTTTTCATGACTTTGTGCCGGTTTTCAGGCTTTCCTTCCATCTGTACATACTGTACATACATCTGTTCGCCCATCCAATTCTCATGAACATGATACCTCAGGAACCTCTTCAGGGAATTTGGCACACATATCCACTTGGATTCGAATTAACTGATTATATTCTGGTGGGCAAAGATCAAAGCCCTTACCATCATGTTTGGGCAATTAATTTAAAAGCTAATTAGTATGAGAATTTCACCCACATAAGATAAAATGCTAAGGTCATGAAATTATGGACGAACATTTATGAAAATTGAATTACTAGTTGTAATTCTAGTTTCTTAATGAGAGTGACTTCATTTCCGCTTTGTTGCATTGAGAGATAATATTGGGCCAATACAATACTTGAGTAATTGTGGGCATTTTTCAATATACTTTATTTGTAATGTTTCATATATTATAGTATCCGATTTGACCAAAAGGCAGATGTACACATTAATGATTCAGATTCAGAGTCGTAATACTTTATTCTCCATACAGTAACATGTACATATAATGGAGATGTGTATTTGGCATTGGCAAATAAGATGAAATAACACACACCAAACACAGTACAACATACAATTTATACACACAAAAAGAACGAAATTGCATCATATAGTACGGAGCCCCTAAAGGGACATGAACAAAATAAATAAAAATAGATAGATAAAAAGTCGGGATAACGGGTGAGTATCTCGTCGTGCGCGCGAGAAACTAACCCGTTATCCCGACTTTCTTTTTTTTTTTTTTAGAAAGTTACCGCTGCGCCAAGGAGGAAGTGGAGGACACAGGAGACATCCATGTCATTGCAGACTGTTATGTTTACGTGGGGAAATGACAGTGTATAGGCCTACATTATTTGAGATATATTTCGAACTCAGACTTATTTTATGGACATTTCGGCCAGGGGTGTAGAGCTATTTGTTTAAGCACCGGATTGGCAAAACAGGAGAGTCTGTAAACCAGTCTGCTTTGATCTATGAATTAATGTCTGTGACTCTCAGAGTACCTGCTGCCGGCAGCTGGTTTAAAGGGAAACAAACACTCAGAACACACACACACAGAGCGGAGCTGAGCAGAGCACAAACAGACTCACATCATGCACCCTGGTGACCTGACATCTCCTTCATAAAACTAATAAAAGGGGAAGTAATCGGGCAGTTCGATGTGTGTAGAGGTGTGTGTGGGGCGGACTGGCCATCTGTAGAATCTGGAGAATCACAGAACGGCCGGTCGTCAAGGGCCGTTGACGGCCGGCTCGGTTCGCTGACGGCCGGCACCACCCTTACATTTTTATGTTTTTAAACGTCATCATTGAAGTTGCGCTGACAGGCGACAGAGGTCCACCGTTAGCCCGCAGCGAGGCTCCCCCCACGTTGACAGTTCACTAGCACCCCCCCCCCACTGTCATTTCCCCACGTAAACATAACAGTCTGCAATGAAATGGTTGTCTCCTCCTGTGTGCACCACTTCCTCCTTGGCGCAGCGGTAACTTTCTCCGAAAAAAAAGTCGGGATAACGGGTTAGTTTCTTGTGCGCATTTTTTCCATGTCCCTTTAGGGGCTCCGTAATACTTGTTCTTCCACTGGCTTGGGTCCATTAAAATATCAGTTGTATTCAAAATAAATGATTTACTATTCATTATAATTGTGTGATGGTGTCGGTGGCCGAATGTCCTTCTTTAATTTCCCTATTGTGTTTGCTTGTTTATTAGCTGGGTCAGACCACCCTCCTCCAGTGATTAGACAGGGCCCAGTCAATCAGACCATTGCGGTGGACAGCACAGTGCTCCTGGGCTGCCAGACAGCTGACTCTCCACCCCCGACAGTCCACTGGAAGAAGGATGGTTTGGTGATGTCGCCTTCAGACTCCCGCATGTCCATTACCGACTCAGGATCTCTGGAGATTCGTTACTCTAAGGTAGGAAGCGTAACACAGCAGTGAGTGTATTACAGTTACAGCAACCACACTTCTACCCACTAATATCTTCCTCCTATCCTCAGCTTGGAGATACAGGCTTCTACACTTGTGTAGCTTCTAGTCCCAACGGAGAGGCCTCCTGGACAGCGTACCTACAGGTGGAGGGTAAGCCACACAAATCCAGACATAGAGGTCCATGCTAATAGTCCTGAGGTGGTGTACTTTTATTGATTTGTTGGTTTCTCTGCGGCAGAGTTTGGAGTTGTTGTTCAGTCCAGTGAGCCGTTTGACCCCAGCCTAATTCCCAGTGCTCCATCCAAACCTGAGGTGACTGACATCAGCCGCACTTCTGTGACTCTGTCGTGGAAATCGGACACCAATAATGGCGCGAAACCTACATCTTACCTCATCGAGGCATTCAGGTTAGATATATGTAGTATAAAGCATGTTTTCACTTCTTCTATATGACATCTAACAAGGGAAGCACTCTATGACACCCATGTATAAAATGCATTATAAAAACACATATAATCTGCTTATAGCACTGTATGATCATAGTTTAAAGCATGTGTAGATACTTAACATGCTATTACAATAAACATGTAACACATTGTCAAGCATTATATTTGTTGTTATATGTTCAATAATCAATATACTGAATAATTCAAAGAGTTATAAACAAACTTCTAATGTATTTTATGATTATACCGCAAATATCATATAGTAATCATTCATTATATAGAATTATAAGAAAGGGGTCATTTAATGGCTCTCAGTCTGGAGGGGTTATTTTAGCAATAATGACCTGCTCGCTGTACCCAACTACAAAAAAATCTATATTTTGATTAATCATATTGACTTTGATTTGTTTTTGCTTCTCCTTAGACAAATATTCCCCTCACTGTGCTTTGCTGCCAGAGAACATCATTGTAACCATAGCAAAGGTCTATTGATATCAGTGGTCTGTTATGAAGAAATAACAGACTGTAGAATACCGTAATTGACCAATCAGGATCAAGTATTCAACCAGGATGTGTAAAAGACTATAATGTATAACAACTATGAGTAATACACATCGCAAAAAACAATTAGTGAATGACATCTATGAAGTATTACTTCCTTACTGATACTTGAACTTGTTTTAATCATTATAGAATGCTTTTTAATGTGTTGTGATTATTGTTATAAAGCATAATGAATATTTATGAGGGCTTATAGGTTTCTAGTGCATTACACTGTAAGTTTGTGTTTATAATGCTTAATAGACATGCGTTTCAGAAAGTGTTACCAGCATATTTCAACGACTTACTATACACTGAAAAAACTGAAATGTTGACTTCAATGAAATGTATTATCTCAACAATTACACATGATTGTATTAGGTTAGTTGAAAGCAAAAATATTAGGTTTAACTTATTATTATTTCCTGTATTTCAGTGTATAGACATCTATGAAGGTTTATGAAACTCTCCTTCCTGATGTCATGTCTTCCTCTCCCTGCAGTTATACGTCGGGCAGCAGATGGGTGACCCTAGCTGAGCATATAAATACCCAGACCTTTGTGCTGAGGAACCTGAAGCCTGCGACTGTCTACCTCTTCATGGTCAGAGCGGTGAATGCTTACGGCCTCAGCGACCCCAGCCCAATCTCCGACTCCATCAGAACACAGGGTCAGTTTGAGCTTTTCATTGCTTTTTCCTTCCAATTTCAGTTCGCCTGAATGCATCATTGTTGCTATTTACTTCTTCTTTTTTTCCTCTCTTTTGTGCCAACAGACAGCACATCCACCATGCAGGGAGTGGATCACCGTCACATCCAGAGGGAGCTGGGTGACGTGGTAATCCACCTGCACACACCAACCGTCCTCTCCTCTTCTGCTGTCAGGGTGCAGTGGTCGGTAAGGGGGCAGTACAGTCCATATGTTGTTCTACATGTACTCTACGTCAGAGTTAGGATGAATGGGAAAGGGTCAAATGTTCAAATCCCAGTTAATGTCAACAAAACCTTCATGATAGCAAATTATATTAAAGCCAAAGGGTTAGCTTTTGAAAATAAAACCGGACGGCATGTGCTGAATAAAGGATCATTTGTCATTATTTTTTAATATGCCCGATATTTTCTGGATTAATCAATTAATCGTTTGGTCTAAAACTATTGCAGAAAATAGCAAAAATGGCTTTAAATGTGTTTCGAAGTCTTGTCATTTTAAAAAAAATCCCAAGAGATTCAATTTTATATGATATTAAAAATGAAAAAAATGAAAATTCAATATTTCAGGGGAGGGAAACTGCATTTTGCATGAACAATTATTTTATGATGGATTGACTTTCAATCATTTCCATTATTTTTCCTTGCAATGACTTATCGAGTAGACGATAATCAGAAAACAATTTTTTACTTAGAGATTCTTATAAAGCACACTTACACTATCTAATGGGTTTCCCCTTATTATCCTAGGCAACATAAAGAAGTGTGCTGTCAATGATAAATGAGAAAATATACTTCCAACAGAGATGTAGTGAAACGTAGAGATCTGAGGATCATGAGCGGACAGCGCTTTGGGATAAAGAGAAGTGAAGTGCTAAAATATTTACTTTTAGTCTGAAATTACATGTATTAGCTGAGAATAAACCCCGCTGCACAGAGAAGCACATCCATCTTTGGTCTGATGCTTTTTCCAAACACAGGAATGTACTGTATTTGCAGCATTTTTCGAGATTGATGAAGTGTGTTTGGATGTGCCTATGCCTCCACAATAATCCCTTAAAGCATTCTTTGTGCGGTTTCAAAATGGAAAGTGCTTACTCCTCTCCTAGCTTGATTTTTACCAGAGCTATGTTGAGAAGGAACTATTAATGACCTCATATTGTGGTTTGCATTGAGGATTCACAGACATGCAGAAATATTCATCCATAGCAACCTGAAGGCAAAAGGAATGAACTTCGCTTAAAAAGATAATTCCTGCGGGATTTTCACTTATTGAAGATAAGGAGCTAACCTTCTACATATTGTTTTAACAAACATGCAGATTAAATTGCATTACAAATACAATTGTTTAGTTTAGTTTGTAATACAGTACATTCACACTATGACTTTTACATGTTTACAGTTCATTTACCCAAGTACTGTTCAACCCTAAGTTACATTATAAGTTATTTACTCATTTTCATTATCTGCTACTTCTACTCCACTACAACTCAGATGCAAATAATGTTCTTTTATATCCATTATCTGTCAGATATTGTTACTTTAAAGTTTAAGCTTCAGATCAATAAAACAAAATATGATCATCAAATAATTCAATATGTATTATATTTGGTTAAGACAACACTTTATTTAACCCTTAGTGAAGTTCACAAGCTATCCAGGCACTATAGGTAAATAAAGCTCCTAATTTTACAGCTGCACCACCATAGTTATGAACACAAATCATCATTTCTGTTTATTAATATAGATTCTAAGGACCTTTATCAGTCCAACAGTACAACAGTATATACTTTTTTATACTGTTTTATTTTATTTATTTGATAGTTTTTTATATTTTATTGTATTTATTCATTTTGTCTCATGTCTGCATTTGTTTTACTGAGAAGGTCGTCAACTTTTGGATCATTATTTATTTTATTATCATACCCTTTCCCCTCTTAATTTAGTGGGAATGCTGACACAGCATTCCAACTACAGTATCTGTTATGCTACGCACACAATTCTTTATTATTCCGCCGGGTTATTTTGCGCTGCTTCTTCTCCCACATTGAACATCGCAGAAACTCCGTTCGAACATCAAAACGTTCAGCTCGTTCAGGAATCAATGGCTATTACTTTTATCATTCATAACTTTCATAATTCCAGAGATACATCCCATAATACATCACATTTTTAACATGGAAGTCAATGGAGAACTCTTCAGACTTCAACTCTTGTAGTCAATATGTCAAGGTATTTATCCCTAACATTTTATCAGCTAACTAATGACACACACTCAGAGGATCTTTATAAACGTTTTAAGTATTGCACATCTTTAAACATGACTCTTATAAATCACTTTTAAAACCAGCGATGCACTACAGTGTCAGCTTTTCTAAAATAGAAACTTCAATGTTCACATCTTTCTAAATGATTCTACTTTTCAATGACCTACAAATAATCCTAATAATAATAATCCCATTTTCAATCTTCCAACTGTTCATATTTTTTGGTCAATTAATAAACCTGTTACAAATGTGTTGTTCAATACATTTGAGCCTTTGCCACATTTATTTGAATTATTTATATAATTCCTACATAATGGGGAAGCTTCCCACTCTATGTTATGTAAATACAAGTCTTTGACAAGAAAATATGTGAACTTCTAAATATTTAATGTCAATCCCTGGTTTTGGTTCTATTATGTTCACTGTACTGTAGGTTATTTAGTGGGAATGCTGATACAGCATTCCAACTATCTGTTATGCTACGCACACAATTCTTTATTATTCCGCCGGGTTATTTTGCGCCTCTTCTTCTCCCACATTGAACATCGCAGAAACTCCGTTCAAACATCAAAACGTTCAGCTCGGTCGGGAATCGATGGCTATTACTTTTATCATTCATAACTTTCATAATTCCAGAGATGCATCCCATAATTCATCCCATTTTTAACATGGAAGTCAATGGAGAAACTCTTCAGACTTCAACAATCTTCATGCAACTTCAACTGCTAACTGCTCCTTCTTCAACTGCTAACTGCTCCTTCATACTTTCACTCAGAAACCTCATTGCAACTTTAAAATGTGACACATCTTTCTGACATTATTCGTGTAACACAACTTTTAAATCTGATTCTTACTTTTACAGATATTAAACATTGTTCAGACCTTGGTAAAGAGGCCTTCTTCAGATTTTAGAGTGCGTGATGTCACAGCTAGAGTGGAGGACAGATTTAATTTTGCCTTCATATTTTCTTTTAAACCTGCCATAATTCCCAAACCCTACATTCCTGAGACATAGTTTTTCATGAGAAACGTAGGAAAACATCTCGTAGCTTGAAAACTGAAAAAAGATTAAGCAAAATAATTAAACAAAATGCCTCTTGAGGGCATGAAGTGACAGAAACTTTCAACATGTCTCCATTAAACCCCATTGTAAATTCAGCCACATCGATCCCCACCACAGCAGCCGCACACCTTTAGTTAATCTGCCAAAAAGGCCACATTATTAACCCAAAAGTACACAAAAAGTACACTTCAGATGCTCAAGTTCCTTGACATGCTTCACACTTTGAAATTTCACCGATATCTGTTACGGTTCTTCAACAAAACGTTCACATGTAAGAGGTTTATCTCTCATTCAGAACAATGAAAATGCTCTCCTCTCACTGATTACTGCACATCACCATGGAAACCTTTGATCTCTGGACACGTCGTTAGCTCAAATATAAACACCTGTGTCATGGAACACGATGATGTCATAACTCCAACTGACATGCTCAGAGCAGCAGACTTCAGATAATGGTTAATGGTCCTGCCCTCAACAGCTCTACGTCAATTATGGGGTGTCATCATATGCCGTTTCCATGGAAACGCATCCCTCGCCATAAAAGACGATGTCGCTATACATGAACTCCTATGAAAATGTTCAAAAAGTGCTCAAACTTCACATGTGTGCTAACAGTCCAGCCGTGAAGACATCTACGGGACAGTTTTGAGATTTCTTCAAATGCCGTTGCCATGGCAACACAATGCTCGCCATGAAACAAGGTTTTCTCATAACTTCAGTGAAAATGCTCCAAACGGCCCAAAACTTCACAGGTTTGGTAACGATGTAGCCATCAATGCATCTAAGCGTATTATGGGATGTCATCAAATGCCGTTGGCATGGCGACAGATCATTCGCCATCAAGTTAGTTCAAAAGTTTGTACTTCAAATATTCTGCTGCTTTTCCAAGCCTTTTTACTTTCTTTTCTTCTCTCATCACACATTCAAGCCCCCAGTGTTCATGTATCATTTCAATCTAAATTCTTCACTTTCTTCTTACACATTACATTTCAGCATAGCAGTTTAGCGTCAGCTTTTCAGCATAAAGCATTCCCACTAGCAATTTCTTCAGGAATTGCACTCTCTAGTTTACATTATGATGCTGCATGTGTGAAAAAAACATTTGACCTGAATTAGATTTCTTCTTTCCTGTTTTAATTTGTGTTGTGTGCCATGTTGTTATAGCACTTTGAGCTGCACCAAGTGTATGAAAAGAGCTATAAAAATAAAGCTTTATTAGTATTGTTACCATTATTTCTACAGTGTGGCTTCTTTAACATAACTATCTGAGTACTTCTTTCATCTGTGCACATTGTGTGATATTTCTGAAGCTTCATGCTGTTCTATTTTTAACTTCTCCACTAGGTCGAGCAGCAGTCCCCGTACATCCAGGGCTACAAGGTGCTGTACAGGGCGTCCGCTGAGCACGGGCAGCCGGAGGGGCAGTGGAGCGTTCTGGAGGTCCACGCCCCCCGGGAGGAGGGGGTGGTGCTCGGTCAGCTGAAGAGAGGGTCCATCTACGAGTTCAAAGTGCGGCCCTTCTTCGATGAGTTCCAGGGAGCCGACAGTGAGGTGAAAGTGGTCCGGACGCTGGAAGAAGGTGACTTAAGAACTTATGCTCTGCAGTGATACATATATTTGCTTATTGCTATTGTATACCATTATTTTAATGACTCAAATGTAATAACAGACTCCACCTGAGGTTTTGTCTGCATGGTAAACTGTATACTTTATTGTCATAGCCCCGAGAAGAGCACCCCAGGGTGTTACAGTGACAAAGAGTGATGCCAATGGGAGCGCCATCCTCGTTGCTTGGAAACCACCTCGAGAGCGAGATGATGCTGGAATCATTCAGGAATACAAGGTTAGAAATTAAGCCCCCCCCCCCCGCCTTTTCCTGTTACTCATGCACTGAATCATGTGTAATACAGGTGAAAAAATAAAGGAAATGGTATCTTTGTGAGGCTCTTGTCATCAGACGTGTCCCTCAGGCAATCACCGTCATCTCCTCTCGTCACTTTATCTCCACAGATCTGGTGTCTGGGTAATGAGAGTCGCTATCATGTGAACCAGTCTGTGGACGGCTCCACCTTCTCCGTGCTGATCTCCACTCTCACGCCGGGAATCCGCTACAGCGTAGAAGTAGCAGCAAGCAACGGTGCTGGAGCTGGGGTCAAGAGTGATGTCACCTTTTTTCAATTAGGTGAGAAACAGCCCAAGTGACTAAACCTAAAAACACCGACAGAGTCTCAGGGAGAAAACGTACTATACAGTGTTCACGGAAAGAAAATAAAGCTGTATATTGTGCTTACCCTGCTGTTGCCTCTCTTCAGCTGTTTAACGATGCTCTTGTCACTTTGCTGCTGCATCAACAATTTTCTACACCTAGAAATCTTAAACTATGCATCCTGCTAGTGGTGGACTGAGTACTCAAATCTTAACACAACCGTGTACAACTGCTCTGTAACATGTAACAGGTAAAAGTAGACATACTTTAAAGTAGAAACTCTCTGTTACAAGTATTGGTTTAAAAATGTTATGAAGTTAAAGTACATTAGTATCAGTAAATTAAGCAAAAAGTACTAAGTAGTAAGCAAAAGTACTCTTCCCGCTGAAGTGCCCATTTCATAATAATATATGTTATAATATTATTGGATTATACTTATTGATGCCTCAATGTATTATTTACTTTAGTATTGCAGCTAGTTAAAGGTGGGGTAGGTAATTTCGGAGAAACCAGCTCGAGTGCACTAGAATTTGAAAATACACAACCGGAGAAAATCTGCCACTTCCTTACAGAGCCCCTCCTCCAACACACACGAACGCGCACATGACCAATGAGGGCACGAGATAAGTTTGTGCACAGATGGAAGGCTGACAGGCAGGTAGGCCATCCAGTTATTTTAGCCGGGCCGGCTAAAATGATTGGTCGTACTTTTTACAGTACTACGGCTTCCACAGATGACATTTTGTTATGGATTTTTTGTCAAAGCACTTAAGATATTCATTGCTATCGGGATGTTAAGAGCATTCCATGGAATATAACAAAAAGTGTATCTCGAGCCGGTTTCTCAAACTTACCTACCCCACCTTTAAGGTGAAGGTTTCTGTTTTTATTTAATTTTTACTTTCAAATAAACTCTGGGTAGCTTGTGAATGCCACCAAGGGACCTATCCCGTTTTATTTTTAACATTTAATAATATATATTTTATTCGTTATATTTTGTATTACTACGCTTTTTTTTTCTGAACTTATAATACTAATAAAAAATACTAATAAAATGAATAATAATAAACTTTATTTGTATAGCTTTCAAACTAAGTTACAACCTTTTTCACATAAAAACAGAAACCTTAACACACAGAAAATAAAAAAAGAGCGAGCTAAAAACTAAACTTATTTAAGGACAAAGAGAGTTACAATAAAGCAATTCTGAAAAAGTGTTTTTTTCAAATAGCAGCGTTTGCAGCCCTTCACTTAAGTTATCAAATACGTGTGTTTGAATAAAAACAAAAATATTGGCATCTGTAATGTAGTAGAAGAAGTCTAAAGAAGCAGGAAATGGAAACAGTCAAGTAAAGTACCTCAAAATGATAATTAAGTACAGCACTTGAGTTTCTGTCCACCACTGCTTCATGGTAATCATTATCATCATTATTAAAGTAGCTTTTGTGCTCACATGATGTTTCCTCTTCCTGTCAGACTCTGCAGGCCAGATGATGGACAGCGAGGAGAGGGACACGTTGTCTCAGATCTCAGACGTGGTGAGGCAGCCGGCCTTTATCGCAGGCATTGGCGCCACCTGCTGGCTGGTGCTGATGATCTTCAGTGTGTGGCTCTACCGGCACCGCAAGAAGAGAAGTGGCCTCAGCAGCACATACACCGGCATCCGCAAGGGTGTGTGTGCTCTTCTTCTGTGTGTGTGTGTGTTTCAGAGGGCTGTATGTTACAAATGCAAACCATTAAGTCCAAAAAATTGTTATCATGTTGCTGTTGTGAGAGGTTGGAAGTAGTGGAGTACAAATACTTTGTTACTGTACTTAAGTGCATTTTTCTGGTATCAGTACTTTACTCCACTACTTATTTTTCTGACGACTTTTTACTTTTACTTCTTACATTTTTAACACAAATGCCTGTACTTTCTACTTCTTACATTTTCCAAACAGGCTGGTTACTTTAGTTTTAATCTGTGTTTGGTGGCGTGATCATTATTATTTAGAGTCATTGTGTGCCTATTGATTTGAACACGATCCGTATATCCATCATTTCCTGGTCTTCTCTAAAGAAGAGGGACCAATGAAAACGTTGTCATGTTGCCGTTGTTCAGCATGGAAACATTCATTAGCTAACAATGACATTATTGTTCTATTAATATAAAGGGAGGTCAGTTACTCTATAAATATGTTGGTAGTTATGGGTACTTTTTACTTAAATACATTTCGAAACTCATACTTCTTTCTTTTACTTGAGTAAAGAAGTTTAGTCAGTACTTCTACTTTTACCAGAGTATATTTAAACACAAGTATCTGTACTTCTACTTGAGTAAAGGATGTGTGTACTTTTGCCGTCTCTGGCTGTTGTGTGCTTTCATTTGAAGGTGGTTAAGATTGTACAAGGGATCAAGACATGACACAACACTAAACAGCAGTTTCATCTCAGTGATATTAAGGAATCATTTAGATGATAAGCAGATCACATCAAAGGGGGAAAAAGACTCTGGGCTAATCTTCTTTTGACACAAAGAACACATCTGCATTCAGGACTACGCAGACAGTCAAAGGCTGACCTTTAGTCGCTCATTTGTGGAGAGTCATTTCCTGAACGCAGCGCAGTTCTTAGAGGCGCGGGCCTGTCAACCTGCCATTACCATGTCTGCTGCTACAACACTAGCGTTATTTTCCCCCTCTGTCTCGGGATGCCTGTCACCCCCCATTAACCTTCACCTGGTCACTCAGAGGGAGCAGTTAGGCAGCTGGCATGTGGTTATTTAAATGTTTGTTGACAACCACAATGTCCATCACAAAGCAGCAAGTGCATGCCTAGACATGACAAAAGCTCATAGTGTCAGTAACAGCACATCGCTGCTGTAATGGTTAAATCATTCTGCTCATTATTTCCTGTCTTTGTCTCTCCCTGCAGTGCCATCATTTACCTTTACACCTACAGGTACGTAAAGTGTGATTTCTCAGCCAATGTTTGTGATATTTATATAAGTGTTTGGCATTTTTTTATTTTTTATTTTATTTAGTTCAAATATCCTAAAATAATTACACGTGCTGTGTCCCTTTAATCTCGTATTTTCTTCATTTTCATATAGAAAGGTGTTGAAGCACAATTTAAGACTGCACAATGCTAAAATAACATATGGATGGGATTTTACAAACATCTCAACATAAAATACCACAATTACTGTGATTAAATAGTTCCTTCTAGATAGGATTGCCATATTTAGAGAGCAGGGCAGCCAAAGGCCAAACAATATAAACATACAGCTATTTAATAATGAATGATATGAATATTTCCCAAACTAAACACACATTAGCTGAATCTAATGTATATGGACATGTATTAAACACCATTATTGTCTGCATTGTCTCAGTTGAATCAAGTAGATCCCCACTCATTCTGCAGTGCACTTGTTTAAAATAAATAAATTGCTACAAGTAATCAAAAAACTGCATTTATCAGCAAATGGCAGCATTTCCTTTTTTCCAAAAGAGACAAAACAAATGTGTACATTTACAGAACTTAAAAGGTAATGCACAATATTAGTACAGTAGCTTTCCTTGGTGTGGGCTCATTGAAATACTTCAACTACTAAATAATAAGCCTCACAAGTGCAGACATTGAGTAACAATATGCAGAAACTCAGGTAACATCTGTTGTTAGCTATACATTTCTTAATTGCATTACAAACATATCCATGCATCTGTTTAATAGAAGTGTGTGTTTGGCTGTTCATAATACATCTGATACTGTGCCAAGCCCACCTGCTCACAAGGTTGAAAGCTTTGATTAAATCAGGAAAATATGTTGTGTTTTCTTTAAGAGAATTTGTAGTTGTTTGACATTTACTGGGTGCGGAGGAGAACATGTCTCAAACACTGTTTCTGAATACGTCATGCGAAGGTTGTTGAAGGCAATTATTTTACATTGTGTTGGTGCACATTAAACCACAGACTCAGACTCAGACTCTGAGCCCTATTGATGGAGGCATGTATTGAAGTGTATACTTTTGGCTTCTTTCTCAGAATGTCTTTCATGGCTTCACCTCCTCTGCCTTTGGCACTTCCTCTTCCTGACAGCCCATCAAAGTTGAATGTATTTTTTTCTGTTTCTCTTTGCAGTGGCATATCAAAGAGGAGAATCAGCGTGCGGTGCGGGCAGGTGAGTGATATTTGTGTCCCTTTGTGTTATATAAAAGGCTCACAGGATAAATGCACTTACACTGTGGAGACACTAGGGGGAGGTGTCTTCCTGCTCCAAACCCTGTGCATCCACCCCCTGCTCCTTCATCAGCAACACATGATGAGAGGGGCAGGTTTTGATTGACAGCTCTGTGGTCCTCCTTGTTGCAGACCTGGCCTTCTCAGCATGGGGGAACCTCTCAACCAGCTGTGGCTGCCTGACAATTGGCCAAATGCATGTGCCAATCACAAGGACTGTAGCATCAACTGCTGCAATAATGGCAACGGCACCAGTGACAGCAACATGACAACATACAGCCGCCCAGGTCAGTGCCAGACTGAACACATGTCAGAGTTCACCGCAGGAGACTCAATTCCATTAAAACAAACATTTGTATTTATTTTGCAGAGGAAGGTAAAGCAGAACAGTATCAAAGAAGGGCTTTCAAGATACCATTGTTGAAATAATTCATTATAATGATATTAATGGGATATTTCTTGAAAATTTGATAATATATAAATTAATATTCCTTTTTTTGTTTTTTGTACATTTTGTCTCTTTTTAAGCAAATAAACTACAATATAGGCTATATCATCATATGTGTTCTAACTACATGAATAATTTAGGGTTGGGGATTCATCCAAAAAATCTAAATGTGTATCTTCTAAAAACCATTACATTTGTTTTACTTATAAATAACAGAGATATTGCTACCGATGTACAACTATCCTATTAGTACACACCCAGTTATGTATCTTGTAATGAGTTTAACAGTCACTGAGACTTGAGAAATACAAAAAGTTGCAAGTATTGCATTAATACATGTATCTTACTGTCTTATCTTTGCTTTTGTTTGCTAAAAGTATATCTACAGCCAGTATGATTATGTTATATAGATAAAGATATACTGTACTGTGTGTCTTTGAAACTCAAATCCACTTCCATCAAAGCTGCAGCTGTGTGACTTCCTGTGTCCATGTGCTCCTCAGCTGACTGCATAGCTAACTATGGAAGCCATCCTGAAAACAAACAGCTGGGTCCTGAGACGGCCATTTACAGCGACGTGAACCTCTCCAACAAGCTCAACGAAATCAAGACGTTCAACAACTCCAGCCTGTGCTACGCCAGCCCGGGAGGAGACCCAGCGGCCACGTACGAGCCCATCCCCTACGCCACCACGCAGCTCATCCAGGCCAGCATCAAGAGTAAAGCAGCTGCCGGGGGGGCTTTAGCTGAACCTATGGACATGCACTGCTGGAAACAGCCCCCCAACCCTCCTCCAATACCAAAGGAGATGATGGCACAGATGCAGTACAACATTATAGAGCAAAACCTGCTTAATAAAGGTAAACGGGGTCACGTTGGATGTATTTGAAGTCATTTTAATGCTAAAAAAAAGAGGTTTAAAATGGTTCTTGCTTCTTTAGATCATCTGCAAGGAAGTGAAGGAATGATCCATCCTAAGACTATCCCCTACAACCAGAGCCGTGATCACAGCACAGGCGGCTCGCACCAAAGCTCCGACAGAGGCAGCAACAGCACCGCGGGTAAGGCCAACGGCTACCTGGCACTCTGGTGAATTTTAATGAGGCGAGACATAGGTCTGTTTTTTACTTTGATGTCTTCTTCTCACATCTCAGGGAGTCAGAATCAAAAGAAAGGAACGCGGGCCCCAAAAATCCAGAAACATAATGCAGTGAGCTGGGGAGAAGCCCCGCCTCCTCCACATGCTAATGCCTGGGACTGCGACGAGTACAGCCTACCCATGGAGAGGAGGTACGAATGAGGAAGGACACACTGTAGTTCTGTACCATACACACTTTCTGTCTTGTTTTGTCAGTCCAAAATGTAAAGATGTTCACTTTTATATGTAATTAAAAGCAGGAAATCTCCATTATTGAGAAGGTATAAAACATATTCTGACATTTACAAATCGATTTCTCAACTAATTTAGAATAGTTTCTTGAATATTGAATTAGCTGCAATGGTACACTTTAAAGAGGCCCTATTGTGCTTTTTGGGGTTTCCCTTTCCTGCAATGTTTTATATAGGTTTCAGTGCATGTAAATGGTTTGCAAAGGCTACAATCCAAAAGTGCCCTTAAGAGTGAGTTTCTCTCCACCCCAATCCCGAATCTAGGACTACATTTTCTTAAATACAGTTGTTCTACTGTAGGTCTTTAAATGAATGATCTACTGTTCACTGCACATACTCAAGGGTTTTTTGGAATTGTATTCCTTTTTTGATTGGCTGAAATAAATGTGAATACATGTTTTCCACAATTACTCTACTCTACTACTCTAGAGTGCCACTATCTCCATGGTGACTATCATGCTACCCATACCAGCTTCTTAAGATTTTTGTTTGAGATACAGCTGGTTTAGACTGCTGTTATATTTTATTATTACATATTTTTGAATGTCAATCAATCCATGTAGTAATCAAAAAGCAATTCAGTGTTGTATTTCCATTCATAGGCTACTTGAACCCTTCATACTTTTGCCAGTATGACTGTAAATACATGTGTTAAATTGTATTCTACATGGTCTTAAAAAGTCCATTACTTGTTTTAACCTGCAGAAATCCCTCAATGCTGAAGTTATCAGACCCTATGCTCTAAACACATGCAAATCTTCTGTCAAAACACGTCTTTATTGTCGTAACCAAAGAACACATTTCACAATTAAGGCTCGTCATTCTCAGACGGTTTACTACGACATCAGGTTTTATATCACAGAAATGACTTCATAAAACCCACAATGAACAGAGGCCTTCTAACAGATGCAGCAATTCTGCAATAACAAAACAGATGGTGCAGGAAGCTTATTGTTCTTCTTCGTACGTTTTTTTTCCCTATGATGGAAATGTGTGTTGCGATTGCCATTCCAAGGGATTTGCACTGATGTGTAATGGGCTGTGACTAATGTGTGGGGACTGCCAGCACCCCTCATTCCTTTAGCCATTACCTCACGTCAGTTGTCCTTTTCTTATCAGTTTTGATCCAGACGGGAGAATTGAAGGCTGCCCTACTCCACCAGTTAGAGGGGCGGCCTCGTCTCCCCCCGTCGTGTCTTACAGTCACCCCCCCAACACACAGGGAGACCTGAGCAACGGCCTGCACAATGGAGCCCAGCACCTTAGGTAACCAGATTATACCTTTACTGAGAATACATCCAATCATGTTATTTGTATTTATTATATTTTATTGTTTTATTTTATTTGACACTTTTTTTACATATGTATTTATAATGTGTAGTCCTTTTTAGCTTTTTTTATCCCAGCTCCGGTGACCAGATTAAACCTTCCTTGCCCACGAATGTTGGCATTCAGGGTTAGCCCGGCTTCCTGTATCTTGCCCAACACAGCTTTAAGACCCCATTTACACGGGAACGTTTGCGTTTACGCACCGTATGCGTTTTCAAAAAAGTATTCCGTTCACACGCATTCGATTCATTTAACGTGTCCGTTCACAAGAGACCGCTGGAAACGCTGGAAACGCTGTAGTACATATGCCGGGCCTGTAAGTGGCGCTGCTGCTGCCACAAAATACACCAAAAGCAGCGAAGAAGACCCCGGAGCATGGTTGCCATGGTTGCCCTTCTGTTTATTCTCCGCTGCTCCTGCTGTAAATCTCTCCGGTAGTCCACCAGCAGATGAAAAACACCCACCTCTCCGCCTCTTCCAAGGGACGAGGGAACCGTGCGGCAGAGTTTCCGTTAAAAAATGTTTTCGCCGGTCAACATGTCCGTTAAAGTTTAAATCTTCTGGACAAAATTAGAAAAGTGCTGGTCAGAGGTCTTCTTTGTTATTTATTGAGCTTTAAAACAAATTGTTAACGACTCTATATAATAAGATAAGAATAATAAACGGAGCCTCTCTTTTCCTCCCCCTCTTCTGACAGCCCAGCAGCTGATCTCTGAGCAGGAGACGTGGGGAGAGGGAGGCGGGGCTATTTCATCGTTATCAGAAAATGATCGTATAGGGCGTACACACAGAGCCGTTTCTAACGTTTTGTTACGGCCTCGTGTAAACGAAAGGGCTATACGCAAGAGAAACTATGCGGATACAACCCGTATCGTCCTCGTGTAAACGGGGTCTAAGATGCTGCAGATGTTCTTCCCAGGATTCACTGTAGATTACCACATCATCTAGGTAGGCTGCTGCAAACCTGGTGCAACCATTAAGAACAATGTCCATTAATCTTTGAAAGGTTGCAGGCGCTCCATGAAGACCAAAGGGTAGTACAGTGTAACGAAACAAACCCATTCCTGGAATCTGAAAAGCTGTATACTCTTTGCAGGCTGGTTCAAGAGGCACTTGCCAGTAACCTTTACAGAGGTCTAAAGCTGTGATGTACTTAGCTTTCCCCAACTTCTCCAGTAGCTCGTCAATACGTGGCATAGGGTATGAATCAAAACAGGAAATGCTGTTCAGCTTCCTCATGTCCGAGCAGAACCGAGGTTCAGTGGTGTTTTTCTTAGGAACAAGCACTATAGGATTTGACCACTCACTTCTAGATGGTTGAATGACTCCCATGTCCAACCTCAACTCTACCTCCTTCCTCAGTGGTTCCATCATTCTTTCAAGAATTCTGTAAGGCCTCAGGCGAACAGGTTTAGTGTCCTTCAGTACAATGTTATGCTTTATCACATCGGTGCGTCCAGGTTTTTCTGAGAACAATGCTGGGAAAGATTGTTTAAGCTCACCCAGTTGATGCCACTGACCCAAACTCAGATGCTCCGGAGGGGCCTGGGGTTTACACTTCTCTCTGTACGGCACTATGTCAGCCTCCTTTGCTTCCAACGCATCCTCTTCTTCCAGCTGGACATCTTGGATCATCAGAACATGTTCTCCATCTGCCTTCTGGTTTTTCCTGTCATGATATTCTTTTAAAAGGTTTACATGCAACAACTGTTTGCACTTTTTATCTTTTATCAGGACAGAGAATTTCATAGGTCACAGGGCCTGCCTTTCTCTGTGATCCCTCGCTCTACCCCTCGCTATCGCGTGAAGGGTCTGCTTTATGCGCTCCGCACAGTAACTCTGCTGCGAGGCTCCGGGGAACAGTTCATGATTACTGTTCGCCCCCCCCCCCCCCCCCCCCCCCCCCCCGTTCATAAAGTCAAGTACCCCTCAAAAGGTCCGGTTTATTTCATTTTAAGGATACGCACCAAGCAACATCTCCAGGTGCTCCTTTGAGAACCAGGGCAAAAAAGTTAACCCCTGTTAATAACGCATGAACAACTTTTACAAATATTTCTATAGTCTGTGTTGGTAAATGTCATCTACGTTGCACATTTCCTGCTGAAATACATGCATACCAAGTTACTGCGTGGCACTTTGGTTTTGATAAAACAGTGTAGTTCCACGATGTAAACGTTACATTCATAATCAAACGAGACAATCTGCAAGAGAATTAGCTATTTTTTGTTATTCTTAATGCTTGTCATTCACACGTTAATAAAATAAAATAAGTAGGCTACCGATACATAGCAGAACAATTGTGGCGATGTTCAGCTTAATAAAACTTGTCCAACATAATTTCTTTAGCTAATACTGCAGCGGGCTGCAGGCGAACCAAGTCCGCGTTTCGCTGCATTCCTTGATCTCCAGTGCGTCCGGCGGCGGCCACCACTGGGATAATTGGGTCCCCTTTTAACATTTGCTCCCGTTTAGCATTATGGGCGTCATAGCCATAGACTATAAAAGTCTTACCCAAGGCTGAATCATAAACTAAACTGTATATATATATTAGGGCTGTCAGTCGATTAAAATATTTAATCGCATGATTGTCCATAGTTAATCGCGATTAATCGCAAATTAATCGCACATTTTTTATCTGTTCTAAATGTACCTTAGAGGGATATTTTTCAAGTTTTTAATACTCTTATCAACGTATGAGTGGACACATATGCTTTATATGTTTGTTTATTATCATTTGAACAATGACTAATATTCTCATGAATATTAAACACAACAACCTCTGAACATTACAAATATTCGCCTCAATTCAACCTAGAACCTCTCTCATACAATACTGTGTGTGTGTGTGTGTGTGTGTGTGTGTGTGTGTGTGTGTGTGTGTGTGTGTGTGTGTGTGTGTGTGTGTGTGTGTGTGTGTGTGTGTGTGTGTGTGTGTGTGTGTGTGTGTGTGTAGACACTGTGATGGATCGTTGGCGCTATGTGCAGCTCAAGGCATATATGCTCGAACGGGAGCTGCCTGGACGCTGCAATCATGTTGCGCGCACTATCCGTGCTGAGTGTGCTGACTTTTCGTACAATGTCCCACTGTCTGGCTACCTGCATAAAGTCAAGTGCTCTGCGCAGTTGTCGGCGAAATGTAGCTCCTCTGTTTTCATTGAAACAGCTCCTTATATCCGTTAGCGCAGCTAGCTAGCACCAGATGCTAACTACAACAACAACACGTAAGGTGTGCCTCGCTCGCGCCACACCCTCCCGGTCCTCCCGATGGCCAGTCCGGGCCTGCCGGTGAGCGTGGAAGTGTGGTCTGCCACAAGCGGGCGGCAGGAGCGGGGCTGTCAGCATCAGCTTGTAGATGGTATTTTAAACTCGATGCGCTCTGAAACTACGGGGCGGCCGAGGACAAAAAATACACATGCGTTAACCCGTTAAAATAATTAGTGGCGTTAATTTTTTTCCGCGTTAACGCGTTATTAATGCGCTAACTTGACAGCCCTAATATATATATATCAAGTACAGTAACTACAACTAGCTAACGTTGTAGCCTAGCAGAGTGGACAAGTTGCTGTTAGCTGACAGTGAGGCACGTACCTGTCAATCAAAGTGACCACGCCCTAATTTATGCAAAAACGTTAAGACCTAATATAAATAAAAGGGTCGCGTTATAAAACAATTCACTCACCAATTCGTAATCATGAAGGTGGAATCTAACTATATCCCGAATAATTTTTATTGCATCCAGGGGTAGAAACATGTTTATTTCTGCTGTAAAGTGGGGCAGAGAGACAGCATTTTTTATTGCAATCAACCGTTTTTAACATCCGCTACACATTTTTTTGTTGTAACTCTAATTTGTTATTTGCATTTCCCAGCCAACACCTCAGCAGCCACGCTCGGCCTCTGTCCCCGTCACACACCTACAGCTCCATCCCCTTCTGCATGGACACCGATGGGCAGGAGGAGGAAGAAAGTGAAGAGGAGGCAGATGAGGAGACAGACGCAGAGCCCGCTGAAAGTCACTACAGCCAACACCACAACCAGCAGAAGCACAAACACCAGCTGCACCCCCCCTCTCCACACAAGCTGCTCCTCCACGGGCTGGAGCAGACCCCCGCCTCCAGCACCGGGGATCTGGACAGGTCGGTCACAGGGTCCATGGTAAACAGCTGGGGCTCAGCATCCGAAGACAACATCTCATCTGGCAGGTCCAGTGTTGTCAGCACCTCGGAGGGGTCCTTCTTCACAGACGGAGATTTCAACCAGGCGGCGTTGTCTTTGCGGGAAAACGTCGGCCTGCGCATGGGCCGATATCCAGAGGAGTCAGGTGAGAGGGCTTCTGGGGAGGACAGGGTTTTATTTGTCTTTAAACATATTAGCTACATTTTCGTATAGGGCATAATTTGTTCCAGACAAAAATATCAAGCAACTTCTGTATTGAAAAGATGTACACTTGTTTGACAAGTATCACATGGTGTCGAGACATTCATGATTCTCAGATGATTTATTTCGATAACTGGTGATCCCTGGATTATTTTCTGTAGTGACATCATAGTTTTTCTCTATCAGATTACAATTACAGTAGAATGACAACATAAAAAAATATGGAATCCTGTCTAATATTTGAGTATTCTGGTACATTATATTTGCTATTAAATAAACATATAATATGTGTGATATGACTTTGTGATGACTTCAGGCCGGCGCCCCCAGCGGCCCAGCAGCCCCATGTCCACAGACAGCAACATGAGTCCTGCAATAACACATAAAAGACCCAGAAGACATAAACAGAACCAGTCTGGTCACCAGGACTACCAACCCAAAGATGTCTTCAATGATGGTAAACATGGAACCAATAATGAAGTCAGAGACTTAATCCTGTTTATCTCCTAATAACTCACTAACATTTGGATCTCTGTGTCCCCAGACTCCTGCACGCCTCTGAGTTTTTCCAGCCAGATGTCCCACGGCGACTATATAGCGAGGGGCGCCACGCTGCCCCGGGTGGGCTCTGGGGATGCCCGGGGGCGGAGGGGCAGCACTGGGACTCACAGGGTCAGGGAGGCTGCAGAGGGCCAGGAGAAGCACAAGACTCCACCCGGAGGAAAAGGAAGCAGCAAGAGCCGACAGCACTCAGGCACTGGATGGATTTTATTGCACTTTTTTTAAAGGTGATTGAGTGGACTAGCTGACTAAAAGGTTTTTTTCTTGTGTCTCCTACAGAATTAGGGGATGTCCTACTGTACAGTCGTCCTGCTTTCCCCTCAGGTCATGCTCAGAGGGAGCCTGATGATACTCATCCATCCAGCTTTATGTCATGTGGAGACTCAAGGACCAAACAGGGAGGACAGGTGGAGGAGGTAAATCAAAGAACTCGAAGCTCTAAATCTCAAATTCCTTGCTAGTTATTTGGTGTTCCTCTTCCCAAATATATGTGTTTTTTGTAACACTTTCCATCCCTTTTAGTTATAAGCACTAAAATGCTCTATGACAATAATCATAACACAAAATTAAGCATTTTAGACAGACTTATAAACTCATAATTTCTAGTTACTCACTGATATTTTCTGTATTTAAATTCCCATTGTTGTAACACATTCTAATCTTTTAATACACGACTACTGTATAAAACAATACTCAATTCTGATTGGCTGATTACGGCATTCTACAGTTTGTTATTCAAAGCAGTGTTTTGATATTCCCTTTTGATATACCAGACTGCTGCTACTTTAAGTATTCATAAATTAAATCCTCTTTAAAATAATATTGTTATTTAAATAATAATAAAAATATTCTGGCTGTGTGAGAAAGGAGGTAAATATACGGCGTACTTTTTTCGCAAGGATTAGCGTTTTATAATTAGCAATAGTTGTAAAACATTATAATGTTTTTATATACATGAATCACTTTTATAATGCCTTATAATGGGATTATTAGTTACAGTAAGTGGTCATTGAGTGCTTTAAGTGAAGAAATTACATCCCAGGGGTAAAGGCACGTTAAATACATCACAAGTTGTTTTTAATCACTAGAAGTAGTCATAAATAAGTCGAATACAATTTATTTTACCCTGTTTTGTATGCATAGATTAAGTAATATTTTATTCAGCTACATTAAGCTTTACTCTAAGCAAAACAATTATGATAAAAATGCATTATATAAATATTATAATGTTTTACAACCAAGTTGATTTCAATGCACGATCCTTGCAAAATGATTGTAGTAACAGCAATTATTAAGTTGTATGATACTTGACCTTATACGTAATTAGTAAATGCTTTATAATGTTATAATTATAACATATATTCATGAGTAAAATTATACAGCGCTACAAGAAGTTGAGAATGTATCATAATCATAATCAGTTTTATTACCATGTATCTTTACACATACAAGGAATTTGCTTTGGTATATGTGGTGCATACCAAGACACAGAATACTAAATTCTAGTCTAAGTATGTAAATAGACCCACGCTGCTATATAAAGTGTTACCATGTTTATTTTAATATCTTTGATTTAAGGAGAGAAAAATAAATGACAATATTTTCTTTCCACAGTTCCTCAAAAGCTAAGAAGCAAACCGAGCACAAAAAAGAAAACCTACCGTTGCTTCAGACGAAGGACTTTGACCATTAAAGGATGGAAAAAAGACTTTAGAAATACTGCACAATACATGCTATTGTTTTATACTTCGAATTTCTCATTTGGTGTTGAAAAAAAAAGAAAAAAGTGCCCTCATGTTTGAGCCTGTGGACTTCAATTAGTTTGCTTTTCGGGTGCCGGCCTGCAGGAGTCCACTGCTGGTTTCCCCTCAGTAAAGCAACATGAATGCACATTTAATGGCGACCGTGAGTGTCTACACAAACATCGTCCGTGGCGTCTGCTCGATGCGGCGCCGTACCTGATCTTTGCTTGTCAGTTGTCTTGTTCTTTTTTCCTGTAATTGATATCCAGTTCATTACCAGCCATCTTGTAAATTCCTGAAATTGTTTACTGCCACAGAAGTGCTTCGAATTCAAATTTTATATAACAGTGTTAATGTTTTATAAGTGATGTACATCTTGTCTTTGTATTATTTGTCCTACTTTGGTTATAAAAGCACAATCACTTAGTTTTTATTCTAAGTCTTTATTATTATGAATTCCAGTCTGGAGGAAAAACAGGCTTTGTCAATCATTTCGTTCAGGCTGAGAAAACGATTGTTGATTGTGATTGTGCATTCAGTTGCGTACATGTAAGCTGCTTTCATACAGATGTGTTGTGTGTACTGAGAGAATTGCATGCAGATTCACCCGTAAGAGCTTTTACTTAACATCTTGACTGCTTAATCGTCCTTTTGGGATGATGAAAAAAAAAACTTGTTTAGGGACTGGTTCCATTTTTTGTTTTCTCCACTGAAGCCCATGTCATTCAGCCCTGTGTTCCCCTGACCTTTGCCATAGCTCTTTGGAGCAGGGCTGGACAATAGGTGTCATTTATCTAAGTACTGATCAATGAGACACATTTTCAATAATTATATAAATTATAAAAAACTACAAATATCAGAAAGTCAGTGTAAGAAAGTGAATATAATCAGAAAATGTTGTGTTAAAAACATATATTGATATTGTATTATTTATAGATCTAATGTTAAATTTGCATTGTGTGATACATTTTGGTCATATTGTCCAGCCCTATTCTGTAAGTTAAATATGGAACAAATTTGTCACTTTAACTACTCTGTTTGAATAAATATTGCTGTTCCTTAAGCAACAATAACATATAATGTCATTCTTTGAACTTAGTTATAGCATATTGTCATTGTAGTCCCAAATGAAACCCAGTTTTTCCAAAATTAGTATCCAGAAATGGCAAAGAAGAAGTGAAAAACTGCTTCTCATCAAGGAAATCAAGCCTTTAAAGTGACCCTTAGTCATGAAATGGGTCATTAATTTGCTTTACGGTTTCAAATTACAATTTTAGAGAAAACCACTTCCCATGTAGAGGGCACATTTTTTATTAATGAATTAAATGTATTTTTAAAAAATGTCAAAGGGTGAGCCTGTTGTAGCTGAATATCACATGAGTTGATTGCAGGTTGTTCAGATCACCTGTTGGCTCCTAATTAAGAATTGACAGCAGCTGGTGCGTTTCCCCTCTCGGCCAATCAGAGTGAGACAACAACCTTTCTATAAAGCTTAAGAGAGGTTGAGAACTGCACGCCAAGGACATTAGGATGATTCCTTCACGTAATGCACACCTTATATCAGCAGATGTTAAACCCTGGTCTTTGGCCCTTTTTAAAATCGTTGCTGTCTTGTTTTTTCTTCTTCATGTTTTTTTTTTACATTTTGAAAACTAATTTGAGAGTTTAGAAAACCTCCTTTATACACATTTTCTTATTTTGAATGTGATTTCTTTCTCCAAGTTATGGTTATATTTCACACAGGCTCCGCCCTCTACTGGACTCTATGGGTACTACCCTTAACCATGCTATGCGAGCATTCACATACCGAGTTGCATAAACGTAGCCGGCCAATCAGGGCGAGCCTACCTGAATGCGCGTGCAGGCACACAGTATATAAGGTCGCCACGCCTCCTGATCCTGTTATCCTTTTTCTCTTCAGCGAGCGAGCAACAACTGATGCAGAGAAAGTAAAGACGTTTGAAAGAAGAAGAAATAAGTTATCATACCTTCATGGAGTCGCCACTTCTAGAGACC
The DNA here is from genome assembly GCF_902827165.1 of Trematomus bernacchii. Classification (NCBI taxonomy): domain Eukaryota; kingdom Metazoa; phylum Chordata; class Actinopteri; order Perciformes; family Nototheniidae; genus Trematomus; species Trematomus bernacchii. The sequence continues at coordinate 3,516,077 of NW_022987513.1, forward strand.
CGGGCCGGTCCTTCATGCCCTGGCTTAATAGCAGGCGCCCCAGGTCCAGGGAAGGGGCAAACATTGATCCAAGTGAATTGTGACAGAGATGGAGTATTGGACTCGGACTCCTGTCGGACTCGAGTGCCGATTTTCGGGACTCGTGACTCGACTCGGACTCGCTCACTGATTGACGCGACTCAGACTTGGACTTGTGAATTCTCGCGCACGATGACTTGGACTCAGACTCGTGAATTTTTCCCCCCCACAATGACTCGGACTCGACTTGTACATTGACGCTCTGACTTGGACTCGGAATCGGACTCGAGCAAGTTGTCTCTGGAGTCTGATGTCCTCTATCCTGGCGTGTGCACCGGCGAGGCGAGTTCACATGCTGGGCCCCGCTATTCCAGTCTAAAGATGTCTAGAGACACACCCCGCATCGTGCTGTATGCTTTCACACATTCTGCTTCCACATTTGAAAAGAGCAGCGCAAAATGCTCGTTATGTGGAAACAAGATTGAAGAGAAGGCTCCGTAACACATTACGGTGCGTCTACACAGCAGCGTTAAAAAAATCTTGAAACGCTTCTGCCCATTCACTTTGAATGGGGTGACGTCACTTTCCCTCACTTTTCGCCGAAATGCATTGTGGGCAGGCGAGCGGAGATTTTCAGGATTTTCAGGATTCAAAGTTGAACAAGGTGGAAGCGTCAGCCAATCAAATCCCATGTACGCAAATCTGACAGTTCAAGCTCTAGCCAATCAAACGGCGTGTATGCTGGGAGAGACATACCGCAGGTCATTTCCTCATATTCCAAAAAATGGAGGAGAAATTAGCGGTAGCGAATCAATCACCCGGTGCTTTATGACCAGACCTACCGGGATATAAACCGGAGGAGCCAGGCATGGAGGGAGGTGGCAGAGACAGTGGTAGGTTTTCGCCTGTTTTGGGGAGTTTATATCCAGTTTACTTCGGGCTTTTTTGCTTCGTATGTCGCGGGCGGGAGATTCATGTGATTGGTTGTTCGTGCCTTGCTCGCAAAAAATCCTCAAGCTTCAGATACGCCCACCTCCAAGATTTTTTTAACGCTGCTGTGTAGACGCACCGTTACTCTCAGGATCGAGTTCAGACATATAGGCTGTCTTGAACACTATTGTAACGTCCGAGGTGTTAAGGCTTCAAGAATACTTCTGTGTAACAAAAACTCAGGAACTTAGTACTTTTTGGAGCGTCACAGATGCCTCTGTTTTATTTAACGTCGAGTCACACCACACTCTCCCTCTCACCACTCCAGGACAGCCTGCGCATGCTCACAACACATGACCTCTCAACCCAATGCTTACACTATCATCAGAGGGTGTTTCTCAATCGCGAGTACGCTTGCTTGGTAGCACATGTCTGCCGAGCATCTTGCTTCAGAAGCGAGTCAAGAATACTTCCTGACATTCGGAAAAACGAAGTGTGGAACACGCTAGCAAGTGTGCAGGTGTGCGTCATATGAGAGGCCCCGCCTTACATCTTCCGCCACAGATTTGGGGAAATTGGTCCGTGCGCAAAGCATTGTGGGGATTTTAAGGCCGCGAAGTCTACTCATGTGCACACTCGATATTTCTCCAAACGGAGTACGCCGGGCTCGGTAGATTTCCAAGTATACTGGAGATTGGAACAGTACTTCGGCGACACTCGATGACGTAGTATGCTTGAAATAGTGGCTCTGAAGCAGCTTTACTCGCGATTGAGAAACACCCAGAGTAACGTGATCTAATAATAAATCAAGGAATGATGCACTTCTACAAACAAAAACAACATAATTAAAACATTTAAACAAACTACTAAAAGTAGATGAACTACATTATTCAACCGTTTACAGTAACTTCTGATAATAACACAGGGGAAATAAACGAGGCATCTCTTTTCCTCTCTCTCTCTCCCTCTCCTGACAGCCCGTCAGTATCGGGGTTAGTCAAAATGAATCCCTTGGCGGTTCTAGTGTTAATTTATCGTTTTGTCTTCTCTTTGCAATGCTTAATCGATTTGAAACCAAGTCTAACGTAGCTTAAACTTAGCTTCCTAGCTAACACAACACATTCACGTACCTTTCTCTGTGGGTTTTTTTGTAGTGACGAATGAAGTTGGATGTTGTGGTGGTCGTGTCACTGATCTTTATGCTGCAGACCCTGCATACCACTGTTCTCTTCTTATTAGCGTCATCGACAACATAATCCTTGAATCCAAACTTCACTATTTGTGGAGTAACGCTAGCCGCTGCCATGATAACTGACACTCCTGCCTTCTAGTGGGTTGCCAGGTTTGCGCGCATGGCGCTATAATCACCCAATCACGTTTTTCGAAAAAACTAAACGTAATATCTCACTACAAAAACAAACGCAAATATTTAATTTTAAACAGTCAAGTCCTTTCAAGTCATCTGTCTCAAGCTTAAGTCAAGTCTCAAGTCATGAATACCAAGTCAAAGTCAAGTCAATCTTTTATCAATGTTAGTCAAGCAAGTCTCAAGTAAAAAAATATGCGACTCGAGTCTGACTCGAGTCAAGTCATGTGACTCGAGTCCCCACCTCTGCAGATTAGTATAACATGACAGGATAAAAGCAATGTAGAGGAGCAGCTACATTTCAACACATATATCCACGAAGATTAATACATGAAGACTTGTGACTCGGACTCGGACTCGGACTCGAACACAGGTAATGATGACTCGGACTCGACTCGGACACTCCTTCGGTGACTTGAATTTTTGCTCCATTTCTTTGTTTTTAAACCATCTTCAAAGATCTTGGAAAGACACTTGTTTGTTTTATTTAGTCCCTGCTTTATTTATTTATTTTCCTCTGAATGCCTTCAGTTTATCCCAGAGGTAAACCCCCACAGCTCTGTGGTTTTCGAGGTGATGTGCCTGAGGAAGACGGGAGAAAAGAGAACAGTGAGGATGTGATGAGACATGCTGTTTAATTAACCTCACTTATGAACTTTCATCAGCGGAGCAGCTGTGTGCTGCTGGAAGGAACAAAGTGTTTCCCAGATGTCTTTCAGTGCACGTGTGTGAGTGTCAGTTTAGTTTTCCTTGAGTCACACAGTAAGTGCACAAATAATTACGGCAATTTTATAATTATACAGAAGTCGTGATTTATTAACGAGGTTGATCCTGAACCGTCTCCACTCAGCGGGGATAAGTGAGGTGAGGAAGTGCTCTGACCTTCTGTGCTCCTTCATTTCAGATGTTTTGACTTCACTGGGGTTCCCTGTGATATTACAAAGGCATAACTCAGGGATGATTACCTGATACACTGGTTAGGAAAATGTTAATATTGTGTTTAAGAGCTAATTTTCAGGTTCTTATTCATATTCTGTGCCTCTACTGTGACATGTTTCCATGCTTTAATGTTCAAAAAGCTCTTTATTTTTCTCAGACTTCCTGAGCTGCAGCACCTCTTTTCACCCTCTGTCTGAAACCAGAGCCCAGTCTGCTCTGGTCGGAAGCACAAGGTTTACACAGTGATGTCACTATGTTACCGAAGTAAACAAAGGAGTCCAATGGAAGCATTTCAGGCAGGGAGGGAGTGTGTGGGAGAGAAACTCCCTCTGGGGGGAACACAGGAATGTTAGCGTTTGCAGACCATTTACATCAGGGATGGGCAACTTGGATGGTGGTGGGGGCCACATAATGTATGTACTGGCCACCAGGGGGCCGCAGATTCACTTGGAACACACACACACACATTCCATGTATTGTATGTAATTATTAACAAATATATGAAGTCTGACATCTGCATTCCCCTTATTCCACAATAAGGGGAATGTCAACACAGACACCTGTCAACCCGCACTCTGCTGTTCCTCAGCACCGCTCCCCCTCCCTCCCGCTGAAATTATGAATGAAAAGAGTATAGTAATCATAGATAACACGGCAGGGTCCGTGATAGTTTATTTTCATCTGATTACAAATAAAAAAAGTCTTGGTTTTTAGAATATTAAACTTGTTTCGCCAAATTCAGATGATAAATACAACTTTGAAGCTTTTAAAGGCATAATTACAAGCGGTAACTTAACGTCACAGCAGGCATAACAACAGCCGGTGTTTTTTGTGAGTGTTTCCCTGGGAAACAAACACAATACACACAAACGCATCACAGATTATTTTGCGGTATTTGGCTGCCGAACGAAATCATGTACGCAGCTCGCGACGTAACTAGGAGTCTAGTGGACGGTATCAGTACTACAAGTAAAAAAAATGTAAAAAAAATGTTTGTAAAAAAAAATAATTGCGTTGTTTATAAATTAATCTGAGGGCCGCAAAAAGAGGAGGGCATGCGGCCCCCGGGCCGCCATTTGCCCATCCCTGATTTACATGCACAAAAAACCTATAGAACACACTACAGGAAAGGGAAAACGCCAAAAATCACAATAGGGCCTCTTTAATTAACGCAGTTTAACAACATGTGTTGACAGGACAGTTCATAAACATTAGGAAAATTGTCTGAAAATTGCAATAGGCTAAGGGGCGGGACATCTCTAAGCTGTTGACCAATCACAACAGAGCCAGCCATCTAACCAATCAGAGCAGACTGGGCTCTGGTTTCAGACAGAGGGTGAAAAGAGGTGCTGCAGCAAGCAGTATGAGATAAATTTAGAAAACATGTCCCAAAGGCATAAAATACAAATATGAACCTGCAAATTAACATTATGGGGCCCCTTTAAGTACAGAAGTTCTCTAGTCACACAAAGGACAGGAAGTCTGTTATTTGTGTCACTCGCGACCAATTCATCATCACTCTCTTTACCACCTGGTTAACAATTATGTTGAATACATACACATTGATACTGTGGGATACATTATACATGTAATAGGAATAACAGTGCATTACTTTCAAACCTGAAACTACAACATGTAGCTCACCAAAATCTGAAATGTAGCAGTAAGTCGAGGGTTTTTTTGTTGGTTGCAATCTCCACCCAGAACACTAGATGGCACTTAATCCTACAAACTATTTTAACGTCTTATTGTTTTGATGTCCTGCCACTTTCCCCTTTTAGTCATTCTAAAAATAATGACAAAAAAATTGTGTTGCAGGTTAAATTTGAGTCATTATTTTAAAATGTATTGGTAATCTTATCTACAGATGTAGGACTCATTTCAGAAGGTTGAATGACCGGAACAGACCAGGAGACAGACATATTGATTAAAGCCTTTTTCACTAATTAAACCTTACATTTTCCTTAAACGCTCCACTCAACCTAGAAACAATTTAACTTCCCACTTGGCTGTTTTCCAACTCAATCAAATGTGTTCAGAATACACACTGCCAACGGTAAGAGAATAGCAGAAGAGGTAGGATAGTCTCCTCAACTTTTCAAGTAGTGTCATGCTTCTCAGTGAAGTGCCAGCTCAGATGATATGTCTCCTAGATAAACACAACAGCACCTGTAAAAGGTTTGTGGGTACAGAACAAAGTGGAGTGCAACCATGAGGGCCACTCTGTAGACTCACTGATGCATAATAATATGAATGTGACGAGCAGCTACAGATGATTTACTTCAGTCTACCAGCTCACTTTTGCTTTGTGACACAAAGTGAACATTAACTAAATGTATGAAAAGAAAAAAACTCATTGCTCTTGGTAATTATCATGATCTACAAAATGAAAACAATGCATAGTAAATAGTTAGTGTATGACTATCAAACAATTGTTTTAAGGATTGTAATTTTGTTAGCCTTATACAGTATAAGCCACACAGGATATACATTTTAATATTGATTACTTAAAGCACACAATCAGCGAATGAAGCAATAAACACTACATATGGAACATCTACAATGTTTTCTGTCAGGGGGAACTATTTGATTTTAACATGTTCTTGCGGAATTTGTGTCATCTTTCATAATACATGATTCATTTCTGCATTACGATCCTTGCTGTCTATCACGACATTTGGGGGGTCACATACTGTACTGAGTCTATTGAGTGGTCTTTGGGTCCTCCTCAATGATGAACGTCACTCATGTTATTTTGTGCATTCTGGTGAATTTCAATACACCAATTCATGTTGGAAACTTCTTTTTTAATGTAAAGTGAAACATTTTTTATGTCTGCTGAAGTTAGCTTATCTGTATTATCAGGATTACTGCTCATTGACACAACCTGGAAAGCATATCACATGTATCTTTGTTCCCTGAAAATGGCGGCTCTACAAAACATTTCAGAGTTGTACGGGGCGTGGTTTGCAATTCGCCCAGCCAATCAGAACTGGGGCACTTTTTTCCCCCAGGAAAGTACCATCTCTCAACAGGCACTAAAAATGGGGGTAAAAGTTCCCGAGATTAAGTGCTCTTTTTGGTGTGAACGCGACATAAGGGGTACTAACGGAACTAAACGTGAAAAGTACGGTGAAAAGTACTCCGGTGTGAACGCGGCTAATGTATGCATTCTTGCCATGTGTAGTAAGTGACAGGTGCAAAGGCTACTTTCAGTCACTGTGAGAGCATCTTGTGTGTGTCCTTGTGCAGAGAGGCTGATTTTCTTTATCAACTGTCAGCATCTGCTACACAATGTGATCCACCCTATCTCTTTTGTACAATTATCTCTCTAAGCTTTATTGATGTCTTAATGGTAGATACATCATTTCAACTCTGTCCACTCCAATCAACACAATGATTGCTTAATAAAAAATACCGATACTCGATGACAGAAACAAGTCATCTTCTTCATTATTGCCTCCCGGGCGATTTAATACAAATATAACTGGAGTGTGCATGGACAAATGGAAACTTGAATATGCATCATTTCATATTTTTTTATATTATGTTTACTAAGTCATTCATGCAATCAGCCTCTTCATGAATTATTCCAATAACTTGATTGCAACCAAATATAATTGTGAGGCCCTTGTGTGGGTGAAGCTGTTTTCCTCTCAACACGCTGAATGGCTGCCTTCATCCCCATCCTTCTCTTATTTTTTCTCTTTTTCAAGGACAACTGTCTACAGTAGGATATTCACAAGCGTTTGCCTTGGTTTCTAAGGTACTGTGTGTGCATGTGTGTGTGTGCTCGTACGTGCTTGTGTGTGCTGCCAACTTTCATTTTCAATTTTGCCGTGTTTATCCGGGAGATTCTCTGCAATCTGTCGGCACAAAAACGGCTTTGACAGCTATAGGGCAAATGTGGTGGAATTGCTAGAGAGGCTGACAGAAAAAAGTAAAACTGATGGCTGTCAACCCCCCCGAACAAGTCTTTATAAAGGCGACAAATCTATAGAGACAGTATGGCTGAGTGCTGCGAATGAAAACACTCCCCTGACCTACCAGCTGAACCGCACCATATGCCATCTATGTGCTCAATTTCCTCCCATTATCGCACACCAAATGTTGAATCTTAGGATAATCCGACATATTTTCCTGGAAGCCATTGGAGGTTTTTGGTAGCTTTTTCGCCTCTGGAACAGGAACATTCAGGCGACATAATGATGTTTATTGAGGAGGTGCAGGGAAGAAGTCTGGAGGTGATGGAGACATTGATTAGCTCCAGAGCAGTGAAACAAACAGGTGGTGTCAGAGATAGGAGGCTCTGAGAGGGGGGTGTTTCCTGTGTCATTGACATACTTGGAAGGAGACAAGGGGGGTGAAGTGACACTGGTGCAGAGGGAGAAGTTATGAGTGCAGACGAGAGGGGATCGGGGGGGAAGAGATGGAGTAATGAAGTGCGAATTTATGATTTCAAATTTATTGCAGTTGTGTTTGAGGAAGATTACTTTCTCTTAAAGCAGACAGTTGGTGAGGAATTAGGAGGTGTCAGAGATAATGAATCTGGTGGAGGTGGAGCTCGACCCAGTAAATTCAGATTTGTTTATGGAGATATATCACGGTCTGTCACTATAAGAGCATGCGACGCCAAGAGAGGACTTACTGCGGCAGATGAGAAGGGAATGCTAAGTCGTTAAAAGCTGCAGAGAGGATGATGCCGTGGCCTTATCTGGCAGCAAGACAGGGGCTTTTAGAGACAAGTTTGTTATCAAATCTAAATATTTAATGTTGTAGCATAATGAGAGGCAGGGGGCTGTAACAACATAGACAGTGAAATGAACTACATCATCAGGATATTAGGCCACAAACTGACAGAAAGATTAACAATGCGCAATTCATGTATTTGAAAGAGGTTATTATTTTGCTATTTGTTATACTGTGTCAGTTAAATACTGCCACAAAATTGTACTCTGCTATCAATGTGTGGTTTGTGTTTTGAGGAGTTTATACTCTGTTTGTATTGCCTCTCCAGACACGTTTTAAGACAAATACAAATTATAAAAATGTTATGTTAGGACTTATTCTGGTAGCCTTTTCACTTCCATTAGTGCAATTGTCCATATGCTTTTTATACAGCTATGGTAATATAGATTCTAACTCCACTGAGCTAAACTCATCTTTTGAATGTAATTAATTTTCCTAAAAGAGACAAACTTTACAAAAAAAAGTCAAACATGAATTGAGTGATTGCATAATTATTTATGTTGCGTACCTTTTCATATTGCTATGACATCATTTAAGTCAAATTTTTCGGGCTATGAATATCATTAAAAAAAGACACAGAAAAACTTAAAGGTGGGTATATAGGTAATTTTGGAGAAACCGGCTCGAGTGCGCTAGAATTTGAAAATACACAGCCGGAAAAAATCTGCCACTTCCTTATAGAGCCCCTCCTCCAACACACACGAACGCGCACATGACCAATGAGGGCACAAGATAAGTTTGTGCACAGATGGAAGGCTGACAGGCAGGTAGGCCATCCAGTTATTTTAGCCTGGCCGGCTAAAATGATTGGTCGTGCTTTTTACAGTATTACGGCTTCCACAGATGACATTTCTTTTATGGATTTTTTGTCAAAGCGCTTAAGATATTCATTGCTATCAGGATGTTAAGAGCATTCCATGGAATATAACAAAAAGTGTATCTCGAGCTGATTTCTCAAACTTACCTACCCCACCTTTAATATTTATACCTAATATCAATATTATTATTTTCCAACAAAAAAGTTCTAATACATATATATCCATAGTTTGAAAATCAATGAATGTCCAAGTATTTATCCTTAATGCCAGTGTGTGGATCTGTAAGTCAGCTAAGGTAAGACAGTATACTAACTATCCTTTCTGCACTTACCTTGATGCCCTCTGCCAGAGACCTCCATAGGCCTTGCTGCTTCATGTCAGGAGCGACATAAAGGAAGTAGACGAACGAGATGAGAATAAATTGGTCACTGAGGGAGCTAAAGGCCAGGAGAGCGCCGGCCTGTGGCTCACCCTCGGGGTGTCGGAGCCACAGAGCGCGACTCAGCCTCAGGTGGGTTTCATGTTAACCAGCAAACTGTTTGAATGCTGCAATTAGCCAAATGTCATGAGTCACAAATCAGCCTTTCAGGGAAATGTTACACATAATCAGACTGAAAAGGTTGTCGACCGCATGTTGGGAGCATTTCATGAAATGATCCCTCTCCTGCAGCATTGAGACCTAACACAAGATAGAAAGGAGCAAAGCTGAATGCAGTCAGGTCTCTTGTGAGCGTCATACAGTAAAACATCACAACCCACTCTGCAATTCAGAATGTTCTTTTGAAATATAAAGTGGACTTTTAGAAGCTCTGCAATCACAAGGTCTAGATTTCCTATGAAAATGTATGTTTCTGACATTTCCTGTGACTAAAATAGCCTCTTCCCTGAGATGTTGGCACTACATGAACACATATCTTGTATGTAACTATGCTAATCATTTTTTGCATGTTGGAACATCTTGAATAAACATGTCTACTGTCTGAATTGTGTGAAGCTCATTCATTATTATTCATTTATGTTCACCTAGATAAGGGGGTGGTTTACCCAGAGGATTATTTAAATGTTTAATTTTTCTTTCATCCACAATCATGCTGTGAAGACCACAAAAACTGTTAAATAATAACATCTTACATTTTTGCCATTATACAAGTGACGAAGTAAATGAAATGTAGCCATTTGCTAACACGGCTAAATTGTTTCCTCTAAATAGTACTGAAGTGTTCCATCCAAGCTTTATTGTCCTTGTTACTTGAAGTGTTTTCCATGATAAATATTTCATTGTGGCAAAGTCCAAAGAAGCGAAGCAGTTTGAGGGCAAATTGCTCCCTTGAGTTCTGAGAAAAATATCACAGTGGTAAATAACAGTTACAGTAAACTGCTTTTTCATCCGAGCTAAACCGCAAGTGACCACACCATTCCTAAACCTGTGCAGCAAACTGTATCTTTATATGGAGCTATAACTCTGTGGAAGCAGGTGGAGCCTTGTAATTGGGCCCTGTGGGCTATGCACAATGTCCTTTTGTCAAATTCACATGCAATGGAGGAAAAAGCACTCGGTATCTGAGTGCTTTTTCCTCCATTGCATGTGAATTTGACAACAAATTTTACTTACTGTAAGTAAAAGTGCTAATGCCACATTTTAAACATACACTGAAAAAACTGAAACGAATTACACATAGTTGTATAAGGTTAGTTGAAAGCAATAACATTAATTAATTAACCTTATACTTTTAATATTATTTATTTCGACCTAATACAATGATGTGTAATTTGTTGACATAATACATTTAATTAAAGTCAGTGTTTCAGTGTACTTCATTACAAGTATGGGTCCTTAAAGGTGGGGTAGGTAATTTTGGAGAAACCAGCTCGAGTGCGTAGAATTTGAAAATACACAGCCGGAAGAAATCTGCCACTTCCTTACAGAGCCCCTCCTTCAACACACACGAACGCGCACATGACCAATGAGGGCACGAGATAAGTTTGTGCACAGATGGAAGGCTGACAGGCAGGTAGGCCATCCAGTTATTTTAGCCGGGCCGGCTAAAATGATTGGTCGTGCTTTTTACAGTATTACGGCTTCCACAGATGATATATTTTTATGGATTTTTTGTCAAAGCACTTAAGATATTCATTGCTATCGGGATGTTAAGAGCATTCCATGGAATATAACAAAAAGTGTATCTCGAGCCGGTTTCTCAAACTTACTTACCCCACCTTTAATTCCAAATGTTTTGTTAAGTAAAAGTACAGAAGTATTGTTAGCTAAATGTACTCAAGTATCAAAAGTAAGATTACTCATTAAAATGTTTGTATTATTGTAGAAAATGTATGTTCTAATGTTTTTATCATTAGAAAATACATGTATATGTAATAACTTTTTTTTAATTCCTCAATATATAGCAAACTTTAGATAGTGCTGGGAAAATTAGTACTGCATATACAGTGATGTGGTAACAACATGTTACCATTTAAAAGGTCTAAAATAAAAGTATTGGAGTAAAAGTACAATATCCGCATTTGAAATGTATTGTACTAGAAGTACAAAGTAGCAGAAAATGGAAATACTAAGTAAAGTACAATTACCCCAAAATTATACTTAAGTACTGTATTTTAGTTAATGTACTTAGGTACATGCCACCACTGCTCACATACATAGAAACCGTGTGAATTAGAATGAGTATATGGAAGACGTGTGGTGGGAAACCATCTAAATCGTGTCAAAGTGAGTGTGGAATTGACAACATAATACAAATTATTCTGTCTCCATAGCACCTTTGGAAAGCCAACGAGTTGGATTTAAAGCTTAAATGGTGGATCGCACACGGTCCCCCACCTGCACAATATCTGCAGACAATCCTAATCCCTGTCTATCTGTCTCAAGACACAAATATTGACAGGCTGTCCCACACAGTGCATAGCACCTAGCGCCTGAAGCCATCCACCCCACCGCTGCCCAGACCCATGCCAGGGGAGCTGTCATTCAGAGATAACTGAACCACTTCAATCTGGAACTTGTTCAAACTATGGCCAATACAAAATAAGTTTGTAAGACTTTTCCATTGATATTGAGGAAGATTGTGTGTCGATTTTTGCATTGTGTTTCAATTGCACTATCCTCTCTTGGACAGGGTTGCTAAGCCCTTTGACAAACAGTTTGTAAGGAAAACACGGAGCTGGACCAAAATACAAATTTCAAGAGAGACAATTTTGTAGCCGTCCCCTATTTTTAATTAATTTCTGTTTCACAATGTTCATTTTAGCTGAATGTCACAGCCCAACTGAGTTGTTTGCAGGTTATTAAGATCACCTGTTGGCTCCTAATCAACAATTAAAAGCAGCCGGCTACAATTCCCCTCCAGTGTGAGGCAACACCCTTTCTCTAGGGCTTAGGAGAGGTGGAGAAACACTCCGACACTCTGATCCTTCCTTCACAAAACCTCAAATGAGCATATATGATCATAAACTCTGGTCTTAAGGCCCTTTTTGAATTATTTGCTTCCTAACTTTCTAAAAGAGTGTGATTTTTGAACTTTCTTAAGCCTAGTTTGTGAATATTAAAGAGGCACTATTATGCTTTTGGGGGTTTTCCCTTTCCTGTAGTGTGTTATATAGGTTTGTGTGCTTGTAAAAGGTCCAAAAAAGCTAAACATTCCCACTGCCCCCCTGACAGAAACGCCTCACTTGGACTATTTTGTTTACTTCCATAATATAGTGGCATCACAATGTAACTTCTATTTGCTAGCGCTCCAACATATTGTACGTGTCTAAGGGGCTGGACATCGCTAAGCAATTGACCAATCACAACAGAGCTGGCCAGTCTGGTCTGGTTTCAGACAGAGGGTGAAAAGAGGTGCTGGAGCACAGGCAGTATGAGAAGAATAAAGAGCGTTTTGGACATTAAAGCATGTGACATGTCTCAGTAAAGGAACACAATACAAATACAGTATGAACCTGGAAATTAGCAGAATATGAACACCTTACCAATATTAGTACCATTTATGATTGTCTCATGATAACCCACAGGCTTTACATTATTAATTATTTTTTGTATCAACATTTGTTCAAATATATTTTATTATCAAAGGGTAATTTTGTCATTTAAGAGAACTTGAGAAATGAGTTTGTTTTCAATGATTGGGTATCTGGATGATGTTTTATGTGTTACTCCAAACCATGTCTTTGGGGAAATGCAGATATTACAGTGACAGCATTTGAACCTTAGCTACTGAATTGGAGTTAGCTTCAATATATATATATTTGACGTTAGCATGGACATACCTGCTGCAGAATATCATGATGATGGTAAAGAATGGGTAGATGCTCAAGGAGAGGCAATATTTCCTATTGATAATAACCTTCTAAACCTTAACCATGAAACAAACATTGCAAAGGACATAGTCAAGGCCCGGAAAGTGTGTACCACTCAGATAGCAATCGGAACACAAGTTACTATTTGTTTGCAGAGGTCCGGCCTTTATCCTCAAGGTGGATTGATTTTACTTCAAAGCGTATAGATACCATTCAATGGAAAGAGTGGCATTCTGAATGGCAAAAGTCCCTGAGAACAGATTGAAACGTGTGTCCTCCATTACAACAGCTGTCACTAAAAACAAAGATGTACAATTATTGTGACGCAGGTGTATACAATGCGACAGCAGATGGTTCAATGCAACCTACCCTTGACTCTGTTGTACATCAACAGTGCGCACTCACTTCTCAGGTCAATTCACAACAGAAGGGAGAGGAAATGTTCCTTGAAGAAGAACTGTTGCAATTTAAACTCATGTACACATGTTATTTATCTCCCCAGCTGTTGAAAACATGGTTTCATTGCCCAACTCTGCTAATGTTGGAGCTCTTGAGATTGCTGCCGAGCATTATTTTCCAGGATAAAGTCCATAGAATGACCTATCGCAAGATTCCAATTAATACTTGCTTTTACTGGTCTTAGCATTAGAAAGATCCAGACACACAAAAACAGTTTTCCTCTATTTCTGAAATGACTTTCCCATGGTTAGATTCTGCACAGTTCTTTCTGTAATTATTGGGAGCCTAGAAAATCCATCAATGGGATGAATTTCAGAGTGTTCTCCTGTCATCTTTTATTCCCTTTCACTGTGTTTATGTTCAGGGAGAAAATATTCAAACCAGGGTGCAAGGGAAAACGAGATGCTTCCGAGATTCCTCTTTCTTGTTTCATGCTCTTTGGCCACAGATGATGGAATTTTCGTAAGGGTATTGAAAGCTATGAATTGCTGTCTCCCACCTTAGCTCAGTGTTTGTGTTACCTCCATAAACCGTTTGATACACCTGGGGAGTCAAGATTATGAAAACCAGAGAAAATACAGGAGGACTCTGAATGATTCTAGCAAAGGTAGATGTTAAACAGAGAACATTTTAAATACATGTAAAAACTGTAGAGTGTTGGCGTTGCCATGATGACCATGAGGCTTTGGCCTTCAGTTACCACTCTAGGAATTTGAAGGAAGTTGAACTTCCAAATATGGTCAGAAGAGAGCGTGCCCAAAACGTGAGACGTTGATGCATGGATATTTAAAGAGACATGGAAAGAGAACGCAGAAAAAAGCCAATATGGAGCACAGAGCACAGGTAATTAACGTCTTGTAGTTTTAGATATATTTATATACTATTTAGGTTAGGGTTGGGGTTAGTGTCGCGTACAAGTGGGCGTGGTTTGTTTGTACCGTCTTGTTGCGGCTACAGCTGGACCCTTCTCACTCTAGTTGCCTCCAAAGACAGTCAACAGCAAAAATCTGACTGCAGATACTCATATTTTGTGGTTACCATTCTTAGTCAGCTTGTTCACAAGACCCACCAAAAGTCTACAAATGTCTGAAGTAAGGGTAAATAAACAACGCACTAGATGCTCTGTCAATGGTCATTTTACACCCATTCCCTTACAACCATGTTGTAGCCTGAGAAAGGCTAAACCATATCAAATAATACATTTATTAACTACATCATCTAATTTAGCTGTAGCTTTTATAAACAAAAACAAAAATACTTATTAACCAGTCATTGAACCAGGGACCCTGCGGTCGTTAGTCAACTGCTTTCCAGCTGGGCCACAGCCCACACACTGAATCTATCTGAAAACACTGCATGCTATTTATTCCTGTATTTATTCATGTTTTTATTCCTTCATTTATTTATGCTTTTATTTATTTATACTTATGACATGTTCCGACCTCAATATATGTGAGGGTCTGAGCTCTCTTAATTCCATCGTGTCACCGGGCCCAGGTACAGGAGGGGTAATATCGTTCTTATTATCAGTGGCGTTTTTATATGTACAAAAGTGGTGGGGCACAAAGAACGTAGATGTTTATAAGCTTCTGCAGTGACGTGCAGTGAGGTTCATGGCTGCTGAGGCACTGGCACTGACTCTTCAGGTTTACAAATATTATATTTTGACCTAAATCAAAATATTTGATTATTTTCAAAAGCTTTTTTAGTCTGATGCTTCGATTAATTTTAAACGACAGTTCAACAAAAGGATGCCCACATTTTTTAATTGTATCATTTAAATATTGGATTGTTCTCTCTTAGTAAGATCCCATTTTCAATAAAATGGTGATCTTACCTTGACTTGAAGATGAAGTCCATTTGTCTATCCTTCTGGAAAAAAATCTCTATTACTTTTTTGTAAAAGTCCTCCTTATCTTCTTGTAGTTCCAAAAGTCGAATCATAAATCTAATCGATAGATTTATGATCGATAGATTTATGATTCGAAAATTATAAAAGTAGGGTAGACATGTGGATATTATCCGGCTGAACAAAACGTGCATTTATCAAACAGGTTCGTTTTCCACAGATCTTATTTCGAGCTATTTTCTAAAATCTCATTGCTTTTTTGTCGAGGGAACCCATGCGCCGCTTACTTCTTGGTTTTAGGACGCGTCACTGCACCTCTCTCGTCTCCTCTTCACACACTACACTTTTCGCGGCACACGTACTTACAGCCAATCAACTCTGATGGACGTGAGATGACGTTTGGTGGGTATGTCAGCACAGTGCCCCTATGGTGATAATTTTGTTGCCGCACACATTGAATAGAAAAAGACTCTGAGCATGCGCAGTGTAGTTTTTACAGTCACCCAAGTCTTAGACAGTGAGAAAGAGGGGCTTGATCGGGGCTTGACCCACGTCGCTCAAAACGACTCAATAGGCACACACTGTAGACACTAATTAGAAGAACACAGACTAAAACAGCAATGTACAGATTAATCAGATGATTAAACATGATCGTAACATATATTTTAAGATGTATTTTTTTAGCATTTTTTTGTAATTATTATTTTAATACTTTGCCCACCTAGTGTCAGCAGAAAAGCCCCCTAATGAGCCCCCTAATGACCAGTTGCCACTGCTTATTATACATCCATGGGTAATATCAGCGTTGTGGTTAAACCGATCTAAAGCACTTTTTGAAGCAGTCACGTGGTATTAAGATAAGATAAGATAAGATAAGATGGACCTTTATTAATCCCCGTGGGGAAATTCAGTTGTACAAAGCAGCAACAGGGTAAGCGTGAAAAAACAGGACAGCAAAGATTCACACAGATTAATAAAATCAAAAAGAAAATCAAGAAAGAAAACATTTAAATAATAATGATAATAATAATAAAAGACTATGAAATAGGAGATGAGTAAAAATAAGAGTAAAATAACTGTCAGCATATATACATATTTGGTCATCTAAGTTATGAAGTACGGAATGAGTTAAAGTGACAAGTGAAAAGTGAAAATGGACATCTGTACATATATATCGACATATCTATCTACCTATTTGGTCTACTACTAATATATTAACATGGGTTGTGGAAACAGTGTATATTTATGTCCAGTGATTTAATTGTATTTATTTTTCATTATTGACCCCTTGTTGTGCAGCCTGATGGCTACAGGCACAAAGGACTGTCCGAGGCGCTTGGTGCGTTGTTGTGGAGGGATGAGTCTGTGGCTGAACGTACTCCTCATCTTCACTAGCTCTGCGTGGAGTGGGTGGGAGGGGTTCTCTAGGATGCTGTCGAGCTTCCTCCTCGTCCTCCCCTCTGCCACCTCCTCCAGATTGTCCAGTTGTACTCCAACTACAGAGCTAGCCTTCCTCACAAGCTTGTTCAGCCTGCCAGTGTCCCTAGTGTTTGTGTTTCCACCCCAGCACACCACGGCAAAGAAGGGGGCAGCGAGGCTTCGTTTGTCATCGGTGACGTCACTGGCCCAAAACGATACAAGCCTCGATACAAGCTTCACAAAAAACTTCCGGGATTACTCGACACACGCTCCGAAGCCTCGGCGCAATACGTAACATCACTAGTTATGCTTTCCGAACACTTTCCTAATGCCCACAGGCTGTTTTTCTGGTTTATTTTCATTGAAAGCTCTTTCCCCCTTTCCTTATTTTTAAAGAAGACTTTTCTATCTAAATGAACTTTTTTTAAATCAATCTTTTTTATTTAGTTGGGAACTGGTCCTCAGGCCTCTTTCCTGATTAGCTGCAATCTTGGGAATTGGTTCCGCTGCTAATTTAAATCGGCAGTGCAACATTTTGATTTTACAGAAATCTTTCAGGTAACATAACCATCACAAAGTTAAACAAGAGACAATAAAACATCTCACTTAGGTGCTCCCGATCTACAGCGATTTAAATCTACTTTTAGATTGGATCTATCAGTGCTGAGCTGACACATACAAACTTAAAAGAAATGTTAAGCATGAATCCCATCAATCATCGGGAGCACCATGAAAGGGAGAGACAGTTTATACCTTTATCTTGTTCTGCTTTGTGATGGTTATTTGACAACAAATTATGTTAGATCCAAATGTTACTCTGTTAAATCAAATCCGTTTAGAGCTATCAGGGAGCAGATCTTTTATCTGACTTATGCCGTCAGCCGTGTTTGAGAAAAGGAATCACATAGGATCAATGAAGTCAGAACGACCCATGTGTTTTAAAAGAAAATGTTAGTGTTGTCTTAAAATAACATTTATCTTGTGCAATTACTTTACTCATTCTGATTTATGCAGTCCCTTGAGGAATTGAAAACAAAAAATCCTTTTAAGTTTTTAAACAAATGGTTACACAGAGGGTGACGTGGCAAAAAGTTGAATATATTACCTAAGTATGCAATGTTTCTGCACAACAATTTCATATATATTATCAAAAAGTGAAAGCAACCTAAAACCTTTTCAATATTGAGGATCTAAACTACTTGACGAGTTTCAAAATCCCAAAAATGGACTTTGGTCGATTAGTGGATGAATGTATTTGTGTGAGACTCACAGGCACAGTAAGGAGAACGCTGGTTCATTTTCACATACACATTTTATTTTGCATCAAAGGATTGAAAAACTGCCCAAATGTATGTGGCTGCTTATTCCTGAGGGCAAACCAATATGGCAGGTAAAGATTCTTGAAAGAGTAGTCATTACCAGAACAATGATCAAAACAAAAACCATCCAAACATGTGGCAAGACGTCGCATTGTGAATCTCGTTGGCAGAAAAATGCTAATTGGCTAGACTTTAAAACTGGAAAATGTTTTTTGGCAGTTGGTCAAGTCATCTTTAAATTCATATATACTTATTGTTAAATTCTGCATCTCATTATTCTCGAGGGCCTTTTGGCCTGGATATTTCCCTATTTACTGCCCCATTGCCCATTCAATATTGCACTCAATATGTCACTGTATGTAATTGGAAAATAATTAGCAAAACAAATGCATATATATTTTGATTAACATACTCTTGTGAATGGCAGAGACGCTTACCCTATGTTCCTATGTCTTTGCTTTTAAAATCGCAACATTGTGTTGCTTTGTTCCCAATAAACTGGTAAACATTTGTTGAGAACCATTATAGGTATGATGCATAATAATCTCCCAGCGATAAGTGATATATTGGCATATTATTTCCAAGTATTTACCTGTGTTTTGTTCCTTCTCAATATATGTGTTTCTTTAAAACAAGTATAGCGCAGCCAAGTATATATCTTCTGTTTTCGGTTCTGTTTATCATAGACGTCCCTCTCTGCCATTATGATTCTCCTCCTCAGCTCAGCTGACAATGGGTTTGTGCTTATTTTCACCAAAACGCTCTGTGCAAAGTACAACGATACAGTAGCTTCATTAAAATAAGCTAACAGTTTGAGCATTAATGAAAATCATTCACAGTAATAAATCACAAAAGATACAACATTGGGTTTGGCTTGCATAGCGAAGCAAAAGAAAAGAGAGAAAAAAAAACATAAAAAAATATATTTACAAATTATGCAAGTCCTTTTTCATATTAGTCATTTTGTTGTGATTTTTCTTCATCTCCACTCTGTGAATCTTTGTACACGCTGTGACAGAAAAAAGAAGAAGCGGACATACAACATACGGTTTTACTCTTTTGAAGAGGGGGATGAAAGTAACACTGTGAGACTGGTGTCTGTGTCTGTACATGACATTTACAGCTCTGCATTTTTATCGCGCTCTCTGTTCCTTTTGTCTTCATTCTGTCTCCTCTCCGTCCTTCCTAACATCATTCAGTGTCTCGTCGCAGAGAGAAAATCTCATGACGCTTACAAACAAGGTGTCCTGGGACCCGGGAGCATCTGCAGGGTATGATGCTTCACAAAGACTCTGGAATAAAAGAAACACCAAAAACAACAATTGAATATCTTGGGAGACATTAAATAGAAAGCAAAATACTAACATATGCATCTACCTCACAATCCAAGGATACATTTCTGGGTGAATGCAAGCTCAAAATTGATGGGGTTTGTGTGAGAGATTTCCCTTTGGCCTGAACTTTGGGATTTTATCCTTTGCAGACCATTTACATGCACGAACATTTACATAACACGCTACATAAAAGGGAAAACCCAAAAGAGCAAAAAAGGGTCTCTTTAACTGTATTGTGAAACTGTCGCAGCAGGCTTCAAGAGGAACATATTTTTTTGTCTGTACTTCTTTATAAACTGACGAAGAACAGAGAAGCCATACAATTTCATAATTATATAGCAAAAACTTGTTATTTGTGGCTGTCACTTTAACAATCTGGATTAACCAAACACAACTGGATTCTAAAAATGTCTTTTAAAAGAAATAAAACATGCACATATGTCCTTACTTGCTTAGATTACTGTACAGTTTGACAAATTATCCAGTCAGCCATTGGTAATGTGCTACTCTCATTTGATACCCTTCAGAATATTTTTTATCTTTTTTCTCTATTTAAAAACCCACCAGTTCTGCTTTTAAAATGGTACATTTGACCAAGTTCCTCAAGTATATCCTTCTGGATGACCTTAAAACTAATTTATAGACAACCTATGTAGCAAATCCAGGATTTATTTTTCCTATGTTTCCTATTTTGTTATTGGAAAAGGATTGTGGGAGCAACCTTTCTCTCGGTATCGAATAATGGTCGGATTATTTAAGGACATGCTGCTATCTCCAGTCTTAACCCTTTGAGAATGGAACCTCCCACCGGTGGCCATGAGAGATAGTAGGTATATCTATGTCGCCCTGGGGAAATATTTTTATTGCAGAGTTTAAACATCTGGACGCTGTCTCTCACTCAGCTCTCAGATTTATTACTGATGACCCATAATGCACCCAATATAGTATCAGAAGGTGGGCTGGCCCTCCCTGTCTGTAAACTGATATTAGCCCTCTTTTAATTCATCGGTAAAGAGTACGACTACATCATAAAATACCTACTACCATTATATTAAAAACATTCTTTTCTGAGAAGTAATTACTAGAGTAGACTAAAACTGGAGATAACGATAAGGTAATTAAAACATGGGTTGTTTTATTAGTTTTAGGTGTCACTGTTTGTAATAATAAGCTTGTATTTTTATTTCCTTTCAAGACCTACGCACAAGATGTTTCAGAAAGCATTTATTTGTAAGCATGGTGTTAAGCTGTTGTCTATTCATATGCATTCTGTTATTGTTTTATATTTTGTGACTTCCTGATTAAATTAAGCATATTGAAAACAATCATCATGTGTAATTTGTACACAAAAACACATCCTCACGGAGGACTAACACCTACAGTGTTCCCTTTTCTCTGTGCTGTTGGTGGACGGATGCCCGTTGTGGGAGGGATCTGTGCCAGGTCTCTTGTGGGAGCCCCTACTCAGGGTGGCCCTGTTGGATGTTGTTGTGCCGCTCCAGGAAGCCATATGCTGCCGCTCTAGCGTCGACACGGTCACCATGCACTCC
This sequence comes from Trematomus bernacchii, assembly GCF_902827165.1. Taxonomy (NCBI): domain Eukaryota; kingdom Metazoa; phylum Chordata; class Actinopteri; order Perciformes; family Nototheniidae; genus Trematomus; species Trematomus bernacchii. Next base: position 3,537,138 of record NW_022987513.1, read on the forward strand.
TCAGAGGGGTCTGAGGCCGCAGCTGCCCACGAGCTGTGCATGCGGGAACCCACACTGTGCAGGGAATTTGCGGCCGGTGTGTGGGCTGTGGAGTGGATGGTAGATTTGGCAAAGTACACAAATGAGACATCATGATAGAAGCACTCCTCGCTGGATTAACTACAACGGAGGATACTCTGGCAAACATTGGCTGAGAGTGCAAAAGACTCAACTCACCGTCTTTGTTGGTGTCTCTTCGTCTTGGCAGAGTCCCAACCTTGCCAGTCTGTGGTTTGAGGCCAGTCAACGTTGCCCTCTTGTGGCCGAGGCTGTGAGTGCTCTGTGCGCCGGGGTCTGCTGAGCCGGAGCTGTCAGAGCGACACTTCTGAGAGCTTTGACCTACACAGAGGGAGTTAAAGGGGACATATTAAGCACATTTTCAAATGTCAGACTTGTATTTGGGGTTTCTAATAGAACAATTTTGTATGCTATATTGTTCAAAAACACTTTATTTTTCTCATTCTGTCCGTCTGAATATACCATTATTCACCCTCTGTCTTAAACACTCAGTTTAAGTGCCTGTCTCTTTAAGATGCACTACAAAAAAAGTAGTTTTTCTCTGATTGGCTGGCAAAAAAACCTTCGGTTCCTTTGTTGCTTGTCTTATTTCTCAGTTTGTGGGTTGATAGGCGCGTCAAGTACACAAGTATTTGTACACAAACAAATAAATGTAATCACTTAGTCTTTAATAAAACGTCTCCTTTAATGAAGATTTGCCTAAGCATGACTTCTGCTAGCTTTACCTTCAGAGAGGGAGTTAAAGGGGACATATTGTGCTATATTTAGGTTTCATACTTAATACTTAATTTGCATAAAAAATATGCAGATTCTTTGTTGCTAGTCTTATTTCTCAGTTAATGGGTTGGTAGGCACTCTAGATAAACAAATGTTTGTGTATACAAACCAATAAGTGTAAGCACTTCAAATGTGAGTTTTTCATCATACGTCGCCTTTGATTAATATTTGGCTAAGTGTGCCTGAACACATATTTGGTTCACACCCAGTGGATTGAGCTAGACACCAAAGAGTAATGTGGATGTACAAAGCAATCCACTAGTGGTTTCGAAATTGGAAAAAAAGGAGGAGAAAGAAAGAAATCAGATTCTTTCCTAGATATTGTGCCAAACTTGTTTACATACATATGGTAATGTTTTAAAAGAAGATTCACAGCACTTCAATTGCACGCTATGTAGAATTAACTTCTTCAAACTAGTTGCATATTTAGTTAGAAAATAAGTTAATGCTTTAATCAGAGGGTTTGAAGAACTTTTATCTTTGTTGCAGCATTAAAGCAGCCCGTTGTACTAAGTTCCATACAACAGCAATTTAAATCAGACATCATGGAAATACGTTTTTATTAACATGCTATTAAAAGAATAAATGCACAACTGCTTAATGGCATCCCCTGTGGAAATACTGCCAACGCACCAGCTTTGTTCCTGATTTGTTTCACTGGACTGAAGCTATTTTCTCTGCCTTGACAGTTAAACATGACACAATAAATGTTTGCATTGCTAATGTTTGTGTGACCTGTATTATGCCCCGCAACGGGTTATTAAAAGTATTGAAAACACATATTCTCTATGCACAAGTCAATCTCTTAACCCATCAAACAATGGAGTCTAAAAATGGTACACTTCTGTCCCTGTGGGAAAAGCCTTCAAGTTTCTCTCTAAAGAAACACTTTCAGACAGAACCCTATTTATAAATGCATCAAATCTTAAATGTTAGACGTGGGCTTTTTTATTTCAAGAAGAGCACTAACATATTCTATGTTTTGCTTTTGATGTCTATGCAAGAATGGCTTCAAGCAACTGTTCACAGACTGTCTGAATATCTCTTTGACAAAGACAACTTACAGAGGAAAAGGGTATATGATTAAGATAGGAAGTGTGAATAATTATTAAGCCTAGAAAACTTTTTCCTATTTTACCAACTTTTCTATATAACCTGTTAGTGTCAATCACTGTGGCTGCTGTCTACATAAACACACTCCTGATCTGTTATGTATTATCCCTAATAACAACCCCTAGACAAGTGTCAGTGGGGGCTTGTATATGCAGTTTAATGGTCCATTGTGTGCCTTGGTCTTTGTACTATGCAATGTGTCTGTAGGTGATAGTTCAGCCGGCCAACAGACTGCACAGTGTTTGCTGCCCCAGCGGTCCAAACCCTATTGGCAGACAAGAGGGTTGATATTGGACAATTCTGCAATACACTGGAAAATATTTTTGAACATTCAAATCCATGTCTTTTTGCAATATTTTATTGCCGGGAATACCTGTGCATGGCAGCTAAAAGGCTTTGTTAGGAATAGCATTAGAGTCATTAGGGCTGCAACACTTACTTGACTTATGGATTTGTTTATTGACGGAAGAAAAGTCATCAACTATTTCCTTAATCCATTAATGGTTAAAGTGTTATCTTAATGCATTAAGTAAAAAAAATGCTGTATTCATCCTCTCAAGTGGAGATTTCCTGCTCTTCTCTGTTTTATATCATATTTACCGGAATATCTATGAATTTTGGTCTAAAGAACAAGATATTCTAAAGACCTCACCTTTGAATTGGGGACCATGTTTTCACTATTTTCTGACAATATATTGACCAAACAACCTATCCATGAATCCAGAAAATGATCATGAAATAAACCACAAAATAAATGTTATTTATAGACCTAGTTGAAAAAAGGATAAATTATATTTTCAAATATGTGTACTCAGTATCTACAACTTAATACAAGTGATGAGGTGCAGATTTTATTAGTGACACCCTTGGATAGATAGCAATGTGTCCTTTTAATAACAATACATCAAAATACAGCCATAAATTAAATCCGCATGTTGCGATGATTTGGCCCTTGGACCCTCCGGACCCCCAGACTCACTGTGATTTTTCAATAGTTTGGTAAGGTGTTGTATCAATATAACTTCCTTTGTCAACTATGTGGTACAAATCTACTTGTAGTCATACTTATATCATCCACTTTTCATACTTTAAACATTCAGAAGTTCATAGTGAAATGTATGTATTGTCATGTATTTATACATAACATATGGTTACACATGCCCATATCCCTATGTTTGCTCCTTCATGTTTTGATTATCATATTATTTATATAATCTACTGCTGCATTGGAAACATTTCTCAATGTTGCATCATATGTTGTGCAGCAGAAATGATGTGGTGTTGGAGCAAGGTACTTGAACTAATTTGAAAAGCAATAACTTCAGTCAAATTCCTTCTTCCACATGCAAACATACCTGAGCCGTCAAGATGATCCACGCTGTGACCAGGAGTGTACTCAAAGCCACACAAATTCTTTGACACCATAGCATATCTTTCCTCCTCCTCCATATCCTCGTCTTCTTCAGAAAGTAGAGTCGCTCCCAGATCTGAGCCCAGTGTGCTGGACATGAAGTCCATCGGAGGGACGGGGGTGGTGGACACGTTTGGACTGCCCTTCATGTGCCTAATTAATTGTGGGGAAATACTGTGTATTAATGGACACAAAATACATTTAAAAAAAGCAATGAATGTCAGGTAAATACTCTAAAACAGGTTACATAACGCAAAATTAGTGCATATTCAGAATAGTAAAGATGCAATGTGCAGACTATGAATGCCTGAAGTGATTCCACTGATTAGTTTCTCTGTTCCGGTGTGTGTTGCTCACACAATGCAGTTGTAATTGGGCTGGATGTAGGATATCAGGATGGGCAAGGCTGTCACCAACATGCCTCTTATCTCCCCCACAGCTGTCCTCCATGATGGCTCACATCCCGCCATAGAGGAGATGCATGCATAATTACCAACTCTATTTACTGATGTCAGAGCAGTATGTTAGACTAAACCCAGTCATTACCCTCCAACACGTGTCGCCCCTGACTTGTCAAGTTTTCCAATGTTCCATCAAAAGGTGCAATCAATGCAGAGCTGTGTTTATCGCCCGCAAGAAACATGGAGCGCAGGATCGGGACTGACACATGTTAATAACAGTATTGTAAGACGCTCAAACATCGGCTATTGATATGCAAAACTCAAACTTACAGCATACAATGAATACAATTACAGGTATATCTCCTACTGTGCAGAGCAAATGTATTTGAACGTTATTCAGATGGATACACACATTACGTTTTCAAATGATCTAAGAGTCACAAAAAGGGTCTTTATCTTAACCTGTTAAGCACCAAGCCTGTTTTTCATGTTTCAGGCTTGAAAATGACATGCCCAAAACAAATGACTACAACTTAACTTCTAAAAGGGTTATATGAATAATTTCTTTTATCAAAGCAAGGTTACATCTGTGAGTTGGATGTAGAAGTGTCAGAATCAATATAGATGTTTTTTATTTTAAAGAAAATTCAGATTTTACATAGTAAAAAACTGTAAATTATAGTGTCCGTCCAAAAATTATTTTTTACTTATAGTGGAAACTACCCTTGGATGATGGGTTAGTAGACTAAAAGCTTTAGGAATCCAAAGTACAACATATAATAAGTACCCTGTATCAAGATTGCTGCAAAACAAGTGACATTTGACCTTTTTAGAGAGGTGATTTGGGTGAAAATGTTTTTTTCCATATCTCTGGCCCCCCCTTGGTCGATTTTGATGGTTGACACCTCTTTCTGACCGTTAGAGCCAATAGAATCGAAGGGGGAGGCCCCCACACACACTCGTTGTGAAACCAAACGGTGGGGGCTTCCCGCATGCAGGTTTGCACCAGAGTGAAGCTATCTCTCGCTCTGACATTTGGAAACGAAAAATCAGTTTTATTGCTTATGGATTATCAGAAATCATTTCAAAGAGGACACAGACACATTGGATTAACCTATGGATTAACTGCAGCATCGTTTTTTATCGTTTTAATGCCATTGAAGACCAGTTTTGACCAAGGTAAACCATGTTAGCGTTTCTAGCTACCTAGCTCCACATGTTCTGATGTACGCTTTCGTTTATAGCGTAGCAAATGTTTATCACTGAGTGTTGAGGTGGGCACCAAACGATTCTGTGTCTCCAGGAGATGCTAATCGAGGGGTTGGCTGTGCATCTAGGATAAGTAATAAGGGAGTTATGAGTGAGTTTAGATGCAGTTTTAGGTTACATTTTTTCGCTCGTGGGTAATTCAGAGGCTGAGTGTTAGCATTGTGGGTTTTTTTTGAAAAAAAAAATTAAAAAGATCAGTTAGCTGAGTTTCTTCCCGTTACATGGATATAAAACATTCATAGTTTATTAAATATTAAGATTCCTTAGACGTTGTTTCCTGCAAATGACGTGTTTATCCGCCCGGTACCGGGGGGGCGGTGCGTAACAGGTTAAACAAAGAAACATAATCTAATACTGACTAAAAACCCACCTGTTCCGACTTCTTGACAAAAAAAAATCTCTCTTCTGTAAGTAGGACTTAGAAAGGTTTGGCTTATTGATAGCTAATAATAATCATACAAATTATAATAAGTATTATCATAAGAAAAAAAATATATATATCTTCCTGTGCCAATACACATCCTGTGTGCCTAGATGGACACATTTTGACTTCAACTTGTGTTTATATAAATATGTATTTACAGCTTTGGAAAATAATAAGAGACCACTGCAGCATTATCAGTTTCTATAAACTACTGAAAACATTTCTGTGTTGGAATTCTACAAACACTGGAATGGAATGGCTGCCATACTGTACATGTAGTGGTCTTTTAAGCTGTATTTTATTCTAAAACGTCACAAAACGTAATATTTAAATACAGTTTTAATTGATTGATGTATTGATGTATAATGTAGTAGCAGGGTTATTGCTTTGTTTTCTTTGGATAAAAGCGACAGCTAAATTAAATGTAATGCCATTGGCTCAAAATGTAGTTAGCTTTTGGTTCTAAAGGTTCCTTACCATGACTGCTTGGCCACCTCGTATTGGTAAGCTCTGGTCAGCTCATCCAGATGGGCCTGCAAAATGGATTGCATTTCGTCGTGGTGGGTAGAGCTGAGAGAGGAAGACGAGGGTTGGCTGAAGGAAGCTGTCGCTGGCGAGGAAGATCTTCCTCTCAGCGGGGGGGTGGGACCTATGTCATCCTCCTCCTCGTTGTCCAAACCCTGGTGGCGGAAGGTCTGGACAGACATTGGAGGGGCCCAACTGTTGCTGTCATATCTGGCATGTAGAAGAAATGTGTTATGTGTCAATAATCATCGTTGACTTTGTTGAACAGCTGATTGCATATTGTCGAACAGGACGGGAAATATTTCAAGATTTAAGAGTAAATTGCCAAAATGATGACTAGACTTGAAGAAAAAATGACTTTTCTTGAGAGTTGGACCAAATGTCTGAAGTCACATGTTTGTTTTAAATACATTCCCTAATAATCTTTAAATGTATGTCTAAAAAACAGATGCAAATGATCAAAATCAGGTTCTCTCCCATTGGAAAGTTAAATACAAAAACAGCTAAGTTTAAGGGCTGCAACTAACTTTTCTTTTCATTTTTGATTAATCAACTGATAGTTTTCAGATCTATCGATGTATCTCTTGTGATGGGTCAACAGCTGAGAGATGTCACGCCTCTTAGCCTATCACGTACAATGTGTTAGAGCGCTAGCCAATAGAAGGTTAGTGTTACATACAGTAGTGATGTCATTATGTCCCGGAAGTAATCAAAGGAGTCTAATCGAGGTGTATCAGGCAGGGGGATGTGTAGGAGAGAACTTTGGGATTGTAGACTTTGCAGACCATTTACATGCACTCAAACCTAGATAACACACTATAGGAAAGGAAAAAGCATTATTTGGGGGTTTTCATTATCAGGAAAATAGGCAGCTATTGGTCTATTTCACCATTGTGTGAACTATGGAACACACACACACACACACACACACACACACACACACACACACACACACACACACACACACACACACACACACACACACACACACACACACACACACATGCCACAGGTGCAGGATACTGTGACCTCTGTACTTGCATGTGTTTCTTCCTTCAACGTGTTTTTTTTCGTGTTTGTGTGCATCCGTTCTAGGGGCAGAGATTGATGAGATATGAATGTATCTTACCCTCCTCCGTGGTTATCCTGGGGGTAGCGCTCAAGGTCAACCTCGGTACCAGGGAGGGGGTGCATGGGTGGTGGAGGCAGGGGCATGTTCGCCCAGCACGTCCCATTTGATTTAGAGGCCTTTGTCCCACCCTTCACCTTCTTTTTTTTCCCGACCTTTGCACCTGGGGGGAGGTAAGTGAAGAGTAGGTCTACACATTGCGAAGAAATCCCTGTACACACTGAAATCACAAACACATACCTTGAAAGCTATCTTTTATCTGAACTTTCTCAATCCTGTCTCGCAGCCAGTGTTCATTATTTCTTCTTTTTTTTTGTGTGTTGACAGCGCATTAGGACTTTTTCTAAATGTTGACATTTCCTTAAAGAGCCACGAAAACCTGCGGCAAACCACTTTTAAGTCGCTTCCCCATTCGCTCTACTTTATCTGCGGTAAGCCTGACATTTAGCTGAGCACACAGGCTATTGTGCGTAGCTACAACAAAAAATGTTTTCCCTTAATGTATATACACTGCATGAAAAAACTCGGAACACTGAGGGATTTTTCCGCCATCGCTAATCAAGTTAACCCAGAGAAATGCGTCATGATTGGGTGACATTTCTGGGCTAGATGAGCTCCTGGGGTAGAATTGTGATGAAGACAGAAGGGTAATTAAGGAACATTATCCTAGGGGGTCCATTGCTGTGAATATGTACATAAATTCCCTCCTTTTTCATTTTGCTCTTTCTCTGGTTTCCTTTGCCAACTCCCTTAAAGTCATAGAATACAAACCCCCTTGCTGTTATTTTACTGAGTCCCAAGTTGCATACACAAGAGTGAAAACATCACAGCATGAACAAACTAAAACTGAACTTCAACATACCATTGCCAGGGCGCCTGTCAGTCAGCGAGTAGCCGAGGTTTGCCATTTCCTGCTGGGCTTGGAGAGAAGCCTTCCAGCGGGGATCAGGTCGGTCCACAGCCAGCTCGTGGAAGCTGTTGGACTGGAGTATCTGAGTGGTGGCGTAGGGGGTGGGCTGGATGCCTCGCGCCGGGCTGCTGTACCCTGCCTTCCCCATGAAGTCAATACTGCTATAGATGGCACCATCAGACAGCATGGTGCCAGTCTTCTCCACGGCGGCGGATGGTAAAACATCTGAGACAAAAGAGGAGAGCGACAGAGCGAGGATGGGGGAGAAGAGGGGATCATGGAGAGATAAGTTGACACGAAGTTAACGATCTTTAAGGTCATTAGCGCTTCCTGCTGCTCTGGCACTCGGTATTAGTTAAATACAGATCTCAAATGGACTTGATATAAATGAAAGTGATTATCTACTAGCACAATTAGCATGCAACGCGCTGTGGGGGCCCGGTGGGAGCGTACACCAGAGTGGTATTCAAACAGCGCTAACCTTCAGCTCTACTCTCCCACAAACAAAAAGCCTGCAGCTCAGCGGGGTTCCAATGAGCTGAGAGGACATGCAAATACATGATAAGCACTTCGATCCCATAAAACCAGAAGGAAAAAAAAAAGGGAGGGTTTGTGAGAAACACGGCGAAATATCACCCTTGTCATAGCTAATTAGTGAAATATAGCCCTCAGAGGCTGTTTTTTAATTTGCGTGTGTGTGTTTGTGTGTTTGTGATGTCCTGTCACTGCGCTTCCCAACGGATGAGCATCAAAACTGTCTGACCAGGCATTGCTAGAACCGTATTTTCCCAACACCCACAGCCTGTTTACTGGTTTCTTACCTCCTCGGCCAAAGTTGCTTCCGCCCTTGGGACTCCCTAAGCCGTTAGCTGGGAGGCTAGTGGAGGGCCAGGAGTCAGCCAACCAGGGGAGGCCTTGGTCCCCCGCTTTCAGCAGCCCTGGTCGGCTGTGAGATTATGTTTGTTGGGAAGAGACAAAGACAAGAAGACGTAGTTAAATATCCAGCCTCCATCGTAACAGTACGGCTCATTTTCTTCCTGCTGCATCAACAACAAATTGATGTGAAAACTCATTCAGCATATTCTCGCCTGTGGAGTAGCCTGGGCGAAGAGGCGACAATAAACAACAGAGAGACATAAAATGGCAAGTCTATAAATCAGACTTCTTTCACCCCTTAACTCCAGCACTCCTAACTCTCCCCGGAGAAACAAGGCAGGCCTAAATACACACTAAATCCACTTTAGAGCCTTAGCACAACAGAAATTTACATTTTAAATTGAGAATCATGGACAGCCTCTGGCAGATCGGCTACAGTGGTGCACCGTCTCCATAGCAACAGAGACAGCAAAAGCCCATTAGGTGGTTTAGGAAAGCTACCGTGTCATTTTGTCTTAGTGAAATACAACGAGCATGAATGCAGGCTTTGACTTCAAGGTAGAAAAGTTGTGGGCGGCAATTTAGGGAGAAAGAAGAGGAGGAGGAGGAAAAAAAGAGGCAATTTACAACCACTTCTTATCAGCTGCTGCAAAAACGGCAAAACACTCACATACACCCTGTCCGCATATGTTTGTTTAATGTGCAGCTACACAGTGAATTTTTCCACCGGGGTTGATTCGCCAAATGCCAAGGGAATTGTTTCATAGCTGACTTGGTGATGGCTTAAAGGTGTTCAAACAATTACATCAATAATTTCCATTTTAGAATACGCAAGCGTTTACATACATTTGCTTTGAAGAACACGTGCCAACACTAACACGTATGTGGAGAAGCACGCAAACAAACGGGGAGAGAAAGTGTTTATTTTTAGTCCATTATTTGCTACATTTGTTCTAGCTCTGGGCTTATCTGCCTGTTAAGGTGTGACAAAAGGAAAAGAGGCAAAAGGAGGGAAAAGAAAAAGCAGAGGACCTTCACTCTTTCCCTTCCTGCAAAGCAATTGTTCTCCTGTACACTTTGATACTAACAAATACAAAGGCAAGGTTTACTTCTGGCATTTTTGTTATCATTCTCTTGGCTGCTGTGTGGACTCTCAAAGCAGAGGTGGAAGAAGTATTCAGATGCTTTACTTGAGTTAAAGTACCCATACATTATTGTCCAACCACTTCATTACAAGTAAGAGTCCTGCATGCACAAATATTTCTTAAGTTAAAGTATTGTCAGCTAAATGTACTTAAAATATAAAGAGTAAAAGTCATCATTGTGCATTGCCTTTATGTGTAATTATATTTATATATATATGACATTTTAATATTGTTGCATTTTACTGCTGTCGACAAACATTATTTCCCTTATGCATAAAGTAGCATAACATTGAAATACTTAAGTAAAGTACAAGTACCTAAAAATGGTACTTAAGTAAAGTCCTTCAGTTAATGTACTTAGTTACATACGTTATTGTTTCCAAAAACAATAACGATCTCTCCCTCACCATTGACAATTCCATTCTCTCTCCTTCCCCTCTAATATCTACAACCTCAGAGTCATTTTCGACAGTGACTCCTCCTTTGAAAACCATATCAAGCACATCACCAAAACTGCCTTCTTCCACCTCAAAAGTATATTCCCTCATCCATGCCTTCATTTAATCCAGAATAGACTATTGCTAATGCATCCTCTGTGGTACACCATCCAAACTCCTCCGCACGTCTCCTCACCCGCTCCCATGACCACATCACCCCTGTCCTGCAGAACCTCCACTGGCTCCCTCTTCCACAAGGCATCCATTTCAAGATCCTCCTCCTTACCTACAAAGCCCTCCATCTCCAGGCCCCCTCCTACCTCAGGGACCTGCTCCATCACCACACTCCGTCTCCACTCCTCAGACACCAACCTCCTGTCATTTCCTCAGAGGACCAAGCACCGACCCTGGGGGGACAGAGCCTTCTCAGGCTCCCTTTGTTGCGCCATGCCCACACACGACCCAACACATTGTACTATTATGCCATTATAACACATTTATCAGCACACCCTTCAACGACCCCTCGCTCTGCCAACAACCTCTGTTGAACTGACAGAGAGCCAGCGAACACAACCCTCACCTGCATTAATTGGAAGCGTTCACCTCGAAGGAGTGATTAATGATTTCATCAAGCGTACGTCAGGGCAAATCGTACTCTGAAACGAGTAACAGCGGGGATATTGGAGCCTGTATGCTAATTTGCTTCAACGTGAAAAAAGTCTTCATTACAATAGGCCGAGCATTATGGCGGTGAAATGTCACATGGACAGCTCTCACTGTGAGGTTTCTTCGTTTTAAAAGTTCATTTGGATTCTTACCTTCCATTTCTGATGAGGCCTCTGTCTCTTTGGAATGTGACTTTAAGGGGGAAAAGGGGAGGAGAGAAAAATCACTTCAATTATTTCATCAAAAAATGTACAGCCCTGCCATCAATTTGAATGACTGATACATTACTGCTGTCAAGAATGTGGAAAAGGCGTAATTACTGCCATGTTATTTTGCACAATGTAAAGACATACCTGCACGAGTGAAGGTGAAGGACTGAACTGTGAATTCAAAAGAGAAGAATAAAGTGTCAAAAATGATATAGAAGAAAAAAGCAGCCATATTAACATGCTCAAAAACACTCATTAAAGCAGGAGCAGTTCTTTCACTTTTTGCTTTGCTTGGTAATTTATCACTGACAGTATGTCAGCATAGATTATATTTACACATTCCAGCCTTTTATGAATTATGCTGATTTACCTTGAGGGATAAAGGTGAAATGAGGGCGAGACATTTGACCCCTTTTGCCCTCAGGCATCAACACCATTTTTTTCTTTCTTCATAAATACAAAATGTAGCATGACAGATGTCTTAAAAAGCTGTAAAAATAAAAGTGAATAATGTTAAAAAAATATTATATAAATGATATCTTAGGATATGTTACATCCTAACCATTCCTGTACATAGATTGCTATATTTCCCCCTAAAAAAGTGGTGTTTTGGTTTTAAACTGTGAAAGAAAGGATCAGAAAAGCAGCACTCAATCATGTAAATCCCTATTGAATTCAGAAACCACTGCGCTCCATCCCTGACTCACTGCAATACACATTATGATAATAGCTCACCGCTATATGCTTGACTCACGGAGGGATAAAATATTATCCCATACGTAAACCCAGACGTGCCTCGTGTTAATGTGCAAACAACACCAGCCATGGTCTAGTAATGGAAGGGGATGTTAAATTACTTATCTCGCATGAATGTATTAGGCTGTGGCGGTGCGCTGCTGATGGAACTCAGAGTTGATGCACATCACTGCGCAGTGAATTAAAGTAAATAGGGCCTTTTTCTCTATCTGTGCTGAATATATTCCCCATTGTTCTCCATTTTAGCCAACTCAAATAAGGGATGACATCAGCCAATTGGGAGATTCTGTGTTGGTGCAGAACAACGTAAACAGATTTTTTTCTTTTTCTTACCTGCATAGTTGCTGAGTCCCTTCCTCTTCTTCCTCCTCCAGTACAGCCAGGCGCTGAAGCCCATGAGGACGATCCAGCAGGCCCCCCCCAAACCGGCGATGAAGGCCGGCTGCTTCACCACGTCTGAGATGCTATTGTTGCCCTCCGATCCCGTCATAACGTCCCTCAGTTCTCCACCTGGGGGCACAGCACACACACACACACACACACACACACACACACACACACACACACACACACACACACACACACACACACACACACACACACACACACACACCACACACACACACACACACACACACACACACACACACACACACACACACACACACACACACACACACACACACACACACACACACACACACACACACACACACACACACAGACAGGAGAGACAAATGAACAAATCATTATAATCCAAGCTGCTGTGCGTGAAAATAATTTGGGATGAATATAAAATCAATTTCATTTCCACTGTGGTCCAAAACATGCCTGACATGTGAACAAAAAAGGATAAATATCTGATAGCGGAGGAAAATGAAAAAATAACAACAACACAACTACCAGTATTGTTAGTCTCACTGCGTGAATGGGTTCTGTGTTTTGGCTAACTCACCAGGAAACTCACTTCAGGAAATTATACATTCAATAAAAGCAAAATAAGCATTGTTCCGGGGCCAATTATGAGTCTACTGTATATTAAAAACGCATGAAACTAGAACTAAAAGAGGATAGAAAAAAACACAAACACGCAGGGGTTAAAGCAAAAGGGAAAAGAAAACACAATGGAAACAGCATCAGTGCATCCAATATGTAGTAGAGTAAATCAATTCAGCAGTGCACTTATCAACTTGAGCTGCAAGACACGAGATTGACAGAGCAGCTCTGACAGAGTTTGATTTTCCTGTTGCGGCTACTGTGCTGTGAAATTAGATTCACAGTCTCCAGCAGGAACCCCCCCCCCGCCCTTCCCACCCTCCCGTCATTAAGCCTGAGTCCATCGGCCTGTATATTTCCCTTTCTCTGTGCGTTAAGGGTGTTATTATATATCAGTCAAAAGTCACAGTTGAAGAGCATCTGGCCGCGGAGTCTGATATTGATTCTTGGCTTATATACTCCGGGCATCCTTTAGGTATTTTATAAGATGTGATAGGCTGATAAGCTCCAACAAAAACACTGTCTCCTTTGTTAGCACCAGCTGCCCACATATTGAAGAAGATTATTGATATGGCTAACAGTACTTGGCACAGTGTTACCAGACACTACACTTAATGAACTGCGATTGATTTCTCCGAAGACGTGTGCGTTGTAAAGCGCAATCTTCTTTCTTCATGTGCAATAAATTGCTAAATCATTTTCCCAGACCCCCCCCCACAGTCTGTGATGGAGACCCCGGTCCCATATTAGGAGGTCATTTCATTTGACTCCAGGTTTGGTGCATGTGTGTGAGTGAGTGGATTACCCAAGATGATGAGCTGGGGTTTGCTCTTGACCCCCACCCCTGCGCTGGTGCCGGCAGCCACCTCCACATGGTACTGTACTCCGCTCTGCAGCCCCCCAACCACCACTGAACGGATGGTTGCGTCCACAGACTTATTGACATGAAAGCGGGTTTCGTTGGCCAGACACCAGATCTGACAAAGACAGACACGGCAGACAGAATTCATTGTAACGTCGTAGAGCACAAGACTAAAATATTCAGTTTGGTATCAGGTGCAGTTTGATCCTACCTTGTACTCCTGGATGATGCCGTTCTGCTCGTCGGAGGGAGGAGGGTCCCATGACACGCTGATGGACGTGCTATTGTGGCTCCCGACTGTCAACACTGTCACTAGCTGCGGAGGCGCACCAGGTGCTGGTGGGAAAAGAGGGGTGAAACGATTTAAGAAACAAACCAAATACATCAGTAGAGAGAATAAAAGTAGGATGTTATGTTTCCAGCTTGGTTTGTTGGTCTGTCAGTCGGATTAACACTTGTCCTTTTTTCTTGAACTTTGGTAGAAGTGAGTCATTTGGGCCAAGAAGAACCCATTTCATTTTGGTGGAGATGCAAATCAAGGGGTAGACACACTCATGATGTTACACTTTCAGTCACAGGTCATTGATTGACTGATCTCTGGTTTCAGACAGAGGGTGAAAGTGGTTCTGCAGCACAGGCAGTATGAGAAAAATAAAGAGCTTTTTTAACATAAAAGCATGTATAAAACATGAATTAAGAAAAAACACTTTTTTTGTTTTCTTAAAACTTGGTAGAAGTGAGTAATTTTGGCAAAGAAGAACCCATTTAACGCATTTGGAGATCCAAATCAAGGGGTAGACACAATCATGATGTTACATTTTCATTCTGTAGGCCATTTTTGCTGCATTGATGAAAAAATCCATGTGAATGCCCCCTTAAGTCGAAACAACAACCCTTTTTCTTTGTCAATTTAAAGCTCATGGACACGCCAAAGTGGAAAAATGACTTTCAAATTCGGATATGGGACAATCTGAGGAACACGTGAATGCACCGTTGGCCTTCCATTCTAGTTTTATCATATCAAAAAAGGATTTGTCTCACCCACAAACTCAACTCATATTCATACCAAACTATTTTTGAAACCAACATTGGCAGATGACTACCAGGGCACTTGAATTTCATATCTTGATAATAGAATCTTTCTTTTCCGGCGATACATTGGGACATCAAAAAGTATTTGACATTCTTTTATTATACTGAATTTAATAGCCTATCATCTTGCTCGCATCAAAAGTTATACACAACAAGCATTAAGGTCCAAATTGAACTTTACTTATTGCAAAAGTTATACACAACAAGCATTAAGGTCCAAATTGAACTTTACTTATTGCACATAGAGTGATAAATCCAAGCACCCCCACAAGTTTACATATGAGTGGAATTTCCTCGTCTAAGGAAAAAAGGCCCTACATGAGTAGCTAACATCACTCTATAATGTACTACAACCATTATGACCACGTTTAAACTAATTCAAAGCAGCTGTATTCAATTTTGCACATCTTATTTAAATGAATATGGTCGGTCTCCATGTCCTATAATGAGGA
This sequence comes from Trematomus bernacchii, assembly GCF_902827165.1. Lineage (NCBI taxonomy): Eukaryota > Metazoa > Chordata > Actinopteri > Perciformes > Nototheniidae > Trematomus > Trematomus bernacchii. The sequence continues at coordinate 3,552,645 of NW_022987513.1, forward strand.
CTCTGAGATGGCTTGTCAACAGAAATGTAGCACCATGCCTCGCAGTGCCAAACTCACTCTTTAATGGGTCATTTTGTTTTGTACGTACCAAACTGGCCTGATAACCTGTCTAGGCAGATTGGTGATTTGATGAGACTCCAGGCAGCGGGAGGCAAACACCATGTCCACGCAACTGAGCAAATCATCATCATCATCATCTCTCTCTGAATGGACTACACAACCGCTCTGGGTTTCTCGTGATTTCCATTAAAACTATCATTATGTTCTGACCGAGTGGATGAAATATCTACTCTGAAGACTGGGGAAAAAAAGAGAATACTATCTGCAGTGGATACATGTAAGCAAGAGGGTGAATGCCCCAAAAGACAAAGCAGGTACACATAAAGGGATCACCTTGTTTGCCACATGGTCATAGAGCAACTTGGTTACTGTGACTTTTCCAAATGGGTGATTATTTCTGTTAATGGTTGGAGAGCAATGCAACGCACAGTGTCTCAGTGAGGATTGATTGGTATATCAGATAAATAAAGCCAGGCCATGTTAGTATAAGAAACCCTGCACTTCTTCTCACAGCTGGAAAGCTCTCAACATCTAGTTATGTTGAAAAATGATGGCAAAACAATAAAAACGTTTTTTTTTAAAGAATAAGATGAAAAAACCTCCCTGAATGATATAACTTGTGCTTAAAAGAGAGACTCTAAACAGATATGGCATGTCGGCAAAATATTTGACAGCCTGGCAGTACAAAGGGATTTAATCTGCCATATGAGAGGCACTTTATTTCTATTGCATTTAACAAATTGACTCAACCCAGTTTGAGGATATATATATTCAGCCGTTAGGACTGTATTGACTTTCTGAAGCAATTACTGTTAAACTGACTTGCGCAGATATACTGTCACTATAAAGTGATGATGGTACTGTTCAGAAAGCAAAACAACTAAATATGAAACTCCTATACTTATGATGTATTTATTCTGAGAATCCATCTGCCATGGATACAAATGATCTTTGCCGAACATCAACTTGTATAAATGCAGGCGGACAGTCGTGGAAGGAAGTAAACCATAAGTGATTATTTGGATTGCCAACCATTCTGATAAAAACCAGACTTTCAGCAAGGCTCTCTGGCTCATAATTTTCTAAGGCAATCCATCTCCTTGTCGGCGAAATTTCACAAAATCAAATCATAATCACAAATCTATTGAAGGGAAAACAAACAATTAAAAACACCCAATAGAGCACAAACAGCCACTAGTGTTGGAGCACGCTCAAGTTTGACAAAACCGTAGCCAGGAACAGTTTGTGCTATTTTTTTCAGAAAATCAAATCAAGACAAATGATAAGCATAGATGAAAATCTGTTCTGCTGTTCAACCTTTGCACTAGCGCATGTGCATCAAAGAATAGCTATAACCAGAATAAAATACTGCCAAAGGATGAAATCTTATATATATTGTACTGGCTAATGTCAGTGCTATGGAACGACTACATGTCATTTAAGTAATTCTGTTTTAGCAACCGTATGGAGCCTGCCCCGTCAGTCAAAGGTTTACATTAGTAGAAGACAGGAACCATTAAGTGTAGTTCTGCAATTTCCGTTATGTACGAGAACAATCCCAGAGGATGAATAATGGCTACAGTACAAGGAATGACTCAGGATAACATTACAATAAATGGTCAAAAATAGACTAATACTGATATTAAGACTGATGAACAGAGTCATTTAAAGCAATTACTGCTGCCAATGTCGGAGGGAACATTCCAGTTGTTACTCACAGCTGTGCAATTAAACAAAAGGCACTTAAGCTGCTTAATGTCCTGCTATGCAGGGTTTAAAGTGGTAAACATAACCTGTTATGCAAATTAGTTCACCAATTAGGCTAATTAATTCATGAATTAGCAAACATGTCTTTGTCAACATAACTGTCCCCATAAAACACACATGTGAACTTCATAAACTCTATCACCTTGGATTGTGGAGCTCCAAACAGGCAGGCCTCGTCTTCTCTCACTGACTCTCATGCCACGTTCTTATATTAGTATATATAATCAGACATACAGTAAACACATGTAGAATACGGATGTCTCTGTCAAATGACCCATATGTTTTGAAGGGCCATAAAGCTCAAAGAGGCCATTTTGGCAGAGCTATCTAAGCCTTACACCCGGCTAATCCAAAATGAGCAAAGAGTTGGATCGTTGGTGGAGGCGGGCCCAGCTTGTGATCTCTGACGGCTCGACTTGTCACTCAAAGTGGCCACGCCCTTAAGGTTTCCTAACTATCAGCCGGAATATGATTTGCACAGAAAATGCACTTTTTCTGCACTTGCGTATGTGCAATTTTCTTAAGCCCTACCTCTGATCATGTAAATGGGGTTGGGAAAAAACTCTGGATTCAAATTTTAGTGCATTTTCCAACCTTGAGGACCTAATCATTTAAATGTGGGCTATTAACATGTTTGTTCTGTGGAGTAGGATTACCTTAAAAAAATGAATATGCTGCTATAAAGATGTCTCTTTCCCAGTGAGTGTCAATGGGAACATTTTGGACCAAAATGAAGTCATGGACTGACAGTGAAGTGTAGTACCACCGTTTGGCCACTGCAAACATTTGCTTCAACGCCCGGCTCAATTCGTGGGGGTTAGAGATTCATCTGTTTTCTATCTTTGAGAAACTGCAGCTTTTGGCCCTTTCACTTAGGCTCCAACAAGCAGCCTCCTTTTATCAGTTACATCTGCCTGGGACCTTATCACACCACACTGTAACATTTCCTTAGATTCTCCATGAGCCTGGTGATCCTGTGGTTACATGACAAAGCCCACTGCTTCTGGCCAAATTGCTCACGCCAACAACTTTGAAGGGATGTGGGAACATTAATCTTAATGCACAATTTCTCCCCGTATGCAGTGGGAGACACCAGCTGTTTTGACCCCGGGTCCCCTAAGACTCCCTCTGATATGTTTTCACAAAGGCAGTGGCACTTTCCCAATCTGCTTTTGATGGATAGAGGGTTTTTCTCATAATTCTGCAGAGCAGCACATTTCGGGCTCTAGAGTATCTGTAGATCAAACCAATTTTTTCCACAACTCCTTGTTTCCAGGATACCAGTGCACGCTCCCCAGTCTACAGACCTCTGGTGATCCTTTGTGGCTATTTTTAATTGGGCTACAGTGGGGTGAATTTCTCTTTGTATCCCACGTTCATGACCATCCTTATCATCTGACTGTGAGGAAGATGCATTAGTGGCTTCATCATGACTCGCTCTCACAAACCGTATGCCACAAAGTCCAGCTGGTGGAGCATATGAATGCAATAAACCACACAAAGAAATCCCACTGCCCAGTCAGCAGATGCGAGTGAAGTGAGTATGTAAGGTCATTTTTACCGTAGAAACTGTAGTGAGAGAATACAATCTCATGTTGACTGCCAGCTTTTTCATGAAATTTCAACCTTACATGCTCCCAATTGTTGGATTGAGTTTGTTCAGTGGTTATGGGGATGTATCTGTGTTTTTTTCTGATGTTCTAGCACATTAAGATACTGTAGAAGGAATGCTATTAAAGGGGCCCTTTTATGCTCATTTTCCTGTTGATGTTGTATTTTGTGTCTCTACTGTGACATGTCTCCATGCTTTAATGTTCAAAAAGCTCTTTATCTTTCTCATACTGCCTGTGCTGCAGCACCTCTTTTCACCCTCTGTCTGAAAGCAGAGCGCAGCCTGCTCTGATTGGTTAGCTGGCCCGCTCTGTTGTGGTTGGCCAACCACTTAGAGATATCCCGCCCTTTAGCCTCTCATACAATGTGTTGGAGCGCTATTAGAAGCGCAAGTGTTACATGGTGATGCCATTACAGTATGTTACTGAAGTAAACAAAGGGGTCCAATTGAGGCATTTCAGGCAGGTGGGGGAGAGAAACTGGCGCCAACAAAGGTATGCCATAACAGCAATCAGCCGTTCCTGTTTCCAATGTACCCAAGGTAATACAGAACACTATCATTGCATTACTTTGATACTGTATTAAACTCATCATCATCGCATTTCTTTAGTCATAAGGAGTGCCTGTCTTTTATGTCTTTGAAGCAAATCAATGGACGTTTATTCATGATAATAATTTCTCACAGTGTCTTATTGAATGTAAAAAATATCTCTGCCGTGTATTTGTTCAGAGTGATTGAGCTATGACTCTATTTACACTACTTTTGATGTAAACTGCATCACTTGGTGACAAGTAGGTCGGGCTATACACAATTGTAGATTGAAAAAACATGTATGTGTTGGCAAAGGCAGGTTTGGTTACTGTGTGGTGGAGACCTGCAGCTGGGGGTCCACAGAGGAGCAGAGAGAGAGCTAAGCGTATGTCAAAGGAGACAGTTTGTGCCCTCCCTCTTCTGCCAACCCACCCACAGAGGCCCAGACTTGTCACAGACCCCCACTGCGCTGTCTGGGAGACCTGCTTCCACACTCAGGGGACACGGCACTGCAGCAGCATGCGTGTGGGCGGATGTACTTGAAATGCCATTATCCGTTACTATCTAGCCATGAAGCCATTACTAGAGGCAACTAAATATAAAAGAAGTAGGCAGAACAATTTACACAAGAGCTTCTGCTCATGCACAAGTAACTAAATCTTGTATTTCTTGCAGCATAAAGTCAGCGGAGAAATCGATTATTTTGTCAGAAATGTGAATTAATTTGTCGCGTACCTTCCTCCATGGTGCGTGCCGTCATGGATTCACTGTCTGCACCCTGGAACTCATTGAAGTACGGCCGCACTTTAATCTCGTACACGATGCCTTTCTTCAGAGCGGAGAGAGTTATGTCCCTCTCCGAGGCGACCTTCAAGTCCTGTATCTGCCAGGGCCCGGGGGAGGGCAGCCCTGACGTCTGCCGGAACAGGACACGGTAGCCTTGAATGAACTGGGATGGATTCTCCACCTGAGAGGAGGAGAGAAAGGGGGATGAAGGGGATGGTGGCCGACAGGTGCTAACGCTTCTAATAGGAGGAACAGTTTCAAAAAACGATGCCAATATAAAAACACATGTGCAAAAACACACGCAAATGAAGAAACATCTCCACCAACTTGATGAAACATGCGTATGGGTTTACTAAAAGCGCTGCATAAACGAGCTAGGTTATAGCAAATCTGCAATAATATCTGAGGGAATCATGTAATCACATTGTTAAATTAACCCAATTCAACGTACATTTTAGGTACGTTTCCAGTCACAGTGACATTTGGCCAACTTTATAATCCAACACTTTTTAGTGTCACCGTTTCCGTTGTGTTTTGAGCTTCTTGCAGCGTTTTTTGTAGGCGCCACTTTTAGTAAACCCTGTTTGGTCAAGTTAGGGAATGTTTTTTAAATGCTACTGTTGTCAAGTTAGTGAAGATGTTTCTTCATTTGCATGTGTTTTGGCCCCGTTTTTAAACTGCAGCTGAAACCGGGTATCAGCATTCAGTTTGTGTTCCCGTTGTCAGTTACAATGTGCTAAGTTAATACAGTTTTATTAGTTGCAAAGGAGCAAGAAACTACATGAAGAAAGTTGTAGTCCATTTTCCAAAGCTGAACAACACCCCTGAGTAAGACCTTCAGCAGAATTTGGACTTGATATTTTCTTTTTCTTTCGGTGCATTTCAGGGGAAGAGTAAAATATGTGGCCCATAGGAATCATAGTAATGGATTGTTAACAAGGGCAGAAGCAAGGAAAGGCTTTCACAAGTGATATAAAGCAGCTTTTTATCATCAGACCAGTCAAATTATATTAGGATATCTTTCATTCTCTCTCTGTTTCTTGCTCTCCCTCGTTCTCCTTCTCTGTCTCTCTCCTCCTTATCCCCAGTCCACATTTCATTAACCAAATGATTTGGGAATTTAAAAGCCTTATAAACACTGGATGTGCCACTCATGCTTTTGTTGCTCTATAGCCACTTGAATAAATGCACAACAAAACTCCCTGGAATTATCAGTGTGCAAATATCCAAATCATTCTGGTATTAAACAGACTTTACCGTGCCAGCTCCCTACAACAAATGTCATGTTATTCAAGCAAATGGACTTCTAAAGAAAAACATTTAACCAAGATTGAAGAAAAGGGGTCATTTAGACAAAGGCCGTCACCAACATGTATATCTAAGAGATGACACGATTCAGGAACTTCTGTCAGTGTTTGCCAACACCAAACTTGAGACACATTTAAAGAAAGGTGGTTGTTTATGAACTGAATTCTAACTGTGTCACGATCTGTCTGTTCCCTGTTTAATATTGAAAGTGTTCGGCCCCTGTTATGTCTGCTTTTACTTCCTGTCTCTGTGTTTTCCCTCCTGTTTGACTACCTGATTCTGTTCACCTGGTGCCCTTGTGTTTTTCCGGCCCAGCTGTGTCTTGTCTTTGTGATTAGTTCTGCATGTATTTAAGTTCTGGATTTCTCTGGTTTGTCAGATCCTTGTTTGTCATAAATGGAAGAATTCCATTCCAATAATTGTTGCGTCCTATGTTTTGGTCACCCTGCTCAGCTCGAACCAGACAAACAGGCTATGTGACTGCGGTGTAATTTGTGTCATGTCATAATTTTGTCAAAACCAAACATGGTATGGAGTATGTCCAAGTGAAAACCATTGTAACACAGACAATATGTTGTGTGAAAATGAAATTCCAGACAATGAGAGGTCTCGATTGTACGGAAATAGTTCATCTAAGAAAACAACCTATGTTAGTTGAGACAATGTATACGATTGAGGCCCTAATCATAATAAATGACATCCGCCTGTGTTCCTATGTCTTAGAAACTAGCCGCATAACTAATCAAGATAAAGTCTGGAATGAAGGAAATGGAAACAACTGCTGCATCTGAGGGAAACATTTTTAAGCATCTCTGCTTTGTCACCTAACATTTCCAGGAACAGATTGTCCAATACATTTCTACTAAAATGTGAGTTCCAAAATGGGCAAACAGAACATTTTTGCAACTGTTCCCACAGGAAATACACAAAGCAACAAAGACTTCAGACCAAATCTAACAGTGAACACAAACCACTTTAATACAGACACATTTTGCTTGACATTGGGTAATGGATGACCATGTTTCACTTAAATGGATCCTAGTCCAACAATTGTCCACGTACCTATTCCTATCGACTTCAGTCGCAGGTTTATCCTGTCACTGTGTCAGCCTGCGAGCAGCAGTACAGGACGTGGTTGCCGTACAGACAAGCATGAAATAGCAGCCGAGCGTAAGCCTATCCGAGGTGTGTCATTAACCTCCAGCAGCACACTGCAGGAACACCTTGCCAACAGACAGGAATAACATTTCCCAGATAAAGGGCTGACTGCAAAGTGCCTCCAGAAGTGACACATGTTGCACCTAATGGTGATGTATTCATCCTGAATAGAAACATTAGTCTTGATTCCTGCATCCACTCAAACCATTCTAAACTGATGGAGCACCAGCTGCTCAGACTATGAATGTGTATCCAATGCCTCCGTGTTTACCCACTGTGTGCCAACTAATCCACAACATGCCAACTACAAAGTTCCCAAACAAGCTTAGGCAAGATTTGTTTTGCTGCTCTGACGGTCCAAAAAAAAAAAAATCACCGTTCATTTAAAAATAAGTTAGTACTCACGGTCCATGTGACCTGCACTGAAGTGGAACTAAGGACCACAGGGTTATGCATGCTGACCACCACGTCTCCTAACTCCTTCTGCACGCGACGGTGGTCCACTCCCTGTGCCGTGGGACTGATGTCTGGGAGAGAGAAAGAAATGCAGGCATGTGAAGAGGAATAGTGATTCTTATCGCTAAGGATTCAGCACACTCCATTCTTATTTCTGTACCTTGAGTCCTGACAGGCTCAGACATGGGGCTGGGGTCCCCGAGCCCTTGAGCGTTGACTGCCCTGATGATGAACAGGTAGACGGTGTTGGGTCGGAGGTCCTTCACTGTGAACTCGGTGGTCTTCACATGGTCTGCCACTGTCTGCCAGCTGTTACTCACTGACTGACTGCAAAGAGTTAAAGGGAGACAGTACAGATGAGTAAGGTTAACAGCATGAAATCCCAGCAGTGGATTACCTGCATGAACATATGTTGTGTTGTATGACAAGCTTTGTGCTAATTTGCATAAGATTCTAAAACAGAAATATAAACATTTGATAAAGCAAGCCTTTGGATCACTCCATATATCGGAAAATACTGTAAATAGGTATAGAATAACAATTGTATGAATATATATGAACCAACACTTATTAAGTACAAGAACTGGACTATGTGGTGTATTTAATGTGAGATGTCTGACTCAAAGTACGTATGTATTGTATGTATATGTATTGTCCAATGTCATACACTGCAGCTGAATAGAGCAACATATTTAGTTAGACATAACTAGTGTATAAACATGATACTTTTGCATTTGATAACTTAAATATGAAAAAAAAGCATTCCCACTAGAAAATAGACCAAACTCTCAGGATTGACCAGTGTGTTTTGCCTATAATATATTGCCATTCATTGTTATCGATTAGGATGAATCTCTTCATTACTATAGATGTAGACCGTTTATTTCGGGGTCACACTGGTAGGTTGTGCTCCTATAGATTAAGGCAAAATCACATTATCACATCTACGGTACAGTAATGACTTGCCATTCTCTCTCATAAAATCAAAATCAAAATGTCAAACATTAATAAGGGTAACCCTTGTGACACACGCTTTGTCTATCTATGTAGTCCTTACCGCTCATTTAGTAAACTATTTGGAAAATGGCACTATTTGTTTTACTTCCTTACCAATTTGCAAAGTGAGCTTCTATATGCCAATGGTTAGCATTTACATGTACATGCAAAAACATTTATCTTTTCAAATGAAATGTGAGCCATAGTGAATATCCAGAATGAAAAACCCTGACTTGATTGACTGCTCCCACAACACAATTTGGGGTCACTAAATGTAGCCGCAGGCCATAGGTCACAGACGTACCCGAAGGCCTCGATGACATAGGAGGACAGTGGGGAGCCCGCCTCTGGCCCCGGTTCCCATGACAATGAGATACTGCTCTTGGTAACATCGGTGACCTCTGGCTTGGAGGGTGGGCCTGGGAGGGCGGTGGCGTTGTGAGACATGAAGTCTGAGAGCTCAGTGGAGTCTGACAGAGGACGGAAAGTAGAGAGACAAAATCAGTACCTGCAAATGCAAAGCATATCAAGCACTGCTTTGTATGCATAAATGTTAATTTTCATATTAATTATTTCTACTGCAGCAGACCTGTGACATCCAAGTATGCACTCCATGATGTCTCTCCACTGGAGCTGGTGGCCACACAGGTGTACAACCCCAAATCAGACAGCTATGGAAGACAGATCATGATGTTATCAATAAGGGGCAAACCAAATGTATTCCGTTACAATTACTAGTTACCTGTAAAAATGAAATCAGTACTCTAATCTGAGTATACATATATAAGGTAACCTGATTACTTTCAGTTACTTCTGGATTACCTCAGTATAAAATGCAATGCAAATAAATACAAGAGAAAATAAATATCAATATGATCTTTTTACTTAAAGTGGACCTATCATGCTATATTTAAATGATATATTGTAGGGCCATACCTATATAAGGTATATTTATACGTTTCTGTTTTCAAAATACCAAACAGATCATGATTTGAAGCCATGCCTCATTTCGCTCTATTTGTTGTTCTCCAGCCCTGTTTTTGCAGGGGGCTGATTCTGTGAGCTGCAGCTGACCACGCCCCCCTGCAGGAGAGGGGAGCGCGCTCTGATCAGCTGCTGGGCTGTCAGAAGAGGGGGAGAAAAATAGATCTCCGTCTTCCGTGTTTTATTATATTATTATAGGCCTATAGAGTCGTTATTCATTTGTTTTAAAGCTCAATAAATAACAAAGAAGACCTTTGACCGGCACTTTTCTATTTTGTCCGGAATATTTAAACTTTAACGGACATCTTGACCGGCGAAAGAAACTGAAACTGAAACTCTGCTGCACGGTCCCCTCGTTCCTTGGAAGAGGCGGAGAGGTGGGTGTTTGTCATCTGCTGGTGGACTAACCGGAGAGAATTACAGTGCTTGCCTCGACGGGGAGGGATTGCATTGAATTAAAGCAGCGGGAGGAGCAAACGCTTGCCTCGGGGAGGGAGAAAAAAAGCCACAGCGGAGAATAAACAGAAGGGTAACCATGGTAACTATGGGCGGGAAGTCTTCTTCGCTGCTTTTGTGGCAGACTACAGCGCCACTTACAGGCCTGGCATATGTACTACAGCGTCTCCAGCGCTTTCGAGCGGCAATGGCCGGCCGTGGCCCAACCCCACATTCCCCTGATAGGTGGAGAGTTGGCCCAATAGCCGTAGCGCCACTTTACTGACGTCAGTAAAGTGTTCAAATCTGGATCAGCTTTGATCAGATCCGTTGCAGCCCCTTTTTTTAGAGATTTGGGTATGGAGGAAAATAGAGAGGGTTGTGTTTTCTGACACTTGGTGAGTTCCCTGGAACACCGGGGACACATATTCATGTATAAAAGACGTACAAAAGTGCATTTTGCATGATAGGTCCCCTTTAAGTTTATTATGTAAGACAACAGAACAATGTCACTAAGACATTTACTTTAAAAAAATGTGTCCTCTTCTCAGAACTTTTATTTATAGGAAAACCTGCCTTACATTTAATCATATTTAGGCAAACACCAACAATGAAACACATGAGCACATACTACAGTTTGAACATATAAGTTATAACATGAAAACCATAAAGCAGATTCAGAAAGTAAGCATATAGATTCATAGCTTACAAAGAAGAAATACAATCTGATCTTTTTACATCAAATACTATATATGCTCTTTTTAGTTTTTTAGTAACATTGTTTTCCTGCTAGTAACCCCCACATTTTTTTTAATGTAATCTGATTATGTCTTATTTCTGTCACTGTAAGGGAATACAGTTACCTTGTTTTTGTATCCTCACTTAGTAATCCCCATTACAGTACATGTAAACTGTTACTCCCGAAGTCTGTCTACACCATGACACATTTAACATTAAAAAACAAAGACTTTCATATCAAGATTTTTTCCAGAATAAAGATTTTCTCTAAAGGTACTGTTTTCAGACTGTGCACAGTTGCTGTGCTCGAGTGAATGCAATAGTCTTTGAAAGTCTGATCCCCGATGGTTTCTACAAGCTCTTACGTCACTCGGGGCTTTTGAAGGAGGTTCACAGCTGGTAGTACAGTAGAAATGCATTAACCTCCACTGGCCTGCATTTGGCTCGAGAAAAGCCGGAGAGTGGATGAGGAAACTTTAACACCGGCCAATGAAAAAAAAGATCCCAGTAAGAGCCTACATTAATTTTCTTAATTGATTTTCTCCAATAATAGTCAACCCTTATTCCCAGAGCCATCAACATTATCATCACCAGTGCTGACGCAGGGAATAAGAGATATGACAATCCATTTTTTATTGCCAGTGCCTTAGGAGCCACTCACAACTGTGCTATCTCTCAAGAGAGCAGAGGAGAGAGTGATACAGGAAGAGCACTTTGACACTGCGACAGGACACTGTATATTGCACTTCCTCCTTCATATTACCCCCTTCGCACTCCACTCACTCGCTCCTGTCCTTGAGTCCTTGAGTGTAACTGCTGCCTCAGAGATTCCAACTAAATATCAGCGTTTAACAACTTATGAAAATCAATACGCGCTATTCATCTTTTAAAAGCAACCTGAAGGCGCTTGTCCATTTGAATTACATTCAGTTGACATCAGCTGGCAGACGACATAATTTATCTTTGGTCCTTCACATGCAATGGAAGGATGTGATGTACAAACGCAAAATCTTCAAACGCTCACCTGCGTTTGAGTTTTTTTTATTGTTTTGATGTCTGTTTTTCTGTACGTGGTTTTATTGACAGTGAAATATTCAAAATAATGAAACCCAGACACAGTATTTTGAGTTCTTCTTAAGAAAAAAATTGTAAAAAAGGGGGAAATGTGTGGACTGTGTGATTATTTGAAGACATACATACATAGGAAAGTATACTGATATGGAAGGAAATAACTAAATGTTATATTAATGAATCCTCACTAGAACAATTGGGAGTGCAACTTTTTTGGTATAATTGCTTGTAACATTTCAGGTACAGCCAAAATAATGCAAATTTAAACCTGAATAAGCTGTTAAAAATATGTTTGTCACCTTCCAAGAACATACAGTATGCTTTCATTTTCTACAGTATTACAGGCAGGCCATTGTGCCACATAATGCTACTTTTAAAATGCTACATGCTAACTCCTATGTAGATGCATCTCTTTGTAATCCATTGTTACCTACCCTGGTATTCTGGATCTGAAGGCTCCCATGCTCCAGCAGGGAAAATCTTGGGTCCTTCCCAAGCAGACTGGCGCCATTCTTTCTCCAGGTGACTGTGGGCTCGGGGTCCCCTGAGGCCTGACACCTCAGGAGGGAAACACCCCCCACCGCCTGCGTTTGGTTGGATGGGCCTTGTCGGATGATGGGTGGAGGGCGGTCCTTCAGGGCTAAGGATAATAATCAGGGGACAGGTGTTATTTCCCCTCGAACACACATGTTTAGCACTGCAATTTCGATGTCACAATCTTGGCATGTGGCAATGACTATAAACTGAAGAGTTAGATCGTGCCTGATTTGTTGGGAAGAAAAAATAACATGACCTTATCACTAGGTGTTAATTTGTGATTGTGGTAATTGCATTAGTGACTGCAGGCCCTGCAAGATGTTCAGGTTCAATCTGATGGATTTGTTGTGAGAGGAAGTGACTGTTTTGTGAGGCTTTTTCCACAGTTAGGCAGTGTGCTCATGGCACTGCATCACACCTTTGAGCTTTAATTACTAGGTGAGGATTAACAATGCTTCACCCGTGGTGCTAATTACCATACCTTCTTTATAACACCCCTCAACACATTCGTGCCTGTCCTCTCTCTTCCAACTCTGACTCATGGCTGTACCTTCTCCCCTCGCAACACACACAAACACAACTAAAGTCGTAGCATGCCAAGCAGAACAACAATGGATCTCTTTTAAAGCGTTTTAAAGCATGTTATATCATCCAGAAAACAGCCGCTGCACTCTGCAACAGTCATTTCTGGAGTGTAGAAGCTCTCTCCAACTTGTAACTACCCCCCGCTTCCAATCTCCTCACTGCTGCTCTCCACTGTTATCAGGTCTGTCTCCATTTGTACAAGTGTTTACAGCAAAATCCCCCTGCCTTATCTTTCATCACACCTCCTTCAGCACAAGGAGGAATACGGCAACTCAAGCAGAATTGAAGCAAAACTAAAAGTGGTTAGAGTAAGCAGAAACACGTGCGATGTTCAAGTGGTGGATGAGGTTAAATGGTTTGCATTAATGCAGCAATAATCATCTACATGTATGCTTTTCTAATTTTGTGTGAAGTTGTTCTTGAAGAAATTCAGTTGAGCATAAAATGTGCCTTTGTAAGAGCTTAAGACAGATTGTCTAGTATTGCATTTTTAGAAAAACATAACATTACATCTACCGTGCAAGCTATATTATTTTCCCCAAGCGATAAGAGACCCAACAACAACATATTGCTGTTCTTAATTTAGCTGTAGTCCTGTAAGAAAGGCAATCATACACTCCAAGGCTTTGGTGACAAAACTAATAACAAAATGTTGCTGTTTGAGATTGTGTATCACTTATGACTACCAGAGGCTGCTCGTCTATGAAATAAACAGAATTGATTTAAAGGGGCCCTATTATGCTTTTTGGGTTGTTCTCTATCTCGTAGTAATATAGGTTGTTGTGCATGTAAATGTTCTGCAAAGTCTTAAATCCCACCCCCTGCCTGGCACGCCTCACTTGGAATCCATTGTTTCTTCCGTAAGATAATGACATCACGTTGTAACACTCTGTAACACACGCTTCTATTGGCCAGCACTCCAACACATTGTACGTGATAGACAAAGGGGCGGGACCTCTCATAGCGGTTAACCAATCACAACGGGGCTGGCCAGCTAACCAATATAAAAATAAAGCACTTTTTGAACATAAAAGCATGAAAATACGAATATGAACCTGAAAATAAGCATGGGCCTCTTTAAATCAGGTATGTAGATAAATGGTGTGCCTGATAAATCAACTGGTGTTGGCATCAACCTCCAGATCTAAAAAGTGAAGCCAATGCGAGAAGGACCTTACACCTGCACTCTTTTTAGAGACCAGCAGGGGGCAACTCCACTGTTTAAAAAAAGAAAAATCTGATTGGCCCCGATTACTAGTTTCAGGTCTTCTTTTCTTCCGGCTTGGGTGTCGTCCGTGTCTATGACAGGTAAAACCAATAAGGTGACGTCCAAAATGCCAAATGAGAGTTGTCTTCACTAACCAATGGGTGATATCACGTCAACTATGCCCACTTCTTTTATATAACCTATGGTCGTATGTATGTTGAGTTTAGGATGATTACTAAAACATGATGAGTGTATCAAATCAAACTTCAACAACCTCCACTGTTCAAGACTAGAGTTGAGAGGTCATTCTCAAGGTCCTTGTCTGTATGCTTTGATCAAGCATTACACCGTAAGCTACTTACGCCTCGAGACATCCTCAGTGTCCGTAGGAACCGGTCGGACAGCAATACTACACACAAAATCCATCTTATCAAATATTTACCACCTGTAGGCTTGGAATACCGCTTTGATAAGAGCATAGCTTGCTCATAAATGTGTAGAGGAGCAGCCGTGGTCAGCCTGGAGTCCCAGCTGATGTATTGGATTTCTAAGATGACCCATTTCATATCTATCAAACATTTTCAAACCTCTTCTGTTGCATCTTAATGGTCCATCACTGTGCTCAGGGTCCAAACTACTTTGAGCAAAACATGCCTAAATACAAGGCCTTGATTTCAATCCTCAAGCAGCTTGCAAGCTATAGTGTTTGCAGTGCTGTGTGAGCATAACGGTACAATGGAAACATCAAGGAAAGCTTCCAGAACTCCATTTGGTATGGCGGCACTTCTCCGTTTACAGCCATCCATCAACTGCATCTCAGTTCCCTCGTGTTCAGCACCAAACGTTTTGATATTGATCCATCTCCTCTGAGTGACAGAACAGCAGTCATTTCCTCTCCAAAAAACACTTCAACAGATGTTAATTTAATAATGTGTGGGAGAAAAAGCCAAGACACAAATGGAGAGAAGGGCATAAACAGCTCCCAGCTGGCAGCGGCACAGCACTTAATGCTGACATTAATGCTTTGTCAAAAAGGAAGAAAAAAAAGTTAAGTGTCTCTCCATCAAGAGGACAGTTTTATTTTAGACAGTTTCAGTCTTTTTAGACCATTTATATCTACCAAAGCGGGGTGTTAATGTTACAAATGATGGGTGACTGGCTTTTAGAACATATAGATGCATCACTGCTTATCTGAGTGTGGGCAAAAAAACAACCTCAGATTTATTGAGTGGAAAATGCTGACGGCTAATGTGTGTTTTTATATAATGTTAAACCCAGCATGCATCACAATAAAGAGGTATCAAATACACATATATAATACAATTGACACAGCCATTACATTAAAATGTGTGTTAGCACTCTACCCAGTCAACATTTCTAAAACAAACCAATGACTTCAGGAAGCTAGGTAAAATATATGTCATGTTTTGCTCAGCCTAAACTATGAATAAAGACATCATAACAACATGACATTGACTATTTAGAGCATGTTTTATTACAAACTGCTGCCATTACAAGTTTATACTTATATACTTCTATACTTCAGAAATCATTGCAGAATGCAGTGGTGTTTGTCAACTACAACCTATAATGAAAAGCCCCTCTAGATGACACCATGTGGGGAAAAGTAATGATTCAATTCTGGTAAAATTACCTGTGTATTGAGCCATGCAATATTATTTTGTATCCACTAATGCAGCATATGTGCTTTCTCTATGCATACAGTCATTAATGTAACAAGGCGTAACAAAATAATTTATATTTCAAATGTTAACTTTAGACATAATTCTTATTGGCACATGTTGTTGCTGGTAAATCGGATACTGCAACCAAAGAAAAAGTAGCTCTAGTCTAGTGTGTGTGTGTGTGTGTGTGTGTGTGTGTGTGTGTGTGTGTGTGTGTGTGTGTGTGTGTGTGTGTGTGTGTGTGTCCAGCCTTACCGTCTGCTACCTCAAGCTGAGCCTTGGCCATGATGCTGCCTGCTACAGTGAGGGCCTGGCAGATATAATACCCTGCGTCTGAGCGCTGCACAGATGAAATGGTCAACTCTCCAGTCATGGACACAGAAACACGGCTTTCTCCCTGAGTTGGCTCGTTGGGAAACAGAAGATCCTACAGGGAGAGGAAATGGCAAGCAAAGTCAATAAAATGGGATGGCATACTTGCTTGGTGATCCAAAGGTATAAAATCCATGAACATCAATTGTCTTTCTTAGTGGCATGCATATTTTCCATCTGAATATGAACATTGTTCTAGAAACATTCTTCCTCTGGTTTAACCACTATCTTTGTTTTATCTTAAAACAAGTGGCACATTTCAGACCCTTTTTTTTCTTTAACAACATTTGACCCTAATAAACATAACACATCTTTTAGCAGATGACACCTATTTATATCTTTATATCTTCCTCACACTTTTGGCTAGTCAGAGTAAAATGAATAGTCCATTTTACTATTTATTCTGGCTTGGTTTCACAGAGCACGAATAAAAGCCGAATACAAACAATACTATTGCTGAATGGTGTATTAGATACTAGGGCTCCAGAAGTATTTTTCATTGGTCAGAAATGCTGTGCTGAGGAATGTTAAAACGGAAAACATCAAGCACAGAGAAAAACGCAACTGAGTAATATGGAGTGGAACGCACGGATGATTAGTATGGCGTTTCACATTTAAAAAAGGTATTAGAATAAACATCCATGGTTAATGCTTTGGGTCTTCCAATTAAATACGGGCTGCATCAGAAACATTTGTTTTAGTTCACTTCCAAAATGAAGGTTAGGGTTAGGTTGAACTAAATGTTTGCTTGTAAATGAGGTCATAAAGAACTCTAAAGAATCATGAAACACTATCAAGTGTTGATTGCCTTAACATTTGATTAGTGGGGAACACATATTTTAACTTGCATATTTACCTTGCACAAATGACTTTAAAGAAATGTCTTTCATTTTCTTACATTTTACAACAATAATGTGCATTTCAGCTAGGAAAGTGGGTCAATGCCTCTTTCCTTTTAGGTCTGAATGGCAGTTTACCCTCAGAGTCATAATCCTGCTTTAATAACCTGCAGTCATAGTCATGAAATTGAGGCATCAGCGTTGTCCGTTTCTGCACCCCAAGCAGACAAGCTGATGGGCAGGAAAGGACATTAGCCTGCTTTCATTATGTCTAATGACTCTAATGCTTCACATGACATTGTTACTTGCTAAGTGAATTTGTCGGTCAGACTGGTGTAGATTGGTGATAAATGACCACTTCATTATCTGTATATGGAACATAACCACATTGCGCTGTCCCCTGATATGATCCTTTTAGTCTCGCCATTTTTTAATATATACGCTTCTTTAAACTGGTTGCTGCTGCAGAATTTGTGTCCGTAAGCTCTCCAGTCACATTTTTCAAAATCAGCATCCTCACCTGGCTACCCTCTTGTTGCCAGAAGACAGTCGGCTGAGGTTTGCCCCTGGTCTCGCAAGGAAAGGTAGCGGTTCGTCCCTGCGCTACAATCTGGTCCCGGGGTCTCACCACAAACTGGGGTGCCTCTGAGGTTAAAAGGTAGAGCAAACCATAACATATAGCAACACATACTTCAAATCAGAGTGAAAGGAAATGCTTGGAGTGAAGATCCAGCTGCAATCTAAAAGGGTCATGCATTTGTTATTACTTTACTATTTCTTGACTACGCCAATCATACAAGCCATTCATCCAGCTGCCAGAATATCAGAATGAATGATATCAACTAATTAGCAAGTGGCCTTCTCAATTCCAGTTTTTGAATTAGGGCATATCAATCGGACTGAACCTGGACCCCTTGAAAGAAAGTGAGGTGGTAAATCCGTTGGACGTCACGGGTTGATAGAACCAATGTAGATGTGCGTGTCCAATATAAGTTGGATGAAAGTGTCCGTGGAATGCCACAACAGTCCATGCATACATGTGTGTGATCAGAGAGAGAAAGAGAGCAATGCATGCACAATGGGATCAGCCCTTACTTACCGACGGGGCGAGCTGATGACACAACAATGGTGTGGGTGAGATTAACACAGAGAGAAGGACAGCAGAGGAGTAGACCAGAGGGACAGAAAAAAAAGAATGAAAATCAGAAATGAATGAGATGGAGTTGGGTTTTCCATCCATGAAATTCAGGGGGGGGGGGGGGAGGGGGAGGGTGGAGCTCAGTCACCGAAAGCAGGAGATGGCATGGGCCTCAGGGGATAATGGCACCTTGGCAACGTTATGGGGAGGAAGGGTGAAACCATTGCCAACAACCACTGAACAAATTTACCCGGAGCACTTATGTTGCAAGAATAGCACATTCACACAGTAGACACATATCATGTAAATGAAACAAACCTTTGAAAATGGCTGATTTGATTAATTGGAAATCATACTGACTGATTGTCAGAACATCCGCCAAGTAAGAGTTTAAACAGCTTGTGGAAATATATCGACACGAACACCTCAAGTGACGCATTTGATTTGGTCTATTCCTTTGAGTTGTAATAGATCATTTCATTGGAACATTTCTCATGTCTTTCTGGAAATATCCAGTCCAGTGTATACTGTCTTAAAGCAGCTATTTATTTCTAATTACATTTTACCCAAGCACAAGCACAAATATAGCTTTCTTTCTCTTGCCAAACCCGGTTCTGCAAAGCTGTCATTTCTCAAAATGTGCCTTTTTTTCAGTGGAAAATCTGATATTTAATTACCCAAAACTGCTTCCATGATAGCGGCTCCGCAAGGGCTTTGTGAGAAACTGTGCTGCCTTATGTACTGTAGGGTCTAGCTTGATTTTTGTGGGTACAATCCTAGCTCTTTTGGGGTCTTTTCAGGCAATAAAACAATTCATGCATGAATGACAATCAAATTTATAAAGTATAAAGTAATAAAAAAGATATTAAATGTTATGAGAACTGCAATGTAATGTGTATATGATGATTCATAGTGTACTTATCCAATAATATTTTAGGTTTTGGTTCCTAGTGAAGTGTTGCGTGTCTCAAATGATATGAACATTTATTTTTAATGTACTCCAAATGTATGCCATGAGCACAAAGCAGTGATTTGCCAAGTAGCAATATATTTTTGTTATTACAATATCAACCTTTTATTATGAAAAAGCTTTCCTCGCATTGATAAATATGGAGCGAGGGGGTTGTTTTGAGGATGAGCCCCCCTGGAGAAGTTATAACAGTTCACTTAAAAGCTGGTTAGATTGTTCATATCTAGAGCCTGGCTGGAGATCTGGAGCAATCAGCGCCGCTATATGAAAGAAAAGCTGAGGCTGGGCCGAGAGTTTCAGCAGGGGGGCAAATAACGCTCGTAAAGTGGGCAATAAATGGCTGATAGTTCTGCGGGCTGCTTTGGGAGACACAAAAATATAAGGGATGGGTTATGAGCTTTGCTTCGAGAGGGTCCAAAAGCAGTTACCCACCTCTGATGGTCAGGTAGGCAGAGGCCTCCACTTTACCAACACGGTTCTCTGCGAGGCAGGTGAACGTGCCCTGATCACTGACGGATGCTTTCTTTATCTTCAGCAGGAGGTCTTCCTTTTCATATCGGATGTCGTACCTGTAGAGAGTGACAAGAAGTCAAGTGACGCCTCAGATTGATTTTCAAACACGGGAAGATCAGTGACAATTACGCTCATCAAAAACGCTCTTTCCCATAAAGTAAATACAAACACAGCAATTGAATCAAGGTTGTGTTTACTTGTGTGATGTTTACGATTGGAAGCTTTTGTAGGTACTGTCATTTTTTCATAGACTAAAAGCAGACTTTCTGAGATAATGAAGACTCCCCGCTGCACACACTCTGCCATACAAGCAGAAAAAAAGGGCTGGGCAATTATGCTGAGATGAAGGCGAGGCAAAATGAAAGGTGCTTTCAGCTGGAACCCTGACTGTTCCACTATTTCAATATTTATACAGACGAGCCTCCTACTGTGGTGTGGGCTGTGCAGTGGGCTACATAGTGTGTGGAAGAGAGCAAGCAAAACAGAGGAAGGGGGGGAGACGGAGGATAGACAAACAGTCTGAGAATAAGGGAGTGGCCCAGTCTGACAAACTGAATATGATGAATGAGCCGAGCAGTAAGAAATGACTAATTCATAGATATATTCCATGCATCAGTGTGCATCTGCCGGTGCACCATACTGCAAGGCAGCAGTGGCGCAGTTAGAGTGAGAGAAACATCTCAGCTACCAGAGTGTAGATAAGCGCCTTAGAGGGGCTACAGACACAGAGAGCAGAAGAGCAAGGAGTCAGGCTCTCCCTCTCTGGGGCCACTTTTGGCGTGAGAGATCCTGTGAAATTGTCTAGCCAGCCATACTGATTCAGAGACGGGAGACAAGTCAGGCAGAGACAAGTTGCAAGGGGTGAGAAAAAGTCACATTTTGAAATAGATGTTTCAGAGGGTGTGGGCAGAATATCGATGGGGGAGTTGTTTGGTCTGTCCAGAGTGTGCAGAGGACTCCATTCACGGCACATCCCTGACCCAGATTCAGCCTTCCCAGGAGAGTGATGGGTTCACGAAAAAAGAAAGAAAGAAGTGGAAGGAGGGAAGTGAGGCGAGGCAGGTCTGAAAGTAGGACATGTTTCTGGAGTCAAGGGGTAGCGAGGTAGAGGGCACAACACAGGTGGGCAGACAGGGAGATGGGCAGTGACTATGGTCTACCTCACAATTTATTCTCAGAGGAGAGTTTATTATTGTGCTTAGGTAGAACTGCAGCCATAACTTGATAAACAAAATCAAAAAAAGGGGTCAAAACTTGATAATCAAAGAATTGTGACGGTTGTTTTTGAACCCCCTATTTTTTGCTTTTCTCAGTTGTTGCATCATATTCAACTTAATCTCTTTGAGTTCTGTATTCACAAAACACATCATTTAAAGAGATGACCTTGGAGAGACATTTTTCACTTTGTGTGACATGTTATAGTCCAAACATGCAATCCAACAAATAGGTGACAGATAGTAGATTATACAAATAATCTTGAATTGCAATTACAAGGTAGTAATGGCTTGAACCAGGTAATACACTTGAAGCATCAGTGAAGATTTTTAGTGGATGACATTTTTAGCAGTCCTTTAAAGTAAACATTGATTTGCCTCACATGGTTTTCAGTATCATTTGTGCGCCAGCTGAAACTCTTGCATTGATTTACTTGATGCTTGATTTACTAAATATCAATTCCAGGAGTAATTGAATACATATCCAACAACATATTAGTTAATTATATATATACATGGTTAATTATATAAACATAATTAATTTGAGCTGGCACATTTCCATCAATCAAATGCAGGAGAACGGTTCCAAGCGATGAATGAACCAGTCATGCAGATTATAAGACCATATGGAAATGCACTGCTATAGTATTATACCCTATACCAAGTCTGATTTAATGTGAAATTAAATTACGCATCTTAATTAGGGTTCTTACAATTAGACAAGCTTTATCCAGGTAATTTCAAACGTAATAGGATTCACATATGTCTATAAGGAGTTTGCATAGCTACAAAGTGAATTACAAAGGACACTGTTTTTCCAATGACGTGTCTGAAATTGCCATGTGAATAGTCACGTTTCTAACATTTAGTCCAGCTAAAATGTCCTTTTTGCAGTATGAAATAATCTCTATGTTTTCTCAAGGTATTGTTCATTCCTTTATCAGATGGAAGAACAATGGTCTTAAACTTGTACTTAAACCTAGCGAAGGAAGGAAATAAAAGGCTTTGATGGATGGCCAGATTGCATAAGGAGACAAACTGTAATTAAAAGTGTAAAGCGCTGAGCAGTACAAATTAAAGCCCACATGACAGGCTAATAATGACTTTAAAAAATAAGTGCTCTAATGGGATTGCGAGGCAATTAACATGCGCTCATGGGTACACGAGGGTGAACCAAACCACACGCCTTTAAATATGATGCAATTAAATACAACACAGAAACAACAATAAAAGGACATTTTAAACTTCAGCTAGGTACTTTTCCTTGAATTATGGGATTTCTTTATTTGATTAGCTCTTATGTGTCGAACTCTCTGCATGTTCTCATCTCTCATGTATGTACACATAAAGTACAGTAGTATTTAAAAGGACCAATTAGTCATAAGCAACCAATGGACATACTTGAATCTTAGCATGGTATACCAAACTGCAAAACATGAGATTAAAGCAGGGTCCAATCGTATAGAAGTCTATGAGAAAATGACCCTACTCCTCAGATGATTCTTTACCTCAGTAAACATTTTCCTACTGAGTGTATACGTCTCAATTGCTAGTTTTAAGTCTTCTTCAATAAAGCAATATGTTCTTTTTGTAAATCATGTCATTTTTAGAGTGAAATAGACACTTAAGCAGGTGTGAGTATCAGTAATCTTTGAAAAATGTTTACACATATTAACAATACCGCAATGATAATGGAAACCATAATTAAATTGGTGTGTATATGCTTCATCTCTCTTGTTTATACAGCAAATACTAAGATTCTCTGCAGCAAATGAATGATGTTTTGCCATAGTGATGAAAGTCTTCTATTAATAAAATATTAGTCTCCAGTGAGAGTCATTAGCGCTGCTTCAGCATTTATACATTTTGACTTTTATTGCTTAAACATATGCACACAAACATGCATGCATCACAATCCACATTCACACGCATCCTCTTTACCTGCCGCGGGGAATTTCCACGTCCTCCTTTTTCCAGCGCAGAGTGGGAGGTGGGTCACCGCGAACCTGACATCTGAACTCTACAGCCTCGTCAACTAAGACTACCTGGTTCACAGGTCGTTGCACAAACACGGGCCTTTCTGGATGTGGGCAGAAAACACAACATAAATGCTAAATATACTTCTGACAGAGTGTTAAATACTGTATGTGCTCGTGGGAAATTCCTTGGAAAGAAACGTGTTTTATTCCTTTTTGAACCAAGCTAAAAAGTTCTTACCAAACACAGAGAGCTGAGCTTTTTCACTCTCTCTTTCCCCGACCATGTTTGCCGCCACACACACATATATCCCCACATCACTCTTCTTTGTATTTGAAATGGTCAGCTTTCCTCCTCGCACCTAACAAAAAATAAAATGTACTTGCAATGAACCAGTTCAATACAAAGTGCTTTCCTTTGTAGTAGCCTAACAAGTAAATCACTGAGTATGTCATTCAGAAAACAAGGGTCTTGTAAAAGGCAGGAGAGAGCTCCCTGGGGAGAAACTCACCGTGATCCTGTCATCTTTGAGGTCAAGACGAGTTTTATCTTTCCTCCAGAAGGTGGTGGGTTCAGGGTGCCCTCGTGGAGACTGACACTCGAGAATGGCCGTCTCCCCGACCGCCACCACCACATCCTGTGGGTTCTGCCTGAAGTCGTCGCGTAACACTACGAGACAAAGCAAAGGGAGAAGGTTTATTGGTGCTCTAACTGTAGCAAAGGCTCACTCGGTTGATTAGTTTGAAATATCCTCAGATTATGTGAAGCAGGAAGCTTCTCTGAGACTGAGCTGTCTTGGGCTTACTGACCTCCACCACCTTTTCTCAACGGACCCTCAGCAATCTCTCTGTCTTTAATAACACAGCCGTCCCCCCTGAGGCTATGAGCACACGTTCTTGTTTGATCTCAGCAGCTAAATGTAAGAGCGATCGAAGCCAGGTAAGATTAACGGTACAATATACGTGGAAGAAAAACAAATCTAGCAGAAGAGAAAGATAAAAAAAGGAAAGTTAAACTTTAGAAGCAATGCAAAAGAGGGATATCTAGAACAATAAGTCGGATCATGCATAAAAATGATTCTCAAATATCCTGACATCCCAGATTTTTGGATTGGACAATTAGAAAACTGATACTGTTCTGAAGTGCATTATAACAAGAAGAGACTACAGGCTAAAACATACTTTTTCCATTGGTAAATTCAAAAGTCTGGGCTAATTTGGTTCCATAACATGTGGTGTTTCGTTGACTACAATTGACTATTTGCATCTTAGATTGCTCCTAAATTCACCAAAATAAGCATTACTGTAGATAATGCCTAGTTTGCAAATGTAAACATACAATTTCAGAAAACTTGTATTTCTTTTGCTTATTTACCTTTGTGTGTCTTAAAATGAATGCAATTATATTATAAGCTCAAAATATTTCCTTGTCTTCAGCTTCTTCATCTTCACCTCAGTAGCACTTATATACTGTACATCAAATGTTCCACTTTCATTCCTACCTATATTCCGATGGTTCTTACTAAGTGGTTGGATCAGATATCATTCATATAGTCAGCAATATATCTAACATGATGAAAAATGTATATGTTTTATGATTGTTGACATTATTTTTGTGACATATTGAGCAAAAAAAAAGACAAAATTCCTCTGAAAAAAACCTGTAAGGACTCTAATACTTAATGTAATGTAATACTGTATGTAAACAAAGGATCTGTAACCTGGCTTTATTGAATGTTCAGATTTCTAAAACGGAATGTTTGCAAATCAGCACATATTTAATATTTAAACATAAGATTTCAGCTGCAATATAGGCTTATTCCCCTGTAGTGTTTGCACGTAAAACACCAGCGCTTGTATTTGGCAGCAATGATGAAAACTATGAACTGAAGCTTCTGCTAGAAGAAACCGTACGGTGTCCATAATGGAACAGGTGCATCCTCTTGGGAGTATGATTGAGCTTAGTTCATTAAAGTTATAGTGTCTTGTGTACACAAGTGCAGAAGAAAGTATAAAGCTACTGGCCTTGAGATTGTGCTGGAAGGAAAGTCATAGGGTTACCAAATCATTAAAATGTATCCTCTGGGAACCTGGAATAGCCACAGAGAATTTTGCAACATTACATTATAAATGCAATGCAATAATCAATACAATCTACTCTGCAGTATCAAAAGCTGCACCGTGGGCTCTATCCCGTTTTCAAAGTTTAAATCTGAAACCTTGGATAAAAGCAGCAGTTTAAAGTTGTGTAGCAGGCACAGGGTCAGACCTTGGTTACTTGAATGAGCTGCAATACTGCCTGCGCAAATTGGAAGAAAAAGCAGGGATATTGACTGAATCACTCCTTCATGTAGCTTTATGAAATGACTATGGCACAGGTGCAGGCTCTCATTTAGGACCAAGGTTACAAATTGTTTCAAAATATCACATTTACAACATCAAATGTTCCTGTTGGAGGTTCATACTGTCGTTTATTTTTGAAAAATAAACTGCACGTTTCATACTTTACTGCAGAAGAATCAATATAAGGGGTGCAACTTCTCTAGAGTACTAAAAAAGAGCCAAGTATTATGACAGCTTCCCTGAAATACAGCTGGTGAAATCTGCCAAAACATTCCCTTTTATTATCTGGAACATACACACCTTTTTGTCATTACAATTCCATTTATAAAACTCTATTTTTGCATTCTTCCACTGTTGGACAAGTGTTTTAATTTTTCAACGGCAGGAATGTCTGTACTTGTATGCTCAAAGGAGCGAGGACATCAAGAATTGTCAAGCAATGCCTAGAAAAGACATACTTTTGCAATGTGAGGTATGAGCTAGCTGCTGATAAGTTAAAAGGTCAAACCTTCAAAACTTCCTAATTCTGTCATAACTGTTATCCCACATATCAATTCAAAGGCTACTTCTTTAACAGGAACGACTGTACTGTGAGCCGTCACTGGAATCATGTTTAAAAATAGAGATTAAGATCCTGCAATGAGTTGTTCCCGCTTTGCATTAATAACTCATGACATGTTGTTTTTGTTAAAAGCCTTACTGCAGGCCAATTTTGTACCTTGGGTGACAACCATTAAACTAAACTATGTAAAAATAAAAGAACATTCTTGAGAAGAATTAAAATATGTGCCAAGAAAATGAATAATGAATGAATATCGTGTCATTTTGGATTACAGATATAAAGAATGAAAAAATAAATAAACGTACTTATAATTCACACTGAGATGTAGATAACAGGTTAAGCAATTTTCTCTTTTTAATTATCCAATTTATTTACACCGGATTGTAAAATATAGACAGTGTTGTGACTTGTTTTTAAATGCCAAATCTAGATCAAATGCATGGTGCTAGCTAAAACTTAATGACAGTTTGCAAAACTCAGAGCAGCATAGAGCAAGAACACCGGCTGGGTGCTCAGTTTGCTTTTCATTCTCATTACAGCCATAAGCTGATATACTGTAGCACCAATTCCAAGTCCCAGAGGACACCTCTAGTGAAAACGAAAATCAGGAAGGAGCCAAGGACCCTAAGGCCCAGCTGTCAATCACATCCAGTCCCTGCGGAAGTAAATGCGTCTCAGTTGCAGACGCTACTTTGGCACAGACATATGCCTGGCTGGCTGTCACATGGTACGGTACGCTTAGTGACCCATTCCATACACAAAACACTCATCGAGTCACATAGCTACCTTCCTGTTCCTGTGTTGTCACATTAAAGACACTACAGTAACAGCCAGGCTTGTCCCAAGAGACAGTGAAGCCAAGACACTCACAGAGGAAAACACTGATCATTCGAGACAAGAGAAAACCCAATTACACAAAAGAAAGGCCGATAATTGGCTTGGTGTCAATTTAAATTGTGCTGAAGGTCTAAACCCTAGCTATGGCTGGGCGATTTGGAGAAAATCAATCAATTTTCTTTTTCTTTAATATTGATGTTGTGATGATATTTTAGAATTGACTAATGGTGATTTTACATAAAATATGTACAGGAGATTGACGCTAATTGGACACATTTATTGTCCCCGTTTTCCTTACGGGGACAGTAAAGTATATCGTAAATGATGCCGTGAAAAAAAAATATGTTTGAGAACAATCATCAGTGATGTGGATATAATGACTAATTGTGTAAAGGTTAGAAATAGAAAAGCGTGGTAAGTTTAGAAAAGGACATCAGTTTAATGTGAGATAGCCCTCAAAGCCACCAAAAGACACTTATCCCATATGACGATATCCAAAATCTAAGACATTACCCATAATCCATATCACAATATTGTCATAACATCACTATATTGCCCAGCCTTAATCTTTTGCTGTGAAGAAACACAAATATGTTACCTGCTATTCGTATATATGTTCAAGGTCTCAGACATTTGCAAATTGTTCTACCTCACATACCCAAATTCTGTCATTTTCCTGCATGGTTTATTTATTATTCCAATTTTGAGGATATTCCCAATTTGCAGTTCACCCAAAAAAGCATAAAATAGGGTTTTTATTTGTTTCATGATTGATGGTGTACATAATAAATCCTGGCTAAATAAATTGGAAGTGACTTACTAATTATATACAATCGCTTGGTAATAGGCCACTGCAAATTTGAAAGGGTGTGGGGGCGGGGACTTATTTCAAATACATAAATAGTGTGGGCTCTGTGGTTGGGATTTATTCACCCCAGACATTACACA
Organism: Trematomus bernacchii; assembly: GCF_902827165.1. Taxonomy (NCBI): domain Eukaryota; kingdom Metazoa; phylum Chordata; class Actinopteri; order Perciformes; family Nototheniidae; genus Trematomus; species Trematomus bernacchii. Next base: position 3,580,273 of record NW_022987513.1, read on the forward strand.
TTCTCCCCACTGCACTGACAGCTACCCCTCCCCCCAAAACACAGCTGTAGGTGTCTTCCTCTCCTCTGCAGGTTTCTCTAGGTGCTGTTCATCACAGCATGTGAGACGTAGGTTCTGAAATGCTGAGTCCTCGTGGAGGCAGCACCCAAGTGTAGTCTGTTGTCGGCTGGTAATTATTTCAGATTGCGCGGACCGCCACCACTGCCTAATGTTGTCTGATTGAGTACTGCTCAAATATTCAAACACGCCATTCAGGAGGCTCACACGTTTACCAGTTTTCATTGATCAAATCAGAAGGAGAATGATTTGAAAATGGGTTTCATTTCATGGCACAATAGGCGGTAAAATAATGTGACAAGGTGGAATACAAGGAACTATACAGGGACTCATTATATGATTAATAAGAGAGAGGGGGTTGTGTGCATTTTGTTAGATATTCCATCTAAGCATCCTGATTTCTTGGCACCCTCTTCAGAAGCACTCTACAGCTGCATTTCATTTCAGCATTTCACCAGCAGATTCATGAAGATCCTACTTGATGCATGTTGCTGAGCTCCGTGAATCATACAAATGTGTATATATCAATAAGTAACAAATACATGGATTTAGAGCAGCCTCTTTATTCCTATGTAGTAGGTGTTGTTTCAAAAATATTGCAGCACATTTATCAGACAACACATTTATTATCTTGCACCGTACACTTTATGTCTCATGAATTCTTCAAGCTTGCATATATTTACTGCATTGCCTCTCTTCAAGGACGCATTTCAGAGATGCTGAGTGTTATGAGAGGCTGTATTGTGGGTGAATATTCATCCTGTTAAAGGGGCCCTATTATGCTCATTTTCAGGTTATGTATGTATCTTATATAATTGTGTGCCTCTACTGGGACATGTTTCCATGCGTTTATGTTCTAAAAGGTCTTCATTTCTCTCATAGTGCCTGTGCTGCAGCACCTCTTTTCACCCTCTGTCTGAAACCAGAGCCCAGTCTGCTCTGATTGGTTAGCTGACCAGCTCTGTTTTAATTTGTAAAACGTTTAAAAATGTAACGCCCCTTAGCCTATCACGTACATACAATGTGTTGGGGCGCTACCCAATTGAAGTGCGAGTGTTACATAGTGATGTCGAATGGAGGCGTTTCCGGCACAGAGGGACAAGTGTGTTGGAGAGAAACTCCCTTTGGAGTGACCTTTGGGATTTTAGCCTTTGCTGACCATGTACACAAACCTATATAGCACACTACCGGAAAGGGAAAACCCCAAATAGCACGATAGGGCCCCTTTAATAACTGTGTTATCTAGACAGGTGTAAGATTTAGTAGGATACTTGCGTCTGATGCTGCTACATGTATAACTGCTCTGTTTATGAAAGAGGAAACCGTAATGCTAGCCAAAGCTTTCACAATGAGATTTGAAGAATTTGTCATATTTAATGAGAGTGATGACAGTTTCCGCTGATGAATGTCTTTTCTTAGCTTATTTGGGTCGCTAAAACAGTACTGTCATAAGAATAAGGTATCTCTCGTCACTGTGTTGTGTCATTGATCCACTTCGACAAACTTTGCTAAACAATTCATGAACATTTGTAATCCAAATTACAAGTCACTAAAATCTTCTGTATGGACTTGGCGTTAACACGATATGGTCTATAAGCAAGAAAATGAAGTAACAACCCCTTGTTATGTTTTAGTCTCCCTGTCATGGCAGTGCTGTGCTGTTATGTCTGCCAGTTGGACTGTGGTTCCACTTCTTTAGCCTGGAGTGAATGGAATGCCATGGAATTTGGTACAGACACGGTCATGACATGATCTCTATTTTTCCCTCAGTGCCTGTCACCCACAATATCTTTGTTTTAAGCCAGGCTAGTGGCATGGCTCTGTGGATGTCTGTTGGTCACTCCATGACTTTTGTCCAGACTTAATATCTCTCCAACATGTCAACTGTTCCCCCTAGATAGAGGATCCAATTGAATAGTGTTTTTGTTTTTTTAGTGACATATGTTGCAAAATTATTGGATGGACTATTGGATGGAATATGGTATGCTAGTCCTCCTGAATTGTAATAACCCCACAACCACACCATCACTTGGTCAATACTTTGATTACTACAAAAGCAAAATGTCCATCATGCTCAGCTGCATTCTGTGTTTAGTGCTAATTAGCAAATGTAAGCATGCTAACGCGCTAAACTAAGATGTGTTAGCATCTGGCTCAAAGTGTCAATTATGTCAGCCTTACAGAGCAGCAAGCATGGCTGTTAACTCTTAGGTGTGTTATTATTTAATTCATTTTTTTTAGGCAAGTGGCTCAAGTTTGACTGTTTAGGGTTTCCTGATATCACCCAGGTTTCTAAATTGTATCCCTATGTTAATGTCTTCCTACAATTTGTCAATCGTTGCAATAAAATGGCCGTATCACAGGAATGCTGGTGGCATTAGTAACTAGTAATGATAATAAAGGTAAACTATTTGGGCCAAATGCCAAACAATAGGCCAATGATAACTAAACAATCAATTAACCATACAACATGTTGATGTGTAACACAAATAATAAAAAAACAAAAACATTTATGTTCAGGCCTTTGTAATGAAACAGGAGATATTAAGATGCAAACTCTGATGTGATTATGGAGTTGAATGTGTGAATCCTCTATGACCTCTTAATTCATCATAAATTAAGTCAGTACAGAGCAATAATTAATTGAAATAGACATACATTCGCTTCATAATTGAAAAAGGGAAATAAACAAGGTGTGACAGACAGATGGTGACCAACTTATACCCTAATTAACCCATGCAGCAATTTGTTATTTATTTTAGTGATCTGCTTGTGCATGCTAGTGTTTGTCCATGCGTGCAGGCTGGTGTTCCAGCATGGGAATATATATGTAACCCCACCCAGTAGAAAATTGTTTTGGTAGTACTGTGAAGCAACACTGCAGAGGCAAAAAGAAACAGAATTGTATATGAGGAACGATGAAGACACTAACACCTTGTGAGTCGTTGCGTGTAACAGATGGCTGGATTCCATTCGGGAATCACAGATGCAATAAAGAATGTATGTGCTGCATGTGGACAAAGCTCGGCTCAGAGCTGGTTAGAAAAAGCAACCAGGTTTTTGTCTTTTATATACTTATATTTATCTTATATGAGCCTAGCGTTGGGTACTGCGATGCAAAAATCACAATATTAGTGTTGTAAAGCTTTACACAGTTTGTGATCCAGTGTCCGAAAATGCATTACAACAGCTAAGTGATTCCTTATGACAGTGGTCTGCTAAATTGTGGTTTGGAGTTTGCTGAAGATTCTTTTTGAACACTATAGCCTGTAGGGGTGTGTCACTTTCTCAACAGCGGTCAAGGATGTCCCATATCTGTCACATGCATAAAATGCACACTGACGCATAAACACACTTGCATAAACCAAAAAAAAAACAGCTGCCCTGTTCTTATATCGTAAACTTTGCTGATGACAACAACATATCACCGCTGCTCAAGAGTCAGACACAGAGAGCAAGACAGATCTGCAGACACAAAATCGGGGAGAGCGGGGGAGGATGAATCTGGAGTCGAGAGGGCTATTTACACTGGGGATTTATTTTTGAATAAATAAACAACTTAACATGTCTGTGCCCTGAAAAAGTCATCAGCAATCAGTCAGGACTGGGATCAGCGGGGAGATGGGGAGCGTTTACACAATGTCCCCCGAGGCTACGAGCCCAGCGCTGACGTTCATTACCTATTATAATCCTTCCTTCCCAGCAGCAGGCCACAACATGAGTACATCAAAGAGCATTTTCACAGAAAGAATATGCCAACCAACCTTTCAATTGTTGGTAGGGTATGTTATCCAGACAATATGGTTTTGGAGAAAAACACAAGGGCAGCAAATCAATATTGGCTTGGAAAGCAGGGTACATTGAATGATTTCAGTAATATAAGTCTCATTATGCTAACTCAATGGTTGTAGGGTACAATTCCAAACTCTTGTTTGCATTATCGGTCAGTGCTTGCGTGAGTGTTTGGGTAGAAATGTCTCTTATTTTATTCACAAATCAAGGATTGGTACCGCAGACGGACCAAATGTGACCCCAGTTCATTTCCATTTTTAAAACCAAGCATGAGTCTGATCTACAAGCGTGAGATCAAAAGTTCCATGGTGACCAAAGTCGGCAGTTTCCAAAATTATAAGCAGGCGGATAGAAAGCCTAGCAATGCTTCACTTTTTTGGCATCATTAGTGTCGAGTCCAATTAGCGTCAATGTGAATGTTGGAAATAAATGCGGAGTGAAAGTGAGCACGCCTCTGGCTGCAGAAAATTTAGTTTTAGATACAATTTATTTATTTCGATGAACTCTGAATGTTGTTTTTCCCAATTTTCCTTTAGAATTATTATCTTTATCTTTGGTCTAAAAACAAGCACATGGCCTTTACTTTTTACCCTTTTAACAACATTAGTAACACACACAACCATAGGGCCCATTTTTGGAATATCTTACTCTTTCCAAGAGAAATTCAAATTATGAATTTACACTTTAGGAGGACTAAAACATATCTGTTATGCATTATTTGGCCTTTGAGTTAGGAGCCAGTCAACCACCATGAAGGGTTAAGAATAAACGCCCCACCATTGTCATGTTTAATTAACCTCCAATCTTCTGTCATGTAATGTAAATTGAAGTTGTGGATGGTATAGAAGGAGGGTTCTCCCTTCCCCCCCTCCCTTCCATCACATCTCCGTTCCCTCATCTCTCACTTGCCATGCCTCTAGTTACAGTAACAGCATTCCCTCAGACCACATTTCCACATCTATAATTAATTACCCCTGTCTCCACGCATTTCTTCAACAGAACACATTCCTCTATCTCTCAGACTAACCTTTTGTAGATCTGCCTGCTCCCCCTACTATCTTATCTACTTACAGCATGGCAATATGAAATCGTTTTTACCTGACCTAAGTTCATGGTTTTGCAGTTAAAAATGCTAAATTCCTCATTATTTGTAATGTTGTTTTTCTATTTTCTTGAGTATTGAAAAGAACATTTCCCAAATCTGATTATGCCGGGAGGCACTTATGACCCGTTCATAAACCTGGACGCTGTTCTGGTTCTTATTGGATGACGATGAAGAAAACGGAGGGAAAATAAAAGGGATAAAGCAAAATATAGAAAAAGACAATCATATTATTTCTCATCCAAGACCATGGATATCATAGACCCCTTGCAGCAATATTGCGGAGATGCACAGCATGAGCTGGAAAATGAGTCAGGGATCAGAATCTAGCCTTTTATCCGCCTTGTTTCACTAAAGCAACGGTCACCCAGAGAGAGAGCTTTCTTACATGCACTCGTCTTCTCTAACCGAAATTATGCACACTGCTGTGTTTCACAGTCATCCTCATCTTCATCACTACAACAGAAAGATCTGGATGAATAGAGCCAGATAAATGTGTTTGCTTGCAGATCTTTTAGGCCTACAATTTACTACACATTTCCTATAATTCTCTATGGCATATATAATATTTCCCTATTGCCTTGACCTTTTTGGAAAGTAATGCAAGAAAGTGAACGCAAAAGAATGGTCTGCGATAATCTGTGCGTCTGCACCATCCAGCATGATCAAACACATCTGATGGCCACCAAAGATGGTGCTAAGCTGTGTTTACCACAACATTCTGGTTATACCCTTCTCTGCACGGGTACATACAGATGGCCCACAATATGTGCATGTTTGGATAGTATATAGATACGTGTGAATGCTTTCGAATAAATGCTTGGAGCTGTGAAGCAGGGCCCTGCACCCCCACGACTGCTGGCATTCGGCACAATAGAAAACTAATTAATATGGTAATGACATGCTGCCACGTCATCTGATAATGTATGGTACGCTTTGTTTGCACTGATTTGACCTTTGATCTCTAAATGGGAAAATGAACTGAAATGATCAAATGTGAGTGTGCTACACAGGGTTCATGTGACCTGAGGTGATGCTGCTCACAGGCATTTGTAATTCCTCAACCCCAGAAAAATCCACCATGTTATCCACAGTATTGACATAGACTGGTATCAGGAACGGTCAACTTTTCACAGTTTAAAGAATTTGATAAATATATATTGTTCTATATTTTTTATTTTAACAAAGATTTGATTTGAGTTTGACCAAATATGTACGTAGTCGGATATTATACAAGACGTGTTCAAATTTCTCTGCAATTTCCTGTTACTATTGATAGGTCGATGAAATGGAATGCTTCTTCTTTAACTTCAATTGGATGACAAAAATAATATTCAATAATAACAATGTTTTTTCTTTCTGGATAAACATTTATGACTATGCAAATCTGATCGGGTAAGCTCTTGGCTTAGCATGTTTACATTGAAACGGATGCACCAAATAAATGTAAGATGTAGTCAATTCCCTCAGACTTATAGTGTTTCCCCTTTCATACAGAATTGACTACAACCACACTTCCTGGAGTAGGAACAACGTTTTTTTGTATCTCTTTGGAACCTCTGTTTGACTGCTGCTAACATAACAGCTAACAGCTAACAAAAGCTTCCTTCCTGTTGTTTTCAACACAGATTTGTTGTAAGGAAAAATAAGTTGTGATGAAAGTAAGTATACTGCATCCCAAAAAGTATTTTGTATTGTCCGGACAAGGTGAGTGATAACTCAAGCCAGTCATTGGCGGTATCCGCTGTACTGTAGCAAAACCAGAAACACTGTTTTTATCTAATTTTGGCACCAACTTGGTATGGGAGTATGAGTTCTCATGAAATCCCTATGTGTTATTAACCCTATAAGCTCCTCCCATCTCTACCCCAGCCCCCCTCACCGATGCTCCACTGAGCAGCTTAGAAGATGATTCACCCCAAATCTCTGTTAATCACATCTATGCACACCCCCTGGTACACCCAGGGTCACCCAGTACAGATCATGTTCATACATGGGGAGCAGCTGTTGGTGGATGAGGCTGACCTGCTGCTCAATAACACCTTACCAGGAGCTCTTCCTACCCCTTTTATCACATAAAGAGTCTAAGTAGATTAAAATATGCCATCTATCAGAAGAAAGACTGTGGTGCCACTTCAGAAAATGGCATACATTTTTTATATATGACATTTCCATAGATGGATAGGTATGGAAAATCAGTCCAATCTCCCAGTGATCGCCCATCATGGGGTGATCAGTCTCCGCTGAGAGAGCACGTCGTTCCCCGTGTGAACACACACATGCATATTCATGCGCTCGCTGGTGAAGGTACAGGGACACACACAGAGGGAGGTACATGTGCAAACACAATCGCACACAGCATCTCTTTCTCTCTGTGTGCCACAGAGAGAAGATAAAACTGCTCAATCCATCAACAGCTTTATGCCGCAGATATTCAAGTTAATCATCTATCCCTTCATCCTCTGTCAGTCTTTCTCGATATTCTTTCACCCACATATCCATTTTACAGTATATTATGTGAAACAAAGGAGGAGGCTTCTTCCAACTATCCAATAACAATCCACGTCTGTCTCCACCACAGTGCATCTTTCCATCCATTACTCCCTAAAGACAAATACGTTTGCAATGATTTTCAGACTGAATCTCAAGCCAACTAAAATAATTAGAAATAGGGAATTGTGTTATTTTAGTGTGCTATGCAGTGGTTGACAAAATAACTGTAAATAGTGACATGGCTAATCTGAGCACAGCTGTTAGCATTAGGTCCTTTAATCCTGGTCCAGATCGGTGATGTGCTCACATTGGCTTGGGGACAGATGAGCAACAGCCACCAGGCTGCCAAGTGGGCTAAAGGCAGCAGGCTGGTCCAACGCTCACTTTGAGGCATGATAAGCTGTGAATCTGCGGGTCCTGGAGAGCAGCTCCACACAGCACAGTCTTTGTGTTGCATCATCCTTTTGACAAAATGTGACTTACTCTGCTGCTGCAATCTCACACCAAAACTAAGGAAGCACAGACATACTGGGGTGGCTGACAATAGTGAAAAGGCAATTTCCTTCATTAAAATACAAATATGAATACATTTTGTCTTTTGTTGTAACCAGTGAGCCAAGGCAATGATTTAACAGAACCACACTTGGCTATTCTTTTTAAATGCTCAATATAAATGTTTAATGTTAAAACTGTAGACTCTAAGGACATAACTCACCATTGTTTGTAGTTAAACACTAGCAATCAAGGTGTGTGCCTTTTCTGTGATGTTTTTCCTTCATACTAACACAGTAACAGTGTCAGTGTGTTACCATGGAAACATGAGAGCAACTGTTTCCAACGTAGTGTAGTCAAAGATTTCTCTTCTATTTTCTTACAAATTCTACACTATTAAACCAGGATGACACTTGGAAAACGCAGACCTCCGCCAAGGCCAATGGTGCATTGAAGTGGTCCTCGAATGGTGCCATTTCCCAAACAACACATTGCAATCGCTCTCTGAGTTGTGGATCTTACTTGATGAGGCGTTCATGTGAATTTTACCAGTTGGGAGATAATTTTCCCAATTATTATACACCACATAAATGCTGCACAAATGCCATTATCTCTCAATGTTAATGAAAGTGAAGTATAATTGGTGTATCTCTGACTTGGATCCACTCCAAAACATTATGTGCTCTTTTTTGGCCCAAGCTTCACCTGGGAAAAACGGTCCAGTAGTTTCCAGTGTCAGTAATCCTGCTGAAAGACCAATGAAGCCAAAAACATTACGTCCTTGGCTATTAGGTCACACATTTGTATAGAATAGTATAGTAGCAAACACAAACTGTTTTTGTAATTCCTTATTGTCCTTAATAATCTTAAAATGTGTGCAACATTTCTTTTATGTTTTAGGTTTAAACAGTTATGTTAGGACACCTTAAATAAGCTCATTTATGCAAATGTTCAGGTTCATATTTGTAATTTGTGCCTTTACTGTGACCTGATAACATGCTTTAGTGTTCAAAGAGCTCTTTATTTTTCTCACACTGCCTGTGCTGCAGTACCTCTTTTCACCCTCTGTCTGAAACCAGAGCCCAGTCTGCTCTGATTGGTTAGCTGGCCGGCACTGTTCTGGTCAACCGCTAAGAGATGTCCCACCCAATTAGCCTAATGTGTTGGAGATCCAGCCAATAGAAGTGCAAGGGTTACATAGTGATGTCACTATGTCACGAAAAGGATTCCAATCGATATGTTTCAGGCAGGGGGGGAGTGTGTGGGAAAGAAACTCCCTCTGGAGGAAACCTTTAGCCTTTGGAGACCATTTACATGCACAAAAACCAATACAACACGCTACAGGTTTTCAGCTTCTCTTTGTCTTTGAGTTATTTAAAAAAAAGAAATGTAAGACTGCACAGCTCGGCAAGCAAACACACACATTCTGTGTATAAAGAGAGTTTGCTCAGATGGTCTCTGTATTAAGGAGGATCTGTAACATTTGATTTTCTATCCCAATGATTTATCAGATTTGATCAGAATCAAATCATATTTGTTGATGCTTTCATAACCTGTCAATCAGAGTAACAACTAACATGCTATCACTCATCAAAGAGAGCTCCCCCAGATGAAATACAGTGCACAACAACGGGATGGTTCTTTTTTTGCTTGCAGGCAATCTATTAACCCCTGTAAATCATGATAAAAATGACAGGAAGGCTGACTGTGCAGTGCAAAGTGCTTCTCTGTTCCTGAGAGACCAGAGCCAGTCTGACTGTACTGTCTCATCTGCATACTGTACAGCGCCATGTGCCAAACCCAATTCCAGTCCGTGGTCAGATGGACAAGAGAGGAAAAAAAGAAACATCTGTGTCAAGTATCAGAAAGAGGAAAGGTCAGAAGAGTAAGACATGTGATAAATGACTGACAGATGCAAGCCCATGCATGGGTGCCAACACGTATTAGGTACAAGGCGGAAGGAAACTGACAATCTTGTTTTAATCTCCTGGATAAGGAAAACCAACCAAGACTCCCAAGGCATGCAAACAAAGACTGCAAACAAAAAAAGACCCAGTTGGCATCCAAAGCCTGTCCGCTTTTAACACACTCTTGAAAAACAAAGATTTCTTATTTAAATTGAAACTACTATTATAATGGGATCATTTTATGTACATCGAGCTAGTGGCACTAAGCAGGAAATATATCGACATTTGAAAATGTAATTGCGGTTTCTAAAAAAAAAGAAGGATGACATTGACTAACCCGTTGCTGGCCTTCGACAAAATAACTCGGTATGTGCAAGCAGCAAAATGACTAAATGATTCGGATCATTTATTTAATTGGCTTTTAAAGAACAAAGAGTTCCACAAATGCCAAAACAAATTAAAAGGTTGTTTTCCTTTCCATGCTAATTATGAAATCCTGAAATCTACTAGGAAGGCACCAAGATGCTTTCAAAGGCATAATACAATGGACTACAATGTGTGGACACTTTCTGCTCATTATAAGACGGTCTGTGGTGTTTCTCAATGTGAAATACACATGCGAAAAAGCTCTGAGATATGAAAAAAGGAGGATATGGAGGAATGAAGAAAGGGTCAATCAATAAAAGTTGGCTTTTCATAGTTAATAAAGCTGTATTCAGCCTGCTCTCGCAATACTACAAAGAATGCACTTATTGTTAAGTTGCTCCAATTACTGGCTGGCAGAGGCATTTGAGAAAAGCACCATTAAACCCGGCATCCATAAGAAACAGAAAACAGCGGGGTGTTTTCTCTCAGGGAATGTAATTGATGAGACACCGTGGAACAACACACCCACTGGAGCATCCAGTCCCATGGCAAATTATTACTTGGCGTACAGTAAGTGTGGTGTCTACCTGTTTCCATGATGGTTACTGCAGCATAACATACACTTAAACATCTACTTTGGTGAAATAAAACCCGTTTTTTCCTGTTGTATACCAATATCAAATTGCGTAGTTTCACTGTTAATAGTTAACATGTCCTTTGTGAAGATTACCATGTAGAAAATGGATGTGTATTTCAGCATTTTCCTTTTCCTGGCAGCAGACATGTGCGCTAAGTAAACACAGCTGCATTCAAAGTATTATCAGTAGACAGCCTAATCCACCCAGCAGCAGAGGACTCATCCTTCAGACTGTCACTGTATTTCAGTGTTGAGTCCCCACACATCACCAATGCTTTTTTTTCTAGGGATATTGATATTTCTTTTACCAATTTCCGATATTTTCCAACAAACTTTGTCCAATTAACATTACAAAATATATACACACTTCTTTTCCACCAAGTTGCAATTGACAATAAGACATTTTGTAAGACCTTTTGTAAGCGTGGTAACTTACTGGCAGACGCCAACATACAGTAAAATACAATGCTTATTCAAAATGGACATATTCACTATAGGCACAATACAAATGTTTCTTCAATGGACATATTCACTAGGCACAATAAAACATTTTTTGCCATATACAATTTGTCATATTATCGTAAATGTTAGTTTCTGGTCAATGCCAAGTACAATGTCTAAAAATTCAGGACATTTGCTTGAATAAGAACTGTCCTCCCCCAGATCTCCCACTAGGTATGTGTCCATCCAAATGTGTTCCCATAGGTTTGCACTGTCATCAATTCCGTCATATACATTTGTAAATGTTCAAGTTGTGGGACGAATGAAGGATTTCTGATGCTTGTTTTTTCATAGTGCAACTGGCACTGCAATGCAGCTTCAGTCGTTCACACTTAGACATCAGACTCTAACTGATGGTGCCAGCGTGTGAAGTGTCCTTTTGCAGATTGAGGACATTTTATCAGTTAAAGTCAGGTGCTAGCTATTCATGGATTGGCTTGGGTTCAGCAAGATAAATGACTGTAGAGCTTAAAAGTTTCCAATATCTGGAATCACATCTCTGCCCCCATTGGCTTAATGGACTGAATCCTATGGGAGCCTTCACTCCTGTGTCACTCTGCTGCACCACATCTGGCTCAACCAATGTTACAAATATTACAGTGTAGAGGTGAGTGGACTCCACATTCCCTTCGTGAAATTTCAGAAGGCTATGATTTATCCCGTAAGTGCCTGAATCTTCATTCAGAGCATGCTTAAGAGCTTGCTGGAATCTCATCCACCTTGTCAGCCATTTGGTGTAGGTATTAAACCCCCCCACCCTCTGTGCTTGGAGATAGGGGCTAAACATAATCAGCTCAGATAACTAGGCTATCACAAAGGTGTATGCTTCCATATCCATCATTTCTGCCTTACATTATTTTAAAAGAACACTTTATTTTTCACTTAGCTTATGCGTTTTCGTTCTATGGACGCTGTCAGAGTTATTGCCAAGCAAACAGGGTTTCTTTGTTTCCTTATCATTTAATTGATCAGCAGAACGATCTGCAATAATGAATTGTTTCCGAGCAAATTCCTAAATTACAGCGCAGCGTGTACTAACAACTTCATTAGCCGAGGCTTGAGGTTTTATCAACGTTCATTATAGTATTAGATTGCATTTATTATCTGAGACAGAAATATCCGAACTATGGCAACATTTCATCAACATATTCCTACAAGAACAAATACACACTGTTTCTTACTTTCTTTGTTTGAGGAGTGTATATATATAAATATGAATTAGTAATAAGACCAGTATTCCCCTTGCTGCTAAATAGGTTAGAGGAGAGAATATATAATCATGTATGAGGGAAGATGGGGGTTGTGAGAGACAGATGAAAAAACAGCAGAATTCCAGATAGCAAGATGCTGAGGGGGATACAATGTAGAGAGAGTGTGTTTATTCTGGATGGGTAGCTGTATGGTTTCAACCTTGGTGGGTGTGCTGTTGAGCGCTGCATGGCTGAGTTGAGCTGCAGTGCAACTCGCTGTGGCTCACTCTCGAAACCATCACCCACAGAGAGTCCCCCAACTGTCACATGCCACTGAACCACAGTAAACAACACACACACACACACACACACACACACACATACGTTCACACGCAGCAGAGCCATTTTCATTAACAGAACCACTGGCACACTCAGCCCAGCTGGTCCCTGAGTTCACACTGGAACTGCACATCTGGTGTCATTGCTCTGTTAGAGGGAGGCCATCTGGTCGCATGGAGGGAGGTGGGGGAGACAGGAACAGAGACGGGGAGTCAAAAGAGATCGGGGAAGGCAAAGGAAAATAAGAATCTCATCGATATTTTGCCATTGAAGGCATACAAAATAGATCTGTTTGTCGGATGTGCTGTATACTCTGCGTGCATTAGTCCTCTTCCGCGTAAGAGGATTAGATGTCAAAGTCAGGTTTGCACTCTGAGCATTTGGAGTTAATGGCAATGAACAGATAGCATGTTTAATGGCTCTCAGCAAACACACAACTTCTCAACATGAATAATACTCCCCCGGCGTTGTCCCTTTGGCTTCCAGGGGGAGCTTAATATTACATAATACATGGAAACATTAATATTTCTGCAGTGTGTCAATGTGACGCTGCTGTACATTTGAACTTCCGCGTTCTTCCTGCTGTATTGTATTATGTTATTCGGTGTTGCAATGCCAACCAGTCTGTTTGCATTACTACTGGCGGTTGAAGGAATGCCTATAGATGACATGCAACGCTCCAATTAACCCTGTTGAGCTCCCTTTATACACCACTGGAAACTATACATGCAGAGCTGAGGGTGCATGGTGTTGCGGAGATGCTCCATCTTCAGCTGCAAGCATGAAACCAATGTGTAGACGCAAGAACGAGCCATGCTAACATCTTCTTAGTCACATAATATAAATGGGCACAAGCCATTGACTGTATATAGGAACTGGAAAAAGTCACCCTGAAGTCAAACCGTTTTGAAATTGCGACTTTGGCATTTTGGCCGCCACCACCTTGGTTTTTGCCAACATTTTTCTGATGACACAAGATGGAGCAAGGCTAAACCGAACGCTAAACCGAAGGCAAGTCAAATATTACTAACTTGAACAAACTGATGATTTAATATGAAAGGGTTGAAGGTCTAAGACAAAAACACACATGTTGTAGCCACCTGTCAATCATGTAGCCACGCCCTGAAGCATACACTGCTTTATTGTCTATTTTACTCTAAATTTGTGCCATCATTTACAAAATGATCATCATTCTGAATTGGCGAAGCGCTTAAGACCATAAGCTGTTCAGGAAAATGTTAACACAGGCAATAAATTAAAAGTATGGGAATTTTCTCATAGACTTCTTTACAATCGTACTCCTTTTTAGCAGCCAGTGGAGTCGCCACCTGCCGACTGTAAAGAGAATACAGGTTTAGGATGATACACTTCACTTATCAGACCTGGAACTTGCTGCTTGGCAACATTCCAGTATGAGAGTGAGGTTTGTAACCACACAGAGGACAGGTTTATAAGCAGACTAGCCCTGCCCTCATGTTTACATTATTAATGGCTCATGGTACACTCTTGTTCATTTTTACTCATCACAGCTTGACCCTGGCGCCAATAGAGACTTGTGACGCACATAGGTCTCACATCTCTGTCGTCGAGAGGCAAAAGGTCCGAAACCCTTGGATGCACCAGCAGTAATGCACTTATATTTTACGCTAAGGCACGTACACACATGCCTGCAAACAAACACACACGACAGTGCCTCCTGCCACCAGTGGCCGACTGAATCATGCTCTTATTAAACCTTGATCGGAATTCGAGCTAGGGCATTATCCACTTACAGTTATTAATGCTGCAGCTCTCCTGGGAGGGCAGGGCAGGCAGTGAGGGAGGGAGGGACGCACGGCACGCCACACATACAGATGCTCGCATAAAATCTCTATGACTGGAGGTACTATTGTTTACATTACATGCATGGATGGAGACGGTTTGCATTGTTTCAATGACTACGAAAATGCTGCTAATTCTAGGTAAAACGCACTATAAAAAGAGATACAAAAAAGCATCCAGCAATAATCCTTTAGCAGACACATTATCATCAAACCAATCAGGAAAGTGGTGAGTATCCAGATACGATAACCCTGCACTAGATGCTTGATGAGACATAACAAAAGTGCTCCAAAATCCTAGCCTCGAGGGAGACAAAGAAATGGAGATTCTCATTTTACCTTACCAGGATGCTTAAACCTCAGCCCCTGTTAATTAGAAATCCAAAGACATTCCTTCTTTTTTGACGAAGTTAATTATAAATGTGCACACTTTACCATTGCTATGAAGAGAGAGGCATGAAAGAAGCATTAAGAGTAGGAAGAAAGCGAATGAGAGGGAAAAGGAAGAGACATTAATGGAGAGTTAATTAGAAGATGTTAAGTGTTTCGCTGATTGAAGGTCTTGTTAGATATGTGAAAGAAGACGGAAAGGTATAAGAAAAGTAGATATATTCAACATACATATGTGTTGGCATATTAAAGGAGCTGAGATGATTTTTACATCGCTTCCAGGCCTATGAGCGGAGAGCTGTGTCCACAAAACAGAGCAGGTGCAGAAGGAAATATCAGTAGCTTCACTGTGTGAATTATTTGAGTCTGTGTAGACTGCTGAGTGATGTGCAGTGAGTATAAATCAATAGCCTTAAATCTTGATCTTTATGTTGATCTCTAGTTTGACGCTATAGCGAAAATGATTGGTTGATTCATCTATTAGTCAATCTTCAGAGAATCTGCAAAGATTTGGACTCAATCGTTGATGTCATTTTCAAGGAAAAATACCAATTATTTGTTTGGTTAAACCGTAAAATATTGTATCCTTCTGTGATAGCAAATGAAATATCGTTGGGTTTTGGACTGTTGAGCAGCCAAAATGAGGCACTCATAAACATGTCGTTTTATAAAACTGTGATGGACATTTTCCACTGTTTCCTTACATTTGATAGACAATCATACATTTCAGTTTCTATTTGATGACACCACGTGCCAAGTCACCTTGTACTAAAACTGTAAACTCATGAATTGCCCCCCCCCCTGCTTGCAACGCCTCAATTGGACTCCTTTGTTTATTTCCATAATTAAGTGACATCACTTTGTAACACGCGTTTCCATTGGCTAATGCTATACGTGTACGTGATATGCTTAGGGAAGGGACATTTCCGACACATCTCTTAGTAGTTGTCCAATCACAACAGAGCCGGCCAGCTAACCAATCAGAGCACACTGGGCTCTGGTTTCAGACAGAGGGTGAAAAGAGGTGCTGCAGAACAGTCAGTATGAGAAAAATGAAGACCTTTTTTCTGAACATTAAAGCATGGAAACAAGGAGGCACAAAATACAATTACAAAACCTGAAACCCCTAGATGCAGTTTGGGCATTTACGTGTTTACCTGATTATTACCTTCTCTATTTTGTTCTCCTTTGTATTTGTGGCGTTAATTAATTTCCCCTAAGCTGGAATAGCCACCTACACAGATGCCCTTTAATTGGATGGAACTGCTAATGATGGTGTTTTTGTTGTGGTTTGGGAAAAAAACCTCTCCGCAATGTACTTTAATATGCACAAGAGTAATCAGTGTTTAGATAATCACAATCTCAATGAGAATTATACTCAGAGAGCCCAGGCGTCTGTCAAGGCCAATGCTGCATTTACTTGGATAGCCCCATGTAGGGAAGTCGATCTTTCAAATTAGAACAACACGGAAACTTTATGCACAAATAGTTTTTTCCTTTTCCTGTTGAAACACAAACAGACAAGCCAAAACACAACCTCCTTTTGGCTGAGCAAATCAAAAGATGGCTGGGTATAGATACTGTGAACCTCTAGCCAATGAACAGGAGCCAAATGCTATCCTTCGAAGCTCATGTGCTATTCCTTCAGTCAGTGCCTGTCGGAGGTGTTTGCACAGTAGATGACAGTGAATTTGTCTGCTAAAACATGTGGTTTGCACCTGTAGTCAGTCAAATGTCCTTTCCTACAGTGCCAAATAACTTTAGGATGTGCGCTTTTAGCAGTTTGAAGTCCTTCCTAATCCTTAATAGTCCTTCCAAGAGACTCAGCACCTGTACTACATCCGTCAAGCCGCATGAACATTCCTCCGAGGGATGGTACCAGCGAGGCCTTACTGCCTGGACAACACGATGATACAAGGGGACTGGTGGCGAGCCAAAGCAGCTAGACAGGAGGAGGGGAACCCATGCTGGGAGAGGGAAGCGACAACTGTGGATTGATCTGGCTTTGATGAGGAGGCATGAGAAGAGGAGAGGCTCAGTCTTCGAGGGAAGCAGGTGTGTGAGGAGGTGATAAGGAAGCCGTGGCAGCAACACAACAACACACACACACGCATGCAAACAAATAAAAAATACTCCAGCACTGGCTAAAACTGTTCACTCAACTTCAACATACAATTTAAATGGCGTGCCTTCAAATAACTGAGCTTGTACTGGTGCAGTGCCTAACTCTCCCTGTTCGCTTGAATCATAAAAGGACAGACAGAGAATGATTGAAGAAAAAATAAAGCGAACAATAGAAGGGAGGGTTGATTTAAGGAGCTAATATTGTGGTGTTCTGCAGGAGAGGATGTGTGTGTTATCCGGCGCTTACTTCAAGTGCTTTCACACATATTCCACACACATATACATTAATGTGTGAGAGTTAAAGCGTCCCCGGGGAGTGCTCTGTGGCGATGTGTGGTTCGGACAGAGAAAAGTAATTTATGGGTATGGTTTTTTTTTTTGGCTGGCTTATTTCAGAATCCATTAAGATTAATTAAGTGTTGCTAAACGTGGTGCTGTAGAGTTCAGATTTCAGATGCATTCTAATCATTAGCTCACGGTTTATACAGCCAGCTTAACAGCTGCTAATAGCCTGAGTGAAGCCAGACCAGAGTGTTCTAATGGTGGGAGAACAGCGAGAACGACTATTGGACTGGTGGATGTTGATTTAGTGATGGAGAATTCATATTGCTCCGTTAATGTATAAACCATGGTATGTGAATGTCAATCAAAACCCCCATACACATCAACATAGCATGCACCTGTCCCTGCGGGTTAATCAAAGACAGAGAGAGGAAGTGAGACAGAAAGGAGGCAATTAGACACTCTGTCATCAAATATTTGATTTGTTTGGCAGGAAGACTGCATGAAACAGTGAAGCAGACGCAGCCAAACGCGTTCAGCCTACTTCACTTCCACTGTTGTTTCAGATAGACCTTCCACAAGCAATTAGCTGCAATCATGGATTAATTGAGCTAACACAGAAGGGTTTTGGATTGTTCTTTAGCAAGGTCCAATTAGAACGTTATATCATTGATTGCCTGTCTGTTCAATAATACGTGTATGCATTTGTCAGAACGCGTGTATTTGTTTGCATGTGTGCATTATGTCTTGAATCTCATCCTCATTCTACAGTTCCATTGATACAGAAACAGATGAGTACTGTAGTATGACGTATAATGGCTGTTGTAGGGGACAATTGTTCTATTAAAAGCTGGAAAGGAGGGTAATTTTCAGAGAAAATACCTTTGATTTAAAAAAACTCAGGCCAAACATTTTGATAGTCTGAAAATTAAGAGAAAAACGTGCACATTTTTAAAGAAAAAACTTGGATTTGATCTTATGTAATCCGAGTAAAAGTGGTTAATTTACGTGAAAAACTCTATATAGTAAAAATATATACTTTTTCTCTGGATGTGATCAATCCCATGTCTAGGGGTGGTTTTTCTTTAAGGCTCATGTTTTCAGTTTTAAATGTTGTCAATGTTTTTCTTATGTATTATGTGAGAACAACGAAAAAGGTTAGAATATATAAAACAATAATAATAAAACAGATTTAAGTAGTAGAGCCGTGCTTGACATATGAGACTGCTTTAATAGGCTGAAAATTAACTACTGTCTGTATGTTTTTCTAAATTTAAAAAGCATTTAAAACTTTTAATAAAATCAGGACCAGGACCTTTTACCCCACAATGAGCAATGACATAAATTATCTTAACAAGCCACTGCTCTGCATACAAGTTAATGAAATCAAACACCACTACTCATGATTTAAACAGAATTTGTCAAGCATTAAGAATTATCTTGGTTATTTATAAAAGTCCCTTGTACTAAACAGGATTACAAATGAATCCATGTGAAGAACATAACTAAATATTTACAGACTTTTTTTGTGCACTCAATATTGTCTTGTACCTGTTTCATAATAAAAATAAGCTAATATTGTAAATAGTTAATAACAACATGAATTAATTCCATAAAATATGCAAAACAGACATGATAAATGTCCATATTTGATGGTGAAAAACAGTGTGGATCAGTGCACGCGGATTAACGTGTGTTCAGAATCTGGTCATCTGAGGCAATGTGCATCAAGCCGGCAGAGAAAAGGAATGGCCTCTTTACAAGTGCACTTACATAAACTTGTACCCTGAATTGCAAATTATGTGCAATTACTGTCTGTACCACTCAAGCAAGCTTTTTTATCTGAACATGCTGAGCTTTTTATACTAGTCAATTAATCAGTGGCCTGTATTTATCATATTTCTTTAGGCTTTAAATTAATGTCTTTTAGGGTTTGTGCATTATGATCATCTCTTGCGTCTTCTATAGTTAACTGGCTGTCAAAGGTATCAAGCAGTAAACAAAGGGCTTTAAATTGGCACTCTGTTATTACTTCAGAAAGTCCAACTTTAGTAAGGAGGGTGACCATTTAGAATAGTCCCCACTTATCGAATCAACGCAGCACTATCTGGAACTTTGATGGATTGTGAACATTTTTCTATTTTCTACAGGCATAAAAGTTGCTTGTCTTCTGTGCCCAATCATGTTTCCATACTTAATCACAAAAGATTAAATAAAAACATCCATGTGATAAACTCCCAAAAGGGTCTTTAACTATCCCTGGTGTACAGTAAGAGAACTGCAACAATTTACAAAGTTAAAATGTCGTCTATAATGTCATTTTGGCTGGCAGAAGATTTCCCTAATCACACAAATACGCAACACAATGAGGACACATTGTCACATTTACAACTGACGGAACATAAGAGCTTACAGATCCATATCAATTCCCTCACAGATAAAACAAAAGTAGCATAGATTTGATTTACTTTGCAATTCCAAAGCAGAAAAATTACCTTCACCTGTTTCCCTCACATCCCTTCCTTTTAGTTATTGGCATGTTCCCCACACTATGAGCAAGCAGGTTACTAATCACCACTTAAATCCACACAAAAAGTGCTTTTAGGCGGAGCAAATCACATGAATCATTTTGTTAATCTTCTCATCCATTTTCCACTCAACAAGTGGCACACCTTAAAATATAAATTAATTATGTTGAACGCCCACTCCAAAAAACCAAAAAAAAAGGCTTTTAAAAAATGGATGGATGGATATATTCTCCATTTTGAAAAATACAAAAAAGGACACAGTATTGAAACATCTGACTCCAATATTAGTTAAGCAAGTTTGAGGAGACTTCATGTAAGGGGGCTGAAAGGAAGGGTTAACAGAGACATCTACACTCCCACAAGGTGGCTCCGTCCACTTCCAATTAGCAGTATTGGAAGCAGGTGTGGAGAGCAACACACCTGGAGCTCATCGCCACAACAAGGGGACAAAAGGCCAGCTGAATGGTTGAGTTTGGTGTGGCACATGTTGAGAACAGGATGGTCCCAGTCTATGGGTTGATCTCAGGTTACTTATTTTTCATTTCCTCGCTCGTCGGTCCTCTGTATCACCGGAAGTTGATTTTTCTGCGCCATCTTGAGGAGCGTCCCATTGCCCTTATTTGTGCCGGAGGACCGAGAATCGAGGATCGAGGAGCGATAACGGAGGAGCGATAATCGAGGAACCACCAGACCAACCTCCGGTGAAATCCTCAGCCACTTGCCCCGCCCCCTTACTGTGTATCGCTGATTGGACGATGCAGCGCATCCACTGATCTGATACTTCTTTACATGATAGCAGTTTACCAGCGGAGTGAAGAAAACACATGAAACTCACGGGAATCACTCCTCAGTTTATACAGTGTTTTGTTTGAAAAATGTGTTAAAAATATGTGATGTATCTGAACAACAAAGTGGATAATCCAATGAATGTTAATCTAACTGGGTTTTGATAGATAACATATCTATTTTTCTTCTCTCAATAATTGTCATTCTTGTGTGCACTCAAATCAATATTAATCAAACTATTGTTCGTTTATACATTTTAAGAATTGCGTTTATCTTTTTTGAGAATGAGTTTTTATTTTATTTTATTTATTTGGGTCTACAACAGATGATACAAATGTTTATGTCAGTAAATGTGTACTAACAGAGGCGGGGGTGTTTGTGAAAACAACGGGGACAGAGCTGCTGTCAGACGATCAGCTGTGCAGCGTCATCACAAACGGATGTCGCTTCACGTGACGCTCCGGAGGAAAGGACGTCCCATTGCTCTTAAAACTCATTTCCCTGCTTCTTCTCCCTTCTCGTGTTTCCTTGCGTCTCTCCATGCTTCCCTGGTGGGAGGGACTAAGACGCAAGGAAAAGACGCAAGGATTGAAGTTAAGAGAAGTGAGATGCAGCCTATGTTTGGAGAAGTTTGGTCTTCATCGGTTAACAGACAGGTTAAGGTAGTCTGACTCTAGCCTTGTTTGGTTGCTGAAATACTTTTCCCAGTTAACAGTTGAATACTGTTACATCTAAAAATGCCTCAGATGCAAGTCACACCAAAACAACAGGTAAAATGTAAATACCTTAACCACTGGAGAGATGCCCTGTTCTCCTTTTTCCCACCAATTCTGATCGGTATGCACAGATTTGATCAATCCAACCTCTGTTAATGTAAGCTGTAAGTCCCGGTTATAGCCAAGCCTTTGGTGCTAGCTGGTTGCTAACAGCTAACATTAAGTAGATTCCCATGGATTGGCCCTTAGAAAGCATTAATGCCGATCTACTGATCGGATATTTAATGTTTATATATTTAATTTAGTCATGTGTTTTTAGTTTGTCACAATTCAAAACAAGTTTTGACTTAAACTAAAATACATGTAGACACTGTTACATATATTTGATTACCTTTTACACATATTATCTTAAACACTGAAGCATCAAGCCAGAAAGAAACCTGACTGTAACCCGAATATAATCCATTAGATACGTGTAGGAAAAGAAAAACAGAAAGAAGAAACATCAGCTCCAGCAGTAACATTCAGTTAAAACAACGTTCACCTTTTTGTCATTGCTATTTATGTAATTATGTTGTGATCAAAACTATAGCCTAGGGCAAGGCTAAAAGAACACCACTCTCCATAAATCGCTTCATCTGTTGGTTCCGGAAGTGTCTGCTCCCTAACAGGCAGAGAGGAAGCGGGCAGGCACTACAGTACAAACCAACAACCCAATGTTTCAGGGGCTTCACGACCCCTTGTGACAACTGCCTCCCTACAAAACATCCATCATCGGAAATGATGAGGTGTATGTTTGTCTCTACTTTATATGCATTTCTGCAAACTCTTGACAGAAAGCTGTCAGCTGTGGGGCTGGAGTGATTTTCCACTGGCATCCATGGAGAAAATCCTGGTTGGATTCAGAGCTGCCTGGCTTTTCTGGATATGTAAGAGTGCTGGAGACAGGCATAGCAGGTTTAAGCAGATTAATTAGGGTGTAGCAAAGACTGTGAAGAAATCTCTCTTCCATAGATGCTATATCCACTGACACAGCTTTGCATACTGGCAAGTCCCTGAAATGTGCACACTACCCCCCGCATCTCCCTCTAGCTCTCTCACAGCAACAAACTTATAGGAAACACTGTTGGAGGGCAGAAAGTCTTTCACTCATCCTCCCTATCTCCAGGGTTAGTCCAATAATTATACCCTTCTACTTTTCCTGGATGTGTTTATCTGCCCTGTTTTCACCAAATGCTGTTTTTTGCTTAGAATGCACTCCCCCCTTGTTCCTTTCAAAGGAAACGCTATTCTATTACTGATGATTCTCACTTCCTGTCTGTTGATTGGAACATTTTGTTCATGTTGCCCAGGACGTAAACAACAACAAAATCTATCCAATATGCAATAGGAAGACCAAGGGATTAGCAGCTGTGAAAGTGCTGCGGTTTAGAATTCAAAACGGATGCACAACACCACGAATAATGGTAATGTGTTCTTTAAGTAGCACACTGGGTGTTGCTCAAGCGATTCGGAAAGCGAAAACGAACCCATCCAAACTGAAACCAAAACTTGTTATTCCTTTTCCACTTTTCCGTGAACACCCATTATCTTCCATCTTATCTCCCTGCGCTGATTGATATTGAAGAAAAGACAAGGGCAGAAAATAGCAGCGCCACCTCCCCCCGCCCCTCCCCGAATCCTCATCACCATCATCATTTTCATCATTACATGAAATATGACCGAGAGCATAATCCCACAATGCCGTGCAAATGTCGACGTGAGTTAGCATCAAGAAGACACAAGAGATATGCATGCATCATCTGGCCAGGAGAACATCACTTGTGGGGAGACAGCCAGAGGCCCTAAGGAGGAGGAGGAGGAAGGGGAAGGGAGGGGACGGTGGTGGGGGTGAAGAGTGGAGAGTGAAAGTTGAGGAGTAGAGGGGGAATTGAGAGGGAAGAGAAAATGAGCTTCAATATTAGTAAGGAGAAAAGGATGAAATAAGTGCGATATTCGCTTTAGCAAAGGGAAATGACACAGAGGCAATCAGAGAAAATGGAGGCATAATATCCCAGCACTGTATAATCTCAGCAGATTCAAGCATAATGCATAATCCACAGGTTCAACAATACACCATGTGCCCTAATTCTGAGCCAATTACAGTGTGTGCCATTTGGTAGCTTTGCATGTGTGTGGATTGGTCTGGGAGGAGCTTGAGTGTGGATTTGAGGTGGGTGTCTTCAGACAGCTGGGGTCCCCATGCATCGCCATCCCTCCCCTCTCTGCTTTCTATATTCTCTAATGCCCTTCACTGACCAGATTAAAGCCCAAATGACGAACGCACAAAGGCTGCAAACATCTGTTCCGGAACACACTGTCCATCCCTCTCCACGCTGTTGGTCACTCCACAGTCCCCATGCGGACAACATCTGCAGCGATGGACTAGTGCACATTAACCACTGGAGCATGAGACCAGGCTAACCCAGTAACCGTGAGAGCGTCATCCTTTACACAGGAGTGCTTTATTAAACTGCTTTCCACATGGTTGCCTTGTGTACAATTAAATGGATGTTACCTGTGTTCTTTGAACTGAAATGACTTGTTTGACTTTCTCAATAGTGTCCTTTACCATAGCCAGTGCAGTGATTGGATCTTGCTGCTATATTATTTTGGGCTGGTGTTAAAATATTTCCCTAGTACTAATGGAAACTTTTGCAGCTCCTAACAAGTACCATATGCTGCTATTGTGACACATTTATTTGTAGTATTTGTTTCACATTTAGCCTGCAATAAGCCTTTTCCTGCCATATGCTGTAGAGCAGCCAATCTCTTGGAACAGACTCAATAAATTCCCACATGGTTGTGAACGAAAGAGCCTAAAAGTGTAACTTTCCCAACAAAAGCAATTACACGGTATGCCATCCTACATTTTGAACTAGTGTTAAGTGTCTCTAAGTATTAAGGTAAGCCAGTATAGACCTTGTAGCTCACGGCATGTGCTTTCCATCCCTTTTAATTCAGATAAGGGATTTCTACAGCTACAGCCAAGGACTTAAAAGTCCTCACAGTGAATAGAGTATAGTAACAGCTCAAAAAAAATCCATGAGGTGAAAGGCAAACCTAGACAACCTAGAAACCTAGAAACTAATTGGGTTTGTAATTTGCTCAAATTCTGTGTACGTACAATAGCTATGAGGGTCACATGATCACCATGGGTTCTTATGGGTTGAGGAGATGATGGACACCAAATGGTGTGTTTTGAAGGCAGTAGTCTAGGGAGGAGAGCAAGGCAGCAGGGAAAATGGTGCTAAAAAGGAACAAGGCCGTGAATTTACTCGCAGAATAATTCCTAATTGGTCAGTCATTTGGCGATAGAAAATGTAAACGCGCAAACCAACAAGCGCGGAACACATTGCCAAGCAACATGGAGCGGAATGCGCAAAATATATGTATAGTCAGGGGTGCACACAACTTTCTCAGTGAGGTACTCAGATGAGTACGTTGTGATCAGCTGTTTTAGCGCAGGGCTGCTGTACAGACCGACGTTAACAGCAGCCCTGTCTGAGCACACGGAGACCGGTGATCTAACCGCCTTCTGGAAAAGCTTCACAAGTAGGCCTACGTCGGTACGCAAATGCGCTTTGTGACACAAGTGACGGTACGCATTTCAGATTGTTGCCGCGCATGCGTACCTGCGTACCAGTTATGTGCACCCCTGTGTATAGTGATACTGGCTGAAATACTGCTTTGGTATCCTACCAAACTTTGTCTTCTCCCACAATTGTTAACCTATTGTTGTCCATCATAACAAATTTCCAAACAGGTAGCCTATAGCCCCCTGCAATTCGGCTAACTTCCTGCAGTTGGTTTAGAACCGCACAATGGTTTGCTTGGAAAAGATCCACATGAAGGCGATCACAGAAGGCAAGGCAAGTTTATTAATATATCATTTTTTAACCCAAGGCTATTCAAAGGGCTTTACAGAAAACATTAAAGGCATTCAGATATAGATGTAGAACTACTGCGATCACATCAACCCAAACAAACTACACAAGGGACAGAAAACAGTCTAAATGTTTGCTTGTGAAAATGCAATTTGCTAAAAGGAAAGGAAGTACAGGTATGTGTTCATGGTGGTTAGAAGCTCAGCACTTAGACCCAAGGTACACTGGCTCTGAATCCGCCGGTCTAACAATAGTAACTATTGCATTTGCTTAACACAAACAGGTGAAGATGGAATCTTATTTTCTGCCTTGTTGCACTTACATCCTGTACAGCGGAGAATGAATTGACACACATTAGGGAGAAGCACTCCGTATGAAAGGCAGTGACGAGCCACAGAACGGTACTCTGTCTTGTATGGGGCATTTATTTATGAAATAACCTGACCCAGGTTAAAAGCAAACAGAAGCACACGCTGAGTGTACTGGCTTGGATAAAAGAAAGACACCACGTTCGGTGGATTTCATGAATTAATCAAGCTTCCGGTATTCCCTTTGTGTTTTATTCACTGGGCTGCATGCTGGGGGAAGTCATCTATTTGTTTGTGCTGCCCCGGCCCGGCACTCAACTTCTTGTGAATCAGAGGATACGATGGAAGTTTCTGTTGGCTATTTCCCGGTGAATTGATGTGATGGAGGTGAATGAATGGGCAAACGGAAGTCTGGTCAGTGACACTTAGCAGATATAACAGCGCTTTGGCCTAGATTGGTGGAATGTTGGGTTGGCCACATGAATAATAAACCAACTACAGAGTCCTCTTTTTGCCGACTGATGATGTTCTTCTCTCTCATCACCGCCGCCAGACTTGAGACCACTGAAGGGAGTGGATAAGCTTAGTGGCATTACAGCATGAAAAGACAAGATATTTCAACACAATGACTAGCTTCCAGTGCTGCTTAATATACCAGAAAAGTATGGGCATACTACTTTATAATAATACTGCTGCTTGTGCGAATGTCCCTAGAGGTTTTTTTTCTCCATTTATAACAAATGTGCCTGAAGATGCCCTCTTAACCACGTACCAAGACAAGTCTTTATGCAGGGATTGCACATCAATCACTGCACAGCAACAATTATGAACCATTACCATTTTGCTGAGAGACACATGACTTAGATTTGTCAAACTCGGATGCACACACAACTGTGAGTAAAAGGATGACACACACACATACATGTAGTATGGAATGCTAGGGGTTCAGTTTGAATAGTACTAATGTGATTTTCCGATAAGAATGTGCTTTGTTGTCAGATAGGTTTTCACATACAAGCATTTTCCTTTGGTGTATGATGGTGCATATTGACACTGGAAGAGAAAGGAACATGTAAAATATGAGGATATATAAAAATATAAGAGCTATTGTTAAACGTATATTATAAATTAAAGAAAAAACATACAAAAAATAAAATATCTTAAGTATAAAACAATACTAGAAAAATATTGTACAATAACCCAGCTATATGCAATATGTACTATGTTGCATTTTACTGTCTGTAATACTAGCTACTTTAGTTCAAATTGTAACAACATTGTTGTGCAATTACAATGTTATTTGCAATACAACCATTACTGTACACATTATTTCTTTAGAATGTACTAATGGTTATACTGTAGGATATTTCAACACTTCCATATGTTTGCTTATGATTGTAATGCTCAAAAAAGGTTAAAAAAGGGATTTCTGATTCTGATATATGACAAAATAATGTGAGAACATTTTTTCAGAATTAAATGTGAAAGAGCTGTACAGTTTTAAAACGTCTTATTATTGAAACCTGACTTTATATAATGGTTATAAATCATGGCTGAATGTAGCTTTCAGACAACAGAAGGATACTGCCAGCTTCAACAAATGACAGTGGCAGTATTACAGCAGTATCTGTAATGGTGAGTATGCCTCTTTCAAGGTCGACTAATGGAGAAGCCAGCGCCAACTCATCTAAAAGGAGATGTAAAGCCATATTTCAAATGTAAATGTTCTAAACCTGACTGCAGTAAATTATACCCAATGATGTGCTGTGTATGGCATAACAATGTATTACCTTGAAAGGTAGACAGCGGAGTGTAATGAATCATTTTGTGATCCGTCATATTGAAAATGGATTGGGTGTGTTTGCCAAGTGCTAGCTGAAACATGTACACTCAAAATAAAGCTCCAACAAGCCGTGTAGGACAGAGAATAAATACACATACTATACAGAGATGCTGTATGAGAAACCAATGTGAGTTTGGAAAATTGCACAATTTAAATGTATTCTAGTAGACCTCAACAATGGAATTATGATCAATAGAAATGGCCATGACATGGGACCTTTAAGTTAAAGAAAGTACTGTATACACTTTCAATTGTATTTTATTAAATCGCAGAAAGAATAAGACAACTATATCTTCGTATTATATTAAATATGTTATCAATGTAGAAGAATAACATAATAATAAAGAACAATTATGTTATTACTTCCATTTTAATGCTGTCGGTGAGATACATAAGTTATAGCCTACTGTAAGCTAAAGTTGTGTTCAGTTTCTTAATCAAAAATATGTTTTGAATTAAACGGTGTGAAAATATTGCATTTTACAGTGGTTTTGACGTACCGAAATGACCCCTCAGCAAGTCAAAGCATAAATGTTTATGCCTTTTTTTCTTTATATCCTACGCCAGTAGGTTTATTTATCACCAAGATGAAAAATAAACTCATTTTAGGAAGAGTCATGGACTGAGAGATGAAAGGGTTTTCAATTTACCAGAGTTTTTCTAAAACAATTTAGCAACTTCAGCATTTAAACTCAAGGCTACGTTCACAGTAAAAACATTTCTTCTTACTATCTTTCTGACGAATTGGCAGCTGAACCTTTGCACACTGTTTTGCTAGACGACTTTCAATGTGGACACCTCAGGCAGACAGGGATATCTGGTTTATTCATAACAAGAATCCTCAGTCACAGGTTATGACAGGTGCAGAGGAGCAGCTTGACCCACTCTGACCCTCAGCAGAGTTCCACCAACGACTCCTTGAACACAGGCACTGTTATACTAATGGGTGGCACTGACTGCTGCCATCATTAGATTAGACTTTACAGTGAATACAGCCAAGTCATAGCTACGCATCTTTGATTTAATAACCTTTCAGCAGGCCCCGTCCCTATGTCTTTTGAAGGAATTTTAACAATAGCAATAAACTTGATGATGCATTTAATAAAATAGCATATCCAGGAGGGTTGAATAATTTATATGAGGGCAAATAAAAAAAAATCAAATGGACTGAGCACAACATTGAGCCAGATGATTTAATTTAATTATACATTTTGCTTCAGTAGATTTTATTGAGTCAGCACTCTGGGGTTTTGTCAAGGAAAAATGCTGATTAACAAATTGCCTTTGTTATAACTTCCTTTAAAAAGATTATCTGATGGTGGAAGAGATGTAATGGTGAATCGGTATATTATTGATAGTAAAATAAAAAATTCAATATGCATATTACTTGAAGCAGAGATGCTGATTAAGCGGAATTATTAGCGAGACATATGAGAAGCAAATGGAGACGATTTTGATTCAATTTTAATTAAAGTCAAGATGCCCATTGCCAAAGGATTACCAAAGATTGGATTTCCACCTAAAACCATTTACCTGGATATAATAGTGAGGCCATTTTATTAGGTCTACCTGTCAATCTAATTTAATACAATACAATAGCCCTTCAATAAGTCTTTACAAAGCACATAATTGTTAAGTTTTATGCCTACGTTGTCGCAAAATGAGCATTTGAAAGTATGTGTTTATCATTGAGGTCATATTTAAAGGTGGTGTTGAACTCATTGCCAAAAAACTTAAATAGAATGTACACTTATATATGACAATGTCAACACAAATAGAACAATATAGGCCTAACAACCCTAACAACCCTAATTGACTCTAACATATAACAATGTGTCTTAAAATAAGACATAAATCTGAAAGTTTCATTAAGAAAATAAAAAAACGACATCAAGCTTTAACACATTAAATCCAGTTAGCATGCTTCTTCACACTAGGCATATGTTTCTTCCAACCAACTGTAAGAAAGTGCACCAGAGCTCTTAAAGGTGTTTGCATGGTCCAATTAACACCAGATGCTAGCCCTTAGCTAACTTACCGAACCTCGTAATGCACAGACCTCCAAGGAGTGAGCATGGTCCAGTTAGCACCAGATGCTAGCCCCTTGTTTCATCGTCTTCAGCCAACAAAAAATGCATTCATTAGTTCCGGTTTCCTGATCTGGCCACCTCTGAATTTGCATTGCCGCATACCACCTTAAATGGAGGGAAATACGTCTCCTTGCACTTTTATGGTCTTATAAGTGTCTTACAGTAAGAGCAAATAACAAATGTTGAGCTAAAAGGGTTGTTTGGTCTTTTAATCGGCATATCAGAGGTAAATATGCAATTATAATCAACCACTGCACTGGACAGCAACTGCAGCAAAAATACAAGAAGTCCATTACTAGATGGATTTACTGTATAACCTGATGGAGAACACAGATGGTAATCAACCGTACATTATCATAATACATTCATTTGTCTTCCTGTGTGACCTCATTGTAAGCAGCCTAGTGTTCAAGGACCGTTCAACTCTAACCTTCCTATAATTTTCCTCATTCTCACAGACATACAGTAGCTGCAAAAAAATCAAGAGGAAGTCAGCAATCGGGAAGCAAGATTGTCATACGTCATGTTTGTATTCATCCCAGTGAACTAGGCTGTATTACATCAGGATTAAAGATATTGTGAAAACAACACGCTGACAAAAACAAGGCAAATGTAGTTTCTTTGTAAAATCAGCCCAAATGTTTTTAGCGCTGGCTGCCATTATTCTGATTAATTTCAAAGGCTTTTAATCTTTCCGTGTGTCCTAGTGCCCTGAGTTGGAAAAAGTTCAACTCTGCACAGATAAAAGCTCTGCAGCTTTTTTTTATGCCGCCTAATCGCAAGAGCTCAGGGGGAGTCCTCCTCTACTGCTCTGTCGAAAACAGAAATGGAGAAAAAGGCTAGTAGTGCTTATTACTGACCACCCGGAGCTACGGAATCTGATTAAACGGACACAACTTGCTGTGACATTAACAACACACATCAAGCTAAAAGGAACATTAGCAGGGCACTTAAACCTTCGGGTAACTTTTGTAGATTTGTGTTTTCCATTGCCTTAACATTTCAAATGTAAATAGTTATGTAAAGCTTGCTGGCACACAAGGCAATGAGAGTGGATATATAAGGTGGAATATGATTTTCTTTCCAGTGCAACTACCACCTAAGGCTATTTAAGAATTTAGGTATAAAGGCAAGGCAAGGCAAGTTTATTTATATAGCACCTTTCAACACAAGGCAATTCAAAGTGCTTTACAAAAATGAAAGACATTAAGAGCATTAAGAAACATATTATAAAATGATATCTAGAAACAGAAATAAAATTCTTCAGCCTGGATTTAAAAGTAGTCAGAGTTGCAGTGGACCTGCAGGTTTCTGGTTTGTTCCAGATATTTGGAGCATAATAACTGAATGCTGCTTCTCCATGTTTAGTTCTGACTCTGGGGACAGAAAGCTGACCAGTCCCTGAAGACCTGAGAGTTCTGGATGGTTCATAATTTAGCAGTAGGTCAGAAATGTATTTTGGACCTAAACCATTCAGTGCTTTATAAACCAGCAGCAGTATTTTGAAATCTATTCTTTGACACACAGGAAGCCAGTGTAAAGACTTCAGAACAGGAGTGATGTGATCCACTTTCTTAGTGTTAGTGAGGACTCGAGCAGCGGCGTTCTGAATCAGCTGCAGTTTTACAGATCTTAAGTGTCCAAACAAATGGCGTGCTTGATTATGTAACTCAAAAAGGGGAGGGTTATTAACAAAATGAACATTATGCTGCATTGCAGAAGCCTTAAAACTAGCATTGTTTATTATGAACTTGTTAGGAAACATTTTATTGAGGAAATGAATCAGGGTAATTTCCTCCTAGACTTCTATACAATCTGACTTATTTTTGCAACCAGCGGATTCTCCATTGCCGGCCTTTAGAAAAAATGCAAGTTAAAGGCTCTTTCGCATTGGCTTCACTCTTTAGTCTTGGAGATTGCTGCTTTATGTTTCTTTATTTTAATTAAATTCCTACAAATAATTATTTTAAGTCAACCAATGTATTTCTTTCAGAATATCATATCATCAAGGTGTCTTCTAATGGTTAAGGGAGCAAGAATACTCATACACCCTCAACACCTCAACAGCTGGGAAAGATACGTTCTCAGTCTGCCTGGTTTAAAAAAGAAAAAACTGCTCTCGTTAAGCTGGTTTTGCAAAGCAGAGAAAGGCAAACAGGGGATAAGTACACAGGAGGGCTGTTGGACCGGCAACAGATGGTGCAATGTGGCCAACCTATCTACTCAGAGAAAAAACATTGACAATCTGCCTGGGAACACACAGGGCTGGCAGGCACTAACTTTGGATGTTGTCAATGGGTAAGAGTGAAATGCATGATTGATGGCAACTTGCCACTTTCCAAAACACCAGAGAGTGCCTCCCAATGAAAACCCCACTGAACCTTACTGGTGTGCTACATTTTTTGAATCCCACCGCTAGCGCTAACTAGGTGCTTAATATGTTAATGGCTGACCACAACCGGACTGCCAACCAAAACCCAATGCCTGACCAAACACAAATACTTCCTAATCCACTATGGACAGGCTGCACGCCATATTAAAGCACAAATATGGAGGTGGAGATAAATAATTCCTTCCATGTGATGCACTTTGGGAGAGAACACTATTTCATGCCTGGAGAAAGCATGGCTTTGACTCTCAAATTATGCCAATTAGGCTAATGTTGTTTACTGCGTAGTCTACAGCGCTGAATGGCTCAAAGGAATACCCATCACTGAAGAGAACACAGTGACAAGGAGTCAGGGAATGAGGGCGCGGATGATTTCTAAACAGGGATGAGACACTGCATAAGATAAGGTCACATTTAAATAACCTTTATGGCCTAAGTTGAATATATTAATAATAACACTGTATATTCACATTTCGCTCCTTTCATCATGGTCATTTTGCATATGGTAAACAGAAGTGTTGACTATTTTTGACAGCAGTACTCTTGAGGGGTACAACTTTGCCTAAGAGTTGATTTGAAAGTTACTTAAGACAAGGTATTTCCCTTTGGGTGCACATTTTGTAAGCATAAGTTATCCTCAACTACTACATTTTCTTACACATTTCAAGAGACGACAATTGTTGACCCTTAGATGCTGATATTCACACATCACTTGCATTTGGGATTACTCAGCTGTTCCCCAGTCTGTTTTAAGAGTTGGTTAACATACAATTACTTCACTTGAGTATTTTTGATTTCTGCTATACTTTCTAGCATTTCTACTCCACAACATCTCAAAGGGAAATGTTCTACTTTTAATGCACTATTTTTAGCTACCAGATTCAGTATACCTTACATAAAAACACACAATCTGATAGAGTATCCCACTAATCTACCCAAGTTGACATATTACAGTATGAAAATGTTCAAATTAGTAATAATATAATATAATAATAATATTTTATAAGATTTAACAGTGTAAAAGTATCCATACTGCATTTATATATATATACACATTATATTATATTTTCGGTACATTTTGCTGATAATACTTTTGTTTTAATTAAGTGTAATTTATTTAATTTATTAAAAGTCCCTTTTTTTTCTCTAAATGATCCGAGGACTTCTTCTTTCACAAAAGGGATTTTGGGAGCACAGCTGATTTGCGAGCACAGCTTCCAAATGACGGTTTCATTTGAAAGAGCATCAGGACTCTCATGCATGGCTCGTAATTGTGCTGTTTGTTTTAATTAGTGAAACGTGTGAAAATGTTGTTAGTGAGAGCCTAAATATTGCAAATTAGGTCTTGCTAACTTTCTATCTAATCTAATTAGAGAGATAAAAGTCAGTCGCTTTGGATAAAAGTGTCAGCTAAACGAAATGTTGTTACCTGACTAACTCTCATCTGTTTTCATATTCTGTGTGTTACTTCAGGAAACGGGCTTTAATTTTGAGCGGAAGGTGACCTTTGAAAATTGAATTGAAAAGTGAGACTGGTGGCAGAATGTGTGAGTTGTAGGTAGATAACATTCAATTTGTTAGTTACTAGGCAAAAGGTCAACATGCAACTCGGGCTGGCAAAATATTGGTTGAATGGAGGGAAAACAAACATTGCTTCTAGTGAAACAAGCTGATAGCATCAATTTAAGTAGTTATAACCCTGGTAAAGGGTAAATTCTCCGGGGAAAAAAACATATATGGCCATGTCTGTCTCTTGGTAGGAATATATTAACAACTTTTATACAGATTACCATTAGAGATATTTACGATCCCCAGAGTACGGAACGCAATGGAGATACTTCAATCTTTTTTAGTGCCAACAGGAGTACAAAGTTTCCACTTATCTTGTGAAATACATCAAAGTATACTGGATAGATTTGCACTAAATGTGATTCAAAAGAAATCCATTTAGTGACAACATAAGGTCAACATTGTCATTTTCTTTGGACCTTATTCTTACAAAACAAAGGAGTTTTCCATTAGCCTCAGTTGAACTTTGTGTTTAATGCTAAGCTTCAACTTTTAAGATGGGAAACATGGTACAATCATAACTGCTAATTATGTTAGAATTAAAGGGGCCCTTTGTGGCTCATTTTCAGGTTCATATTAGTGCCTCTACTGTGACATGTCTCCATGCTTTAATGTCCAAAAAGCTCTTTATTTTTCTCATACTGCCTGTGCTGCAGCACCTCTTTTCACCCTCTGTCTAAAACCAGAGCCCAGTCTGCTCTGATTGGTCAGCTATCCAGCTCTGTTGTGATTGGTCAACCTCCTAGAGATGTCCCGCCCCTTTACCTATCAAGTACAATGTGTTTGAGTGCTAGCCAATAGCACGAGGGTTGCATAGTCATGTCACTATGTTAGGAGGTAAACAAATGAGTCCATTTGAAGTGTTTCAGTGCGGGGGGGAGTGTGGGGGGGAGAGAAGCTCCCCCTGAAGGGAACACAGGTATTTTAGCTTTTGTAGGCCATTTACATGCACAAAAGCTGCATTACCTCCATTTTACAAGGAAGGAACTAGTAGCTTGTCAGCCAAATGCGTAACAACATTCAAGATGTCAATCTTCTTTCTATAGATCTCGACTCAAAGTCCAAACAAAGAATGAGTCTCAAGCATTAATCCACTGTCTCTTTTAACATTTCAAATAAATGTCCCGCATGTTTCATCTCTCATCAAAATAATTACCATAGTGCATTAAAAAACACCACGCAGCAGACGCAAGATTTATCTGGCACTGAGGCTTAGTTTGATGGCTGCCTGTCACCGGGAGGATTTAATTGATGATGGTCTGGCTGAGTGACTATACTTTTAATTCACTTGAGTTCACTTGAGTTCTGTACTAATGAACACCCTTCCACCCACACTCCTTTCAACACATCACTGTTTATTACGTCTTTCTGTCCCTTCCTAATAGTTTGTGGGAGCTGTTCTAATTCCATCAGCAGCCACTCACTCTGATGATTAGTGCCAGTCCGCTGGTGGCCTGGAGGTCGCACGGTTGTTTGTCGACGTGGCTCTGAAGTAGTGCTCAGCTGCGGCATCTGAATAAACACGCTGAAGATGTGAAAAGCTGCTCTGCGGTTGGCCGTGTGTGATTGTACACATTGACAGCAGGTGACTGTTGATTATTAAAATGACATACTCAGATGTGAAAAGCTAGTGACATGCTGAAACAGTACCAGAAACACAATATTTGTCGAGCAAAACATACATAAAAGGCCGTCTAATAATAAACAGACACAGATTTGTTTCTCTATGAAATGGCTGATGTTATCATTTGTGTCAAATATGCACCCAACGGTACAGGAAATAGGATTTCAACAAGGGTGAAAAATACTCCAGATTTGTGCTAGGTTTTCAGTTTATGCAGTCCATGTTCCCTTACGGGCCTTGGATCCTTTTTTTTTAACTCTCCTGGGTCATCTTTAGTTTATGTTATTGCAGTATGAAAAAGTAGTTTTCAGAATTCTTATTAAAGTTCAGTCATTTTCAACTAAAGCAAGATATGTGTTCATACAAAGCCCTTTCCACTATTCTGTCAAATATTTACAGTATGCTACAATATTTAGCAAAGATGAATAAAGAATGCAGATAGAATAAATAAGTGTTCATTTTATGTGAACGTACATATATTAGTTGCCTAAATGTAATCCTTAGACAAACAAAAGAACAAGCATAACTGTTACAAAGAGCCTAGAGGAAAAGCTTTGAAATACTAACCAATATGGTAATTAGTAAAAACACCTAAATGGTGTGGACATCTTTAAATATTTCCTCAGATATTGGGAGAACTGACTTTTATGGGTTTTCTTGGGCATGTTATGCTTTCTTCTGTCAACACAATACATTTAATATGATTTTGCAAGGATAGAGTCTATTGATTATTTGACACAAAATCTACTATGTGTATGGAAAAACTACGTTTTTTTAAGCCTGGCTTGGTTACATTTTTAGACAAACAACTGTCATGATTTATATGATTTGTTTTTGCCAGGCTGCCAGATGTAGATTTTCGGCATATCTACATACATCATTTAGGCTTTGCTAGTATCCTAAATAGCTCATGTGTTTTGCTTCACTTGGAATGAATAATGTCCCCTTCAAATATCAGTCAGACTGACGCTAATAAAATGCATGACGAACCACCAAAATTGAGCTTGTACAGCACAAACGTGCCCAGGGGAACAGCCCCCCCCCCAAATTAGCTACATTTTCTAAGCCACTGGTTGAGATACAATGCTACAGCCCATTAGAAAGAATTGAGGATGTGTGTGGACTCGGGAAACGGAGCATTTTGAGCCGGGCTCACTGTCAGAGTATCCCAACAGCACTTTCATCTAACCCCCCGCTCGCACCCGCAGCATCGTATGACAACTTTGGCTGCAGCAATACTGGCAGGATCCTGCAGCCCCTGAAGGAGTCATGCGATTATGCATCCCTGTAGCCATTGTGTTCTGAATTACACAAAGAAGACAAGAGGCCGCCTTGGACATACTGTTTCTTTTATGTAAGAGAACACCAGAAAAAAACGGACTATTGACATTGTCTGCACAAAAGGAGACAGCTTAGGACAAAATACGTTAGTGGCCGTTATTTAGAGTGGAGAACAAGACTGAAATAACCTTATTTGTGGGTGAAGCTGTGAGCAAGACGTCCGGATACCTTCTGAAACTAGGAAGTGAAAGTCAAGATATATATTTATATAGAGACATTGGGATTCAAGGCGAGACACAACAGGAAAAACAAAACATTTTTCATGCACTGCTCAAGAGTTTGTGCTGTTTGCTTTCATAGCATGTCTTCTTTTGGACTATATTGAAAAGAAAACCAATTGTTGTGTTGATTTAACAAAAACATGTATTTGCTTCTGTAGATTTCTCTTACATTCTCTTAATTGAGCATCAGATAACTCCTCATTTGTATAATTAAGCATAACATTTTCGAAAACTTGTACTAGAAAAATGAATCGTTTTAATGTAAATAATCATCTTTTTATCGTGTAGATTTTGTAAAAATAAATAGATTTGTTGTTGGTATTCTGAGCAAGGATTCTCTAATTCAGTAGCACCT
The DNA here is from genome assembly GCF_902827165.1 of Trematomus bernacchii. NCBI lineage: Eukaryota > Metazoa > Chordata > Actinopteri > Perciformes > Nototheniidae > Trematomus > Trematomus bernacchii. The sequence goes on from NW_022987513.1 coordinate 3,617,461, forward strand.
ACATACTACAGGCTTATTCTTTCTTTTTTTACCTTATTTATCTTTATTCTATCGCCATTTTGTTGCTGTCTTATCTTTAAAGAGTACCTCACAATCAGGCAATTTCAAATCCCACAGAATAAAAAAGCATTGCTTGACATTCAACTAGGGGTGTAACGGTATACGCATTCGTACCGAAATTATTCGGTATGGGCCCTTCGGTTCGGTACACGTGTGTAATTTAGTCAGTAATTTGAGGAACTGTCGAAATGGCGAAAGCAGATAAAGTTGAGCTCGAAAATCCTCCAGCATCATTGAAGTCTCCGGTTTGGGAACATTTTGGTTTCGCAGTTACGTACAAGGATGACGGACAAAGACAGGTGGACCGAACCAAAGCTGTTTGTCGGCATTGTTCAACTAACATTGGTTACGCGGCTGGCAATACATCAAACTTGCACACTCATTTGAAAAGGCATCACCCGAACGTGAATATCACCGGTACCAAAAGAAAAATGACTGAAGTGCAAACCCAACTCCCACTAGCATTTAAGCCTCCACCACTCGCAAAAAGTTCAGACCGAGCCAAAGCTATTACAAACGCCAAATATCCTTATGTTGCTATGTTAGCAAAGCGCTACCTGGCTGTATCTGCTACCTCTGTCCCTAGCGAGAGGGTGTTCTCCACAGCAGGAGACATTATTAGTGCCAGCAGATCTGCCCTTTCGGCAAGCAATGTGGACAAGTTAATCTTTCTTTAAAAAAACATGACAATACAATGACAAGCCTAATGTCAAGCTGGCTGCTTAGGGGAGTACTAGTACAGTACAGTTCAATTACAGATTATTTCAGATCATCGAAATGCTGCACCTTAATGTTTATTTTATTATATTTTTTATTTATTTGAGTGAATACATTATTCACAGTTTAATAATAATTAAAAAAAATAATTAAAATATGTTATGTTTTGTGATCATTTTTTTTGCTGTACCGAAAACGTACCGAACCGTGACCTAAAAACCGAGGTACGTACCGAACCGAAATGTTTGTGAACCGTTACACCCCTACATTCAACATATATTGGAAATGGTGTGTTTAGTTCCTATGGTTGGTCATATAGCAGCCAGGAGACTTATTGAAGTATGACGTGCACTCCACTGTGCAAACACTAATCCCTCACACCGCCCCCACACTCCAACATGGAACTGTTTCAATGAATACAGCAAAAACACATTCACGCAGGGATCTAAACAAGGCTCCAGGAACAAGTCTATATGTCTGCAATACACCATTCAATACTTATGTGAAAGCTCATGTGGAGTGAAACATATTCTTGGGATGTACATTCAGCCTCTGTGTGATGGTATTTGTTTGCTGCTGTTACTGGCATACCTCTCCTCCAACTATAGAAAGAAAAACCCAATAATAAGTGCAGCTCCTACACATACAACCAATGCGACAATTAGCTGGGAAAATGAATTCAGAATGGCCGTCCGAGCCGTGGAAATACAAATGAGCTTTATTGTATTTAAAGGAGGGGCAGAAAATCCCCAGAAAATCACTCTGACACAGTCATTGTGTTCATAAAGTTGGCCTCTATTCAGTCAAGGGAATCAGCCGAGCGGCTATAACATTTGTCTCTTGACACCATAAAGACAGTTTTGGGTCTCTGGTTTCTTTATGAGAGAGGGAGTCAGTCACTATCTTAAGATACGACTGTGCTGTGCAATGTAAATGTGACATATAGTGCGGTGTACATTCTGATACAGTGAGACAGGGATACTGTTATAGTAAAGCTTTAGGACTGGAGAGTAATCAACTAGAATATCAAACACCACAGTGTTCCATTTTATCTGTAAAAGCCAATGCTGCATCGTTACACACACACATTTATTTTATTTCCAAGCGTCTCCTTAAGCATTAGTATTTCCAGGACGGATCTATTGATTTGCGAGAAATGAGACGATACCGCACAATAGAGAAGACAATAGGAATGCAAGTGTCTAATGTGGAGAAGGCAGTAAGACAAAGAGAGCATGTGGTGCACAAAACGACACTAAGATCTCAGATAATGCCTCGACGTTGTCCCCACAGGCTCTTATCTCCATTTTCTCCTTCTTCCCATTTCCCCATAAAGCCAAACACAGAAAGTGGTTGATGCACTCCAGGAAAAACATCAAAGTCGAACCATTAGGTCAAACAACCCTCATATTTTACGATTCAAAATGGGCATGTATAAAGAAATAACAGGGCGGGTGAATTTTTTGGGGAATAAACAAATCGCAAATACACTGGAATTCCCTACTTCCTACAAGTGAGAAATGGAGAGACAGTGTGGGTGTTTATGCGAGCGTGCATGTCTATGTGTGTGTGCGTCCGAGCGTGTGTGCATGTTGTTCATGGCAAGAAATCAGCTCAGTTTAGCACATAATGGAAATGTGAATAGCCCAGAGCGCTTCTCTCCCACACAGGGAGCGAGCTGGCTGGGAGCAGGCTGCATGTTTCCAAACCCAAACAGTGAGCGGGAGTCAGCTAGGTTAAAATCCTGCCCCCGTTTCTCTCTCCCGACCCCCGGAGCCATTCACAGCTCTTGCCCATACATTACCCAAACAGGTCATCCAAACAGGTCTCACTAGCAGTCGGAAAACATATTCACACACATATGCGCAACGAGTTATCCACACGGCTGAGCGCACACACACACTGGGTGGAAAGGTGACGTTGCTGATATTATGGGAGATGACATCTTGTATGGATCTCTAGGCAGCCACCAAAATGTTATGCTTAATTTATCTTTTTATATACCCCCAAAAGGTTACCAGCCTCAATACATACAGCACAACAATTTCATTGATATCGTCATGCAACACGGAGATTTCCTTCCCCAGGTTAGTACCTATGCGCCCAGAGAGTTTTGATAGGAACTTACATGCTACTTCAAGAGATGCGTTCCGGCTTACGGCCTCTCCCAGATAGTTTCGGGCCACGCACACGTAGCTGCCGTCGTCGGGCTTGCTCCGTCGCCCGTGGATGATACGCAGGAAGAAGAGGGAGCCGCTGGGCAGCAGCATACGGTGGGATCGGGGGTTGTCGCGGTCCGTCTCAACGCGCTCGCCGTCTTTGTACCATTCCACCGTGGGGGTCGGGCGGCCCTCGGCCTTACAGTTGAGAGTGGCTGGTTCCCCTTTGGACACAATGAGGTCAGAGGGGTGCTCCACAATGCGGGGAGTGAAGTCTTCCTGGCGAAGACGAGACCCTAGAGAGGAGAAACGGGACAGTAAAAAGTTCCATTAAAGCAATTGCCACAATAAATACTTAGGCATAAATAATGCATTTTAATTCCGCTTCAGCCTCAACAGCAGTATGTTTGGGAAAAGATAGGTTTATTTTATTTAGGATGGCCAAACAGAGTGCACCTATCCCCAAAATAAAAACAGGGGGTTGTATATTACCAGGCCAATAACGGATAAATAACAGACAGACATTTTTAATCATACAGTATCTAAAGCTGCAACGATTAGATGACTCGTTCATTAGTTGATCAACAGAAGAATATTCGGGAATAGGATAAAATGTTGATGGTAAAAGTAATTTTTCATGCAAATATGTCAGAAAATGCTGTTTTTCCTCTCAAATGTACCAATTTTCTTTCTTTTATCTGTTTATATCACATTAAATTGAACGTCCTGTGGTTTAGGACTGTAAAATAAGACAACATAATGACATCACCTTGGATTTTGAAATAGATACTTGATAATTTTTTCACAATATCTGACATTTGATTGACAACAGTGAATTGAATTACTAGTTCCAGCCTTAGCTGTATATCTGGTAATAGGAACTAATAATAAAGGGTTTATATTAGGGCTGCTCGATTATGGCAAAAATCATAATCTCGATTATTTGGGTCAATAATTGATATCACGATTATTAAAAACGATTATCCATTTACTTTGAAAACATACATTTATTGGAGAAAAAATTTGAACAGTATGTTTTTAACAGTTTATTACCCTGAACTTTAAGTATAATTCAACTGAAAAAGCAATAAAAAAAAAATAAATAAAAAAAAAAAAAAAAAAAAAAAACTAATAATAATAATAATAACAAAATAATCGTTTTATTTCGATTACGTTGTTTTCGTAATCGTTGCAAGCCATAATCGTAATTGCGATTAAAATACGATTAATTAAGCAGCCCTAGTTTATATATCGTTCTTTGCTCTCACAAACAGTTCTCCAATGCTTTTTAAACAGGAAACATTATGCACACACATTTTGAGAGTGTGCCCGATGTGATTGGCTGGACTAAAATTAAGTATAATTTGATTTTGGTCGTTGGAAGTAAAGTTGATTAGTGGAGGGTTCTTACTGGCTGCAGCACGCGCCGTATTACTACACTCAGGCGCCCATATTTACTTCCACAGACAGGAGCTGAGGAGTCATTACATCTCATTAGCTTTTTCATTAACACGTTCCATCAAACACTGACATCATCAAACATGTTGTCTCAGTGGGTGTGGAACAGCAACTGCTACATAGAATTCCCTTTTCTTTTTCCTCCTTAAAGGCTACACTGTGATATTACCATGTGTGTTATTTAGATTCTAACCCAGCTGTTTGATAGTAAATCCTTGGCAAATGTCATGAGAATGATTCTGACTTTCCTGATTAGGATAAACATTATCATTTATGTGCACGGTTAACATAATATGTTTCATTTATTCAGCCGTGTGAACACTTTTGATGCACTTTTTTTAATTCTACCTATGATAAGGGTTAGGGTTAGGGTTGGAGAAGAGGCACTGCGTTTGTTTACAGTCACAAAACTCTCTTCTGTTTCATGGTTGATGACCACATTATAATATACATGGTGAAAGGTTGTCTTTTTTGCATTATGTGCATGCAATAGCAAACCTAGAGAAGTATTGTTGAGGTGTTTAAAGAGACTTTTTGGTCTGTCATATGGCAAATAAATAAATAAAATATAAATGAATGAAAATGATGTTACATGGTCTCTTGTCTATTTGCCTTTGATGGTGACAAATCATAGACATTGCAGAGGCCACCGTGATGGATGGCTGCTACCACAGCAACAGAAATAAAGCAATAAATGAGAGTAAAATTGATGTGACTGTCTATATTGTTAAGAGGTTTGTTGACAGAAAGCATTCCATTAGCTGGCGCCAACACACCAAACAGTAAGGATACATTATGTTTTTTAACGTGCTTTTAAAAACCTATTTCTTGAGTAAGTAACGTTTATGTGGATCCACAAACAAACCCAGGCCGAGAAAAATACTTATAAATCTCCTAATTGGTTGTCCCATTACGCAGTCACCACTGTGGCTAATGTACAGTTAGACTCCTGCTGTCTGACAACAGATTTGAAATTAGGTGATATAAGTTGTGGCTCTAACTCAGTGGTTGTTGTCAGATAACAGGAAGAAGGTCCTGTCAGTCTGTCTGCCCTGTGATGGACAGGCCACTCATCCAGGGGGTTTGCTCAATGCATTCTCCAGCACCCCGTGACCCTGAATATGAACCAATATGGGTTGGAAATGAATATATGGATATATTTGTTTTTCTATGTGGCTCCTTTGGTTGGCTTTATCGGAGTTGAATAGTTTCGCATTGACAGCTGCTTAACGTGAATGTAGTAAAGTCTTGAAAAAAATGTTTCATTATCTAAAGTCGCCAAAATCTGGGTTATCTTTTAGGTACGGATAGAGAATTTTGGATTGTTTACGATATTTTCCAACTCATTTTGGTCCATTGCTGATGCAGACAGGGATTTACGAGCACATTTCCCCCCCTCTTTTAACCCTTACTGTATATTGTGTTCGGGTCTCCCGTGACCCGTTTCAAGTTAAAATTATATAATAACTACGCTCTAGTTTTTTTTATCGGAACGAGGTTTCATGATATCCTCCACAACAGCTATATAAACACTACAAAACTGATTTTGACAATTTTAGCCAAGTCTGAAGGTCTCTAAAGAAAAAAGTGTATAATTCGGTGTTCGGGTCTGGGAAGACCCAGCAGAATTGTTGTGGGTGACTCGGGGTCAAATTTGGCCCAATCAAGATTCATCTTTGACTTTAGACTGCCATTACATATCGTAACATTTTGGCCTGTGATATCTAAGAAATGTAGTGTGTCCTGTAATGTAATTACAGGACGATGAGGATGTTTAATTTTAATAAATGTTCTGCCGATACAGACGTGTCGATGTCATCGTGCATACTCAGTTTTATCCTAAGACTACCTCAAGATGGATTCACGTGATAAGTGATTTGCTCTCTGCTCAGGTAGGACTCAAAACTTTGCTAGTTAGTTTTGTTTCAGCTGTTACCTCCCCTGTTAGCTTGTGCCGCTTTTTAAAGTCGTAATCTGATTGGTTGCGTGTAAAAAAGCGCAACAGAGGATGTCACACCGCCTTATAGGGCAGCAGTGCTCTCTAGCTAATGACGAAAGCAGCAACGTCAGCTGGTCATGTTAAAGCGGCTTTAAGCTGTTAAGCATGAAGCTTTGTGTACTGCAGGGCTTCCTCTCTCCACCAGTAGGGCTGTTTATGGGGATCTGTCCTTGGTGCTGAAGCTAAAACTCAAGGTCTGGCAGAAAAAGCTGGTCAGGAGCATGTCTGGGCTTGTAAGCAGGGACCACTCTAATAAAAGTCACTTTGAGGTGACAGCTGTCTACCAGTAGAGGAACTCAATTTCGCCTTTAATAACCTAGAGATTCATGTGATTGCCAAATAAAGAGAACCTGTCTTTCAGGCTTTTTATCATTTAAAATTAAGTTTGACATATCATAACCACAAAGTCAGTCAGAGCCCTGCAAATTCAAAATCAGTTATATCTATAAAAGACTCACAGAGATGGACACAAACAGTGAAAATGAGCACACTGTGTGCGTCATATGGATTTTTTTGTGCACAGAGAGACCGCAAACTCTCAGCATTATTCTACCTAATATCATGGAATACCTACAGTACTGCCACAGGCATAGTCAGTAAGACACCAACAGTTTTCTCCTTCTCACAAATGTTTAAAATGGAGCTACTAAATCCCGAAGCTGAAATGCACACAGTTTATAAGACATATCTGCCGAATTGATTACAAGCTGTTAACACCCTGTGATTTATTCTATGTGTGCTATATCTGCTAGATGTTAATAGGGTGGTTCAAATATTATAAACACCTTTCAACTTGGACTGCAACTAACAGTCACATTGTCCATTAAACTGCCAATTGTTTTCTACATTGATCCATTATTGTTTTATCTAAAAATTGTGAATAATAATGTGAAACCAAGTCTAAGGTTTGAAGAAGTGCTGCAGTGTCACTCTAAACCAATAAACATTCAGTTGAATGTGATTTTTAAACAGAGAAAATAAGAAAATCTCTATATTTCATAGGCTGAAAATAGTATTTCTACAATTTCTGCATTGAGAATTACTGTAGCGATTAAAAGTGATTAACACATTGATTAATTAGTCAACTAATCGTTGCAGCTCTACTTTCAGAATCCATACAAAGTCAAGCCTCCATAATGAAAGACTTCCATCAACACTCCTGAAATTGTTAACAAAAATTGGATCGCTATAAGCTTCACAAAAATACTCTGGGATTAATTGCTCAGCCATTTCTGTTGCTTTGCTTCCGATTTCACAAATGTGCTGTACCGCATAAACTGACAACACAGCACCTCCACTGTCCTGGACCCACCCATATCTACACCTGCACTTAATGTACTCCACTGACACAGATTAATGTTACTACAGGGGGTAAAGGGGTACAAAAACCACTTCCATGATAAGGACACTTCCTGTCCAAAAGCTTAGATATATCTCTTAGGTGCAGCTATAGGTCAGTGGTAGACAAACAGTATGAGTAAGCATCTTCTCTATGGCACATTAGCCTTTTCAGCTATGGGATAGCTCCATCATCTGCCTGAGCAACCTTTCACATTATAGGCCACCCAGAATATGACCCAAGATAGGTCCATTACAGCAAACGGTGAGCACAGTGAGATAACTGATGGGTTTGCAACACCTTTTAAAGGGACTTTGCAAAAGGCTGCCACCTCCTAGTCGATTAATTGGTCGTTTTGGGATTCGTTTTTAGTGATTTTTATTTTTTGCAGAATGACTTGTTTTCAATAGACTTCTGAACAAATCAACACAAAAAAGGTTCAAAGTGGTGCTTTTAAACCAATCTTTAAGGAGAAAACCAGTTTTACAATCGCATGAGTGTTAATCACTGAATAATTTCCTAAGTCGAGGACAGCCTTACTACCAGCACAAGACAACCAGGTAATGAGATATAAGGAGGTGAATATATTACAATTAACTTAATTAAAGCCTTTTTTTTAGAAAACAAAAGGTTTGGTGTTTGCTTGCACACTTCAAACGACAAATCTTTCTGAAATACAATTATAAAGCTGCCAAAGATCGTACCCCAGTAACAAATGTGTTCATTTAGAGCAGCCCTTATAAATAAATAAGCAACTTTCGTCTAGCCATTTAGCAGTCGGTCTGGCACAATATCGTACACCCAAGCTGAATAAACCACATAAGATATGGTGCATTTGCTTGCTGCATTTATAGATTTGTAAAACGAGTTTAAGAGGAGAAACAAATGCACTGTACTTCAGGATAACACATTCTGCATCTGCTCCATGCATTGTACTGAAAAGTGAGTCCAACACGCTTCAGGTTGCAGCTGAAGCTAAATGTGAGAGGAAACATCATTGTGATATTTAGTAGTAAGTCAATTCATCAACTTACCGTCGGTTTGGGTGTACAGAAGTCCGCAGAGAAATAAATACTGTAGAGGACCCATTCTGGCATATTGGCCCCGTTGGCTATCGATGCATGAATTCCTCCTCAAGCGAAAACGAACAATCAATGAATCAATGAATCCTGTCTCCACTCGTGTGACTTTGAGACAATTTACTCAAGTTAGTGAACTAAGAAGAACCGAATCGGTTATTCGAGCCGCTGAAGGAGATCATTCACATGCCCATTCTTCCTCTCCAAGAGCGCACCAGAGAACGGCGAGTCGGAAATTTCTGCAGTCAACAATTGTAAAAAAAAAAAACACATCACCGACGCCCAAAGACACTCCAGTTACTGGCGGTTTCCACCACCGACCGTGTTCTTCTCACACTTTACCGGGTCACACCGACCGCGGGAAAACGCATCCATCCTTACGCGGGACAAGTGGAGAGATGGGAAGGTGGAGATGGGATGCAGTCAGAGGTGAGAAGCTGCTCGGTGCAGCACAGCGCAGCAGCCCCTCCTCTCCACTCCGCTGCCCTGGGAGAAACTAACAGGCGAATATAATATACACAATAGATGCAAAACTCAGCAGCACTTTGCGTTCTGGACAATTAGATGCTGGTAATGGCACTCATTAGTGTTTATTTTCTTTCTTTTTTTCCTGGGAGGTAATTTAATGCATCTGGGAAATTCACACGTGCACCAAGATCAATGTATATACAATTGCAAGTATGGCCATTTTGTTAGTCATGTTTTTTTTCTTAGTTTCAATTATTTCTTGGACAGATTAGATGTCTTACATTACTTTACATTACATTACCTTTGGTGGAGCTTTTATTCATTATTCGTATGTATTTAATTGCATAGCTGTCCATAACAAAACAGATTAAGGGTCCTTTTCTTATACATACTTTTTTCTTTTCTTTTCATTTCTTCCTTACATTCTATGTATATCAGCATTTGGAGTAGAGTTGCAACACTATATTAATCAACTGAATAAAATAAATACCGTGTACTGTTGCTTATGGGGTAATACCTCAATTATGTGATGAGTGTATCACATTTGACTCCTTTCTGGTTTGATTTTGTTGAGTTTAATGGTTAAGGATAAGTTGATTGCAGAATAATTAAATGTTTTCTTGATAATCCATAGATATTTAAAGGAATTGCAAATGTCAGAAAATGCTGTTATTATCCTGTCAAATATGGATACTTTCTTCTTTTCTCTTTGGTCTTTTGGGTTTTGGACTGACTAAACAAGACATTCAGAGTCATCTCCATGGACTTTGAGAAACTTGGATGAACATTTTTAAAGGGGCCCTGTTATGCTTACTTTCTGGTTTCATAATTTTATTTTGTGCCTCTACTGTGACATTTTCACAAACTTTAAAGTTCAAAAAGGTCTTTATTTTTCTCATACCTGTGCTGCAGCACCTCTGTTCACCCTTTGTCTGAAACCAGAGCCAATAGAAGCGAATGTGTTACATAGTGATGTCAATATGTAACGGTAGTAAACAAAGGAGCCCAATGGAGGCAGGGGGGTGTATGGTAGACTTCGGGATGATAACCTTTGCAGACCATTTACATGCACAAAAACACACTACAGGAAAGGGAAAACACCAAAAAGCATAATAGAGCTCCTTTGCATGGTTGAGAAAATGATTGGCAGAATAATTAATAACGAAATAATTCTTAGCTGCAGCCCTACTGGCAAACTGTTCTCTAAAGTCTCTCAGGTTTACCTTTACACATCCAGTAAATCAAGCTAATCCGATAAAAAAAAAAGGTAATGTGATGGAATGCAACTGTAACTTAATACAGTTTTGTTACTGGAGCCATTTCGTTTGATCAACAAACACACGCCTCCACTGTCTGGCAGATTTGATCTCATAGATTTGATGCATTATTTCAGTTGTATTATATCTTGACTTTCTCCTCCTATTAACTTACCCCTGTGTCCCACAATGTGTCAAGTGAAATATTTCAAATATTGCCTCCCAGATTTACCTGGTAGCATTTTATTTTCATGTTCATGGTTGGAACAGCTTCTACAAAAGGTAGAGAAGGCTGTAAAGAAATGGCACTTCATCCCACCCACTGCCCGAGGTGCTTATCCTGCCCCGTGGTCAATACCGCTCAATATTTTCAATAGCATTATAAATGCAGCTCCTTGCCGTGAGACGAGGGTGAAATGGGCTGTTCCAGGTGTTATTGATCCAGAGCGTGAAATTAAACCATTTTTGGCATTGTGTTTAGAGCGGTAGATTGAATAGTAATTTGTGGGCGATGGCTAAATCGGGTCTGAATGAAGGGGGCTGCACAAAATCATTTTAATTGGATCGATCTCAACCATCAGAGAATAATATTTTCTATAGAAAGTGCCGGTGAGATTGTTCTCATGGCACCTCAGCTCAAGTCATGGTGTTGTGAACACCTCCCGCCTCTCAATAGCTTTTTGATTACACTCCAATTAAACAAGCCTTTAAAGAAGTGCTGGGATATTTAATTGGCATATTTAAAAAATAAATGCGTCCTTGTATTCCTGGACAATGCAGTGGATGATTGATGTGAATTGTCACTGACTGTTTTTATAGAAAGCTTGACCTTAACCCTTTGCACGTCCTGTCTCTCAAAAGTGCAAGGAGATAATAAATAGGCTTTTGAAGAAATTAATAACCTCACAAAATCCATCAAGGTGAACTTTAATGATGTGGGAAGGAAACTTCAAGAACAAGTGCTAATTGTACCAAATGACTTCATGCACAGTGCTATTCATCATAAGCACTTACGGTTGAAAAAAAATGTTGATATCAATCTCCTACCTCCTGCCCACAGAGAATTGGGATTAAGTAATTGACATAGCGGAAGACTGCAATGGAGCTAAAGCCAAAATGGCATTTCAGTGTCTTAATGCAAGAGAGATATTAAAATGTTCCGTCTAGACACTGATAAAATGGGATGATTAATGAGCGTACTGTGTATGCTGAAGCACATGCTATCAGTGAAACTCATATATCAGTTATTGCTAGGACAGTATGCAACACAGACTGCACCTATACTCTAACACAAAGGAGAGACTTTAAAATAAAGCATTAACATGCATGGGATTTAGATACATCTGTCAGGCAAGTCCATTTTTAGCTTAATGCCAAAAGAGCTGATTATATCATCATGTTGTTTAGGCTGCCATTCAATTTTGAGCAATCCTGCTATTTCTCATAAAGTAAAATAGGCAAATGATTTACGAGATGTATTTGTAATCACACTTTACATCCTTTCTGCTTTACATTTTTTTGTAAATCATTATGATCTGAACAAAAACCATACTGTACATTAAAGATATTGCATTACTGTATACTTAAAGATGCCGATCATCTTTGGCAAGGCCAGCCTTACTGGCGGGAAGACACACATTAACCTTCTTGGAAAATAGCTGATATATATATAATGTATCCGGGAAAAGCACCTGCATCTAAATGTATATATGGTGAGTAGATTGAAAAAAAGCATTAAAATGAGGAAATCCAGGAGAAAATTGCAATTGCTGTAAGTTATTGCGTACTGGCTTTTCTGTCTATAATAAGGTCATAACAAGAGAAGAGGTGATTGTTTATCTTTGAAGTTGAATGAGATAAGAGAGGCAGAGAAATCACACACTGAGACGGACATGTTTCCAGGCAACGTGGAACTCTGCCGTCTTTCTCACACAGACCAACATCAAAAGGGCTAGCAACTCTCATCAATCTACCTCTCTCTCTGTTGATCACACACAGGAGACAGTGTCAAGGTCACGAGTTTTGTCCGCACCATTACCTACTCATAAGCGTGTTTGTCCAAGCCAGGAGTGTAGGAGGTAACAGATGGTGTGTGTGACAGTGTGTTCAACACCAGGCAAGCTCAGCCTTAGTGAGAGTCGACAGAGTAGACATGTGTCCTGACCACGAAGCCAAAACCTGTGTACAAGTGACACAAGGTGTTCAGTCCGGTGGAAGCCTCAAACAGTGCTTGAAATATACACCAATGAATATTTTCATTTGATGCAACTAGAAATGTAAAAAAAAAGGCACAGTGGACTGTATTTTTTTTGTCATAGCTGAACTGTATCACACAGCATTTTAAATTGCAGCATCAACATATTTGAACACTGGTGTTGTGGTTGGGCTTATTTCCAAACCTAATAATTGTATGTGTTCAGCTTTTTGCTTTAAAAAGTGCTGAACAAGACTGAGTTGAAGCTGATAGCACTTTCATTTACAATGTGTAAACTGTAACAGAAGCGTGACATTTTCATCTTTCTAGACCATTTTTCTTCTCATACAGCATAATACAAGCAAAGACCATATGTTGTTCAACTACCATGGCCTTTTTTTACTAACCCTAACCCTGCTTTTTAAGTTTACCTGCACACCTTTACCTTTACTCTATTCCAATATATTGTTTAATAAAAAAAGACAATTATAATATGAAGGAATATATTGTTCCACTGTGTATGTTCCATTAAGCAAATACAAAAAAATTAAACCAGTTAACCACATTTCTTTTAGTATTACTAATCCCATTGAGGTTTCAGCTCAGTTTTTTGGATTGCAGATAACTCAGAATCAGAATCAGAATACCTTTATTCGTCCCACAGAGGGGACATGTACGTATTTACGTACGTATTTACTGAGTTATACATCTTAAATGGCTCGATGTAATAAATAACCTTAAACTGTATTGAACTGTTAATTTGTCCATAAGATATCAGTCATGTTATAATGCATTGTCTAACCCGTCAGTTGCAGTGTCTTGGTCCTTTCGAAGCCGAAGTTAGTTTTTGTCTTCCCCTATTGTTCAGATTGGCTGAGTTCCATACGTTATTAGGATAATGTGTGGGGGTGTTTCATAGCTGTCAGGGAAACTGTGATTCCTTTTGAATACAACATGGGGTAGCAAGGGCTGAGGAAAGAGAGACAGTGCAAGCTGGCAGTGAAAGTGGGAAAGGTCCAACTGAATGTTCCAGGAAGCAAAATCCTGTGGGGGATTTCCTGCTTGAACAGTCTCACACAACAAGTCACAGAAGCTTAACCAGCAAAGATATATTGCCAGTCACTCCCAAACAGCATAAAGTATATGACCGTATATGACTCCTTGTGTTGGTGTTGGTGTTGGCTGGGACGAAACGAGCAACGAAACAAAGCCATTGGCACCCAGCTTTCTACCTCCAGTTACGGCAATATCTGGGTCTGAATTTGGTTTCCAGTTACATTTCATCATCAAAATGATCCAGGATACTAGAGGCAGCTGTTGAAAAAAACAGTATTGTAAAGCCTTACAAAGTTAAACAAAACAATACAAGTTGCTCCCATGGCTGGTGAACTGGTGCAAGAGAGTCGGCTGAATTTCTCACAATATCCGATAGATGACAATATCCAGATTGGGTGCTGCTGCCAGCAAAAACAATCTTTATAGATTGCATGGTCAGCTGATAATTAACTATACATCATCATGCTCTGATGGAGTTCATGAGCATACAATTTGCTTCTATACATTTGACACTCTTTGTGTTCAAAGTCAGAAGTCAGTTTTGGTTAGCCTGAACAGTTCATATTGATCATAAAAATCTACTGAATTCAAAGTATGAATTTGACTGCAGTACATTTCATGTAGGAAGAAGTACTGTGGATTGAGATGGCTCTTAAAATCTGAAACTGTACCATAAATCTCGGGATACCTTTGAAGTAATGTGCAGAGGACTCTTGAAATCAAAGCTAGACATCAGAAGAAGCCTCTTCTCAAGAGAGGCAGCTTTCTATCTTGGAGATGAGTGGTGTTGTCAATACATTGCTATCACTTTATTCTCTTACAGTGGACACATTGCTTCCTCTGTATACCTTCACGCTTCACAAAACACCATTGAACTCCTGACACACCTTGCTAGAGTAGAGAGAGAAGGACCCAAACCTACCAACTAAATGCTTTCAAGGTGAAAAAGGCCCCATTCAGCTTCGTAAAGTGGAAGTGGTACTTTCGGGGACACTAGCGAGGTATCTCTCTAGCGATATAGACATGTAGGAGGAAGAAAGGGCTTCTGTTAAATCAGGCGCAAAGGCATTTACAACATTTGTTTTTCCTCTGGATGAGCACAGGGAAAAAATTGAAAAACAAGGAAGAAAATGCTAAGAGCAATTTGCGCGAGAAACCCAACGAAGCACTGTTCAACATTTTAAAAATGGCAGATAATAGACTTCTTTCATGCGTGTAAACATTGCATTTCCATAGAAATGGCCTCTTTCTGGGCCTCATACGGGTAGTCATGGGTGAGAGTTATGTAGCGCTTACCTCCTAATCTTGTCAGATGTTTCTAAAACAGTCCCTGGTTTTAAATGTGAAATAGAAAAACAAGGTTCAAAACTGAGTCTAAAAAAGATCATGTGCATTATGAATTATGTCTAAAGAGTGAGGTATTTTCAAGCAGGCTACAGGGCTGTTTCATTTTGAAATTGGCTCCTTTTATTTCAACATGGTTAGGGTTAGGGTTGGCAGTGATGGAGTGGTTTGAGTCACTTGCAGTTTAAAGTAACTTGAATATCATGAATAGAAAACATTCATTTTGACCTACATACATATCCATAATTAAAATCTAACATTGAATATACAACACATATCTACAGCATCTTTTCTAACAAATTGTTTGCCATATGTATCATTGTTTTATCAGTGTTGCAACTCTTTATTCTTACATTCTTTGTAGTATTCCTAAAATGATAGACACTATAAAACTTATAGATATGCATCTTTTTAAATGGGAATCAGGATATGTATTCAACAGAAGCTGCTCATACATCTACAATCCAATTAAGTATGTGGTTATTTTCAAATTAATATAGCATTGTGTAATCATATAATAGGTTGTACAGTAATGTTGAATAAATCAGCGCATCAACCATCAAACCATCAAACCATCAAATAAAATGCAAATGTTTTTTCTCAACATGATACAGTGGAATAATATAATAATTATTTAAGAATGGCAACTACAATGTGTATAATCAAAATATTATTGCAGAAAGCTGTTTTCCGCCAGTGTTTCTCATTGCATTCTAACAGTGCACCCCTGATAAATATATATGTTTTATTAATAAATATAGCCCTTTATTTAAAATCAAAGGAAGTGCAAAGCAAAATCTAATGAAAACGGTATCTCATTTTACAGTGGAGTGGGACTTTATGCCATCATCTGCCTGTGTAGGCACAGTGATAACATAATAACTCAAGAACAATAGATGCCAGAAACCCAATACGTACACCACAGGTTCCCCTAGAAACCTGTCGTGCACTTCTCTACAGAAGATGATCTGATTAGATTTTGGAAGACTTTTGCCGCATAAATTTGCATTGATGTGAGGTAAAATACATTCATTTTCCACTAAAGTCAGGCAGGCAGCACCTCCATCTCTAAGGAAACGGTTCCCTCCTGGATAAATGATGGGATGCTGCATGATCCCAGCAGTAGAGTTCAGGTGAGTCAGGGAGTGCATCAGGGAATAGCAACAGTGAGTTTGGCTGCCGATTTTCCGCATCACTTCCAACTCTATGTTCTCTGGTCAGTCTCCCGTGTGTCCCTGAGCTATGGTCATGGGGTTTCTGGTCAATGACCGAAAGAATGACATTGTGAATGCAAGTGACTGAATGTTTATGGTCTCAGTCACTTGATTGCAACCTTGAGTTTACAATTGAAGGGTGGGTTGACCATTCCAAATATTTGATGTTCTGGACAGGCATTTAGCTGCGATAATTTTATGTTAAAATGGTCAAAGTTGAGCATGATATTTATTGTATTTGTCTATCGTATTTCATTTGTTTGATGGAGCATTTGCAGTTATAATTTTTAAAGCAATTTAATTATACTTTACAAGGCTATTTTAAAATGTATGCTTAGGATTGTCAAGATGAATTACAGCAAATAGGTGGCAATACAATGAATAAGTTTATGCGCGGAGATGCCTGTTAAAGGTAAAGTCTGGCATACCTACTGTACACACAGGTTCACTAGATTATCAAGATACTAACTGATTCCTTTTGGCAACTGCAATGTGATGTTTGGTTTTCATTTCATGGTAGCCTTTCAAACAACATAATGCCGGATTTGGTATTTGCAATTTTGCGCCTCTACGGTTTGAGAGGGCAATTCACTTATATACTGCTATTGTATGATCAAAAACGATCAAATGGAGTTCTTTGATAAAAGCATAACATCAAGCTATTGCAACAACACAAGCAGAGTTAACTAAGCTAAGAGCCAACTAGCGGAAAGTAGTTGCTGTTAGCAGCACCTAGGGTTACTTTAGCAACTACTAAAGATTTCTGGCCATCAGGAAACTCTGTAGACCTCCAAGACTCAAGGCAGAGCAGTTGAAGAACATCATAGGGGAAACATTTATCAGTGAAATATGATCCAGTTTCACCAAGATCAATTTAGTGCTTTAAAGTCTTGCACACATCTCCAAGTTACAAAGTGCAAAAACAGGCATCCAGGCAGTGAGTGGGACTGGCAGAGGCATCCTTCTCCCTATTATTAAGTCAGAATGTAGCATCAAAATGATTTTGAAGCCACTATTTCAATGTAAAATTCATTAGTGACATAATGTTGCTTTTAGATAGCATATTGGTGACAAAGATACTGTAAGCCCTGACAGAACTATAGATAAATAACAACATTAGAGTCATTTTTTCCCCAAAGATAGAGCTTGTCTTAGGTGACTCACAGTTTACAGTATGTGAAGAAATTCAATACTCCTGACTCTCAACCTTGGAAAAACATTGTGTACTACACAGCCAAGGACACTGTGTTGTGCAGTGGTGCTGTCTGTGAGACAAATAGCATCAGCCCTGTGCTCACATGAAGCCTCCTCCATGTGCACTAACCTAACATTACTCAGGCACTTGCA
This sequence comes from Trematomus bernacchii, assembly GCF_902827165.1. Lineage (NCBI taxonomy): Eukaryota > Metazoa > Chordata > Actinopteri > Perciformes > Nototheniidae > Trematomus > Trematomus bernacchii. The sequence goes on from NW_022987513.1 coordinate 3,635,151, forward strand.
ACACCACAGCATTGAACCAAGTCATTTCTGATCGCACCAGTCTTAACAAAACAGATTGATGGAGTTCCAACAGAACTGGGGATGATATATGACTCATCATCACAAAGCTGTGTCATTGTTTTATATAAATCATGATTCATATCCCTGTAGAACAACTCAGAGACTGAATGTTGAAATCCTGATCTGGAAGGGGGATTGGAATGTCACATACAGGGGTTCAAATATTGCAAGGAGAACTAACAGTTGGTGTAAGGGCATGACAGCATGAATGATGTCACCTCCACATAATTTTTCATAATTTTTCAATCAGCAATGTGAAGGGGAAAAAGGACTTGGAATATTTATGGCTAAGAAAAAAACCTCCAACACCAACACAAAACCCTCAATCCTATTTATTTAATTTTTTGGTGATTATGTTTTATTGCACAGGGATATCCACAGGTAGTAGCAGAACAGTTCACTTAAATATACCTTGAAAGACTGTGTCATGCTGTGACCACAAGATGTTTCTCTTACAGTACCTGTTCCGCAACCCAATCATGCCTTATTATTAACGCTCGCTGAATGTCTGTAATTGATTCCTTTCGCCAGACAATAGGATAATTGCGCCTGGAAACAAACTAAATGCTGACATTTGACCTATTTCCAAATTACCATAACATTTTAACCATAGTATTGTCCACATTTTTAGCAAGTTTGCCTGATTGTTACTATATTTGAACAATATATTATAGGGTTATATCTATACAAAACATGTCTCTGAAGTGTTTTGCTCAAAATACCAAACAGATCACCCTAGCATGCCTCATACCCCTCTATTTCAGCCCTGTTACACATTTCCACTACACGGTCGGCCTCGGCCACGCTCGGTACGGCTCGGTACGGCTTGGCCTTAACAGGGCCGACTCACTTCATGCTGCGCTTCCATTACAGTTTAGGAACTGGGGTAGTTACTATAGTAACGCAGTGTAGGCGGAGCCGTGACGTCATCTTCAATGAGAACTCCAGAAACACAACACAGCCGTTAGCTGTTAGCACTCAGAGCTCACAGCTCCTTATATATGTTCAGAAACTCGACAAAAGTTAAACAAGTACACACCACAGACTGCCTGTGTCATGGTGAATACAGTCGCTGCTTTATTTATGTCTGTATAGGCCGTTGTTGTGAGTGTGGACGGTCGGAGCATATACTGCGTTAGTTTAGCCAATCTCCATCTAGAAAAACGCATTTTAAAAGGTTTTTCGCCTGCCGTCTGTCTGCAGACTTGTCAAAGCATTAATTCATGTTTTTTACTAACCGGTATCAGTATGTTGTTACTTCGGCATCATTTTGAAACGTGTATTACAATTAAATCACGGTCAAATATGTCCATCTTGTTGTAGTTGTAGCCCCCTTGCCAGCGCTCCTCTCTCTAGTTTAGCATACTCAGCCCGATTCAGCCCTGTTTGTTGGCCTCGATAGAACCACAATTTTCTCGGGCCAGAAAAGACGTGAAAAAGTGGCCCCGGGCCGGGCCGGGCCGGGACTAGGCCTAGTGGAAGCGCAACCAAAAACGTGCACGGCACGACACGGCACGCTTAAAGCGAGCTCCGCGCTGTAGTGGAACTGCGCCATAATGGCGCAGTTACAGAGCTACTGCTGGCCACACCCCTTTGGAGCGTCCACATGCAAGCAGTGAGCTCTGAAGAGAAGGCTGTCTACCAGCAGAAACTCCGCTAAAAGCTGCCGTGATTAAACGCCATTATATGTTCCTAACCACATCAAGCATTATTTCTGAAACAGTATGGAGCTCAAACACTTTCTCTCTCGCGGGTTTACCACAAGGTAAGTACCTTTTTATAGCCGACTTTTTTACACATATGCTCTCCAGTACAGCGTTAGCTCTGAGTGTTAGCGATGCTTGCAAATGTAAACACGTGGCCAGGGCCGGCCCTTGGCATAGGCAGTATAGGCGAATGCTAAGGGTGCATCAACCTATGGGGGGCGCCGAACATTTTTATTTAAGTAAAAAAAAATAATAATAAAAAAAAATGTTTTATTTAAATTTCAAAACAAAACAATTTCCCGATTTTGGATCAACAAAGTACATCCTATTATCTTATCTTAACAGAACTACGCCTATATTGCACACAGCGCCAATAAACTATGGCGTAACCCCCCCAAATCAGGTAAGTTTAACTGCCCCAGGACACTTTGTAAGTCTCCTTACACACCAGGGACACATATTTATGTATAAAAGACATGAAAAAGTGCATTTTGTATAATAGGTGACCTTCAATGAGGCTTCATTGTGGTCCCCTTTTCCCTCGCTATATGGAATTTCTCTATGTAAATGTATACCAATGAAGCCTAACCAGGAAGGTTGTTATACAGCTTGAGGGTGGTGGACAGCTTGAAATAAATAGACAGTTCTTAGATCTTTATTAGAGAGATCAATGTTTAAAGAGAAGTTCATTATATGGGTCTTATTAGGGTAATACACTGACAGATGAGTGATAGGGTTAGGGTTATAGTTCGGAGGGAAAAGTACTTGTGAGTCAGTACTTGTACTTGTGAGGCTGTTTGGCTGAGAGCATACACATGAACATCTAAACAGGACAGAAATAGGCATGCCTTTGTTGGTATGGGAAATAGAATGATGTGTATCTTTGTTCCATAACTTCAATACCGTTATAACTTCATTTGTCATCTCTAATAGTAGTCTTAGATAATGTGATGCCTTCAGGTGTCACTACAGTAAATCAGCCAAACTATAGTTCTTCCATTATCCACTGAGGCCAGAGGAAACGTGAAGGGAAGGGCAGAGGCAGCCTCTACGACTGGCCTTAGTTACAGAGAACGTTGTCAACTATTGTTAATGTTACATGCCATCCCTAATACTGTACACAAGATTAAATATTGGCTGAGTGAAGTCCTCTAGTAAATAATGGCATATTACTTTTTTCTCTTCCCATATAGAAGACTGTTGATTTGTATGATGAGTGATGTTTTTGGAGGCTATGTTTGTGAGAGATGATGATAATATGAGCAGGCATGATGGATCATTCCTGCTGCTGTCATTAGACTTCATTTTGTGTTGCTGTGCTACATTCAGATAAGCTTCCTGAAAAGCAAGGCAATCTCAGTGGTGGGTATAAATGACATTGTCTAACTCTTTGGAAACATGAGGAATACATTTTAATTACATTTCAAAAAAGTGATTGATGACGTAATTGGCAGCCCAAGTAATGCTGTATGGCTGGTATATCCTGAGGCATAAGATGTAGACAATGTATACAGACATACTTTTATTCCCACTGAGTAATAAAACTAGTTGTATCTTACATTTTCTTTCAAAACACCGATCCTTAGTCTGAACCTTGGGTAAAAAGTAACCAAAAATGTAACTACTTTTGAGTAACTTTATGTGGTTCTCTCCCAAAACTATACGATATTGGTTACAAATTTACTATATATATGGAATTACATTTACATTTATTTATTGGTGCAATACATGTAGCTATCGCACATTCCTGGGTCAATATCACTATAAAGTAACTTTGGTGTCCCCATCAGAATCACTCAGTTATCATGAAAATGTAGCATAATAATGAAACTCTGAGGTCTTATTATAAAAGGCCAAACATTTACACACATATCAGTACAATGATAAGTCTCTTGAAATGTGTTTCCTTCATTTTATACCTTATTTTTTCATTGGATGTATGTGATTTTGGCATGTCCCACACACTACTCTGCTAACTACAGTGTGTGTAATAAGTGGTTAAATTATACTACATTTAAAAAAAGATTATATGGTCTCCACAACGAGTTATTGGATAAAACGAGTCATTTTGATCATGTATATTCTATTTTCATAATGATATTGAACATGTTTCATGTTTCCCTGACATTTGCTGTCCACCCTGTCTGATGTTTTCAGTGACATTACTACCACCATTTTGTCTTTCCTCAATGGAGGCTGAGACATTGGCTAGTTGCAAAGTACGTTTTTTTAAACTTATATTTCGAAATTTTAATCATATTATGTGTGTAGTTGGATGTTGTCAAGCTTAACATGTCCACTCTGTCATAGTGAAATGTCAATTAATATAAAAACCTTTCAGAAATTCGAAATATATTTGTTAAACAGTACACAGTCACCTTGCTAACTGAATCATGTTGCTAACTGAAGGTCCACCATGTGCTCATTAAATGCTAATATTAGCCAAAAATGTCCACCCTGTCATTGTCCACCCTGTCAGCAAGCCTTCCATAAATAATATAAAATGTACATATTCAGAAAGCTATAGTCCCTTTCTCAACAATATATTTCAGTTAATTGAAAAAGTATTTGGATAATAATGAAATTATGGCAAACTATTTGTACCATTGTCCACCCTGTCAGCAAGCCTTCCCATGACAGGGTGGACATGGTACAAATAGTTTGCCATTTTCACACATTCTCATATTGTTGAGAAAGGGACTATAGCTTTCTGAAAATGTACATTTTATAATCACTATGTAATTACAATGTATTTACTCTTTGAATTGTGTCCATGACAGGGTGGATACATTTTGCATTTTGCATGTACTTGCAGTTAATTTATAACAATTAACAGCATGACATATACTTAATACAATGAATATGAAGTTTAATGGAAAATCTCAGATTTTGTTTTTGGAAATGGGGAAGTCTCAAATGCACCGTATAGTGATATTGACTATCCTATGAATCCTTTGCATTTTCACTGCCATGCAATTCATGGTTAAAAATTCTGTGCTGGAATTATGGGATGAAGTTTGGAAAGGATTTGTTTCTCTTTTGGAAGATTGAACCCCTAAATAATTGGGGGTGTGGATATTGATCAAAGAACACTGTGTTAGGACTAGGCAACTGTACATGTAACTTTTCCTTCTTACTATGATCATCAGCGTTTTTACATTTCTGTAAAACAGTTAGCTACTGTATAAATATGTGGATTAATGACTGTTTGTACATGGTTCGTAAGGTACCAGCACATTATAATTTCAAATGATTCTCTTGTGAATGTTTATTTGTTTAAAACATAAAATACCTATTAAAATAGATAAAAGTACAGCCACTCCATGTCCATAATTAAACATCTAAAATCTCTCAATAGATACATAGCCTTAATTTTAGAAGTTTACCTGGTTTGTTGGATAAAATGTTGCTCTTTAACGTAAAAGTCCATTTCAGTTTCCCTGAATTGATTGCAGGTTATTCAGATCACCTGTTGCAGGCTGGGAGCACTGGCTCCTAATTAAGAATTGAGAGCAGCTTCGTGCAATGGCCAATCAGGTTGAGACAACGCCCTCTCTTTATTGCTTAAGAGAGGAAGAGACATGCACACTCTGATCCTTCCTTCACTTAATGCACACCCTTATATCAGCCAATACTGTCTGCTAGCTGGTCTTAAAGCCCTTTTCTGACCTTTTTTGATTGAAGTAGAGTGACTATTCAATACCTTTCCAGTGGAAAGTTTCCACTAGGTTACCTCCATCAGGGCAGATTTAAGTGGAGTTTACGCTTGCCTAACAATAGAGGGAAAGGCCTACAGGCTTTTTGTTCATGTCTTTATTTCTGACCAAACCCCTTTCTCATACACATTTCCTTTTTATTAAGGAATGATTTTCATTGTGAAGGCACTTGAAATGTGTTGTGATTGAATGTTATTTTTAAGTGGTTGGGAAATGGCTTCTTCTTCTTCCTGATCAGTTGATCACTGGGGAATCAACAAGCAACACTATGTCCACATGTAAAACAAACATTTGAAGTCTTACTTACGTTCTTGACCTCTTGCAGTTTCAACCACACTGCAAACTGTTTGTTGGTGGGTCCTGTTTTTTTGTTTATCTTCTGAAAATTGAAATGAATGCATGCAACATACATTTCAATAGTCTATCCCATTCCCATGACATTATGCAATAATGTGTTACATAATGTTCCAAGCATGTAAACATGGATGTAAAGAATTATTTTATTTTCTAAAACATTGGAAAACCTTTTCAAAACTGTTATGAAGAAGGAAATGCTTTCAACACATTTGTGAGACCCCAAGGCTGCAAAATGTGTTTTTCGTGAGAAAAATAAATGTTTACAAGAAAACTCTGAAGCCCATCATTTTAGAGAGAGCCCAGGTAACCTTTATCTCGACAGCAGAGAAATCTTATAGCATTCAAATACCAAACTCTGCACAAACACCCTCCTGCACAGTAAGGCTCAAACATCACTCAATCATGAAGAAGAAAAACTTGTTTTGATCTGATTTACTCTCCAAAAATCTTGAAGATCTTTATTTTATTATCTTTCTATCGCTTATTTCACATTTGTGAATAAGCTTGTGGCCTTCTGATGAAAGCCCTAGGATTTGCATGATATCAAAATTGGTATTTCTGGCGACATTCCCAGGCAAAATCACAAATGCAGTAACTGCAGTTATTATAGCTTCCCATTTGATTCATGAAGTTACATTTAAGTGATCCATTGAACTGCACAGTTTATTACTTCTGCCAACAAGGTCATGTTTTCTGCTAGGCACAAATCCAAATCACAGGGTAATTTTATTTTTTTACCTAGAATTCAGTTTAAAACCTAGGTTTCAATAGAGTTTAATGCGAAAAATCACCCATTGTTTTGTTACCTTCTGAAGGTTTGTGTTGACCATAGCAATATTGAATCAGGTTGAAAAGGTGCAGTTTGATGCAAACTGAAGGGTAATGGCTACTAAAAATGTAAGAATCAGCTTTCTTAAACAGAAAAAACACTGTAAAAAGGCTCAAGGACCATACTGTCAATCGCAAGGTAGCCCCGCCCTAAAGCAAACCCTGCTTTAACGTCTATTTTACTTTAATTGGGACAATCATTTACAAATTAACGTCATGCTCTTTGGAAGAAGAACTGAAACTGCTGATTGAGACCAGAACACTCATTAGGGAAATGTTTACTGAGGTTTAAATCAACATTTTCTCATAGACTTCTATACATTCAGACTTCCCTGCATTGGCTCTCCTTTTCACTCTGAGGTTGCTGTTTGTGCTTAACTTAAGCTGAAGAGGAAGAGGATGGATTCCATTTCATTCTGTTTTGCATACAGCACATGTGAAGACTTTTACTGCTAAGCCTTATTGTGTGTTTATAGCACTGGAAGCATCTTGTGTGAGGATTTTAGAAGTAATCAGAGAGAATGTGCCACAGCTGTGGGTGGTGAGCAGCTGTTGATACTTATTTAAAATATTCGTATTCCAATGGCTTCTTTTTTGCTTCTTTATTTTACAGCTTTGCGTGCAGAGCAAATCATAATTCCTACTAGTCTGCACATAGATTTCAAAAGCAGAATATATTTATAATAGAAGCTAAACATTTGGCCAGTTTTGAATATGACTGTTTTCATTTTCAGTTGCACAACATTATAGTGTGTTCATCCAACCTCTGCCACAAGCATATGCCTTGTCTGCCACCGCTGCTTTTAACGCCTTCCCAATGCAGCAATTAATGACAGCAGCTAACTGTCTGTACTGCACTGCTGCCCCCTACTTTTGTGCTGGTAAACAAACCATATAGGGAATGACAGCCTTTTTATGAATGCAGTAAGAGAAAGACATGTTTCTCCCAAACAACACATACAGTATGGTGCCTTTACCTCCCCAATGTTCAGGTGGTACAAAACCCTGAATAAACTTTTGCTTTTCATTTTAAAATACGGAAGACATTTTCGCCATTACCATAACAAATGTCCGTCCTTTTTCAAACTGTGTACAAAAGTAACAACGACAGAAGCTTTCTGCAGCAGCCTCCAGACACTTGTTATTCAGTGCTGTTGTTTTGGGTGTCAAACAGACAGCTGATACATAATACACAATAGATGGAACTCTCAACACTGCAAGGATACAAAGGAATACATTCAAGGCATTTGCATTCATTCCCAGGAGAGGTGCTACTCACGGCGCATCTAGCTGGAAAATCAGCCTACCCTTAGATTATTCAGAAAAATGTGCTTTTCTGACATTCATACAATGTTGTGTTGGCCTCAGAAACAAAGCGTACTTTCACCTCCAACAGGGCAATATTATATGGACAAAATCTGTCAATATATTCTTACTTGAGAAGGCAGATCAACATGTTTTCATTTGGATAAAAGTCATTCTCCTACAATGTACTCTCAGGTAAATATTGAGAAGTGTTTAAAGAGCTTACATGCTTTACAATCAATAAGATCTACTTGCATAAAACCACCATTCCCTGGTGTTAACATGCAACTAGAAGACGGGGGAGGGAGCTTAAGGGGTCTGCTTGAAATGATCAGAGCACATTGTCGCATTAAAGGTAAATAGATGGGTGGCAAATAGAGGGAAATGAGGTAGTCTGCTGAATCTACACAGCAGCCAATACTAATAAGGGAAAGCTAAGCCGTTACTGAGGCTTAAAGCAGTTTACAGATGAAGAGAGTCTCAATTTGGCGGCAGTATTTTTTTTTTTTTCAAACACTAAAATCTTCCAAGGCTTAGTAGTTTCTTCACATATACTGTACTGTATGTCAAACATAATGAAATCCAGCTCTGGTGAAATGCATCCTCCGCCGCCTGCAGCTTAGGTTGAGCACTTAATATATAGTAAAAGGAGCTTAATTGGAAAGGAGATGTGGACACTTTCACTCCTGGCTGATGTGATTTTAAACAATGTTAACATTAATGCAAGTGAACCAGCCGTGTCTGTGTGAGATTTAATTTTCTTGTACTATATTTGAAATGGGTTGCAGTTGGTGCTGAGTAATACACACTTTAGTATGAATTTGCAGAAGAATCTACATGGAACTAATCAAATTATGATAGGAAATGAATTGAGGTTGTGAAGTTATGTGCAAAGTGTTCTTTAATTTTACAAGGGGGTTTAAACAATTGCTTATTATGCAGGATATCTCAGGGAGGTTGCTTTCATCTCCTCATCCTAAAGTCATTGGTTCGTTCTGTAGTCATACTGCTGCTAGTCGCGATGTGGCATACATTTCAGCATTTAAAAACATTCTTAACATTTCAAAAAAATGGGCCAAGCATATTTAACTTAATCCTGTACTGGAATGGTGCCATATAAACAAACTATGCCATGCAAATAAGCACGGTCTTAATCTTTCCAACCCAAAGCAAGAAAACAAATATTTATGTTGTCAGAATTCATATTGCCCCAAAATGTGCTACTTTTTTTGGTAGTTTTAGTCTCATGTTTGCATCACATCTGGCTGTGTCTTAATTGGCCCTCCTTTATCTACCACCAGCTGTTTACATCTTTCTTATCAGCTAGGTTTGCTGCATTTTGTCACATCCTCAGAGCCAGTGGATCTGCATATCTAAACAAGAGCTGTCAGCTTAACCAACTGCTCGTCATTTTCTTAGTATGTCTGAGTGAGCCAGGTGTCTCTCCTTCACGTTTTTTTTTTTCATGTGATGCATAATCATTTTTTTATTTTTTTATTATGCATCACAGTACTTGAATTTCCTGCAGATATCTCTTTCCCGCACCAGTTTTGCTTCTTTTCTTTTTTTAAATGTGTTTATTACATTTTACAGTTTGCTTTTAATGTGTTAGAAAATTCACACTTTAATTTCATCATCCATCTCTTAATGAATTCACAGCCATGCAATTTTAATGAAAAGCAATCATGAGCTGTTCAGCTGATTTGTTTAATTCCTTCTTGCTTCTATGCAAATATTGAAAAATAAATAGGGCTAGTGCTCTGCAGAACTTACTTACTGACGGAATGTTAGAATTGTAATTTTGTTAATTTTAAGATGAAACAGGAAATATAAATTCTACTTGGGATTGTGAAAATGTTTAAGCCAAGCTTGCAGCTGGTTTCTCCCCTCACATTACCATGAAGTTGACATTTTCAAACTGTCTTGACAAATGATGGAAAGATTACAGTGATATTTCAGGCACCAACATGTCAAAGCTTCCATTTATCCAATACTTTGATTTATTACTACACATTATATGCTCAAAATTGTTACACAACCTTACTGCATATACTGCGTTTTAGGTAACTTGTACAGTTTATTAGTTGTTCTGTATAGTTATTGTTATGCATTAAATATAACATTACATTTACATACAGCGGCCATCAGTCCTCTATAATAAAAAAATTGTCCCTTTAAGGATATGTGACAGCAACCACTGGTCTAAAGCTGGCTACACACCAACCCGATTTTGGGAGTCAGAGGCCGTCAGAGGCAGTCGGGCATTCGCGGCGCCCTACTCAGGTTGGTGTGTCCCGCACCGTCGTCTCTTTACGGCACCTTTTCACACCTCCCGCGGGAGGTCAGAGAAAGTCGGCCAGGTGGGTGTGTAGCGGCCTTAACTGATAGTGTACAGTACATAGAAACATGACTTAAATTGGCCCTATTACTCTTGTTTTAGGTTCATATTCGTACTGTGACATGTCTCCATGCTTTAATGTTCAAAAAGCTCTTTATTCTTCTCATACTGCCTGTGCTGCATCACCTATTTTCACCCTCTGTCTGAAACCAGAGCCCAGTCTGCTCTGATTGGTTAGCTGGTTGACTTAATTGTGAATAAGGATATAGATTAGTACAACAATTTGATTTAATAGGAATAGCGCAGACGGTAGAGCAACATTTCATGTTAAAATTAGGGATGCTCCGATCGATCGGTCACCAATCGAGATCTGCCGATACTCACTCTCTACCGATCGATCGGTGCTCTCTAAACATGCCGATCGCGAGGGCCGATCGCATGACGTAAAATACATGACACTTTTCTCTGTGCGCGGCAAAACAAGCTCGCCAAAATGGCTTCACCGGTCTGGCATTATTTTAAGGTGTCCGAAAAAGACAGTAAAATAGCGGTATGCAACGTGTGTGTGAAGCAGAAATCCTGCAGCTCCACCCGCTGTGACGGACCGGTGAGCGGAGCGAAACACACAAGATTTAGAACTAACACACTTAGCTATTTTATCTACCTCTGGAACAAGCTAAACTAGTTATAAATATGTTTATTCTTCACTGTCGGCCTCACACATTACTGGATCAGCGAGCTGCATGAGACGATACTGACGGGCTGTCAGGAGAGGGAGAGAGGGGGGGAGAGAGGGGGAGAGAGAGGGGGGGGAGAGAGAGGGGGGGGAGAGAGGGAGAGAGGGGGAGAGAGAGAGGGAGAGAGAGAGGGAGAGAGAGCTTCCGCTCATTTCTCCCGTGGTATTATCCAAAGTGAATGTAAACTTGAATAATATACATAATTTGAATGTAATAATTAAGTTGATTGTTGTTTGTGGAAGCTCCAGTGAATGAGCCCCATTAACTGAGTTTTAAACATCACTTTAAATGGAAGATTTAAAGTGATGTTTAAATCTTCCATTTAGGCCCCGCCCACTCGATCGGATCGGCGATCGGTATCGGCCGATACTGATTCTGGCGATCGGCGATCGGCAATCGGCCCCAAAATTGGCGATCGGAGCATCCCTAGTTAAAATAGTCATTGTGTATGTTAAAAGCATGTATTTACAGAGCTGCTGGCATTGCTGTATTTGGTGTTGTTTGGACACATTTTACAAATGTATGTTTTTCAAAAACGTTTTAAGATACTCCAAATTTGGGATTTTGTGGTAGTTCGGTTGGAGACATTAGAACATAATGTTCTTAAAAGTGCAAATACTGTACAGAAGGAAAAAGGGCCTTCCAAAAGCGCTAAAACGGAATGACCTTGATCGAAAAAGGATTTTTAAAAAAAAGATTATTTTGAGCAGAAATCTCACACAAAGCAAAATGGCTGTAATGCAAAGCGTTCAGCTCAATGCTCTTTCTCAGGCAGCATTACAGGGACCTACGAGAAAAGGATGGATAAAAGGGAAAATGGCTTTAGCTCTCTTGGGACAGCCTGCATAATATCAAGACACTACACAGAGGAAACCAATATAATAAACATTAAGTAATGGGAAAACAGAGAGGAGGATTGTACTATTAATAAAAACCAGCATTCACCAACCTCCTCCAGAGTGCGTCCCTTGTTCCAGACCCTGCCAATTTGACTTTCCCATCAAGCGTGACAAGCTGCTGGATATATGCTATCAAAGAATTGAACTCATGTGACCTGCTATCCCTAAGGACGAAGTAGCACCCTTACAAGCTCACTTAGAAGCACGAAATAAAGCCCACCACGCACCCTTCACGGCGGGGCACGCAGCGATGCTCCAGCTCCACAAAGCCACAGCCCCACTGCTTAATCTAATCAGTTCGAATTAACCTTAATACACACTGTGCCTAAGGCTTTTGACTCTGCTGTATCTCGCTGACACACCTTGTACAACTTCACCACGGTCCCTGCTGAATGAGTGGCATAGGTCCTAACTCGGGCTGACACGCGGGGCTTGAGAAAAGTTCATTTAGAGATAACTTTGACAAAACTAACATCAGGGGTGTCAAGAGTCCTTGAAAAATATGATGATGACATAATTTCATATTCAAAGGTATCAAGTAACCATGTAGAAGGGATCGTTGATGCTGAGTTATGCTTGTTATTATTCTAAAATTGGGTACTGAATGTTGGGGAAATGACCTGTACTTATGTGGTTAACATTGTGAAATAAGACAAAACTATTTAAAAGGGCCTTATTCTGCTCATTTTCAGGTTCATATTAGTATTTTGTGCCTCTACTGTGACATGTTTACATGCTTTAATGTCCATAAAAGTATTTATTTTTCTCATACTGCCTGTGCTACATCACCTCTTTTCACCCTCTGTCTGAAACCAGAGCCACATTTGTTATGATTGGTCGACCGCAGATGCCCCACCCCTTATCCTATCAGGTACAATGTGTTTGAGCGCTAGCCAATAGAAGTGTGAGTGTTGTGATGTCAATATGTTACGGAAGTAAACAAAGGAGTCCAATGGAGGCGTTTCAGGCAGGGGGGAGTGTGTGGGAGAGAAACTCCCTCTGGAGGGAACTTTGGGATTTTTGCCTTTACAGACCATTTACATGCACAAAAACCTATATAACACGCTACAGGAAAGGGGAACCCAAAAATAATGATAGGGCCCCTTTAACTTTGTTTTCTTGTATTTGAATTGGTGATCAACCATGTGAATGGAAGATAACAGCATTTTGAGCTTATTAGACCCTATTCTAACCCATATTTATGTAACGTATTATATACCTATCACATTTGAAAACCACTGATAAATCACAATCAATTGGCTGATAACATTCGAAGCAGTTGACACATTTGGCTGAAATGATATGTGACCTGCTCCATCGAAATCAGTCGCATTGACCCGAAGACACATTTTGAGTTGTATACACTGTTGGAAAGAGGAGATTCCTAGCTTTCTAATGATATCAAGATTGTTTTTGTACTCCAAATATTAAGCAAAATATGTCACATTATATAATGACTGTCACCGAGTCATCATTTTGAGAAAAAGGCCTTCAAAGTTTCCTCTTCTCTGGAATCCATCGATCTGATTGATTATTAGCGGAGCAAATGATCAAAATAGTCCGGAGGGAAAATATTTCCGTTTGGATTACTGGTCTGGGGGAAGCTCGCGAGTGTGTGTGTGTATGTGTGTGTGTGTGTTTGTGTATTTTTGCGTTTGTGTATATTGTGTTTGTTTCCCGGGGAAAACACTCACGAGAAACACCGGCTGTTGTTATGCTTGCTGTGACGTTAAATGACTCCGTTCTCCGCTTGTAAATATGCCGTTACAAGCTTCATAGTTGTATTTATCATCTAAATTTGCCGAAACAAGTTTAATATTCTGAAAGCCAAGACTTTGTTTAATTGAAATCAGATGAAAACAAACTGTAACGAACCCCGCCGTGTTATCTAGATAACTATATGCCTTACATTCATAATTTCAGCCGGAGGGAGGGTGAGCTGCGCTACGGAAGAGCAGATTGCGAGCGAGAGGTGCCTGTCATCTTCCCTTCACAAGCTTCACAAATGTATTTATCGTGTGATTTTGGAAATAAAAGTTTCATATTCTGAAAGCCAAGACTTTGTTTATTTAAAATCAAACAAAACACCCGAACCCGAAAAAATAGTTTTTTACGCAAATCCACGTTTATTTTGAAATGAGCCGTTGCGACATCCGACTGATTTCGATAGAGCGGGTCACATATGTGTTTTGGCCAACGGGTGACACAGCCAAGGCAAGCAACATTTATTTATGAGGAGAAAAGTTGTTGGCCTTCAAATGCCCACAGGTTGCCCACGCTGCAGCCACACGAGGACGATAACGGTCGTATCTGCTACAGTTCTCTATCAGATAGACGGTTCGGCCACACGAGGCCGACATGGAAACGCAGAAAACGATAACGATAACGGGTCCCAAGGTGGGTAGATTTGCGGACGAAACGCTCTGGGGGGCCAAACGGCTCTGTGATTACGCCCTATAACAATAATTTCTTGCTAACGATGACGCAATAGCCCCAGTGTTTCGAGCCAGGTCCTGGTATCTCGCAGGACAGTGCTTCCAGCTAGATTTGATCGATATGGACATAAACGCGAGTGAAGTCTAATCGCAGCTCTGCATGATCACCTGCAGCTCCGCCCGCTGTGATGGAGCGATGAGCTGAACAAAACACACACTGCAAGTTAGATCATCACCCTTAGCTATTTTAATTACCTCTCAAACTACCTAAACTAGTTATAAATATGTTTATATTTTACTCATTACTGGATCAGCCAGCTGCATGAGACCACGGATACTGACGGGCTGTCAGGAGAGGTTGAGGAAAAGAGAGGCTCCGTCCTCCGTGTATTGTTCTTATATTATTATATAGAGTCGTTATTCATTTGTTTTAAAGTTCAGTAAATAACAAAGAAGACCTTTGACCGGCACTTTTCTAATTTTGCTGTTTACAGCATTCCACTTCGATTCTTTAATCATCTTCTTATTTCACCAAATAGTTTGGCTCTCAATAACTTCAGCATACTTTCAGCTACAGAAACCATTCAAATATCAAACTATTCAGCCTTTTCAGCACATGATGGGAAACTTTCAACTTTTTCAAAATATGTTATACTTTTTGAAATATTCAGCTTTTTAAACTCTCAATGGGAGGAACCTTCAAATCCTCTTTTAACTACACCGTGCGCCAAATGCTACTCCTTCCACATACTTTCAGCTATAGACTTCATTCCAACTTTAAAATGATCACAAGACATTCAGCTATAAATCTTGTTATTGTCTTGATATTTCATACCTTTTACACTTTTTTAGATATTTAACTTAGTTTGGAGCTTGGTAAAGAGGCCTTCTTCAGATTTTAACACGAGTGTGTTGGGCAGCTCGTTAAGTCGTTAAGTGCTTTGATCTCAAAAGAGTGGAGGACAGCTTGTAATTCGCCCAAATTCTTTTTTAAAACCTGCCATAATTCCCAAACCCTACACTCCTTGGACATAAGTTTTCATGAAAAACGTAGGAAAACCTCTCCTAGGTTGGGAAATAAAAAAAGATTAAGCTAAGTAATTAAACAAAATGCCTCTTGAGGACATGAAGTGACAAACACTTTCAACATGTCCACATTAGGACCCGAAAGTACACAAAAAGCACACTTCAGACGCTCGTCAGGATCCTGAGACGCTTCACGCGTTGAAATTTCACCGATATCTGCTACGGTTCTTCAACAAAACGTTCAAATGTAAGAGGTTTATCTCTCATTCAGACCAATGGAAAGGCTCTCCTCTCACTGATTACTGCACATCACCATGGAAACCTTTGATTTCTGGGCTCACACAGGTGTTATGATTATTTGTTATGATTAGGTGCTCAGCACAGAAACAAACACTGACAAACAGACTGGACTTTAACAGACTGTCTCAGCCTGTCTCATTATTTTCTGTCTGATGGAGACTTCATACTGACTTCAACATGTTCCACATATTTTATACATTATTGGTGACGTATGGTTTTAGTCGAAAAGTTTGCAGTCAAAATATTCTGCTGCTTTCCCAAGCCTTTTTACTTTCTTTTCTCTTCTTAATACACATTCATTCACTACTACTTACATTTAATATTTAACTCCTTCAGCCTACTTTCAGCTACAGAAACCATTCAACTATTACATTATTCAGCTATTTCAGGACATTGAGGCTATACATGTTGTTTATACCTTTTGTAAACCTTTTCTTTTCAATATTAAGCTTCTTCACTATTTTTCCTACTCTTCCAGTTTAACATTTCACTTTCAAGTTTTCAACAAAGTCATTGCAATGCATTTGAGCTGTAACAATTTGAATCAAATCATTTCACTTTTTTCCGCTAAGTTCAGCAACACACTAACTTGGTTTTTGTAGCTAAAAGCAGCTACAGAGACCATTCAACTAATAACATATTCAGCTTTTTCTGCATTTTCAGCTAAATTCAGCAACAAATGTTCACAGTTTACAGCATTCACACGCATTTTCTGCAGGAAATGCATTTTCTAGTTACATTCTATTGCACTCATCTTGCACCAGACCGGACACCCCACTGACTCCAGAACAGCCTGACATCTTCAGGGCAGAGATTCATCTAATTATTCCTGCCAAAGCACTGCACAGATAGTAGCAGGATGCTGGTCAATGCGGAGGTCAACTCACTGCATGCTTATGACATTCATAATGACATATTAATCTACACACAGTGCTCTGCTTAACATTAAATCTTGGCCAGCAGGCTGCCTCTAGACTTCATAACAATGGTGTTGCCTGTCTGACAAAATGTTGTTTACTCCTCTTGCTCTACCAAATAAGGAAAACACTCAAACTGAATGGACTAGAGAGTGCTTGAAAAGAGATGATTATATTTGATTCAATTTCTCTTTTTGTTTGATTTAGACTAATGCAAGATGTGTGCTCCTTTTTCTTTTTTGGACATCCAGTACATAATATAGTTAATAATAGTTTTGAAGCTTAGAATTTGGAATTGTGGCCATCGCCATTTTTTGGGACCATCATTTACAAGATGGACATAATGCTATCACAAAGAACACTTGAACCTAGCAATTGAGACCATAACATCTTCAGTACAATATTTAACCAGGTAACAAATCAAGAGAGAATAGGGCCATGTTTTCATAGACTTCTATTCAATCAGATTCTTCATGCAGCTTGTGGAGTTGCGTCTGTGGCTCTTCCACGCTGCTTCCTTAATTTGCCATGATGTGTTTGAATGTACCCATTTAATAGCAGATTTTGCACATGCAAACCAAACTGATAATTTTGCTTTTTGCACAAAGTAGACAAAGCATTTTCTACGTCTGGTCTATAAATACTTTGCACAGACATCCAGTTGCACAGTGGGAAATGTACACATATAATGTTGTATTTTTCTCTTTAATATTCATATTTGTACCCAATAAACAGCATACAGGCCTCTTGAGGTGATACTACACCCTATTTTGTTATTTGCCAATCTCTGCTGGTCTATCATTCTCATGAGATGATTTTGTCGTTATCTCATCCGAACAGTGCACACATCTTTCCCTCTTTATATATTTTTCAAATAAATAACGGGTTACCTTCATGTAATAAGGGTGATATTGTCCACCACAAAGCCTGTTTGCTTTCATTATTTAGTCAAATGCAGATATCCACAGTTACACTGCCATCAAGTGGTGGGAAGCAGTAATCTGGTTTAGGTTGAATGTCACTCCATCTCCTGCTCAATGTTGTTCTTCCTGGCATGTATTCCTCCAGTCCTGTAGACAAAGCAGACCAATAATTCCAGGTATTTTAGCTTGAACTTGCATCTTAGATTTAGGGGTAATAGATATGTCATCAGAACATATACCGGTACATAATAATGATTTGCTTGAATTGCATTTGCATCTTAATACTGTGTAGCTAGTACTAACAGTTTGTAGAAGTAATTACTTACATGTCTATAAAGTCTGCTTTTGAGGAATGAAACATTGTGAATTGTATTGTTTGTAGGCTGTGAAAATAAAAATACACATAATATTAATGTGGCATTAGAATAAACTCTTTGTTTATGTGCACACTATAACTATGACATTTTTAAATATACAGTTAAAGCATAAACAATGGGTAATTTAATCTTCCTTCTAACACCAACACCAGACAAAGGGATGAGACCTGTAACTAAGTTATGCCGCCATCTTCTGGTAATACTGTCTCATTACATTTGAACAACATGTTCCCCACATTTAAGACAATTCACTTTGGTTGACAACATAAGCTGTTAAATCATACCATATCTAAATATGCAATCTAAATCCATAATTGTGTGTTGTACTTTGAGAAAACAATGCATTTCCCCCCATTTCACAATTCATTTGAATTGTATATGCTCAAGTGGCTGTAATGAGTTACTATAGAAACACCAGATTGGTGTCTGGATTCATTTGTTAAGGGTTGGTGTAAGGTAAAGGTTACATTATGAATGCACAAACAACCTTTACCGAACACCTACGCGTTGTCACCTGTTCATTATCAGCACTTGGATGTCCTAATCCCATTAAAGCTGCACCTCATCCTCAGCAGGGCTTAAAACCCAATATTTTCCGTGCCACTTACAGCGAGTCTCTGATGGAGCCTCCCCAGGATCCGCAGGAGAATCGATGTGCAGTATCTCCACTCATTGTTTAACTCTGAAGAGCACTATTATGCCAAGCCTTGCAGCATTTTTTCATTGAGCCTCCCACACATCCTGTACTTTTCACTTGTGCTGCCCACAGAATTTAAATAGTTTGAACTTTAACCCCCCTCGCTGTGCAGCGACCTTGCAAAGCGTGTCCAGTGAGATTAAAGCTGACCAAGAGGGCAGGAACATGAAGAGAATATCTGAGTTTCGAGTGCCACAAATATTGAGCATAAATAACACAAAACTGGAGATAAATGAATAATAAATATGACTGACACTGACTCAGGCGAGTTCACAACCTTTTGTCATTTGGAGGCTGTTTTCGGGATCCAATTTCATCCAAATGTTTTAAATTGTGGGGTTGTAATGAATATTGCAGTGTGGGATTTGTATTCCTGTTAAACTCATATTAAAAGCCTTGACCTTTCGCCTTTTCATATCGTTTCATGCTGTGACAAGTTTGCTGTGACACATGTTTTTGTAAAGACTCTTAAAAATGCAAAGGAAGTTCATTTCAGGCCGGCGTTCATATCCACGAGCTCGATTGTTGTTTTGTGTACATTTGTTGACGTTTAATTGCCTTGAAACCCATGTGGGACACGGAAGGTAATTGGTTTGGATGTAAGGACGATGCGATGGGGGGGAAAGCAATTGGAACTGACAACGGAAAATACTGCCCTATTAAAAATGTTAGAGCAGTAATATACAGAGTTAGACAAAACACCGTAAATACTTCAAGGAAGAACTGCAGGTGGACCGGTACTCCTGCAGTTGGCCGCGGATGATTCGGCCCTTTTCTTGGAGCAAACGTTCCAACAACAACAAATGTTCAGTTGTAACATTTAAATCAAAGTGCTGTCCTTTTTTTATAGTTGACAAATGCCAATGCCAATTTGCGTTTCTCCAACTCAGATCGTCCTTTTGCTGCAGTGTTTAGCATTCCTGATTGGGATTTTACGATAGAAGACCTTGTCCTTGAGGTTTTAATGTGTGTAATTCAGGATTTTACGTGAAATAATCAATGAATCAATTTGTTTTACAAACTTTAATAAAGGAAATGTACCGACCTACCTGCTGTCTTAACATTATAACTAATATAAATAAGATTGCGTTGCATCAGCTGCCATAAACAATACTCTTGTTTTCGTGTGTATAAGGTGCAATATTTTTCTTATTACTTTTTTCTTATTGTATTTGAGATACTGCTACTCCCTGGCACACAATCCCAATTTTATTTTATTGCTGTATTTTATTTATGTCATCTTGTTTTAAATGACTTTTTCTTATCTTTGCCTTTCAATCTTGGTAATGTCATGTTATCTTGTCATTTTATTTTAGTTGAACTTGTCATATGGCTTTGCTCTTAAACGCAACTAGTGCTTTTATTGCAGAACTGACTCATACACTCATTAAAAAAACATTTTACTGTACAGTTGACCCTGTGTTAACCTTTATATGACTAATGAAACTTAACCTTGGAACTTGAAACAATGAAAAGCCCTACTTAATTGAATATTTACATCACAGAAAGATGATAATGGTATAATAGCATGCTTCAAAGTAAGCAAACCATCATCTGAACAATCAGCTATTAAAACTGAAGATGTGCACAGCTGGCCCCCATTAAGTCCCACAGCCCACTCAGCGGATTCATTAACCGTATTGGATCAAAACAAGCAAATTAAGAAAAGAGGCAAAACATTGACGACACCAAAGTGAAGTCCTCAGTTCAATTAAAGTTTCCTTAGGAACGGCTTTTCGAAGCACTGCGTAGTAATCATATCACTTTTTATATTATATTTGAAAATGTAGTTCTTTGTTGAGGGCATTGTTTCAAAAAAGATGGCTCGCAAACTTTGTCTTATTGCAGAAACGGTTTCTTGCCATCTGCAGTGAGGTCTCTGAGGTTGGCTTTTTAATCTCACCATAAATATACTGTAATATGCAGTGATTTATTGAACAGGCAGCTTTAGGTTTCTGTGATTCATGTTGATGTGCTATTATGTTATATCCCTAGGTGTCTGGCAATGTGCAATGTTGCTGACACTGAGCTAAACCTAATTTACATGCTGCTGCACTCCACTCTGGTCCATTAAAATGAAGTGACCACAAGGGCTTTGTAAAGAGAAAAACGACAATAAAGCAGTAAAGGTACATTCCTAATATATAGGTTGAGGAGATATGGAAGATTGAGAAGGCCATTCCAGTAGATGACTGTTGAATACCAACACCAGCGAACAAATAACTGCCATCACAACAATAAGCTACTGGAATGGCAATCAGAAAGAGTTTATTTCCAAAGTTGGGATGTTTTTTTCTCTACTTTGGTATTTTTATGAGCTTTAAATTGTAGCGTGGAAACAAGAAGATTTGATATTTATTTATAGCTTGAAGCCATCCACCAAACTTTTACTTTCTTGCACATGTTTCTCAATAATATGATGTCAACTTGGCAAGTGTACCAGAACTTTTCACAGTAATAACTTTCCTATTATTCTGACAGCATATGAATCAAATAAAAAACACCTAAGTATACAACATTGAAACACATTTTGTGAAACCACTTAGTCATCAGATAGTCTCCAAAATGTAATGGGTTCTTTTTTTGGCCAGTTTTACACCGTTCCACGGAAATCCTTCCAATAGTCTTTTTTTTTCCTTTTTAGAAACTGAGCCGAAAACATTACCTCCCTGGCAAAGCTACACAAATAAGCAGCCATTGACAGTTTACACTAACACCCACGAAAATAATTTACATTTCCTGTTACGCAGGTACCCTGGCATGACACGCTCTTGGCAACAAAGCCCATAATAAAAAGCTATTTATCTCACTGGCAATTGGCTTGCTCAGTTCCATTTTAATCTCATTGTTTAGTTTTATGTTGATGCTGCAAACGGCTAAATGAATGGACGACTATCACACGCACAATCAAGGTAATTTGCATGTCGGAAATAATTTACATGTAAAGGAGAACTGTACATATGACTAAATGGAGTGGCTTTTTCCACAAAGAATTATGCCTGACATGTAGGTATCATAAGGTTATAGAGATTTACAGACAGGCTCATGGTAGTGATTATCTTATCTCTTGTTATTATACAAATATAGACAAGATGGATCAATATTTACTTTGGTCATGTGACCTTTCAATATATGCTTAAGCGTTCAAATACTGTTGTAATTATAAGTCATGCATGGTATACGCACACTGTAAAGCTGAACATAGCTTTGTAAAAAAGTCATTTTTTATTTTTCCAGGTCAGGAGCCATTTGACAAACGGTGACATTTTCATGTCTTTGTGCTCGTTCATATCACAACTGCCTATAAATCCCAAACTCTGCTACCCAGCCTACAGTAAACAGGCAGCATTGGAGGGGAAGAGATGATATTGTGCCTTCTCAGCATTTACCAAAGGACAGTGCTACCCTTAGGTCTTATACTTTAATGTCATACTGTAAGTTAGTGTCTCTGTAGTAAAGAAAAATGCTCTGCTGCTGTTATCTCGATGACAAAGCGATATCAAACTTTATCTTTTGCGCCTCGATGGTTCCTTTGTTGTTTGAAAACTTAAAAGCCATTCCTTTATTGTATTTTACCATATCTACAAATTAGAAAGACATGTGACACAACCTAATTTCTCATTGCTGTTTTAAATAAAATAAACATATGCTATGCAAAGATAAGCACAGTTTGTGATACAGAGAGATTATTGAGCATTGTTTCTTTAAACTCCCAAGCGTGGGCCGGAACTGCTGATAAACACGTCTCATTAATTTATGAGGGGGCTGTCAAACCGCTTTTAAGGGTTGTAAATATCAAGGTGGTATCATTTCAGCCTCCTAGAGCAGGTGAGGAAAAGGGTCAAGAAGATAGGAAGGCATTCCTAGTTTAGATAAGGTGTGCAAACTGAATCCAGTCCTAGATTCTTGATTTAAGGCTGCTTTTCTCTGCCTCAGAAAAATAAAAAATATTCTATCAAGGTCTTATCATGCTGAATACATAAGTGGGATACCACCAGGGTTACTTCAAAAATGTATTCTGTTAATATTACTAGACACATGTAAAAACATGTAACCTAATCTTAGTATCATACATACTTCAAGTGATGTTACTTAATAACTCTCCTTTACTTTTAGCAGCCTCAATATGAAATGCAATGCAAATTAGGACAAGGGAAAATAAATACCAAAACGATGCTTAAAGGGGCCCTATAGTTACATGATGACTTCATGCTGCAGCACAGGCAGTATGAGAACAATAAAGACGTTTTGTAATATTAAAGCATGTAAATAGGCAGAAGAAATCTAATTAAAACCTGGAAATGAGTATATTAGGGCCTCTTTAATAATGAAAGAATGCATATTAGCAACAGCAGCAGACATTGAATTGAGACACAAATGCTATATTCCAATATCAGTAATAATCTTACATTATAAGTGAAGTTATAATATTATTTGTACATTATTGGGATTCATTACATTTGTAAATCTTATTTGGACACATTTGGACACTTACAAAATATGATCTTGTTCAAATGTATGTGATGACAACTGAAACGACATATTCAACAAATATGTTATTACGCCATCACTTAGAATATTTTATGACATTGGTGTAGTTATAACATTATCAGGTGTAAATATATCAGGTAGTTGCAAGTTGTGTTATATTTTCAGGCATTATTACATATTTGTGTAATGAAATGTGTTTGCTTAATGCAAGTGTCCTAAAAACCCAAACTATTATTGATTGTTTACCACATTAGCTGCAGAGAAAATCTCCAGTGCATTTATGCACCAGCAAAAATGGAGAAACAAAAGACCAAGCCAGTTTTTATTTTTAAATATTGTTTAACGATACACCTCAGCAACACTAAATGACTGATGGGTAATAATAAAAGCCCGTTATTGGTCCGACCCTGATATAAACATAGCTGGAGACAGTAGAGTAGCCTTTAATGAGGTGCAACAAAGCATAAATTCCTTTCACGCTCAAACAAGTACAGTTTGTGGAAAAACTTAAGCAAAGTGTCATCTGGAGGGGACTAAAAACCGCGCTCCGAGAGATGGAAAGACGCACATGACTACAAATGATGGCGAGTTATTAACCGAGGCCAGTTTTATGGCCTCCTCCCTTACTGGAGCACACTCGAGTTAGCAGAGGATACAGCACTGCCCTGCTGGGGTCTCATTCCGAGCAGCATAAGCAAAACAGGAGCTCCGTCAGGCTCCCTCGAATATCTCTGCTCTCCCAGGCTCCGGCTTCTTTCTCTTCCAATTGTCTCGCGTACAATTGTCTTGTATGAGCTTGTGTGCTGAGAGCGCCTACCCACTATCAGCTCTGAATTCATTTTCATAGAAAGCCTGTGGGGTGGGGGGGGTGACTCCTAGAAATGAAATAGTTGAATGGTGTGTAGTAAATATTTTTCATAATGGTATTGGAAATTCCAAAAAAAGAGGAATGACTCATAAATCATTGTGTCGGATTATTGTGTCCCTAAACACACACTGTACTGAGATTGTCCATATTGATGCAGCAATGTGAGAGTATGCTGTTGTAGCTTGTACAGAAGGAGCTAATAGCAACTGCATATAGACGTTTAGTATTGTGGTTTCTACACTAAGGATCAGGGCCCCTCCATAGGGTCACACAATAAGTAGGAGGTGGCGTTGGATGAGAAATGGGAAAGAAAAGCCAAGCTACATTGTTATCCATTTTTTTCCATATACATGGCTTGTTGCTTTTTGCAGATGGTTTTTCCTCTTGAGCCTCAGACAGTTATATTAAATGAATCCATCTGAGAAGTTTAAAGTGGAGTCTTTGCTGAAACAGCCCAGTGAAATCTGAAATCTGTGACAAGAGACCCCAATTATTAGACACAGCCTTTTTCTAAGAGGTCACAAGCCGAAAGAAAAAAGAAGGAAACCATTGGTTTAATCTTTAACTGAGCGTTGCGTTTTACATGCTTACATGTCCTTTTTAATGAACAAGTAACCCCAGCATTCAAGTGAATATAGTGGATTCAAAATGCCTCTGAAATGTTGTGGAGCACAAGTATTAAGTATAAAGAACAAAGAATCAGAATCAGGTTTGTTGCCCAGTAGGTTTACACATACAGGGAATATGCGTTGGTGTATAATGGCGCATTCATTCATGTACTATAAGAGAAACAAAAATGCAGTATCTTAGTGGAAGAGCTTTCCTCTTTGATAACAGAAAGAAAAGCACAAATATGAACACCTAAATGCGCTACATTGCAGGAGTTGAGTAAATCTAACACCACTGCTGTAGGGCTAAAGTTACATTCTCCTAATTCTCACCCAAGACTAACGAGAACGCTAGGAAGGCAACCAATTTGACGACATCTCATATTGTTATTTTATTTTTATTGAAAATAATTTTAAAGGCAAGTAACACAAGAAGTACCCTTTGGACTCGTGTGGCGCTAAGAGTCTGTCATTATCATATTCAAACCTTTTTTATCAATTTATTTTTATGAAAACCTTTTTTGTGAATTCTTGCTGAATAGACATAGAAACTTTAATGGTTGCCTGGGCAAACAATGTTTTTTCTTAGTTTGAAAGACTTTTCTGGACTTACTTGGTGCCACCAAATACCATGCAGGCGTGGCAGTCTATGGAGAAATAAATGTTTCTCTTATTTAAAAGTATCTGATTGTTAGTATATGGTGCTTTATTTTTCTGTACAGAAAACTAGAATATGTGGAAAAATGTTGGTAGTCAAAAGCTGTTTACATGTTGTAATCATTACATCTGTCGGTATGCATGTTTTTACTAGTGAATGAGAAATGTCAGCTAATTAAATTACTTGAGGCAAACAATTCCCATTAATAACTAATTTGTGTTTTTTGTATTTACATCCTTTTGGAAGTGCAGCAAGTTTCTCCTAATGAAAGTATGTTGGGCTGTTTGCACCTGTTGGCCCCCGTACATACATGGGTATTAAAAAACACTATAATCCTTGCAAAGAAATTGTCAGCGAGTGACAATTATGAGGTTTTATAATACTTGACTTTATAAGCCATTATAAAATGCTTTACAAGGTGTTTTAATTATTTATATAAAGCATTATGAATATTAATGAGTCTTTACAGCTTTACTTAAAAAGTGCGACAAGCGGATTCTAATGCTTTATACAATTGTTGGGAGTGCATTATAGACTTCATTGGAAGTGTTACCCAAGTTGCAAAGAACAAAAAGTAGAAAATTGCTTACATTTTCATTGTATCACTCTTACCTAACAGTCATAATGATTCCTAAACAGTGCAAACAATGACGGATGGAAGACAAATATTGTCACTTCTATAAGCCCTTAGTGTTAGTACTGGTGAAAGGAATCATTTTGTATTTTAATCCAGTGCAGAAATGATTCTTCATAATAATATGAGTATTTGAAAGTCTTTTATCATACTTGTGTTTGTATAAAGCAATTTGTTCAAGCTATTTGTCTACACTGTCATGCCCCTTCTTTTTTCTTGGTTAAGGCATCTTTCCCGTTCTTGATGAACACTGAGCAAACAGAACATCAAGAAATTACAGAGCGGCATTAACACTGACTAACATAGCATGGCGAAAAATGGGAGAAAGAATTGCCTCTCAGCACTTTCACAGCCCTGGGAGATTTAAATAATAAAAAGCACTGGGCCTCTGAACAAACAGGATAATTATGGCCTACAGACTTCCTGTCGCTCGTCTGGCACGGCCAAGCGGAAAGAAACATGTTATTACCACTCAAAGGTTCTGCGAGGAGAATTAGGAGGAATAAATGTTTCATGGAGAAGGATGGCTTCACAGTGAATCCCTTTGACCAAATCAACGGCCACTTTTCTATTGCCTTCATGTGTTTTATTATGGTGAGAAATCACACTGTAAGGAACACACATTAAACACATTTGTAATATTGAATTTGAATAAAATCCTCCATTTAGTTTGATTTATCGCGTTCTTTTTGTCAGAGATGGAAGAAATATTGAGATCCTTTACTTAAGTACATATGAGTAGAACTAGTATGGTCTTGGAATGTTCCTTTACAACAATTATGTGATGAAAATATGAAAAGTAATAGGACTAAATATGCAAAATGGCTGTTTTCAGAACATTATATATAATTGAATAGATTATTTTAACCTTTGTCTAATCATTTTAAATGCTTCTAATACCCGGTTAAAATAAGCATATTATGTGGTTTTATATTTAAAAAATAACTTTATTATTAAAGGATATTATTTTGTCCTTTTTTCATTGTTAAAAAAACACATAATTTTAAATACTTTGTATATGTATACATTATTTGCTAAATATGCTAAAACTATGAAAAGTATAATTTAATATGAAGGATGTCTGTTTTCACTATATTATATTATATTATTACATAATATAATTTTAACCTATTTTTTCATTAACAAATCTATTTAATTTTAAATACCTTGTCAAACATTTGTTTGATATATATATATAAGCATATAATGTTGTTTTGTATGTAAAAAGTATCTATTTAATTATAGCATATTACTTTATCATTATTTCAAAACTTGTTCAAATATTGGGTTACTAACTAATACAGGACTGTGCTTTATAAGTTCTGCATCGAATCATATATCCCTATAATTAGTTTCTACTTTACTCAATCCACTCGGGACTGATTTTAGCAAACAAATAATTATGCTCCAGTATGATTAATGTTTTCCTTTTGATTCACCTCACAGTTACATTACATTTATTGCAGTAAACACAGTTTATTAGACAACAAAATCACCAAGCGGAGGAGTCAGAGACTTCCCCTGATCAGATTAGCTAATTGGATTTTGGTAATAACATCTCTGGCTGTGGGGGTCTTCTCGGAGCGGTGACTCGGACCTTTCCGTCTGGTTCCTCGGTATCGCTCCAACATGTGTGCAGCTGCCAGCAGCACTGTTCAGTGGAACAGATGGTGTTGTAATGGAAAGAGCTTGTCTCCATTAGCTGCCCTG
Organism: Trematomus bernacchii; assembly: GCF_902827165.1. Lineage (NCBI taxonomy): Eukaryota > Metazoa > Chordata > Actinopteri > Perciformes > Nototheniidae > Trematomus > Trematomus bernacchii. The sequence goes on from NW_022987513.1 coordinate 3,662,741, forward strand.
CCTTCCTGTAACATAGGCGTTCACGGCAGCCATCGCTTTTAGAGTGCCACACTTTTCAAAACACAGCGACGGTAGAACAACACCATGTGACCTTTATGTCTGATGCTACACCACGTGCTACATACTAAATGCATCCCTTGATTCCTTCTTTCTTTCCACATTTTTACCATTTCTTTCTTTTTGCAGAACATGTAAATGGACATTCATTATTCCAACAACAACCCCCACCCTTTGGATTTGGAAAAAGACATCATATCACATAGTCATGAAGTAGGTAATGGGGCCAAGTGATGCTTCCATAATGAAAGCATTTTGTGACGGGCTATCAGGAGAGTTTTTTACAAATTCAAAGACATTGACTTCAATGGCACAGGAACAAAATAATCTGTGTTAATTTGGTTATGATTTCAGCATTTATTCATTTGCCATGTGAACAAAGAACATTATCATATTACAGTATGCTTAAAAAGGATATATTATGCTATTTTTCAGAATTATATTTCTATAATACAGGGGCATCTCCTCTTGCACTTGATGTAGCTCTTTTATCTTCTCTTGCACTTTATGTAGCCCTTTTATCTTCTCCTGCACTTTATATGTCGTAGCTGCTACATTGTACTGCCATGTGGTAAATGCTTATATGCTGCTCATGCTCTTTCTGCATATCATGTATTTATTTTGCTATGTATATAAATATCATGTTCTTAAATGTTGTATGTGAGGGACTACGGATGGAAATTAGCTCAAAGCTCAAATCTGGCATATTTACGTTTTAAAGCATTATTTGTTTTAAATGTTCATCAATGTGCATTGTCCCTCTTGATGAAAAATGTGTGCCCTACTGTTTCCATGCTTTAAAGTGGACCTATCATGCTATATTTGAATAATATAGTGTAGGACCATACCTATATAAGGCATATTTATTAGGGCTGTCAGTCGATTAAAATATTTAATTGCGATTAATCGCATGATTGTCCATAGTTAATCGCGATTAATCGCAAATTAATCGCACATTTTTTTATCTGTTCTAAATGTACCTTAGAGGGATATTTTTCAAGTTTTTAATACTCTTATCAACATATGAGTGGACAAATATGCTTTATATGTTTGTTTATTATCATTTGAACAATGACAAATATTCTCATGAATATTAAACACAACAACCTGAACATTACAAATATTCGCCTCAATTCAACCTGGAACCTCTCATACAATAATACAATACTGTGTGTGTGTGTGTGTGTGTGTGTGTGTGTGTGTGTGTGTGTGTGTGTGTGTGTGTGTGTGTGTGTGTGTGTGTGTGTGTGTGTGTGTGTGTGTGTGTGTGTGTGTGTGTGTGTGTGTGTGTGTGTGTGTGTGTGTGTGTGTGTGTGTGTGTGTGTGTGTGTGTGTGTGTGTGTGTGTGTGTGTGTGTGTGTGTGTGTGTGTGTGTGTGTGTGTGTGTGTGTGTGTGTGTGTGTGTGTGTGTGTGTGTGAGAATGTGGAGACACTGTGATGGATCGTTGGAGGTTGGAGCTGGGAGCTGCCTGGACGCTGCAATCATGTTGCGCATACTATCCGTACCTGCATAAAGTCAAGTGCTCGGCGCAGTTGTCGGCGAAATGTCACTGAAACAGCTCCTTATATCCGTTAGCGCAGCTAGCTAGCACCAGATGCTAACAACAACAACAACACGTAAGGTGTGCCTCGCTCGTGCCACACATACACACACCCTCCCGGTCCTCCCGATGGCCAGTCCGGGCCTGCCGGTGAGCGTGGAAGTGTGGTCTGCCACAAGCGGGCGGCAGGAGCGGGGCTGTCAGCATCAGCTTGTAGATGGTATTTTAAACTCGATGCGCTCTGAAACTACGGGGCGGCCGAGGACAAAAAATACACTTGCGTTAATCGCGTTAAAATAATTAGTGGCGTTAATATAATTAGTGGCGTTAATTTTTTTTTATTAACGCGTTAACTTGACAGCCCTAATATTTATACTTTTTTTTTTTTCAAAATACCTAACAGATCATGCATTTTAGCCATGCCTCATTTCGCTCAATTTGAAAAATGTTAGCTCTGTTTTTGCAAGGGTTGATTCTGTGAGCAACAGCACCATCTAGAGGCCTGGCATATGTACTACAGCGTCTCCAGCGCTTTCGAACGGCAATGGCCGTGGCTGTCTCCTCCTGATTGGTGGAGTTGGCCCAATAGCCGTAGCGCCACCGTCCTGACGTCAGGACAGTGTTCAAATCTGGATCAGTTTTTATCAGATCCGTTGCAGCCCCTTTTTTAGAGATTTGGGTATGGAGGAAAATAGAGAGGGTTGTGTTTTCTGACACTTGGTGAGTTCCCTGGAACACCGGGGACACATATTCATGTATAAAAGACGTACAAAAGTGCATTTTGCATGATAGGTCCCCTTTAATGTTAAAAAAGCTATTTTTCTCATACTGCCTGTGCTGCAGCACCTCTTTTCACCCTATGTCTGAAACCAGAGCCCAGTCTGTTCTGATTGGATAGCTGGCCAGCTCTGTTGTGATTGGCCAGCCGATTATACAGATGTCCCGCTGCTTAGCTTATAACGTACAATGTGTTGGAGCAATAGCCGATTGGAACATGAGTGATATATACTGATGTCACTACCTCACGGAAGTAAACAAAGGAGTCCCACAAATGTGTTTCATGGAGGGGGGGGGGGGGTGTTGGAAAGAAACACCTTCGGTGGAAATTCTTGAAATAAACTAGTCAAAGAGATGTCCTTCTGGGTCATGAAGAGCAATGTCTCCACAGCCGAGTGCAACTAATGAATACATGCTTAGTCATGAGATAACTGACCCATGACACTATCAAAGTGCATTAGACCCATGACCAGATCACTGGTCACCCACTGTCTGGTCACATGGCACCTTGTGACTGATCATCTTCCTGAGTAGTTAGATCTACTGTCTCTTGACATGTAAGGCTTACAGAATATTATTATTCATATATTAAATATAACATCATAGCATTTAATTCCCTGATTATCATCATTTCCATTACACTCCCTAGAAGGAACTTAGGGATTGTAGCCTCTGCAGGCCATAACAGGGCCCCTATTATATCAAGGTCTTAGAACACATCACAGATATTTGAGATACACTTTAGATATCCTCATGTTTGCAATGAGGTTTTATGATTATCTTAAACACTAGTTCCCGACCCGGGGGTCTTCAAAGCTTCACTGGAGGTTGCGAGGCCTTTTTGATGTGAGGAGGTGTATGGACAACTTTAAAAACAATATTATGTATATAAAGTTGACCTATGTCTCTAGATTGCATTTATTTCTGTGTGCCTCTTACAGTTTAAAGAAAAAGTCATCCATCTGAAAAGTTCAAAAGGCAGTCTTTGGTGGAACTAGTAACAGCCCTTTGAGTTCTTTCACATCCCAATTAGACACTTTCATTTTGTAAGAGGTCACAAGCCTGAAAGATTGAAAACCTCTAGTTTAATCTTTAACAATGTGTTGAATTGTACATGCCCAAAGGTCTTTTTTTAAAGTGAAATGTTGCTCGAAAAAGCCACTAGTAACTCCAGCTGTTAAATGAGTGCAATCTACAACATTTCCCTGTCTTTTTTATTTTCATTTCACAGCATAAGGGCACAGGGAAGACCTTGAACACAAGCTGCTATATTCACTGAGCCGCCTCCTGTCCTGCATTACAAAGGAGCCCAGTGAAAACAACTAGAGGTAAGATAACAATGGCCAAGGGTCATGTAAAAAAAAGCACTGCATTTTTAAAAAAAAGGTGTTAATTATTCATGAATATTATAGTAAAAAATGCGAAGAAAAAGTATTTATTACACAAAACAAAATCCTAAAAATAAAGGGAAAACTCATCTTATGTATACCTAGAAAATAAACACAAAAAACACAAGCTCCCTGCAGTAATACTTGTAACATTTAGATCAATTGTACAGTTCTTCTGCAGTGTTATTTTCATACATTGAATATAATGAGAAACATCCATGAAATCTGTCACTTAACGTTAAAGTCAGAGGTTTTCTGCTTAAAGGTGGCCCTTAAGGAAAAAGGTTGGGGACCGCTGATCTAAAGGGCTTTCAGGCCTTTACGTTAAGTGACAAGGCTGCACACAGAGGAATCACGTCTGGCCTCTTTACTTTACCTTTAATGAGAGCTGCATGCTCTAATTCAAATGTCATACTCTGGCATGCCAGGCTTACATCTTCTTTTCATATTTAGCCGGGGTAATGCGGGAAGACCTCGCGTCAACGAAGCCACCTTCCACCACACTTTGTGTATTAATTATGAATATGCTTTCAGGGCAAGGCCGTCCAGATGTCTTGTGGCAATTTGAAAACCTTTTTGCTTCTTCGCTTAGTTTTGAATTCAGATGGTGGAAATCCCAAATGTAACTCGGGAGGCCGTTCCCACAGTCCAATTAGCATCTTAAGCAATTAGAGGAGAGGAGAAGCCCATGGTAATTTTCAAGAGAGGCAATTTGATCCTGGGGTTAAAGCAGTGGAATGCTCGCGACGAGAGAGAAAACACGCAGGCAGAAGCGAAGCAAATCTGTTTGTCCTTAAAACCAAATGTGCAAGATGAAGCAAATGGCATACGGTGGTGTTTCAAATATCACATATTCACCAATCTAGCTTTCCGCCTTACTTTAGATTTTAGTGCTCTTTGTGCGGTAACAGCTTTGTCATTTCTTTTTACATTGTATTCAAAGCATAATGGGGTTTGAAGTGCATGCTTCGCTTTTCTACCATCACCCCCTGCAAATAAGACTTTATTAAATTGTGTGCACTGTATGTAATGTGCACTTAAAGTCATGAAGTAGAGAAGAAAAGAGGACCCAACAAAAACAAACTGCACTTACACATTTGATAAAAAAGACACTCTAAAACTCACCTTGTTGAACATTTTCATTTATGTTGAAAGTTTTAGAAACACATTGGGCGGGTAAAGTAAAAGCAAAAAGGGCAATTGTATATAATGGTTAGGCATATCTGCAATGAATGTCTGCATTATACAGTGACACTGCATGCTTAATGAGATATACGATCGGGCACCCACACAACGTATGCTGCCTTCATACAAACTCCACATGCATAACAGGGATGTATTCCAGAAAAGATAATCTCTAAATAATTATAACTTTCTTCATGGCTTCCCACACTGCAATCTAAAAACATTTCATGTTGTTTCACGATAATTACTTTTTTGATAGCTTTCCAGCGGAGCACAAATAGTCCATGTCGAAGCAAACCAAAGAACATTTTGTAACTAAATTAGTATTTAATTTTTTGAATTTTTTGACTACACAAGCAACGACAGAGACACAGATTTATCAAAACCCCGATCCCAGCTCTGTGTTCAAACAGAGTAGATAACACTTGATAAATGACCCTGCTGCTACACCAACATTGTGTTTTCTTAACAAGCTTCAGGACCCTTTTAAAATGCTGCTGCAGCTCCTTACAGGTTCGTGTGTCCGGGACTGAAAGTCATCTGCCACCTGAAATCAGCGGTGAGCAACACATTTCATCTTCCCTACACCGCCTCAATTGGAAATACACAATCTGCTTGTTTCTGTTATAACACATGTTCCTATTTTGTTAGTTACTTTGAATCTCGGAATAAGCCAATCGTAGAAAGAACTCATAAGGTGAAGAAAAACATATAATTCTCACACTACACTGAATGTTAGTCCAACGCAAGGAAACATACTTTAGAGGAACATCAAAAAAGACAGGAATATCATATCATCAATTGAGTATCATTTATGTTTTTAAGGTTCATTTTAATGATTTAATTAAATAAAGTTGTGGTATTAGGAAACACCATTGATCCCTATTACTTGATCCCAATAAGGACTATAATAAACCTTGAATGATGGCTTGCATACTGCTCTACATTTAGATGTTTCTGTTACAAACTGGCAGTCTTTCTTTGTTTGCTTTTTCTAACTGTATCTACATTTCACTACTGCTGAATTATTTTGGTGCTCATAGCCTTTTTGTGTTGGTATCTTTCAAATGCATGGGCATGTTCTAGAGCACATGACACACAAGACCTGCCTTTAAAGTGTTACATGCGCTGAAAATAAACCATACGCCTAGTTATAGCCAATTTATAATCAAGTGGAATTCATAACTTAACACCCCTAAGAACAGATTTGGATGATTATGTTCAACTTTTGGTGCAACAGGGTTTGACATTTAATAGAATGTTGCTGTATGAGGCCCATCCACTCTGACTGGGTGCATCGCTGGGCCAAAGACATCTTGTGCTGGATGGAGTATGTTGTCTCTATGCGGCCTATTTAATGCCAATGAAAGGATTTCTTCTGGATCTCCAAGCGGCTTGCATTGAAGGACTAGGACCTTTCTGTGCCAAGACTCTCCTGAAGAGATGACAGTGCAGCATTCAGTGGTGAAATGCTGTGTCTGGGACTGTTCCATATGCCACAAAGCTATTTCACATCTCCTCAACCAGAAATGGAAATGCAGGGAAAGGGCTATTCAGTTTTGTCTATTCTACTAAATACCTTTTGGTACCAACTGAAATGACCAAATAGTGAATAACATCGCAACTTATACAGTACCTGAATTAAATTATCTTTGTACAAAATAATGGAAAGGAACACTAAAATACAAGATAGGGACTGTTTTGCTTGGTAAAATATCTTATGGTACCAACTGAAATAAACCAATACCAACTATTATCGGTTCTACAGACAAACACTACCTGCAATCAAATATTTGTGTACTAAAAAATGTAAAAGAAACACTGGAATTTAAGGAAAGGACTGTTCTGCTTGGTCTATTGTTGCTAGGACTGGGTATCAGACTCAATTACTCATAGTATAAACTTGTATAATCCAATACCAAATAGTACTGGAACTTCTACAGTACATTAATGATATACTTAAAATATAGATAAAAACACTCAAATATAAGGAGAGGACTTTTCTGCTTGGTTTTCATCGCTACGACTTGGTATGAGACTTAATCACTTTTGGTTACTACTGAAATAACCCAAAACATAGTTGCACAAACAATACAACAATACTTGAATTCAATCCTTTTATACTAACATGTATTTTATATAATTTTGCTTCTCACCATTAAATGCAACCGTTCTTTCACCGGCCCAATACTGCAGCAGATAGGATTCATACAGTCTGTGGTATGGTGAAGAAGAGCGCGTTATACATAAATATTTAAAACATTTGAACACTAGTAAAAATCATTTGGATGGGGAGTAGTTGTGGCCGCATTTTACGCAACTGAATGCTTTAAATCTCATAGGGGACATATTAAATGAAGTTGGAAAAAAGGTATCAAATGAAATTCCTAATTTGTACTGGTTACTCTTAAAGTGCTCTAGTGTTGGCATTATATTATTTCCATTTTGTAAAACGTACCCAACACTACATGGCACTAAATGAACCTTATTTTACAGATGGTGCTCCCATCAGATGCAAACACATTAGAGACAGACACAGTGGCCAAAACGGTGGGAAACATTTGAATCGTTGCCTTTACTCATAAAGACTACAGCTCCTTCAAATCGGGATTAATGGAGATACACTTGAAATGCGTGTTATATTATAGCCAGGAGCTCTGGGGAGAGGGTTAGACACCGCTTGAAATCCATAACTACAGCACAGGTTGAAACGCACATGGTTGAAACGTCCTTCCAAGAATTCTTAAGAGACAGACTAATCCTTAACAGAAACATTTGTGCAATTAAATATTTGGCTCGCACTCTGCTTACCCTTGCCACATTGCACTCACAGAATGTTCTCAAAGGTAGGACTTACTCATAAAAACAATCTGTAAGATGATTTAGAGTACTGACTCAGATTTAAGGATTAAGTTATAATGTTTCTTATAAAATAGGTTGTTAAACAGCAATGCCCCGAACTGGTCAGCCATTTTATAATTTTATCATTTTCTCTTTAATGGTATAGTTTATTACCACAATTTAGATGGTGCACAGAAACAAAACAAAAATATGCAGTGTAGAAAAAGGCATACAATCTACTGAACTCCAGATATATAAGGTTTGAATTTCAAAAATGTTTTGAGAAAACAAGCTGAATATTCAAATAATAACATAACATCATGGAACACTTTGCCCCTCCATGTGAGGTCGGCCCAGACATTAGGGTTTTTTAAATCAACACTTAAAACGCACTTCTTCTCTCTGGCCTTCTAGCCTTTTCTTATCAAGCTCAACTTTTGTGGAATTAGCTTCCAGTTTGTGTTCGGGCTGTAGACAGCCTATCCGTTTTAAGAGTACGCTTTTGATAGTCTTTCTTTTGATAAAGCTTACAGTTGATAAATTAATCAAATGAGAGTGCTTTGATGCAGATACCCTGTGCCTCTTCACCTACATTTTAGTTCTTGCTCTTTCACTTAAATCCTAAAAATGTGGATCTTATATTTAAAACTAAGGTTATTACTACTCTTTCTATTTCTCTTTATTCACAACCTTTTCCCTCTATGACCTCACGAGGTTTTATTAGAGGGAAACAGGTCTGCAGAGATGGCTTATACCAGCCGGGGAGTGTTATGCCGTAGCCACTGCGTACCTCCTTACCTCTCACCAATTCCAACTAAGGCCCCAGCAGGGACTTTGTTCCCTGCGTGTGCCTGTCTGTGTCTGTGTATTCACATGTTCCGATTAACCCAGCCTCCCCCCATATTTTCTTTTTTTTGTATCTATATCTTCGCCGGGATCCGGAGTCGAGGCTGATCCTCTTGCTGTGGTCCTGTGCCCTGGATCCTCTATCCTGAGTTCTGGATTAAGTTGTGGACTTCGGGTCGTGGCTGGGCCTGTCTCTGCGGTCCTGCCTGGGTCTCGTCATGCTGCTTCCCTGATGGCTCCCACAGGATTGTTCTTGACATCTTCGTGGATTCATCTTCTTATTATAGACACATGCATTTCCAAACATTCGGTCTACCTACGCTGTAAAATGTATTATCTCTTCGATTTACACACGGCATCTATTGCACGTCTGTCCGTCCTGGGAGAGGGATCCCTCCTCTGTTGCTCTCCCTGAGGTTTCTCCCATTTTTTCCCTTTAAACTGTGGGTTTTTTCTCCGGAAGTTTTTCCTTGTACGATGTGAGGGTCTAAGGACAGAGGGTGTCGTTTTCTCATACTGATATTCTGCACAAACTGTGCTGTTATATTTGCTGTAAAGTGTCCTTACTGTAAGGTAATTATTATATGTACAGCACTTTGGCTCGACCAAAAATCGTTTTAAAAATGTGCTATAGAAATAAAACTTGATTTGATTTGATCATGATGTAATGGCAAACTATTATCAATAGTTGTATATGAAACAGTTTTTACAGAATTACCCTGAATTCTGATGGTGTTTCATTTTTTTTTAATTATTATAGAATGATGCAATGAGGACATATTTGTGAAGGCCAACCCCAAGATTGCATAGCAAAGGGCTCCCAAAGGTATTTTTTGATTGGATTTTAGTATTGCAGAAAATAAGATCTATGGCAAACACATGTTTATGATACTTACCAGTCATGTTCAGCAGGACAATCTCCATATATTAACGCCACTTTGTAATTTGTTTTAACGTAAATGCTATCGTCAGAAGTCAAAGCTAACGTAATGCTATAAATAAATACATTGTGGTCCATTGCTGCAAGTCACCACCGCTAAGACTTGTGAGGTTGTGATGACATTTAGTCTCATTTGGTCATTTGTTAGCAACCGCTGTTTTCATGACACATAAAAGCTTGGATATTCACAAGTTCACTTTTTACTGACTTCATGACAAGGCAGTAAATACTAAGAACTAATGTTTAGGTTTTAGGACTCATTCCTGCACCACATTCTTGATCTCTTAAGCAAGCAAAACAATAGTGTAACTCACTCTGACTGACGGCTGTAATTGAATTTCAGACTTTTCATGTGCATAGTTTTTGATTTAGTTTTGAGATCATTGAGGACATGGTGTGTGTTGTGCAGACACCTTACAACGTTTCTGAGTTCGGAAAACAAACAACTGTTTCTACCCAGCAAGTTCATAAAAAACGAAATATTTTTAGCACTGACAGTTTTACAGAACATCCTTATGAACCTTGATACAATTATTTATTTGATTTTGTAAAGTAGCCCTATGTTGTTGTTTTTAAGCCCTTCTGAGGCTATTGCATAATTACTAAAATGAATATAAACAGCCCCCTCAGTCACTTCATCCTTGAGCATCACCATGGGAATCGTACTTGAAAGTGTTCTGTAACTACTCACTGGTTGCATAGGCCTTTCTCTGAATATGCCCCCTACTCCCTGTGAGTGTTTCAAAATGATGCGCCCTCCTTGTTCAGAGAGTGCCATGACCTAGTAATGTAACATGTCACTATGGGGAAACAATACAATTAAACATGTGTACATGGGCAACATTACATGGAAGGAAAACACTTACAGAACAGCCAACCTGGTCTCACCAGAATGCGTGACTCCACCACGACTCCTTAACACCGCATTGCGTGGTGGAGTCACGAACTTTGCTACATTTACGTGTCTGCACCACGCAAACAACCCAAATGTAAAGTGAATGAGGCTCCTTTGTCGTGGTGCACACACGCATTTCTACAACGTCCAGCAGTGAGCTTTTATTCTATAAAACATTTTTAAAATCTACTGTATAGCTTGTAGTAACTCACAGGAGGCTTCTTTTATTAGGGTCTGAGACCTAGGTCGGCGAAGACCCTATTGAAATCGGTCGCGCAGCGACCGATAAACCTTTGACCCCCGCAACATATGTGAAAACTCACCAAATGTTGCACGCGCGTCAGAAGTGGTGCAACTTGCGATATGTAATTGGTTCCGGAACTTTGCGTAAAAAAATTGCGTAGGCCACGCCCACTTCCGTTTTTAATGTAAACTCCCCCCACTTTAACTTTCACGTAAACGAACGAAACTCGCTACGCATATCTAGGGTGCGGAGACAAACCAAAAGCCTTTTGGAGGGGTATAAAATAACGTACAGGAAGCCGGCCATTTTGAATTTAGCGTCGGAAAAACGCGATTTATCGCGTTTTTCGTCCTCCGCACGAAATCTATCTTCTCCCAGGGACTTTATCCGTACGACTCGAAATTCGTCGGGTAGCGTCTCGAGACATGGGCAATTCAAAGTTATCACGGACGTTTTTTTCTTTCGCACGGCGCAGCCGTGAATTGGCGCCAAAGTTTGCGTTCGCTTGATGCTAGGCGATCCCTCGCCATGGAACACGATGATGTCATAACGCCAACTGACATACTCAGAACGCCACCAAACTTCACATGATGGTTAACACTGCGGCCCTGAACAGCTCTGCGTCAAATTTGATGTTACTTAATATGGCGTTACCATGGCAACGCATCCCTCGCCATAAAACACAGTGTCGCTGTAACTCCAATGGACACGGTCCCATCGTCCCCCAATCTTCACTTTTATATCACCGGTCCATGACTCAACAGCTCTACGTGAAATCTGAGATCTCACCGTATGCCGTTTCCATGGCAACGCATCCCTCACCAAAAAACACAATGTTGTCTTAAGTCAATGGAAAATGATCCAAACTGCACCACACTTCAGATGACAGTTAATGGTCCGGCCCTCAACAGCTCTACGCCAATTATGGGATGTCATCATATGCCGTTGCCATGGCGACGAATCCCTCGCCATAAAACACGGTGTCGCTGTAACTCCAATGGACACGGTCCCATCGTCCCCCAACCTCACTTTTATATCACCGGTCCATGCCTCAACAGCTCTAAGTGAAATCTGAGATCTCACCGTATGCCGTTTCCATGGCAACGCATCCCTCGCCATTAAACACAATGTTGTCTTAAATCAATGGAAAATGGTCCAAACTGCACCAGACTTCAGATGATGGCTAATGGTCCAGCCCTCAACAGCTCTATGCCAATTATGGGATGTCATCATATGCCGTTTCCATGGCAACGCATCCCTCGCCATAAAACACAATGTTGTCTTAATTCAATGGAAAATGATCCAAACTGCACCACACTTCAGATGATGGCTAATGGTCTGGCCCTCAACAGCTCTACGTGAAATCTGAGATCTCATCATATGCCGTTTCCATGGGAACGAATCCCTCGCCATAAAACACGATGTTGTCTTAATTCAATGGAAAATCGTCCAAACGGCACCACACCTCAGATGACAGTTAATGGTCCGGCCCTCAACAGCTCTACGCCAATTATGGGATGTCATCATATGCCGTTTCCATGGCGACAGACCCGCCGTTGCCATGGCGACAGATCCCTCGCCATAAAACACAATGTTGTCTTAAGTCAATGGAAAATGATCCAAATTGCACCAGACTTCAGATGACAGTTAATGGTCCAGCCCTCAACAGCTCTACGCCAATTATGGGATGTCATCATATGCCGTTTCCATGGCAACACATCCCTCGCCATAAAACACAATGTTGTCTTAATTCAATGGAAAATGATCCAAACTGCACCACACTTCAGATGATGGCTAATGGTCTGGCCCTCAACAGCTCTACGTGAAATCTGAGATCTCATCATATGCCGTTTCCATGGGAACGAATCCCTCGCCATAAAACACGATGTTGTCTTAATTCAATGGAAAATCGTCCAAACGGCACCACACCTCAGATGACAGTTAATGGTCCGGCCCTCAACAGCTCTACGCCAATTATGGGATGTCATCATATGCCGTTTCCATGGCGACAGACCCGCCGTTGCCATGGCGACAGATCCCTCGCCATAAAACACAATGTTGTCTTAAGTCAATGGAAAATGATCCAAATTGCACCAGACTTCAGATGACAGTTAATGGTCCAGCCCTCAACAGCTCTACGCCAATTATGGGATGTCATCATATGCCGTTTCCATGGCAACGCATCCCTCGCCATAAAACACAATGTTGTCTTAATTCAATGGAAAATGATCCAAACTGCACCACACTTCAGATGATGGCTAATGGTCTGGCCCTCAACAGCTCTACGTGAAATCTGAGATCTCATCATATGCCGTTTCCATGGGAACGAATCCCTCGCCATAAAACACGATGTTGTCTTAATTCAATGGAAAATCGTCCAAACGGCACCACACCTCAGATGACAGTTAATGGTCCGGCCCTCAACAGCTCTACGCCAATTATGGGATGTCATCATATGCCGTTTCCATGGCGACAGACCCGCCGTTGCCATGGCGACAGATCCCTCGCCATAAAACACAATGTTGTCTTAAGTCAATGGAAAATGATCCAAATTGCACCAGACTTCAGATGACAGTTAATGGTCCAGCCCTCAACAGCTCTACGCCAATTATGGGATGTCATCATATGCCGTTTCCATGGCAACGCATCCCTCGCCGTAAAACACAATGTTGTCTTAAGTCAATGGAAAATGGTCCAAACTGCACCAGACTTCAGATGACAGTTAATGGTCCGGCCCTCAACACCTCAATATGACAATAGTGAGTTTTCCTCAAAAGCTGTTGCCATGGCAACGCATCCCTTGCCGTTAACCACCATATTGCTATAACTCCTGTGTAAATGGTTTAAAATTTCACATGTGTGCTAACCGTCAAGTCCTTGAGACATATATTTGTCAGTTTTGAGATTTCGTCAAAAGTCGTTGCTATGGTAACAAAATGGTCGTCGTGAAACACGGTTTTCTCATAACTCCAGTCAACATGCTCCAAACGGCACAAAACTTCACAGGCTTGATAACGATGCAGCCCTCAACACATCTAGGCATATTATGGGGTGTCATCAAATTCCGTTGCCATGGCGACAGATCACTCGCCATCAAACACAATGTTTATGATACTGCTGTAACTCCTAAATACATTGTCCGATCGGCCTGAAACTTCCCACGTTTGCCAATGGCCGAGTCCTCGAGACACCTACACACACACCTCGACGTGCGGACAACAGCCTGCGGAGCGTCGAAGACCCGCTCAACGCTGCTTGCAGCTTTAATTTTATTTGTATTCATAATCATTTTTATTTTTCGTCAGAATGTATTATGGTGCATTATTCACCAATGTTTGTTCTCAAAAAACAATGCATTGTGTGTAATACAACTGTGATTTTTATTAAATTAGTTCGTTTTTAAGGAAGGCCAGAGCTTCAGCTGTGTCAAAGAGATTGTTCCCTTTAGTTAACGTTATTTAAAAGATAATTATATTCCTATTTGATTAAGTCCCCTTTATTGTATTACGGACCCAAAGAGCTGAGCGTCCATTCCCATTGGATAACAGAGCATTTTACACCCGGAAGTAAGTATTCTCCTTACTGTCCATTGATTTTATTTACAGTGATATCTGCACTACTCATCAACTCAAAAACACCAGATTATCCTTGTTAATTACACAACATTGATTGGTTTAAATTGTGTGCAATGCTTTTGTATTTTCCCCTTTCGATTTGGAGAAACAAATATTTGTTCGTAGTGTGTGGATGGCAGAAGGCACTACACTACCCAGAATCCTCAGCTATAGGACTACACCATGTGCTTAGAACGTGTCCTACCCCCCCTTAGGTCACAGGCTCCTCCAACAGTGCAACACAATAAAACAGATAGGCTACACAGAACAAATAGTGCAAGTAAATACAAAAAGAAAAATAGTAAAATAGTAAAAAGTGAAATAGTGCAATAAGAGTCTATATACAAGTGATTGGAATATGATATATTAGATAAATAATTTCTAAGTAGCAGCCAGATGAATGTTATGGATGTTGTTTCTAAGTTCAGGTGTTTAATAGTCTTATGGCCTGTGGGATGAAACTGTCCCTGAGTCTGGTGGTTTTAGTCCGGATGCTGCGGTACCGCCTGCCAGACGGCAGCAGACAGAACAGTTTGTGGGGTGATGGGGGTCTTTTATAATCCTGAGGGCTTTCTTTAAGGTTAACCTGGTATTTTTACTCCACTACATTTATTTTAGTTACTTTACAGATTTGGATTAATGATGTGAAATATAAACAACCCTTAAATCAGACTTTAGTTACACCGGAGTAAAATTCAGTGAATTCAGCCAACAATCAGGCGAGATATTTGGTAGTGGGTGCTTGAGAAGACTAAATATGTATCTGCAGATCCCTAAAGCATATTCATTACTCGTTATTCTCTACTAATAGTTCATTAAAAACTGTATATAATGGCTATTTTGCACATCCCTTTCAAGATTTCAAGATTTTCTAAGGTTTATTGACATATCATATACACAACTACGGTGTAGTTATGCAATGAATGAAACACTTGGGTCACAGGTTCATCAACAGTGCATCACAAGACATCTATCGATATCTGTGTACCTCCACCATTAAACATATTCTGCACATTTCTTATACTATCTACATACATCTTATAAGAGTATAATTAATATGTATAATATCAGTTAAAATAAGTGCTTCAACATAGTTAACATTGAAGGAAAGTTGATTGTCAAGTTCCAAAACAAACCATGCAATATATTAGACGTTAAGTACTTTGTCAGGCTTAATATCTGTAGATACCCCCAAAGCTTTTTTCTTATTTAAAAGACGACCTTAACCTAAAGTATTCTTTAATGTTTAAATAAAGCCTTATAAGTTTGTCTGTTTTGCACATCCTCCTATCAGGCACTAAACTGTTTTATTGTAGAGATCACTTACAGTATCTTCTTGATATTTTCTATTCTATATTATTTATATCATTGACCTTCCACTTTCCCACTATATTAAGAGTATGTACTCTTAATATTGAAATGTTTTCATCAAATATAACACATTCAAAAGTGCTTTACAAAAATGAAAGACATTAAGAAAAAGGCATTTTAAAACAGTCAATAAAAAGCAACCCAATCTACCTGCATTGCATTACTCTAAACGTGTAATAACGTGCTTTAACCAGTAGGAGGTGCGGGTTAAAAAGCTGTCAAGTTTACAGTGTTAACAAAATAAAATATACTGCTGTTTCTGGTTTAGTTTACGACGGATATATTCTGTTATTGTTTTGATATTTGTAACACAAAAGCGATGTAAAAAACCCACAGCAACACAGAAAAGATGGTCTTAACATGACCCAGCGGTCTAGTAGTTAATAAAAAACAATAATATCAAAACAAATTATTACTACTAACTTTATTGTGAAATTAAAATAGAACGGTAAAAGAATAGTTTCCGGTCCATTCTGAGGCCCGATCTCTGTAGATAAATAAAGAACTACGACAGATGTGTAATGTTTAATGCAGCCAAACCATTCATTACAATGCATTCATGTGATGACTTTCAAAGAGTAAAGCAAGCACTGCTGAATAAAGTATGATTTGATCTTTGACGAAACGTTTTTTTCATTGGAATGCAGTTGGAGGTCAACCAATCACAGAGCTTGAGGCAAAGCGGAACAATAGCTGAGGATTCTGGGTAGTGTAGTGTCTTCTACCATCCACACACTCCGAAAACATATTTGTTTCTCCGAATCGAAAGGGGAAAATACAAAAGCATTGTACACAATTTAAACCAATCAATGTTGTGTAATTAACAAGGATAATCTGGTGTTTTTGAGTTGATGAGTAGTGCAGATATCACTGTAAATAAAATCAATGGACAGTAAGGAGAATACTTACTTCCGGGTGTAAAATGCTCTGTTATCCAATGGGAATGGACGCTCAGCTCTTTGGGTCCGTAATACAATAAAGGGGACTTAATCAAATAGGAATATAATTATCTTTTAAATAACGTTAACTAAAGGGAACAATCTCTTTGACACAGCTGAAGCTCTGGCCTTCCTTAAAAACGAACTAATTTAATAAAAATCACAGTTGTATTACTTACAATACATTGTTTTTTGAGAACAAACATTGGTGAATAATGCACCATAATACATTCTGACGAAAAATAAAAATGATTATGAATACAAATAAAATTAAAGCTGCAAGCAGCGTTGAGCGGGTCTTCGACGCTCCGCAGGCTGTTGTCCGCACGTCGAGGTGTTTCAGGCCGTGGGACAATGTATTTAGGAGTTACAGCAGTATCATAAACATCGTGCTTAACGGCGAGGGATGCGTTGCCATGGCAACAACTTTTGAGGAAAACTCACTATTGTCATATTGAGGTGTTGAGGGCCGGACCATTAACTGTCATCTGAAGTCTGGTGCAGTTTGGACCATTTTCCATCGAGTTATGACAACACTGTGTTTCATGGCGAGGGATCTGTCGCCATGGCAACAGCATATGATGATATCCCATAATTGGCGTAGAGCTGTTGAGGGCCGGACCATTCACCATTATCTGAGGTCTGGTGCAGTTTGGACCATTTTCCATTGACTTAAGACAACATTGTGTTTCATGGCGAGGGATCTGTCGCCATGGCAACGGCATATGATGAGATCTCTGATTTCACGTAGAGCTGTTGAGGGCCGGACCATTCACCATTATCTGAGGTCTGGTGCAGTTTGGACCATTTTCCATTGAATTAAGACAACATCGTGTTTTATGGCGAGTGATGCGTTGCCATGGAAACGGCATACGGTGAGATCTCTGATTTCACGTAGAGCTGTTGAGGGCCGGACCATTAACTGTCATCTGAAGTCTGGTGCCGTTTGGAACCTTTTCCATTGATTTAAGACAACATTGTGTTTTATGGCGAAGGATGCGTTGCCATGGAAACAGCTTTTGAGGAAAAGTCACTATTGTCATATTGAGGTGTTGAGGGCCGGACCATTAACTGTCATCTGAAGTCTGGTGCCGTTTGGAACCTTTTCCATTGATTTAAGACAACATTGTGTTTTATGGCGAAGGATGCGTTGCCATGGCAACGGCATATGATGACACCCCATAATTGACATAGTGCTGTTGAGGGCCGGACTAGTAGCCATGATCTGAAGTCTGGTGAAGTTTGGACCATTTTCCATTGACTTAAGACAACATCGTGTTTTACGGCGAGTGATTCGTTGCCATGGAAACGGCATATGATGACATCCCAGAATTGGCGTAGAGCTGTTGAGGGCCGGACCATTAACTGTCATCTGAAGTCTGGTGCCGTTTGGACCATTTTCAGAGGAGTAACGGCAACTTCGTGTTTTTTGGCGAGGGATGCGTTGCCATGGAAACGGCATATGATGACATCCCCATCTGAAGTCTGGTGCCATGGTAACGCCATATTAAGTAACATCACATTTGATGTAGAGCTGTTCAGGGCCATAGTGTTAACCATCATGTGAAGTTTGGTGGCGTTCTGAGTATGTCAGTTGGCGTTATGACATCATCGTGTTCCATGGCGAGGGATCGCCTAGCATCGAGCGAACGTGAACTTTGGCGCCAATTCACGGCTACGCCGTGCGAAAGAAAAAAACTTCCGTGATAACTTTGAATTGCCCATGTCTCGAGGCGCTACCCGACGAATTTCGAGTCGTACGGATAAAGTCCCTGGGAGAAGATAGATTTCGTGCGGAGGACGAAAAACGCGATAAATCGCGTTTTTCCGACACCAAATTCAAAATGGCCGGCTTCCTGTACGTTATTGTATACCCCTCCAAGAGGCTTTTTGGTTTGTCTTCGCACCCTAGATATGCGTAGTGAGTTTCGTTTGTTTACGTGAAAGTTAAAGTGGGGGAAGTTTACGTTAAAAACGGAAGTGGGCGTGGCCTACGCAATTTTTGACGCAAAGTTCCGGAACCAATTACATATCTGAAGTTGCACCAATTCTGACGCGCGTGCAAAATTTGGTGAGTTTTCACATATGTTGCAGGGGTCAAAGGTTTATCGGTCGCTGCGCGACCGATTTCAATAGGGTCTTCGCCGACCTAGGTCTCAGACCCTAATAAAAGAAGCCTCCTGTGAGTTACTACAAGCTATACAGTAGATTTTAAAAACGTTTTATAGAATAAAAGCTCACTGCTGGACGTTGTAGAAATGCGTGTGTGCACCACGACAAAGGAGCCTCATTCACTTTACATTGGCGTTGTTTGCGTGGTGCAGACACGTAAATGTAACAAAGTTCGTGACTCCACCACGCAATGCAGTGTTAAGGAGTCGTGGTGGAGTCACGCATTCTGGTGAGATCAGGTTGAGAACAGCAGATGCATGATCTTTTTAAGTAAAAGGTTTTTGTCAGGTGGGAAAATAAACTCTATAATTTGTTTCCTTGGCCTAAATCTTATGGACCCCTGCAAGGGAAAAAATTAGGAGGATAACGATTTGAAGATTGAAGAGTTGAGCGAGCGTGGACCTGAGAATTTGCTTTTAAGTTTGTCTTAAACGGCTCAAGGATATTCCCTTAAGCTGAAAGTATCTCATGAATAAAAACACATATTTGAGAAATATTGATGTTGTGAATAGGAAGATTCTTAAGTTTCTGAGACGGACGAGGAGATGAAATGTTTGACTCTCTTCGGCTTTACAATCCTAGAAAAAACGTTTTTTCAGGTTGGTTGGAAAACTTCCCCAAAGTACACTGTATTGCAATATGAAAGATAGGGATGATTTAGATTGTATTAAAGAGTAAGGAGACAGCCTGTGGTGACAAAATGTCCCTATGTACTGACTGAAAAAAAGCCTGCTACATATTGGTCAACATAGAAGAATATTGGCAGTGTTAAGTCCTATAGTGCTATACATAGGAAGGCTGTATGCGAGTCTTTCATCAGAAAGCAAAGAAATGTTGAATTAAAACTGAGTGCTGATATGATGGATGTAAAATGAGTGGCTTAGATGGAGAATGCAGATGCACAGTCCTCCCCACCTCAGTCCCCTCATCCTCTGTCCATCCCGCACCTTGTTGCTCTTACACTACATTTCCTGCCACTGCCCCCCCCCCCCCCTTAAAACAGGCCGCGGTATTCAGTAAAGAAGCTTTTAATTGCATTTTCATGTAGGTGTTTTTT
Organism: Trematomus bernacchii; assembly: GCF_902827165.1. Lineage (NCBI taxonomy): Eukaryota > Metazoa > Chordata > Actinopteri > Perciformes > Nototheniidae > Trematomus > Trematomus bernacchii. The sequence continues at coordinate 3,682,607 of NW_022987513.1, forward strand.
GAGGGTGTCGTTCCCAAGGCGGAGGGAAGAGTGCTCTGAGACAAGCCGTACATGCAGCCAGGCCCCCACCAGGGGAAGTGCATCAGAGTGGAGAGGTGCTGAAGTGCAGACAGCCCTATAGGGACACTTGAAAAAGCCATAACAGCCAGAGTATAAATAAATGCATGGGGAGAGCATTTTTCCTCATGGATGAAAAGCCTTTAACCTTTTGGTCCACATAAGAGCAGAAATCATTCTGTGTCATTTAACTTGCATATTCCTCTTTTTCCAGAAAGATAATTTCTATTTCTTCTTTAGAGGTAAATCAGCACAGCATTAGTGGATTCCATTAAAACACTCTCAATTTAGCTCCGTGCAAGGGAATTTGAATACATTTGGATGTACCAGGGGAGCACCTGTGAATTTAGAGATAAAGTCCCTTTGGCCCGGTTTGTTCAGCATTAGTGAACACTCGCCACTGTGTCCTCCTGTGTAGACGGAAATAACATGACAGAAAAGAGTTTTAGCCCCAAATAAGTGAGGCCACGCTGATGCATAATTGATTTGGAAAAAGGACAAAAAAGGACACTGTGTCTGTGAGTTGGATGTCTTAGAGTAGCCCCACTGGTTTGAACAGATTTCTCAAAGATAATACTGAAAGGAAGTAAGAACCCTGTTAAAATGCAGCTTTAATTGGCCACTGTTGAAAAATAAGACAAGTGACTGTAAAATTCCTGCCGGCTGAAAAAGCGAATGAAAACGTATGATACATGTTTTGCTCCAGTTATTCTTCCTTCAACCCCATTGTAAAATTGAAATCTGTGGATTGACATGTTTGAGGAACGGATGCAGATGGCGTTGTTCAATGTTGCATAACCAACAAGACAACATAACAAGGCCCAATCACTTATTTCTGAGTGGATTTTCACATGCTGCTTGTGATTGAGGTGTTTGATTTATACTGCATAAATAAAGTAATAACGGACAGTTTTTGTAATATCAGTTAACTCCCGGGGCGTCAAATCTTTGCGCGAATGGACGTCGTTGCCTTGACACAAAATGCACCGTATAGAGTCTAAATGAGGTAAACCAGGCTTTTTACCCCTACTGTAAGTACAAATCTGAAACCAAAACTTTGGTGACTTTTACTGATGAACTCACAGACTCAAATGATGTTACAGCTGTAACTTTATAAACATACTTTGTTTGACCCAAACCGTCATTTATCTAACCCTAATTGTTTGTTTTTTTTGCCTACTTTTTCCAGGAGAGGTGAACTGACATGTCAACTTGCATTTGTTCAGCCAACACACATATCTGTCTCTGTAGACGTACAGAAAGATGGAACAACAGTGGGCGTGGTGAAGTCAGAATAAATTATTTTTGAATGTCACATCTTCGAATCTAATAATATGTATTTGTTATGCAATCCTTTTCCTTTAAAACAATTATTTTTAGATTCAATAGTGGCAGGATTAACTATACGTAATATATTTTTCCACATACTCAGAATGTTCTTTTCAACTTTTTGTTTTGTTTTAAATAAACTAAGTTTTATGAACTTTCTCTTTAACTTGGGAACACTACTCAATCAAAAATGTCATATTCATTGTAACCTATACATTATATACAACATGTTACATGTATTATGGATGAACATTGACTGAAATGTGAGGTAAAACCAACGTTTTATTTTTGTTACTTGTTTTTTGAAATGGAGAAAATAAATGCCTCCAGCAAAAGAAAGTGATACAATTATTTGTATAGCATATTGCAGGTCCAAGGACGTCTTTTTGCATACCTGGAGCATATTTTTGTATTAATCAACTTTTAACGGACTGTCGAGAAAATAAGAAATGTTCTGTTCTATAATTGATTTGTCAGCCCACTATAGTTGTCTGCTTACTCGGAGGGGGATGACATAAATGTGGTAAATTAAACAACTAGTTAGCCCAATCAAAGTGCTATGTTTATAACAAGGGACTTCAGATATAAGAAATATCTGATTTCCTTACATTATAAGTTATTTCCCCAATAATATATTTGTATACTGGTCCATCCTTACTAACCAAATGTATATTAAGCTTTGTTGCCTTAAGTGTTCTTCCTAATAAGACCATGATAAGAGGTTCTCCTGCGTTGAGACAAACGACTGCCCCTGGCGTCATTGGGCTTCTGCCCCAGTGGCAAAATATAATGAATAGGGATGAGATCACATTGCTAATGCTACAGTATCACTACATAAGTCATTTAACATTTAGAAGCAGTCCTGCATTGGTACCAACAGTAAATCAATCTGACAAAGATATCAGGGTTTGAGGTCTTGCCATTTAGCAGTGGGTCAAGCTAACATCTGAAGAAAAAATATTCCCTACAAAACACCAAAGTTCAGAGGTTGACTGATCAATAGTATCACACTATAGTTGTACCAGACAGCCCAGGGAATCCAGTAAATTCATGCTGAACAGTATCGTGTCTGCTTATTCACATTTTACTGGGTAAATAATGGTTAAAGAAATCCACCCAGTCAGTTTCCCACCCATTGAAGTAGAAGAACAGCTTCGGGCTGTACATCAATGTGACATCACAGATCATAGACGCCAATCTCTGAGGTCTCATTTATAAAGCTTGTATACACTGAAGATACATCCTAAAAAACGTTCACAGCAGCTCCCATTCTCTGGCACAGATTAAGAGAACAGCAATGTGCCCTTATGTTTCCGAAGCAAGGGAGTAACACTCAAATGGGGAATACAAAGAAGAGGCAATCTGTAAAAAATTATGGAAATTAGGGGAACCGTTATTTGCACCATTTAAACTTGTACTAGCTGGAGTGTGTTATATCTACAGTACCACATATGACTTGCTTGGGTGGCATAGAAGATATAACATTGAATTACTAGGTTTTTAATGAGTCGAATGAAATGGTCTATAGTGCAGCAGAATATCAGGGACCACAACAACCCTGATGCTTAAGCTTATAATTTAATATTATGTAAAAAAATGCACACATTTTTCATTAATGATAAGCAATGCAATAAATGAAGGGCTGAAGATACCGCCATTTTCATTTATTTTCTATAATATCCTGAACTATTCACTCTTGGTTTCTGCCTTTTTTATTGGACAGTTGTATGGTAAAGAGACAGGAAATGAGGGTAAAAAGCTTTTGAGCCACACAATATGTGCCAGAATGCCCCCAATGTCATTTTGACACAACCTAATAAAAAATGTTTTCATCAATTTAATAGTGAATGAATATGAGTGTATATATAAGAGGTAATAATGTCGTCATAGTGTATGTTAAGGGTCCTAAGAAGTGGGTTTAAAATGTTTTTTATTGCAGTAGTGGGGATTTGGCTTTGGAACTGAAGAGACACCGGTTCATGTCACGATCGGACCAAAAATACAGGTGGGTGGAGAAGTGCCAGTTCACTTCCTGGGCAATGCTGAGGTGTCCTTGAGCAAGGCACCGAACCCCCAACTGCTTCTTGGCGCCGGAGAAATTGGCAGCCTCCTCGCTCTAACAGAGTCAAAAACTGAATTTCCCGATTTATAAAAGTGTCATCTTCTTCTTCTTCTGCAAATATGAGCTTTAGCAGTACTGGATGCCATATTATACAATGTGTCCAATAACTAAAACACTGTTAAAAATGGGAAATGTAACTTAGAGAAGTGTACATGTTATTGCTGTGCACTCTTTCCTGTGTTAATGTGTGTCCATTCACTAATACTTATTTTGGCTATCAAACGAAAACATTCATATTTAATGATTTGGCTTTAAGGCAACTGCATCTTAAGTTGCTTTTTTGTTTGTTTGGTTGAGAAATTATTTTTGATATTTTTCTGTCTTCTGATGCAAGTTCAAGACATCTTAATTTTCGTCAGAGTACTGAGACCCCGTTTACACAAGGACGAAACGGGTTGTATCCGCATAGTTTCTCTTGCGCAGGGGCGGACTGGGACTAAAAATCAGCCCGGGAAACTCGACCTCTGACCGGCATTTTCTAATTTTGTACGGAAGATTTAAATGTTAACGGAAACTCTGCCGCATGGTCCCCTCGTCCCTTGGAAGAGGCGGAGAGGTGGGTGTTTTTCATCTGCTGGTGGACTACCGGAGAGATTTACAGCAGGAGCACACGCCGTCCACCGCGGAGAATAAACAGAAGGGCAACCATGGCAACCATGCTCCGGGGTCTTCTTCGCTGCTTTTGGTGTATTTTGTGGCCACTTACAGGCCTGGCATATGTACTACAGTGTTTCCAGCGGTCTCGTGTGAACGGACACGTTAAATGAATCGAATGCGTGTGAACTAGGGATGTTAAGATTCACCGATTCGCATCGGTGCACCGGCATAAACGTTCAAGATGCGAGTGCACCGGTTGAAAGAGTGCACATCGGCTACAGTTTGGGTTGAACTTGCGATGCATCGATTGTAGCGTCTTTGCATCTGTAAAAAAACAATTGAACAATTGAATGAACAATTCATTCATATAATATCCCCTCATCCTATGAATGAGTGTTAAGCACATCAGGCTGGCAGTTGTATGGGCATTGCACTATGGTAGTTATTTGCACATTGTTAATCATGGGCAATGCATTCTTAAATTAAACAGCATGATGGGATGCGCAGTACTAGTAGAGAGAACCAAATATGTAAAGCACTTTTTTGTTAATTTATGATTTGCTGCATATAAGGAATAAAACAAAAAATCCTCTGTCGTACCATATTGAATTGTATCATTATTTTGCATCGTGTTGAATCGCATCGTATCGCCCTGTATCGCATAATGTTGAATCAAATCGTATCGAACTGTATCGCAACAGGGTATCGTATCGCATCGCCTTGTGTTTCAAATGTATCGTTAATGTATCGTATCGTTGGCAACGTATCGAGATGCGCATCGCATCGGCCTCAGTGATGGAGATGCACATCCCTAGTGTGAACGGAATACTTTTTTGAAAACGCATACGGTGCGTAAACGCAAACGTTCCCGTGTAAATGGGGTCTGGACTGAGATTGTGGCTTTTTTAAAGTTTATATTTGGGTGGTGATAGATTAAGGCTAATTTATATTGAATTATTTTATAAATTGTTGTCTCTCCAAAGCAAAACTAAAAGGAAAAACTAAATAAAATGTATTTAAATGCTGAAATTATCTCTTTCTGAATAAAATTGAGTTTTACCTGTAGACATTTCTGGGCCAACCAGCAAATAGGGCTAAAAAAGATGCACATGGGGATGATGGACGCCATTTTATTTTGGATACAATTATATTATACGAGGATATATGAATACACAACCTGGACTTTTTAAAAACAAAATAAAATGATAATTTCACGTTAAAGACGATAGGGAATTTAATATAATGCTCAGTTACAGAAACGTACTACAGTACAAATATGACATTAATCCTCCTATTGCCTTCGTTTCGCGGTCAAATTGGACCGGTCCTGTTTTAACTGCTATTACATTAACACAATAACCATTAGTCATCACCAAATTTCATTCAACACCCTTTCAAACTGTACATATTGTACCAGACTACTGGTATACATGAAAAACTGCAGTAAATATACAAAGAATAGACACTGAACATGTATTGCGTGTGCCAGGTGTGATCCATGTGGGGGGATGGGCACATAAGAGCGGGAAATGGGTCAAATTGTTCTGTGTGTGTGTGTGTTTGTGTGTGCCAGGTGTGATTCACATGGGGGGATTTGGCACATAAGGGGGGGGGGACACATCTAGAGTATGTGTGTGAGTGTTTGTGTGTGTGTTTTATCTGATCCGAATGGTTACTAATTCCTTTTCTTTATGGCGGTCATTTTTGACCGGGAACACCATGGGTGTTACAAAGTTGACTAAATCATCCAAAATTCAATGAAAGTGGTGATCAGCCATTTTATATGTTCAAATGTCTACTGTGAAGGATATCATAAAGCCTTAATGCAATCGAACGTAAAACAAAAAAGTTATGATTGATGAAAGTAGTAAATCGGTCAGATTTGACCCGAAGACAACAGGAGGGTTAACAAGCGTGTTTTCATTGTACTTGATTAAGATATGGGGAGCATTAGAAGAGTGAGCATAACATATCAATAACATAAAGAATGCAGGAATATGGCTCATGTCAAAGTAGATAGGTTTGACATGCACACAAAATTGGAAAAGATAGGAGATTGAAAAATCTAAATAACTTACTGATTCATCCTTAGTAGTTCCGTCAAAGTCAAACCAAAAGAACTTCAGTTCTGATATTTTGCAAGGTTTGAAATGTTGACCTTGGAATATTATGGAAGTGTACGTTATTGCCAGAACTCGGTGCCAAAAACCGTCATCCCTTCTGCTTTAATCAAAATCACAAGAAACGTCTCTTAGTGATTAAGTTGAAGTCTTGAGTCAGTTCTGCCTGAAAATATTTTTTAAAGATGTGAACATTTCGAACGTTTATGACTTATGCTGCATTTTCTTTTCATTATTAATTTCTTTTCATATTTAATTTAATTTCACAGTAAGAGCTATCTATGACACTGATGACTGACATTTTATTCCACTTTCTTTCACTTAATCCTTGAATAATATATGTTATTGGATAGCTCAATAGCTCAACCCAACTGAGCTGAAACTGCAGATACATCAATGTCGGCTGGTTGTTCTATAGCCCACCCTATACAGTCTTAAGTGTGCAGACAAGTTTGCTAACACAAAACGAGTGTTCAGGACAAACACAATTACTTTCTGCCTACCTTTGGGAATGGCTTCAATTCTGGCTGGCTGCTCTCCACAAAATGTGGCTGATCAGCTACATTCACAGGAATTAATCATGAATCAAATGAACCGGACCTGAGTGTATTCACTGCAGTTGGACAGCTTGCAAGAATTAAAATAATCATCTTCCCACTCTAATTCGAGTCACTGGGGTTTCAAAGAGAAAGCAACTCTCATCATCATCATCAATCAATACGCGGAGTAAAGGGGATACATTCAGCAGACTCCTGTTCAATTTCTCCACACGTTCTTTGTTGAATTAAAGAAAAAGTGCCTAATTTCCACACTTGGCCAGTGAGATACAAGCTTCCCAAATCTATGTATTTTCAGCCTATAAATCATGGTCAATGTTACAAGTAGAACATATTTTAACAGTCATTCATTTTACAGCTACATTGTGGACTAAATCAGTGGCTGTAACGAAAACCTACTTTCTTATGGGCCAAAGATTACGACTTTTATACACTTGTATTGATCTGGAAGAGTTTCAGGGAAAAATGCAATTTCAGACAGTTGGACACTGAGTAATCGCTACAAAGTATACCTTTTTTTCAATATGCTTTTAGTTTTCCAAATATAAATTATTTAGAAAGGAATATTTGGAAGTTTGTTTCTGTGTATCTATCTGCGTACTTCTATACTTACTTTTGCAAAAGTGCATTCACATTAAGAAGTAAGATATGACGCACTGCACCATGAGTACCCAGTTGGTGCACTTCTTATTGTCCATTGAGTGTGGAATGCTGAAAACGTATCACCCTCCTGCATCTTGGCTATGTAACAGAATTAGCGGGACAAGGTGCTAATAAAGTTGTACTACACACACCACTAAACTGGTTTATTTTATTGGGTTAATTAAGCAGTCTGTAATAATTTTGTAGCGCAAACGGTAACCTTGAAAGCTAGCTAGCTAACCGGTCTTCTGACGCAAGTTCCAAACATCTTAATAATCGTCACATTATTTAAATTGGGATTGTGGCTTTTTGTATTATTTTCTCTGCTTTTGATAAATAAAAGCTCATTCATATTGAAATATTTGTAATGTTTGTCTCTCTAAAGAAAATGCTCCAACAAGCTTCAATGGAAATGATCCCTTTCTAAGCTACCTAACTGCTGTTTCTCTCGTGTAAACAACATTGTACACATATACGTTTTAAAGCTTTATATTTGTATTGGCTTACTTACTTATTAACTTACCACTAAACTGTTGTATCGTCCATTCATTTCATGGGGTTAATACAACAATCTGTAATGATTTGCTACTGCTAATGGTACCTAGCCAGCTAGCTAGCTAGCTAAACGCTTTTACACCTCCAGTAAGGACACAGAAGCCGTACGCAGTTTAAGAAAACGCTGCAAAGTCGAAATTTACACTTGCAAGTGTTCACAGTTAAACACATGGAAGTATACTAAGGGAATTATCCAAATTGAGACACTAAATCTGGCAAATAGATTGCCCAATGGATAATGTTGCAGGAAATAATGTTTAAACACCACTGACATGCTCTATTTGATAATATGAGCTTTACCTGGTCACTTACCTTCTAAATTATGCTGCCTTTTTTTTCCGTTCTCTGCATCTTCCTCTGCCTCCCCTGGGATGCCTACATTGACAACCTCAATATGATCCCCCGACAATTTATTTTATTGTTTGGTCTTGCGCTTCGAATGAATTACCCATGTATGTTGCAGAAATGTCACGGCAGTGTATGAGTAACAATGCAGTTCACAGTGTGCAGTCTTCTCAGCTGTTATTTTCTCTCATCGTGTGGCTCTCGCCTTCTCTTCCTTTCTCTTTGATGCCTGCATTCAAAAACACTAAGACATACACTTGTTCTGTTTTTGTGCTTAGAAGGATTGGCTGTTTTTTATTTTTTATAGAATGCTCCAGAATCCTTTCCCCCCCCTCTCCATGTGGTAATAAATACATCTGTCATGACTGGATGCTGTAAATAAGTGACAGAATAATAGCAACATTGGGATTACAGTAATGTTTTTTCTACTTTTTAATTTATCAACAGGATTTTTTTTCTCCGCAAATGGTAATTGGTTGCAAGAGGCAATGTTGAGAAAAGGCAACTACACAAATATTCCTTCCACAGCCTGTATAGCCAAGAGGCACATTTGTTCGAAACAATCCGCAAATACTAATGACATTTTGACAACCCAGTCTCACGGCATTTCGTGTTATTAGTCACGAAATTAATTTAATCTATTGATTCGTGTTCACCAACACGATTTTCACCTTTTTTTCGTGTCACACAGAACGATTTTAAATGCAATGTATTTCTATTGGTAGTATGTTTCGTGCCTGCACCACGTCTTTTTGTCCGGTCGGGTCTTGGAAGACCAGAAGCTGTGTGGTTCATAAAAACATGTTCTTACTCAATATCTTACCCTAAGCCTAACCCTATCCCTTTTATTTTAAATTGTATAATGTCTGAGTTTTTTTGCCGTCAGTGAGGAAAAGAAATGGGGCTCAGAGCCTCAGAATACTGACATCTGTATTTTATGGCATCTTTTTTTCCTTCTAATTTGTTATTATTTACATTGCTTTTAAAATCGTTCTGTGTGACACGAAAAAAATGGCGAAATCGTGTTGGTGAACACGAATCAATAGATTAATTTCGTGACTATAACACGAAATGCCGTGAGACTGTGTTGGGTCCTCTCTACTTTCTGCCGGCCTTGCCTGCGGGCTCTCTCATTCTTTCTCACTCTGTTTTACCAACAGCCAGAAGGAAAGCCAACACGTCTTTATTTGTTAAAAATGGAACATTAGAATGGAACATGAATATTACTTATTTAAGTATGCTTATGATCGGTTGGGTGCCTACTGTACAAGGACAAAATGGGCCGTGTGAATATATATTGTGGGAAAGAAAGCCCTTTGACTGACAAATGTCTTACCTTTTCCTACTTGATAACATAGTCATTGTTATACAAGACAGCAAAAAAGACAGCCACTCAAGATAAGTGCATATACTGGCTCTAGTAAATAACAGCAAATGGTAGTATTTGCTCAACTATGCACTTGGAAAAGCACAACTCAAGTCAAACAAACAATTCACTGACAATATAACCAAGCTTCAACAATATCTAAGTTTCTTTCTTGCCCTTCTCAAAATGGACTGGGACATCAGTAATAACTTAGGGAAGGGGTTTTTAAAGGCGGGGTGTCACGATCTGTCTGTGTTGTGTTTTGTCTTGTCTTTTTCTGTGTTCCCCTGTCGGTTCATTGTTTGTTTCTCCTGTCTCCCACCATGTTGGTCACGGTCAGTTTTCTGTAGAACCTATGTGTTTCATGCCATGCTATTGTTAAGCTTTAAGAATAAAGCTCGTTTTTGTTTCGAGACCGTTTACCTTTTCTGATAGTCTGCATTTGGGTCCTACCCTTCCACGCATTCCTTACAGAATGAACCGACCAAATATGGACCCAGCGGATTTTGAAGATTTTAAGGTAGATCTGTTCGATCTAGACTTTACCCTTCAATGTTACTATGTCGAGTGGAGTGGAACCTCGTCAAGAAAGGACAAAGAGGCTATCCTCAAGAAGGCACAGATGGCGGTGTCTAACATGCCATGGCTGAGGAGCTCGTTGCCTGAATGGCTCAGAGTTTTTGCACGTAGCCCCGAGTGCCAGTCTCCATTCTCTGACCCTTTTTTGGGATCCCGTCTGGCGTTTGGAGGTCCACGGAGCCTCCAAAAGACCTCAAAGAAACGCAAGGTCAGGAAGCCAGCTCATAATCCAGTACCGGCCCACACAGCCATGGATCCGTGCACCAGTACTCGCCCACACAGCCATGCTTCTGTGTTCGATTACCTGGCTCACACAGTCAGTTTCCAGGCTTCTGTTCCATGCCCAGCAGCCAGGGTGCCTGCTCCAGTACCGGCCCACACAGTCATGGTTCCGTGCACCAGTACAGCCCCACACAGTCATGGTACCGTGCTCCAGTACCATCCCACACAGCCATGGTTCCGTGTTCCGGTTCCGTGCCCAGCAGCCAGGGTGCCTGCTCCAGTACCGGCCCACACAGCCATGGTTCCGGCCCCAGTTCTGGCCCCAGCAGCCATGGTTCCAGCCCCAGTTCTGGCCCCAGCAGCCATGGTTCCGGCCCCAGCAGCCATGGTTCCGGCCCCAGTTCCGGCCCCAGCAGCCATGGTTCCGGCCCCAGTTCCGGCCCCAGCAGCCATGGTTCCGGCCCCAGTTCCGGCCCCAGCAGCCATGGTTCCGGCTTCAGTTTCGGCTCCAATACTGGCTTCCCGGCCGACGCCAGCCCCCCGTGTCCTGTCGGTGGTCCGGCCGACTCCAGCACCTCGTGTCCTGTCGGTGGTCCGGCCGACTCCAGCACCTCGTGTCCTGTCGGTGGTCCGGCCGACTCCAGCACCTCGTGTCCTGTCGGTGGTCCGGCCGACTCCAGCACCTCGTGTCCTGTCGGTGGTCCGGCCGACTCCAGCACCCCGTCTCCTGTCGGTGGTCCGGCCGACTCCAGCACCTCGTGTCCTGTCGGTGGTCCGGCCGACTCCAGCACCTCGTGTCCTGTCGGTGGTCCGGCCGACTCCAGCACCTCGTGTCCTGTCGGTGGTCCGGCCGACTCCAGCACCTCGTGTCCTGTCGGTGGTCCAGCCGACTCCGGCACCTCGTGTCCTGTCGGTGGTCCGGCCGACTCCGGCCCCCCGTGTTTTGTCAGTGGTTCGGCCCACTCCAGCCCCTCGTGTTCTGTCGGTGGTCCGGCCGACTCCAGCACCCCGTGTCCTGTTGGCTCTATGGCCAACGCCTACCCCATGTCCTGTGATGTTGGAGGTCCCGCCGACTACTCTTCTGCCGGGGGTCCTGCCAACCCTATGTCCTGTGATGTTGGAGGTCCCGCCGACTACTCTCCTGCCGGGGGTCCTGCCAACCCTATGTCCTGTGATGTTGGAGGTCCCGCCGACTACTCTCCTGCCGGGGGTCCTGCCAACCCTATGTCCTGTGATGTTGGAGGTCCCGCCGACTACTCTCCTGCCGGGGGTCCTGCCAACCCTATGTCCTGTGATGTTGGAGGTCCCGCCGACTACTCTCCTGCCGGGGGTCTTGCCAACTCCATGTCCTGTCCTGTTGGGGGTCCCGCCGACACCTGTCCTGCCAGGGGTCCTGCCAAATCCATGTCCTGTCCTGTTGGGGGTCCCGCCGACACCTGTCCTGCCAGGGGTCCTGCCAACTCTGTGTCCTGTCCTGGTGGAGGTCCCGCCGACACCTGTTCCACCGGGGGTCCTGCCAACTCTGTGTCCTGTTCCGTTGGGGGTCCAGTCGACACCAGCCCATGTCATGTTCAGGACCCCGTCTACGCCTGTCCCGTCGGCTCCGGTTCCTGTCCGGCCGATACTGGTTCCTGCTCGTCCTCCGGAGCTGTCCCGTCGGCACCTTCCTGCCCGGCCTCCGGAGCTGTCCCGTCGGCGCCTTCCTGCCCGGCCTCCGGAGCTGTCCCGTCGGCGCCTTCCTGCCCGTCCTCCGGAGCTGTCCCGTCGGCGCCTTCCTGCCCGTCCTCCGGAGCTGTCCCGTCAGCGCCTTCCTGCCCGTCCTCCGGAGTTGTCCCGTCGGCGCCTTCCTGCCCGTCCTCCGGAGCTGTCTCGTCGCCGCCTTCTTGTTCGCCCTCGAGCCCGGCCTCCTGAGTTCTCCAGCCGCGGTCTTCGCCCTCGGGCTCGGCCTCCTGATTCTTCCAGCCGCTGCCTTCGCCCTCGAGTCCGGTCCCCTGAGAGCCGCTGCCTTTGCTCTCATGCCCGGCCCCCTGAGTTCGCCCGCTGTGGCCGTCGCCCCTTTTTGGACTCTGCCTTGCCCCCGGGCCGTCCGCCCGGGACCCCTTTCGGGCCCGTCCTCCGGACCCCCTCCACCCACCCTTTTTGAAGTGTTAGACTATGTTTTTTGGGACGTCTGGGATCCGTCCCTTGAGGAGGGGGTTATGTCACGATCTGTCTGTGTTGTGTTTTGTCTTGTCTTTTTCTGGTTTCCTGTTTTGTTTTGAAATGTTTTCCTCGTGTCTTCTCTGTTCCTTCTTCCTGTGTTTGCCTTCCTGTCTTAGTTTCCCTGGTGTGTCTGATTGTTTGATTGTGTTCACCTGTTGCCCTTGTGTTTCTGCCTCCCTTACCCCAGCTGTGTCTCGTCTTGTGATTACCCCTCTCTGTATTTAGTCTTGTCTCTTCCTGTGTTCCCCTGTCGGTTCATTGTTTGTTTCTCCTGTCTCCCACCATGTTGGTCACGGTCAGTTTTCTGTAGAACCTATGTGTTTCATGCCATGCTATTGTTAAGCTTTAAGAATAAAGCTCGTTTTTGTTTCGAGACCGTTTACCTTTTCTGATAGTCTGCATTTGGGTCCTACCCTTCCACGCATTCCTTACACGGGGACTGTTGGCCGTCCCTCAGAAAAAACTTGGAACAATGTTCAAACAAAGCCCCCTCATTTTGAGTTTTGATTAATTCCTAAAGTGCTATGTTATTTGATCCCATATATATATATTTCTGTTTGACATAACTTCAGACTATACAAAATAAAAATGTGGTATAGAAAAACTTATGTAACGATATTTATCTATTTATGACTCTAGGAATGTTGGGAAAACAGTGAAATTCATCATAAGTGCTGTACCTTTGAAATGTTTCTCAAACTAAATCACACACATTTTTGTAATTGTATGTAGTCTTTTGATAACTTGTGAAATGTTTGTTCACTTCCATTCAGTCAGTTTTGAGTCACCCTTGGGATGACTCAAGGTTGTGGCTCAGTGGGTAGTGTGCTGGACTTCAAATCAGGGGATAGCAAGTTCAAGTCCCACTGCAGTCAGCATGTCGTTGTGTCCCTGGGCAAGACACTTCACCCAGAAATTGCTCCTGCGGGGATTAGGATAAAAGCGTCTAACAAATGACATGTAATGTAATGACTGTCTCCAAATTAGTCTTTTGATTAACACTGAATCAACAAAAGTTCAGTGAAATGAAATGTTACTGCACTATGACCCTTAAAGATGATGTTTACATACAACAAAACATATCAAGGGAAAACAAAATTCTCACCAATGTGTTTCTACTCAAAGTCTGTATAAGTCCTTGGATGTATGGGTAAAACAAACACAAGGTTAATACCGAGGAGACCCCTGTTCATGTTGTTTTGTGACTTATTACAGTTGCTATAACATAAAGTCCCCTTTCAAAGTCTTAAAAGATATTTTTGGGTACTTTGGTTACAGCTTTTTACGAATAATCGCCACCAAATCCATACACAGCTGTCTAGATAATCTTACTCATCTTCTAACAAAATGACTAGCCTGGCAGCTCAAGTAAGCAGCATTTTTCTTCAGTAAAATGAATTAGATTTCACCTTTAAAGCAGTTCCTCAGATACATATTGCTTAGTACAATTAAATTGGACCACCTCAAGTGAACCTACCTGGAAGACATTACACACAGTTAATTGAAAACATCTTCATTAAGAAGTTACCTTATGCTATGCACTGCTCAATTTGTTTATAGTAGTAATTAAAGTAAATGGACTCTTCAGATGTCTGCTTCTTCTTTATTGTGACTGCGCCACAGACAAACATTTTTTAAAGCTTGCATAAATGCTGCCTATTCTTTGAGTTCTTATATTTAAATAAGGTTATGTTTATTTATTCAGGAAAGTTTAGGTTAATATACGTTTATTTATATAGCACATTTCGTACAAAAGGGCAATTCACATGCTTTATATTAGCATTTACACACAAGAAAAAAATAATTGAAACAATACGAAAACGTGAATGGAAAAGCATTGTTAAATAGAAAGGTTTTTCGCCTCAATTTAAAAAAGAACTTGGGTTGTGGCGGACCTGAGATGTTCTGGAAGTGTATTCCTGATCTGCCAAGCATAAACACGAAAAGACCCTGGGATCGATTGGGATCTCAGAGCTCTTGATGGTGTGTAACAGAGCAGCACAAGTAGTGTGGTCCCAAACCATTGAGTGCCATGAATGTTACCAGTCACATTTTGAAGTGAATTCTTTGAGGTACTAGAAGCTAGTGCAGAGCCGCAGTGATTTGATCTACTCTTTGTGTTTTTAGTCAGGACTCTGGCTGCAGAATGAGTTGCCGTTGTCTGATTGATTTTTCACACAGACCTGCAAATACACTGTTACAGTAATCAAGCCTACTGAAGACAAAGACATGAACAACATCATCTACGTCTTGTTGCGACATGAATGCTTTCAGTCTGAAAAGGAAAGAAATGATAATGAAAAAATAATTAACGTAATTGCTGAAAAATAGAAATGTAAGATTAGTTACATGACTATTGAGAATTGTTTCTTCCTTTTGTAAACTGATAGATCGAATCTCCTTCTAGTAAGTGTTTATACAGTACAATCATAATTCTATGGTGGTCAGACAATCCTGTAACCAGATTGTAAGAATTCTTTATTCTCTCTAAGTGAAAGCCAAATCAATTGTTTCATTGGAAGTGGTTATCCTTGATGGTTCTACAATAACCTTTTAAAGTCCAAATGGTTGATGTAACTGAAAAGTACTGAAAAGAACAGCACATATCTAATCTTTGCTTGAGGTTATATCATTGTTCCCTGTTATTTTCTATACATATTATACTTTATTTTGCTCAAACTTTAACATTAAAAGGAAACAAACAGTCAGCAGTATTAGCTATGCCCTCTTGCAAAAAAGACAATGGAAAAGCAAAAAGAGTGTGCCAGGTCGATTATAAAGGTATTCCCACATACTATCTAATGCAAATTGTGAAATATCACTATTATCTTACAGTATTATAATAGTATTGCCTGTAGGTATCTACCTGATGTTTTTGCCACATTATTACAAAAATAAAACACTATTTAAAATGTATTATCATCCTTCTTTTATTGTTATTGTTATCAAAGCCTGCAACTGACCCTTTATAACCCCAGCACTGCATAATCAATAATGCAAAGTGTCTTAGTTATTTACCACTACATTTCCTGCTTTATATAATCATTTTTCAATCTACTGTCTGTTTTTCTTCATATTTACTCAGCAGTAAGGACAACTGAGGAAAAGAAAATTGTTTTAAGAATGTCCTGGGAAAAGGTTTTTGTGTAAACGGAAGTGTACCGAAGATTTTTGGGTTCACTGTAGTTCACTTAACTGACTCGGTAAAAGGAAAAAAACAAATTAAATATTTCTACCTTTTTATTTCTTTGACATTCAAATGTGGTTTTCCGGCTAGATGAATATTTCAAGCAGAAAGGCTTTGATAGAGTGCATTTCAGAGTTGTGTCACTGTACAATGGGTTTGGTGGGCTCTATGCTTGAAGCACTTTGGCGGCAGAGTGGCAGAGAGAGAATGGCCGCCGTCCAGCTGAGATAATGGAATTGGTGTGTTCTCCCTGAGCTGCGCTCCTGGCTGGAGTTAATTCTGTTAATAGCAGGAGCTTCTACAGTCAGACTCATTCCCCGGCTTGGGCAGTGCTCAGAGAACAAAAAAGGTGGCCTCTGTAAGACGAGTGATGGATGTATAATGGATTAACTGAAAAGTGGCACGTACAGCTTACAATTGTTCTTGAAGCTGCTAATGTGTAATTATAAAGGACTTGGCGTTCTAATTTTAAATCCAATGCCATTCATTAACGGCCAACTACTCTATACATTACTGCATTGAGTGCATGTAACAGCTCAGCATGGAGAAACATCAGAAGATTTTAAAATCCTGATAACCCATCGGTATAGCCAGCAGATATCTTGGTCAGAAGTCCTCATTATTTCAAAGTTAATTTAGCAGTAGAAGTTGAGTGACAACATTTACGACAAAAGTAGCCATGTTGGGAGCTAGTTTTGAGTTTCTTAAAACGTTAATCCTTCTCATATGTTATTGTTGGGTTTGGTTCCTAGTTTGCTTTTTCGGCTAATGCAATGTCCATGTTTTGCTCACCACATATAGTTTTTTAAATCAACCAGGGCTAACTAGCATATGATTGGTCATTTGTTTAGAGAGCACAATTGGAAACCAGCTCCCTTCTGATACCAACATCGTGTCCTTATGAACAGATTCTGCAGATGAATGCGGCGAGCCGCCAGGGCCCTCTAAGCCCTCTCTGAGGGCCTAAGATATTCTACAAAATAATATTAAAAAATATATATATTTTTTAATATTTGTTTAGTTATATTTTTCATTAGTTTTACCAAAATAACTTGATTTAATTGTATTTAAAATAAAATTTCCAAAGAAATAAATCCTTTGAATCTGCCTATTCAGTTTATGTTTGAATGTGAAGGGTTAAATGAAAGAAGCCCATCTCTGCGAGATGAAGAGAGGAGCTGACTGGTGGTCCAGCTGTAAATTCACAGAGGGCCCAGCTATTGTAACTCAACGAGAGAGTAATGCCAAATGACAGTACAATTGACCAATCATATCTTCCCTCTAAATGGGTGGGTTTTATTATCGCGGACTTTATGACAAGTTCCGCCCGCTGTGAAGCTTTTCTTGTTTCCATAGCAACAACAACAACTTCCTGTCAACAGCGTAAACTCGCCTTCAAAATAAAAGCATGCCAAATTACACTTAAGACATACAACTGCAACGAAAGTAACAAACACAATGCAATATCCTTTTCAATTTCAACGAACACAAATTGGGTTATTTCCAGGTGTTATTTTGTGTGATAGAGGGTCGCTTTCATTGATGCGTTTTGCACCCCGGGCCGTTGTTTTGATATTCCGCTGAAGTATACGCTGTGACGTAATAACTTTTTTATTTTTATTTTTTCAAGGGAAGGGGTGAGGGTCAGAGGGCCTAGGTATAAAAGTCAGAGGGCCTAGGTATAAAAGTCACGGCTCGGCACTGTCACATAAGTAATGTCTCCTCGCCCTTTTTGTGCGCGAAAATCAGCAATAGTCTTTCCCCCAAGTCCATGCTTTCTAAATGATAGAAACATCTCCCTAGAACATTGAACTCATGAGGAAGACGAGCAAAGAAGCAATTTAGAGAGAGTCCCTTCCACTGATGGCTGAGGATAAAAGCAGCGCTATAGTTAACCCTTTCAAAAACCCCTGTTCAAGTCAGGTCAATTTGATTTATACAGCCCAATATCACATATCACAAATTTGCCTCAGGGGGTTTTACAATCCGTACAGCAGACGACACCCTCTGTCCTTGGATCCGCGAAGCGGATAAGGGAAAACTTAAATGAGGGAAAGAAAATTGGATCCCTCTCCTAGGACGGACAGACGTGCTATAGATGTTGTGTGTACTGAATAAACAACATAACTATTGATGTCTGTTTACCCTGACCGCATAATGCCATTGATTCTTGATGGTTAACTTCAAGGCTTCAGCTAGTTTCATCTAGGATCTGACTGTGTTTGAATCGTAACCCATAACACATATACAGTACTGTATGTTTTAATCATGGCAGCCAAATAGATTGTGGCTTTTAAAGCATCTTCAGTCAAATTAAATAAAACATAATCAAAGTCCACAGTGTGATTGATCATTTCCTTAGTTTCTTTCGAATGTGAGTTTAGATCAGTGCCAGACAGAGCTTAAATAATTTAGATTAGCAGTTTTACCTTCATTATCTGTTTGAATTGGTCAATGTAATGCTTAGTTAAGGTGTATGTGCACCCGTCCGCTGACAGAAATGGGACCCCTCCACCACCTGTTTAATAGAGCTGAGTTCCAACTTACTTTGCTCAGATCAAAGATATAAGGAAAGATTTATTTTTGAAAAAGCACATAAAAAAATGGCCTTTGTTAAAGGGGCACTTTTATGTTTTTTTGCGGTTTTCCCTTTCCTGTTGTGTTGTATAGGTTGTGTGCATGTGAATGGTCTTCAAAGGGTAAAATCCCAAAGTTCACGACAGAGGGAGTTTCTCTCCCACTCCCCCCATGCCTGAAACGCTTCCATTGAAATCCTCTGTTTGCTTTCAGAACATAATGACATCACTATGTCACACTTGTGCTTCTATTGGCTAGCAACTCGACACACTTTAGGGGTTATGCTAAGGGCCGGGACACCTCTCTGCAGTTGACCAATCACAACAGAGCCGGCCAGCTAACCAATCAGAGCAGACTGGGCTCTGGTTTCAGACAGAGGGTGAAAAGAGGTGATGCAGCACAGGCAGTATGAGAAAAATAAAGAGCTTTTTGATCATTAAAGCATGGAGACATGTCACAGTAGAGACACTACATACAAATATGAAACATGAAAATGAGCACAGTAGGGCCCCTTTAAGCAGGCTTTAGCTAACACTAGATATATTTTGTAAATTATATTATCCTTATTCCCTCTAGTGGGTTAACAATTAATATTCATAACATGCATCAATTTCTCTCTTGGTTTATTTATGGTTTTCATTAGGAAAGTCTATACAACAATGACTCCATTTATTTATTAATTTCAAAAATACTTTAGCACCTATGCATTCAATTATTTGACAAGGCTCGGTGCCAAAGTTTGTTTTACTTTACCAAAATTCAGAACCACTTAATTTACGCATATAATATAATATACAGAGCATTGCAAGAATGGAATTCACTCCAAAATCCCATTGCACAATATTAGATATATATTCTTTAAAAGATAATTATTTTTAAATAGTTAACTTTAATAAACTAACGTTAAGTATTTCTTGGTGTTTAATCTTCTCATGGGTAGATGATGCAATCTAACACAATCTCTGATATATTTAAAATAAACAATACTGTTTTGAACATATTGTCCTCAGTGATTGTAATGTTATGTTAATTGTCCGTTTCCTTGTATTCAACATTTTTCTTTGTTCAAGTTCGAAATGGAGCTGCTAAGATGTAAGAATGATTTCAGAATTGATCTGACATAATGTATTATTGTTTCCTACATTTCTTTTGTATTTGTGTTATTCATATTCTGTCATTTGACGAGCATTGTGTATAGTTTGTGTATTGTGATGAGTGTCTGCATTGTCACCATGTGCGCTGTGTTGAGCCCAGAAATAATAACTGCTGCCATGCACAAGCTAATTGGTAACTACAAAAATCAACAAGCAAACAAACAAACTATAATGCCATGTGAAATACATTATACAGTATGTGACTTTGTTTTTATGCCTTTTCTTTGATTTGTTGTATAAATCCAAAATGCATCTTTTCCCACCTACTTTCAGTCAGACAAACCATACAAAGACACGGCAAAGACTATTGTGTGCCAACATACAGACATTTCTTTCAGCCATGACACCTTGGCATGTTATGATTACCTGAAAATTGGCAGCTAATAGCGTGTACCCTTTCTGTCAACCTGGATCTTGCAGCAACATTGCAAATCCTTCCTTTTGTTCTCTTGCTTATAATATAAAAGTGCATTAAAATGCGCAGCGTGGTTGCCATAAATACATATCAATGACACATGCCAGCCGGGAAGATTAGTGTGCAGTTTTGATCGCTGTCAAAACCCATTCTCCATCAGCTGGAGCAGAAGCTATAAATGAGGCTCATTGTTTTGGGCTTGGGTCAGAATATGAATTCTGCATGATGTGTACACACTAGAGAAGAAATCTCCCATAATCTTCACCTCAAGTTAATTACCGCAGACAAACATTACGGATCGCCAGAGACTCTTATCGCCGACTGCCTGAATACAGAGGAGATTTGTCCCACATCTGATATGATTTTAAACTCCTTGCAACAAAACAATCTGTTTGCCCTATTGTCAAAGGGATCCCCTTTTTTCCACGTGACGATCTGAAGGAGATGGATGTACATTCTCGCTAATTACAGCAATTATTACTCAGCGGTGATATAACAAGCTCTCAAACAATTACCCCCGTCTCCCCTTCCTCTCTTTCCCTCTCTTCCTCCCACACAGTCTCGCCAGAAGTATTTCACTGCGCAAATATATGCTTGCCATTTATTCCAGCTCATGAGGAAAACTACAAGCATATCATTCTTTATAGTGCACGCCAACATGGAAACTAAGCAAGACCAGCACCAGGGAGCCAACTCTACATCCTGCTGAGCACAAGATGTTGGAATGGTGACATTCTCTATTATGCCATATTTACAAGACTGCTGACTAAACCTTTGCTCATGCCTTACATACAGAGAAAGGAAATATTGCCTGGAGTGCAGAGATGCACCTTTAACACACTGTAAGACTCCAGAGATAGTGTTCAATATTTGTATTCCTACAAGGCATGTTTACTAAAAAAAACAATCCTTTTTTCAGGAATAGCTATAGGGGAATGTGTAGCCTCACTCATGGCTTGCAGCTACAAAGAAACACTACAGCCTTCTCTTGCCTCCGAGGAGATCTACTGCCGCACTTTCCCCATGCCTTGTTCAATGCCCTGCTCAGGGGCATTTCAGCGATGGTGGATGACAGAGGGGGAGATCACTCCTCTATCAGTTTCCTGACCACCTTGCTGCTGAAACAGCTCCTTTTCTTAGCACAAACGTGTCCTTTAACACTGTCAACACCATTCATGCCTTGAAAAAAACTTCCTGCTGATAGACGTTTTGACATAGCATGTTTTGTTCTTTTGCATTTACTTGCACACTTGTCATTCGCAACCTTCTTTTGCACTGTTTTGTTTCTATTTTTCTTTCACTGTTAATTTATTTGTATTTATTTAATCGTTTATTTGGCAGGGACAATGCAGTAATGAACACTTAAAAAATTAAAATGTGTCAAGCGTAACAGTGCCAGATTTAGCTTTGAGCTCATTTCCATCCGCAGTCCCTCACATAAAACATTTAAGAGGTTTACATTTTACAAACATAGCAAAAACAAAATACATGATATGCAAAAGGTGAAAAAGAGCAAGAGCAGCATACACAAGTATTTGTGACATGGTAATACAATATAGCAGCAACGACATATAAAGTGCAAGAGAGGATACAAGAGCTACATAAAGTACAATAGGAGATGCCCCTGTATTAAAGTGCATTTAGCGGTGATTGCACGTCTGTTTGTTTCTCAACCATTCTTTGAGTTGACCTTTGAAGCTATTGAGAGTGGGACAATCCCGTATCTGAGTTGGGAGGCTATTCCACAATGAGCTGCCTTTAACAGAGAGGACATTTTGTCCAAAAGTGGTCCGTCTGCGGTGGACCTCACAGTCTCCTCTGGTTTCTGACCTAGTGCAGCGTCCAGTCTCTTTTTTGTGGATGAATTCCCCTAAGGGAGGGGGGGGGGGCAGTCCATGTAAACATTTATAAATAAAGCATATACTCTTAAAAGACTTAAAATTGTCAAAGCTCAAGAAATTGTGTTTTTCAAGGATGGTACAGTGGTGGTATGAATTTGGCTTTCTGTCAAAAACCTTGATAGCTCTCTTGTACTGTTCTATTGGTTTCAGCTGTTCTATGGGTTTCAGGGTTGTGGCTATCTATTGTCTACGTTTTCTTATGTTGTTTTGTCGGAGGAGCCAGACATTTGTGATCCATTGCCCAAATTACTTTGGAGCTTTTGTGCATATGATATGACAAAAACAGCCTTTGAATCTTGCAGCAAGTTCACAATATTCACTGTCATTTGCTGAAAAGAGATGTCTGGAGAACACGTTTGAAAAAGCGATTCCTCTCTAGAAATGTTTGGACCTTCATCAAAGAGCTAGCCTTCACTCACTTTTTGTCTTCAGCCAGCATTCAGTGTGCCACATGGCAAAGGCTGTTGAGGGCCTGTGGGGGAGTGAAAAGTGAGTACAATGGTGAGGCACCTCACATCCATTTCTTCTCTTCTTCCTGCAGCTATTATTGTATGAAAGTGCTGTCGACAGCTTTTGCACTGCACCTGACATTCTCAAACAATGGGACACTTACCTGACTTTTGCACATTGAAATGATGCCTGAACGATTAAATAAAAGATCCATGTCCTCAAGGATAAAAGAGGAAAGACACCTTTAGAACTTGAAACTCACTTTTAGTACACATGCCCGTATAAAGACTTGTGTGTTATGATATATTTTAATGTGAATGTAAATGTGTCCTCAGATAAGTACAATAGTGCTTAATTCCTGCCTCAGTATTCCCATGTCCAGTCGGCTAATTTGCAATTGTTTCCTTATGAGAGGAGAATAATTGTCATTTTACACCAACACCCCAAATTAAGAAAATGGGATAACATTTGCATGACATTGCTGTTAATGTGGATATTTTAAATGCTATGGCGTAAGTTACAGCCTAGGGCTTGTACTACTGGTTATTTCCATTTATTTTCTATTGAATTAGTTTTTTAAGTGATAACATAACCTTTCAGTCTATAAAATATTGGAAAATAATCACAGATATCCAGAGCCCAGAGTTAAATCTATAAAAGAATAGTTTTGTCTTACCAACAGTCCCACATTTTACAATTATATCAGCAAATAATGTTTGGCATTGTCACTTGGTGAATATATTAAAGGTCACATACTATGCTCATTTTTGGGTTTCACATTTTATTTTGGGTTTCTGGTTAAACTTGTTAAATGCTTTATGTTCAGAAAAACATATTGTTTTTCTCAACCTGTCTGAACATACCTGTATTCACCATCGGTCTGAATTGCTCACTTTAAGAAACTGGTCCTAAAAGGTTGTGGTTTCCCATATTCTCTGACCAACAAGTCCTCCAACTCATACGACCAAATAGGTCGATTGTTCAGCAACTTATTACGACCTATTGTCACGTTTTAAAATGTAGCACCTCAAGTGGTCGTGTAAGAAATAACAATTTGCAGCAATTGCAAACGCTCCGGTTTGGCATAAGACACACGACAATCTGGCAACAAACAAAGGGAGACAGGACACTATATACAAGAGGTAAGTGGACACAGGTGGAAACAATCAGGTGCGGGGCAGACACTGACGATGGCGGGAAAATAACCAAGACAGGAAGAAAAGGGACCAGAAACGAGACAGGGTGAATACAAAATAAAACAGGAAGTGGAACATAAATAACTAAACTAACAAAAAACATTTAACACAGTTGCCGACGCACAACAGACGTCCAAAGATATTAATAGAAGGATGTGCAAAACAGACAAACTACTAAGGCTTTATTTAAACGTTAAAGAATACTTTAAGTTAAGGTCTTCTTTTGAATACGAAAAAACTTTGGGGGTATCGAGAGATAAATATTAAGCCTGACAAAGTACTTAACGTCTAATATATTGCATAGTTTATGTTGGCACTTGACAATCACCTTCCCTGAATTTTACTCAGGTGTAACTAAAGTCTGCTTTAAGGGTTGTATATATTTCACATCATTAATCAGAATCAGCAAAGTAACTAAAATAAATGTAGTGTAGTAAAAATACCAGGTTAACCTCTGAATTGTAGTGGAGTAGAATTACAAAGTAACAATACATTGCATGTTGTACATGCTGCTGTAACAAAAACCTTTCCCAACTTGGGATCAATAAAGTATATCTTATCTTATCGTATCTTATCTTATCTTAAGATGACCGATGGCTACTGCCATATTTGCAAAATTTGCCTCTGAACCTTGACATGTGCATGTTTCAAGGCTTATCAATTAGGGGTCCATATATATATACATATATACATATACATATATACATATATATATATATATATACATATACATATACATATACATATATATACATATATATGTATATATATGTATATATATGTATATGTATATGTATGTGTATGTATATGCATAATTACTAGCTAGCCGCGAGCTGCTAACTGCCAAAATATCAAATCCATCATAATAACAACCCATTACCATGCTGTCATGAACGTGCGGTGCTGTTACGTGTACGCAAATTGACGTGCTTGATGTGAACGAGCATTTTGGGGGGCATGGTTAAAGTTGCGCATGCGCTATGAGCGCACATACGGGTACTTCTCAGGCATGCCGGGTAATCTGTGACGTTTCGCTCTCTCAAAAGTTGGGCCATTTTATCATCATGCGCGAATGAGCAACTCTCATAGGAATTAATGAGGCCCCGCCTCCCACGCTGTATCCAGTTCTTATTATACATCCATGGGACAGAGCTGCTGTCAGACATCAGCTGTGCGGTGTCATCACAAACGGACGTCGCTTCACCCTTCCTGGTGGGAGGGACTAAACGCAGGGAAACGACGCAAGTGAGGGACGCAAGGATTCCATTTAATCGACCTGAGAAGCAGCCAGGGTTTGTCAAGCAAAGCGGATGTTGTAGTCCCAAACGATAGCTGAGGATTATGGGTAGTGTAGTGTCTTCGGCCATCCTAAACTCCCAAAAAACTATTTGTTTCTCCGAATCGAAGGTTAAAAACACAAAAGCATTGTACACAATTTAAACCAGTCAATGTTGTGTAATTAACAAAGATAAGCTTTTTTTAGTGGATGAATACGGCAGATATCACTGTAAAATCATTTGACAGTGAGGGGAATACTTCCGGTTTTATTAT
This sequence comes from Trematomus bernacchii, assembly GCF_902827165.1. Classification (NCBI taxonomy): domain Eukaryota; kingdom Metazoa; phylum Chordata; class Actinopteri; order Perciformes; family Nototheniidae; genus Trematomus; species Trematomus bernacchii. Next base: position 3,707,731 of record NW_022987513.1, read on the forward strand.
GAAAACTTCGAGACTGGAAATACTGTTTTCACCCTGTGAGGGTTGACGCCAACTTTACATGGACGCTGCCGTCAATAGAAATGAATAGGGGAAAGACGTAGTATATACACATTCTCCTGGCGAGACCTCAAATCATCTTCGTAATATCTATCAAACTATAGATCCTACACATCCACTGGACATGGATTCTAAAAGTACAATATACACTTCTCGCTAGAAATCTAATCAAAAAGCATTTTAATGGCCAAACTATTCTACAATTTAGGATTTTCCAGAGAGGGTTATTTGTGAATATACGACCCTCCGGAGCGTTTGCAATTGCCGCAAATTGTTGTTTCTTACACGACCACTAGAGGTGCTAAACTTTAAAACGTGACTATAGGTCGTAATAAGCTGCTGAACAATCGACCTATTTGGTCGTTTTTTGGAGGAGGACAGGTTGTTTCTGACCCAGGCAGTGCACAAAAACCTGACAGGGCTGTCCAATTGTAAAGTTTGTGGGTTGATAGACACTCTGGACAATTACATATTTGTGTATAATCACAAAAGAAAATCACAATATTATTATTATTATAATATATTACTACAAATTATTAAATTGAATCTAATCAAGTATAATTTCTTTGAGATTCCATTAATTTTGAAATAATATCAAATTGGAAAAGATTATATTTCACTAAAACTAACACTTCACATGGAAATTACTGAGTAACACCCATTATTCACTTGTGAGGATATTGCTATATATCCTCTAGAAATGCTGAACGACAAGACAAGATCATTTTCTAAAGCTGAGTTCCAACTACAAAATAATTGTTTTGTTTGTAATTCCTCATCATAATTCTCTCATTCCACGTTGCCAATATATAGCACAAGTTGTGGATTTAGCCGGTACAGCTGTACTTGATCTTTAACCCAGATGGATGGACATGGCTTTATTTATCCTCTTGTCCCTGGTTTATGTTGCAGCCCAGATTGTGAAGGATTAAAAGATTTGCCATGTGGCCTTCTTTTTACTCTCAAGGGTTATTCCTCATGTTGCAAATGTCCCTGTGTTTCTAATGTTGGCATAGAGATCACATCATTTCCAGCATTTTTATTCAATTAAATAAGGGTTTATGTAAACACTTATATTGTGTAAGCTGGACTCTATAGTACATTTCCTATGGTCATTGGATGCCAAGATGTAAACTGCTGTCGGAGGCCTTGAGATTCACCTCCAGCCTAATCACACCATCAGTGTTTTCCCCCCTGTGCAAATGTGCCTGTTGATGGGCTGTCTAATGTGAGAGCTGTGGCCGGGCCTGGAAGAAGTCATCCACTCGCCTCATTTGGTCGCTTCATTGCACTCTGGGAAATATTTTATGAACTCTAAGTGACTAAAACACACAGTGAGCATTTGTTGTCAGATCTTTACATTTTTATATGGTTGAGATATTTAAAAGTTTGAAGTGGAGGAAAGAAACTTGCTCAACGCCTTGTGATCTACAGTGAAGGCCATGATGAAATCCTTTTTGAAGCTTGCTTAGTTTATATCTATTTAATTTAGGAGCATATACGCAATAGCTACTGAGCTTTTTACTGGAGCAGTTTTTTGCAGATCTATTATTTCAATTGTATTATTATTAAGAAGGCTGGCATACTTAGGCAAATCAAGGGGTAGACACATGAGTTGAATAGGGTAAACGTCCCATAATATTTAACAGTTATTTCTTTAGATTTCTAAAGTGTAATTTCTAAATATGCAAACAAGCCACTTTCTAATAAAATAATGCACATGTACTAACATTTCAAGAACAGAAATCTTAGTATTAGATAAAGCCACATTCTTGTTAACAAAAATAAAGTCTAAGGCTTTAATAGCCTATAAATATCTTTATAGTAAAATTCAATACATTTTGCATTACACTACAGAGGTTTGAGCATTTATTTTAAAACTAATTTATATCACAATGAAAACTCCTAATAAGTTGATTATGTATAGGTTGATTACTTCATGTAAATAAAAGCCCATTAAGTGTAATAACATAAAAGCTTTCCAGGAAACAAAATAAAATTGACCAGTGTAATTTCATTGCAATGTTGCAAAGTGTTCACTGACAACACAAATTGCACTACAACATCTGCTTGCAGCAACTAAAGCATGCTGTTTAATGGTTATGTTGACGCACCCACAGCACTTGCTTAAGGCTAAGGAATTAAATTAATTATTATATTCAAACAACTGGGGAAATTCCCTTGCAATATATATTAGTTAAACGTTTTTACCTTATTAATCTGTAGTGTCTTGCACACTGTATGTAATTGTATGATACTTATCTTTTAATTTCATAATACATTTTTTTTCTAACTACAGGGCAGAAATATGACATACAGTAAATAAACACAAACACCAAATATTTAAGTTTAATTACTAGCTGAAGAATGTTTTTACACAAGGGTTTGGTCATAACCTGAATTATAGAATAAAAACAACTCGGGGGAAATGTTTTCTTTTGATGATAGGACCCTAGAATGTCATTAAAGTAAAACATGGCTTTATAATGGTGAAATATCTGTTTTGGGAATATAAGCAAATCCGCACATATTTTTTTTACCTTGTGTGTCTTCATCTAACATTTACTCCATCTGTTGATACAAATTTTAATCAAGGTGGCTTGATAATCTTTCTCTTTTAATAAATTGCTGTTGCATTTCAGTGGTAAATATCTACATTATTTCTATGTGTGAAGGTTGTCATTTGCAGCCACTTGGGGACACAAGAGTGTTATTGGTAAGCACGAGGTTTGACATTTAGTAACCCCACACCTGTCAACTTTTCATCACATTAATTCCATCCTGAGGTGACAGGGGTTACTCACTTTAGCCGTGGTGTGATGACCCTATTCGCCAACCTCCTCACCTTGGGAGCTGTCCTTCAGTGAAAAACAAAAAATGCATGGACATGTTCCATGATAGACAGCAGAAATGGCATCTGGACACATGCAAGAGAGTCTGCAGAATATAATGCATTGCCTTGTGTAGGCCCTGGCACTTAGACTCCAGTAATGCTATCATCAGTGGGACCCACATGCCAATTCCCCCAGCAAATACTGAATGAGTTCATGTGCATCAGCAGCTTGTCATGCGTTGCTAAATACGCTTGCTGCCTATATATATGAGATGAAAAGGCCTTTTTTTGCACCAGTATACCAGAATAAAGAGGAGGATCCTCAAGTCCCTCCATATTTAAGTGGCAATCAGACTGCTTGGGTGAAGCAAACTACTGATCACTGGCTGATCTCACCCTTGATCCCACCAAATGTCTCGTAGACCTTTTATAGATCTGCTGCCAGCATCGCAGGCTGCGGCTCAATGGAAATGACAGGGACATAAAATCAGGCTATAATCTGTTTATTGCTGAATGAACAGCTCTGAGACCAGCTGCTCTCTACTTGTTTTAACTAAAGACTATATGCTTCGTGAGGATTTCAAGCTCAGATTTTTAAATACACTGAACAATTATTTTTAAAGTTAGTCAGACTATAAATGTGAACAAAGTTAGCTTCAGAAGATTAAATGAAAAGAACATGTTATGCAAGCAAAGGTGAGCGGAGTCATGGGAAACGGCTGTATTTGTTAGATGTGGAGCTCTTAAAGGCTGTCTGCTGGATTATATTTATAATATACTTTCTATTTTGTCTTTTTCAATTAACCCTCAAGCTAAAAAGTCACTATGGTCAGGTATTAAGAGCATTCATCCACAGTTGTTCATTATGTTTCTTTGCCCCAAGACAGCCGTGCAGCTTCACTTGAGACTTTATTTCTCGTCACACTTCGGATAATATGATCGGAGTCTCATCCCTAAGACCTGCTATTCAAAATAATATACTAATGTTCCAACATTATGACCCTGATGCTAAATCATCATGATGCTATCTTTGCTAAAGAAGGCAGTATGTCTAATTCCTTTTAGCCATTTCCAGTATGGCCAGTGGCATTATCGATATAAACCATCAATATCACAGCCATCGCTTTTTTCTGTCTCAATGTCCCTTTTCCATTACTGGTTCTTTCGTTTTTCAAAGGTTCATAACCAAGCGACAACGTCCAGTGCTAACAAAATTGAAGTTAACGTAAAAAAGAAAAACTGCAGTTTCTTGAATGGCCACTTGAGGCTGGTTCGAAAAAGTGAGTCAACTCGTAGACCTCCATTTTAAAATATCTACATTGAACACAGAAATAAACATGTTTACTGACTTGTACAATAAAAGGTTTTTGTTATTTTTAGGTAATTTCTCTGTTCATGACAACTGTTCAAGGTGGAGAGTTGTTATATAAGCCAACCCATTTGGGTTAAAGTTCTGCATAATTAAGGGTATGGCTGCTTTCACTGACAGATAGTTGCAGTCACAGTACACTAGCCTAGCCTGGTCAACCCCCCCCCCCACCTCAGCTCCACTGATGACTCAACTCCTTGCTCGTTTTTGGGCAGGGAGCTAGGAGCTTTGACCAATGGCAATAACCTGAAAAAAGAAATCACCTCAGTGAAATGTATGACTTTGAATAGTTTTGACAATATTCAAATAGTGTTCATTTAAAATAACATTAGATTAAGTATTCTCCCTACTCATTCTAAAGGTATCTGCAGTATATCTTTCCACATCACACTTCTGTAAATTGCATATCGGTCTTATTTGCTTCTAAAGTACATATGATGTCACATCATCTTGAACGTGAACCGGATGACTAATTTAAACTAAGCACAGAAACATTTTTGAGATGAATTTAAAAATAATCTCACGGCTTGATCTCAACAGATACATCATTCTGCACAGTGAAGCTCAAACAGAAGTGAAACAAAAAGCAAAACACATTTTGGAGTGGAGGGTGAAATTAAATGATAAGGCTGGCATTTGTATATGTTGAATGTCCACGCCATTAAAAGACCAAAAAGAAAACAATGTGTTTGTCCATAAAATGCCCAATATGTCCACCCTATCTGTTGCTCATGGCCCCAAGCTCAATGGTTATCGAAGAAGATAACAATCCTAAACTGCTACCCTTTACATTTTTTATGAATTAATTATTTACTAAAACAACCGGGCACTGTTGTTTTTAGAAAACATTAGCTAACAGGTATAAGTAGGGCATGTGTTGAGGACTATTTTCAGTTGTAGACGAATACACAATTGGTTCACCGCTGTAAAAAAAAAAAACTCAGTTTCCATGTTCATCACAATGGTCATATAACTTTGTGCATGGCATCATAATCTGATATGGCAAATAATAAGCCTCAATGGTACATTTTACATTTGTAGTTAATTAAACTCTTTTTAATATTTACCCTGATTAAATGATGTATTTCTCTCTATTTGAAAACTCTTGAAATCGTTTGGGTTAGTACACAATTAGACAAAATAAAATAGTTGTTTAATGCCTAAATATAGGCATTCCTTGTTTCTTCAAGGAATAATTCTTAGTCCACTGCTGTTGTATTTGTACAGTATATGCTTCCACTTCGCTTCGACATTCAGCATTTCATTTCACTTTTTGAAAGATTACTGTTTACACATTTGTTTCTGACAACCACTTAATCCAAGGCATTGCTGATATAAAATGTTGGATGGCCAAACTTTTTTTAAAGATAAATTATGAAAAAACTGATTATTAGAGTGGGTGCCAGGGCTTTGATGCAGCAGATTTCCTGTGACTATAACCTTGAGAGCATGCCAAAATTAGGTATGAATTTGGATGATGATCTTAAGTTGAAGACATTCATCTCATATTTAGGAAACTGACTTTTACCATCTAAGAAATATGCCTAAAGTTAGATGTTTCCTGTTGCAATCTGTTTCTGCACCGGTGTTCATGCTTATATTTCCGAAACGGCTATAAATAACATCTATTTACTTTAGAATGCTGCAGCATCAGTAGTACCTAAAACAAAACGGTTTGAACACATTTTAACTTTCACTTTTAACTTCACCTTCCAGTATAATAATTAAAATATTTGAATATACTTTTTCTGTCTTTAAATTGATAATCAGTGGCGAGCCGTGAGCTTTATACCTAGGCCCTCTGACCCCCACCAATTCCCTCGAAAAAAAGAAAAAAAAAGAGTTATTACGTCACAGCGTATACTTCAGCGGAATATCAAAACAACGGCCCAGGGTGCAAAACGCATCAATGACAGCGACCCTCTACCACACAAAACAACACCTGTGAACCCAATTTGTGTTCTTTGACATTGAAAATGATATTGCATTGTGTTTGTTACTTTCGTTGCAGTTGTATGTCTTAAGTGTAATTTGGCATGCTTTTATTTTGAAGGCGAGTTCACACTGTTGACAGGAAGTTGTTGTTGCTATGGAAACAAGAACAGTTTCACAGCGGGCGGAACTTGTCATAAAGTCCGCGATAATAAAACCCACCCATTTAGAGGGAAGATATGATTGGTCAATTGTACTGTCATTTGACATTACTCTCTCGTTCAGTTACTATAGCGGGCCCTCTGTGAATCGCAGAGAGGGCCAGACGAGCTTCTTTCATGTAACCCTTCACATTCAACCGAGACTGAACAGGCAGATTCGAAGGATTTATTTCTTTGGAAATGTTATTTTAAATACAATTAAATCAAGTTTTTTTTCGGTAAAACTAATGAAAAAAATAACAAAAATAATATTAAAAAAATATATATTTAAAAAAGATATATTTTTTTTAAATGTTTTTAAATATTATTTTTTAGAATATCTTAGGTCCTCACAGAGCTTTCACACCGGAGTACTTTTACCCGTACTTTTCCCGTTTAGTTCCAATAGTTCCTGGAATTTTGCGTTCACACCAAAAAGAGTACTTAGTTCAGATAACTCTTACCCCCATTTGTAGTGCCTGCTAGAGAGGTGGTAATATCCTGGGGAGAAAAAAGTTCCAATTTCTGATTGGCTGGGCGAATTGCAAACCACGCCCCGTAAAACTCTGAAAAGTTTTTGTGAAGCCGCCATTTTATTTCCTCGCATCAGCATTATTAGCATTAGCATTAGCCCAGCGCACCAACGGAGAGACACTAACTTATGGCAGCCAAAAAAATAACATGGGAGCGGTGGAGTGATGAGGAGGTGTCGGCGTTCTGGCGATTTACTCGGAAGGCTTCAGTAGAAGCTGCTGGGAGTCTTCCCAGCAGCTTATACTGAAGCCAGTCCCCAACTACGGGGACTTCCGGCCGGGGACTTCAGGCCGGGAACTTCAGGTGGCAGTATACGCCGTGAAGTTGTTTGCGGCCTGCCAGTAAACCCAAAGCAGAAGAAGAAGTGACGTCAGCGGCTTCATTTGCGTAATCTTCCCTCAGGGAACTTATTCCGGTGTGTACGCGATCTGTACTTAGTTCCATGGGGGTACTAAGTGCTGGGCACTAAGTGCTGGGCACTAAGTACGGCAAAGTACTTGGTGTGAAAGCGGCTAAGGTCCCCCAACCATATCTAGATTGAAATCTCTGTAAGTATTATGAACCAAGTCATACTACAGCAGTCTGCTTTTAAAAGCAGACTAAAACATTTTTTGCAAACTTTTAGCGAATGTAACCGCGGCCGCACACACGGCCTAAAGTTTAGCTGTTCTACTGATCAAATTTGCGCTTTAACTCAAATTTAACAGCAAAAACTCCACAGATTCAATTAAAGAAACACGATACAGTTGGCAGTCAACAAAAAGGTTCAAGACAAGGATTTTCTCCCAAGAGTATGATATTTATTTATCAATATCAGACACATACAAACGATACTTTAACCAATAAAAACAACAATTTATTATGAGTTCATCTACACCAAGAATGCTATTTAAAATGGTATCCAGCCTATACAAACTGACTAAATGAGCGCAGACAGTTACTGTTGGGAGGGGGAAGCAAGCAGGTCAAATCTAAATATTACTCACCGCCACTCACACGTGCCCTGTGAAAAGAAAGTGATAAATTAAGAAAGGTGCAAAATTAACTAAACACACACACACACACTTAAGGGGCAGTGAAGTGCACGTGAGGGCCCAACACCGCTGAATCCCAACTCCCAAGGCTGCCGCTCACGTCAGGGGTGCTGGATCCCTCAAAACAGTATATAAATTCATTGGATAAGATTCATTGAGATAATAAAAACACTAATACTCTTGGGAGATTAGGAATTGGAGAAACAATGTAAACAAAAACATCAAAATGAACTACCATAACAAACCAAAATAAGGGAAACAGAACAGTAAAAAAAAACAGCAGTGGCGAACAATCTATAAAAGAACAAAGCACATGTTACAGAAATGCTGCCATAAACATAGTCTTTGTAAAAACCATGATCGCTCATACCTTATGTCCCTCGGACGGCGCAGCCCCTCACACACACACACACACAATACCGCTGGTCTTGTCACCGTCACGGGCAAAGCTACAGTCTGCTGGAGTAATGTGTAAAAGTCAAACACCCAGAGCCTAACATGCGACTAACTCGATAATTGTGGAGACTTACCGGAAACGTCTCGGTCGAACGGGAAAGAACTATCAGGTATCAGCTGTTTAAATATTGTTTACCAAGTGAAGGGAAAGTGGTTTACCTCTATGGTCGGCTACATTCTACCCCAGGTTCTTAAATTGGCGGCCCGACAATTGACTAAAACCAAGGTCTAAAGTAGGCTAAGGTAGAACTACTAGTGCTAGGTAACTGGGAAGCTGTAGCCCCACTTGCTCTATTCCCTACTGCCACTGGCAAATGGTGAGGGTTAGAGTGTCTACCAGCCGTATCACGTGTAGATTTCCTTGCCACATCAGGACTGGGGGCTGGGCCAGCGATGGTCACATGGGGAACCTCTGCAGGAGTTGCCACAGCTGGAGCTGCCATCAGTGTTGAAGGACGAGCCATTGAGGCAACCCTGGGCAGGGTCTGCCTTCTAAGAGGATGAGGGGCTCTTTCCTCAACAGCAGGATGAACCACAACCACCAGGTCTCCTTCCTCTTCATCTTCGATACTCCTTGTCCGTGAACTAGGGGCCCTTTCCTCCACAGCAGGATGACAACCAGGAACGGGCTTAAGCATAGAGCGATGAACTCGACGTACCTCGGTTGGCCTCTCTTGTGGTGCAACAGCATACACTGCACCTCCTGGCTCAGGAGGTCTCACCACCTGAAAGACTCGAGGGGCCCAAGCATCTTGCAGGGATGCAAACTCATCAGGTATGAAAAAGGTGACAAGGATCCGAGCCCCCCGACCCCACGGAATATCGGCTTTAAAATTAGGAATAACAGAGGATTTTAGCAGTCAGAACAACTAAAGCAGTTAATAATAACAGAAACGCCAAAGAGTCACATCTAATAGAAATGTATAAAAGCATTTATTTGAATTGTGTAGTAGTCAGTTTATAATTTTGGCAGCACTGTTGAGCATTTTGAAAATGTATTTTCATGCCTCTGTGCAAGGCTTAGTCTTTCTATCTGTATAGCCAGTGGTGTAAAGTAACTAAGTTCATAAACTCAACAAGTACTATACTTGGGTACAATTTTGAGATACTTGTACTTTATTTAAGTATTTCAATGTGTTGCTACTTTGTTCTTCTACTCCACTACAGTTCAGAGGTAAATGGTGTACTTCTACTCCACTACATGTATTTAATAGCTTTAGTTACTTTACAGATGTGGATGAATGATGTGAAATATAATCAACTCTTAAATCAGACTTTAGTTCCACTTGGAGTAAATTCACAAGCTACCCTGCAGTCTACAAAGTCATTCAAACTAGCTGCACCTTTACCAGCTTTGAGAACACTTTAATGATCAATCATTATAAAACATATCATATATATTATTCTGAAATGGACCAATCTGCACAACGACTACTTTTACTGTCGCTACTTTAACTATATTTTGATGAGAATACTTTTCTACTTTTACTTGAGGAACATTTTGAATGCAGGACTTCTACTTTTACTCAAGTACAAGACCTGAGTACTTCTACTTTTACTCAAGTACAAGATCTGAGTACTTCTACTTTTACTCAAGTACAAGACCTGAGTACTTCTACTTTTACTCAAGTACAAGACCTCAGTACTTCTACTTTTACTAAAGTACAAGACCTGAGTACTTCTACTTTTACTCAAGTACAAGATCTGAGTACTTCTACTTTTACTCAAGTACAAGATCTGAGTACTTCTACTTTTACTCAAGTACAAGATATATACTTATACCACCTCCGTTTATAGCCTATGAAAAAAACTATTTGAAAACGAAGGCTAAAGTTAACGTTAGCAGATAGTGACAATGTATGCTAGTTAGCTAGCTCAACGATAATATTGCGACAGGAACACTTTTCAGTGCACATCACGCTCTGCCATTCCGACAGGGAGCTCTGATCTGAACACCTGAACGGCCCGTTCTAACAGCTGTTCACCAGCGGTCCAGTCTGTGCCACAGTGACTCCGGACCGCACAGTTAATATTAACGAACGCACCCGTAGGTAATGTAGCTGCTGAAGCTAGACCCTCATCCCGGAGCAGCAGAGCCTTATACATCCATGAGCAGAGCCGACAGGCAGGAAGACTCGAGCACACAGCTCGCGCTTCATTATAATATATAAAAAAAGAACACCATGCGTGTCATGATGGCACATAACAGCTCGCGGCCGCAGATTACTCCGGGTCCCAGACACCCCCCCATACCCCAAAAATATTTTTATTGCAGATCTACATGAATCACACAAACGACCTATTTTGGATTCAAAATGGCGAATTTCGCCGAAAGGTGACAAGTTTGCATCCCTGATCTTGGATTTTGTTCCTTCCTCTATGGGAATGATCCCGCAGGTAAACAGGCTGTCCCGCTGGTAACAAATCCTCCTGGGCTTGTTTATCTGCTCGCTGCTTTCGCTGGGCTGCTACATGTCTCATCCTGTCACGGGCACCATCGACTGCTCCCCGGAGCCGTCGTTGATGCTCCTGGACCCAGTCACAGACCTCTCCTGCCATAGGCTCTTCCACACGACCTAATAGGAAATCTACTGGAAGCTGGGGTTCCCGGCCAAACATCAAAACAGTTGCTGGATGACTGTGCTCTCAAAACTGCGACCCTGGTCAGAGTGCAGTTGAGCTGGGACACCATACTTGTAGAACCACTCCTTAACAAGGACCTCTGCCACTGTAGCAGCTCGCTGGTCACGAGTAGGGATGACCTGGGTACATTTAGAGAACACATCAGTCATTACCAAGACTTGTTCTCTACCATCCCTAGCAGGCTCTAAGAAAGAGAAATCTATAGCCAGTATTTCGTTAGGTCTTGAGGCTAGCAAATGGCCCATGGGGGCTTTGACTTGTGGCTGTGTATTTTTAGCAACACTGCATCTCTCACACAGTTGACACCAGTCTTTGATTGTTCGTCTCATACCTGGCCAGTAGCATCTCTGCCGGATCAGCTCAGTAGTGCGCTCGATACCTTGATGGCCATGGTGGTTGTGCAGCTGCTGAAACACTTCCTCCCTCAAGCACTCTGGAAGAATTCTCTCCACCATCAGGCCGCTGGTATGTCCTATACAGGAGGTCCTGTTTCATCATGAGGCGGCCCCACTGGCGCAACAACCCAAGGGCTGCAGGGGGGAGACTCAGCTTTTCCATCCGCCCTGGCATCCGCTGCTGTCTCCAGAAAGGAAGGACTGTGCATATGGTGGGGTCAGCACCCTGCAGTGCAACCAGGTCAGCAGTTGACCTCTCAGGAACGGCAGAGATAGTGGACTGGGCTGCAAGCACAGGGTTCATCACAGCTGCTTGTCGCACAGCCTTTGGAACTGGGGTTCCTGATCCGACTACCACTATGTCATTTGAGGGGCATTGCCTGGACAAGGCATCAGCGTTTTGGTTGGTGCGTCCTGGGCGATACCGCACAGTGTAGTCAAATACCGCCAGCTCAGCTACCCAGCGATGCTCTGTGGCCCCCAATTTTGCAGTTCCTAAATGGCTGAGGGGGATATTATCAGTCCAAACTACGCATTTATGACCCAGCAGGTACTCACGGAACTTTTGCATCATGGCCCACTTCATGCCCAAAAACTCCAATTTCATGGAGCTATAGTTTTTCTCAGCTGGGTGTAGGCTGCGGCTGGCCAATGAACACGTCTTATTTTGTCTTCAGTAAAAAACACTTAAGCAAGCAATAAGGCAATTATCAGTACCATAAGTAATTGCAATGAACCATAACACCATCATTACAACATCATAGGGATCTAAATCAATTAGAAAGAAGATGGATTTAGAAGATGAAGAAAAAAACTTTTGGGAAAATGAGAATACTTCAATGGGACATCATCAAATTTAAGCAGCAGAAATGTGGGGCATCCATTACTGCAGTGCACTGCTGGCATATGACTTTGATGTGTATATGATGTGCTAGTAGAAAGGGAAAGAAGAACTGACACTGGAACGGTAACAACTCTGATAACAGAGCTGAAATCCTGTTGAAAGAGCCATCGCTTTTCATACACTCCAATTACATTACTCTCCTGCATGGCCATCATGAATCATAGAATAGATCATGATCCTTTAATGGAGACATTGAATCACTGACGAGTTGTGCTTGGTTGTTTCCTGGTCCTGTTATTCTGTGCTCAGCGGTGTTAAGAATAGACTGAAACCATGTTATACTATTCACAAAAGTGGCACACAAAGTGAAGCGGAGCACACAAAATTACTCCCTGATTGAGGACATAATTGAGGGAACGATTATGATGGAAAAATTCTGTTGATAATGAAATAGAAAGAAACTGGAGGGCATATCATTATCGTTAAAGGGTCAACAGTGGCACATGACCGATTTTAACAATACTCTTTTTATGGTTTATACTATATGTTTTTTATCGAGCAACAGAGTTTTTCAGTTATCATTTAGTGTGTTATCCCTTTGATGATTTGTCATGAAATCTGCCGTTCAATATTTTAGTGCCGATCAAAATGTCATCTTTTGACAAAAAAATATCAATAGTGTTATTTTTAAGCCCTTTTAACGCATTGTGAAGTAGAATGCACATCTGGTGCTGCAGACAAGATTAAAACGTTGACATGTTTCCAATTACTGTAGGAGTAATCTCTCCTTCCACCTTCTCCAGTAAAGATACAGATTCACATGCCTTATTCTTCCAACAGTAGTTTGTTAAACATTTCTGTTAAAATGATTATCTCTTACGGCAGTTGCTGTTATTAAAAAGGAAAATGTCTTGATCATTGGCAGTTCATTGACACTAATGCAACAGACTTCCTGGCATTGAAGTCAAGATACTATTTCTGATTTGACTTTGTATTAGGTGGGAAACAAATCAGTTACAGTATGTCGATAATACATAAAAGGCATAAAACCAACACTCATACATTGGGGTTATTGGATTTAAAGAAACACTCTTTCGCATTAATGTACCTACATGAATATACAGTATACGTATATACAATACATGTAACTCATATAATATTTTCACTTTAAATCAGAAAGGGCAATCGTGTGCGTTAATGTTAAGCCTTTATTTTGCAAAGCATGTATCTACCTGCTATTTCCTATAACTATTTTCCAATAACGGTATGCTATACTGCTGTCATCCTGAATGGCAGTCCAAAACCAAGCATAATAGGCGCTTTCACACCAAGTACTTTGCCGTACTTAATTCCCAGTACTTAGTTCATCAGAACTCTTTAGTTCTGATGAACTAAAGAGCAGATCGCGTTCACACCGGAATAAGTCCCTGAGGGAGGATTAGGCCAATGAAGCCGCTGACGTCACTTCTTCTTCTTCTGCTTTGGGTTTACTGGCAGGCTGCAAACAACTTCACGGCGTATACTGCCACCCGGAGTCCCCGGCCGGAAGTCCCCGGAGTTGGGGACTGGCTTCAGTAAAAGCTGCTGGGACTCCCAGCAGCTTCTACTGAAGCCTTCCGAGTAAATCGCCAGAACGCAGACACCTCCTCATCACTCCACCACTCCCATGTTTTTTCTTTTGTTGCCATAAGTTAGTCTCTCTCCGTTGGTGCGCTGGGCTAATGCTAATAATGCTAATGCCAGCAAATACAATGGCGGCTTCACAAAACTTTTCTGAGTTTTACGGGGCGTGGTTTGCAATTCACCCAGCCAATCAGAAATGGGAACCTTTTCTGATTTCTGTTGTTAAATGTTTTACGGCCAAAAATGGTTTATTTGAGTATGTGCCAAGACCTTGAGGCAGCATATTCCCTGTGCCAGTATAACCTTGAGAGAATGCCAAAAACTTTTGATTTTGGATGCTAATCTTTAATTCAAGACATTTATCTCATATTTCCAGGACCACCTTTTACCATCTCAGATATATATCTAAAGTGGGATGTTCCTTTTGCGATCAGTTTCTGTAAAGCTGCAAATATTTCCAGACGACTAGATTATTTTAATTGTGTTAAAAATCATATCTTATTCAAATACTGCAGCAAGACCATTACCTTAAACATAAAGGTGTAAAGACTTTATCAACTATCTTAGCCAGCAACTATTAACCACAAACCCATTCTGCTTTCTATCAAAATGGCAGTCCAAAACCGAGCACACAGAATTGTTCTGACAAGTTTCTGAAAGTAAAATGCAAATAAAACGGAATTTTATCTCCAAATAAAAGGTCACATATTCCTTATCTTAGCTCCTTTGTACACTTCTCCTTATCTTCAGCTAAAAGAACATCCTTATATCATGGCAGTTCTGTTTTTGGGTTAGATTCTCTGCCTGCAGGTAATCCTTGCCTTAACTGTAGCCTGCGTGGTCTGCTGTTTGACTGACTGATGTGCTTTCATGAATCATGCGGTCAGATTTCTGAACTGATGCACTACATTTTGTCATCCTGACATCTCCATCCAAGCATACAAATGCCAGGCTGTAGATAGTTTGCCTCAGAATGACAATTGGAATTCCAAGACGAAAAAAAAATGTAAGGCATTGTTTGTAGTGTATAAAGAAAAACACGAGTTCTCCTAAAATTATTTCAAATGTTAGATTTGTCTCATTTCCTTAATTTGAAAATTAAGGTCATTTCAGTTGGATGTGAAACAGATGTCTTATATTTCTCTTTTTTTCTTTTTGTATTCTGTGTTGTCGCTCGAGGGCTTTCACATTTTGAGGTCCTTCCAGTGTTGCTTGGCTGCACTGTTAGAAGCGTTACCCAAATCAAAAATGCACTGTGTTCTTTTTAAATAAATTAGCTCATGCTTGATGTCTTGTTTTTTAGACTTTAACTATGTTTGATTGACAAATCAAACATAGTTAAAGTCTTAAAAATGTGAGTGATCCTGTTCCCTACAAGTGATCGCCGGTTATCAGATTGCTGGCATACATTTAGAAATAGTGTTCGTCTTTTTATCAATCAATTTACAACATAAGTAAAATCCTTTTTTTTTTCACATATAGAAAAAACACATTTCAGTAAACATAGGTGCATGTTGTACATGTTCTCACATGGAACAGTTTAAAGCAGATGCACACATGTCTCTTTGGCTTTGGATGCACACCAGCTATTTTCTTCTTATTTCTCTTCAGAGCGCTTCAGTCCTGTTAAGTTCAGCCACAGTTCACTTCTTAAGGTGGATGAGAGACTCTTTTGGCTTGGAGTCATTTTACCTTCAACCGCCCTCACCACTTTAAAATCCGCAGCCACTGAGAGAAAGACTTGACTCTATGATCAAATGTATTCGAGACATAGAAGCAGTGTCAAAGTCAAATCCAATACATTTTATTTACAAGACAGATTTAATACAACGGGCAGAGTAAATGATCCAACATCAGCAAATGGAGATGCAACTGAATGCATGACTACATTTTTTATATTGTTTTTTTTGTATTGTTTTAATTTGCATGTCCGGTATTGTGAGTCCCTATGTTGCATGATTGTTCTTATGATTTTTAAAACTCTGGTGCATTTACTGCAACAGTTTTGTTAATGTGCATTGTCCCTTTTTATAAATAAAATAAAATAAGCTGTTAAAATTATGCTTGATTGCATTTTGAGACCACATTTGATACATAACACATTTCAGCAAAAAGCATGTCTCTAAGAGTTGTCATTTGTTGTCGTGTGGAGGACAGTGGGTCAATCCAGTACAGTACAATTTGGAAATACAATTATTCCTTTTATTTGATCATTTCTTGGCCACAGGTCACTCTTGTAAAAGAGATTTTAATCTCCATGAGTTCTTTACCTGGTTAAATATAGGATATATATTTGATGAACATTGAACACGAATATAAAACACATTTTGATACTTGCCCTGGCTCTCTGCCTCCTTGTCTCCTGAGAGCTCAATGTGTGACTCTGCCCCCTGAAAAAAACATTTTCTTTCCTACTCAGTTCTCTGTTGATTTAGATTAACATGCAATGTTTCAAATTGTATTTAGAAAGGCTTAAAATGTAAATGCACAGCAAAATCCTAATATAATCTTTATGGTATGCTCATAAATATGAAAACACGTTCTTATAAAGAACAGAAACTATACATCTTAATACATTTGATCACCCTACTAAACAAGTGGGCAATGCATTACATATTTTGAGGCTGTTACTGACAC
Source organism: Trematomus bernacchii (assembly GCF_902827165.1). Classification (NCBI taxonomy): domain Eukaryota; kingdom Metazoa; phylum Chordata; class Actinopteri; order Perciformes; family Nototheniidae; genus Trematomus; species Trematomus bernacchii. Next base: position 3,724,288 of record NW_022987513.1, read on the forward strand.
TTCTGCTCTCTTATTAGTCAGTTTTGTAACATAACTTGTACAATCTAAACAAAAAATGTTCAATTCACCACAGTGAAAAAAGACTGTCATTGCCATGTCAGGAGACATAAATCAATCAGAATCTGTGCCTGTATTTCTGCGATGCTGGGCGCAATGTTTTTTCCTGGTGTCATTCTTGCAACCAAACACTTTTGTCCTGTACTTGTGTCCCTTACAGTGTGCAAGAGGAGTGCATGTATAGAGACAGTATATATTAGCAGTCTTGAATGGGGAAATCGGTTATGCACCACTGACAGTGTAAGAGGTGCAGTCAGCAACAAACTGGCAAATCTTTTTAGCAAGTGTCATAAAATCTCCCAGACATACTTAGTTTAAGGGTCACACAGCAAGGTAATACGGCGTATATATTTTTTGGGGAGAACTCATGCAAGTGGCGTGAAGCAGAGCAACTATGATGGATGCCAGACTTGTATTTGTCACACATTCTAAATGTTTTTTCATCAAGTATTACTGCCATAAACCATGCTCAACCTGAAATAATCCCCTTTGAAAAAGCACTGAGTGATGCATCTCTAAAAGCTCCACTGAGAGGTATAGAAGAATGTTATTAAGTGGGGACACTGCCAGTAGACAGCTTGCATGCTAACCACTATGCTATCTAAATTTAATGTGTTTCTATTGTGTTTTTATATACAAAGTCAAACAAAAAATATCGAAACCTAATGGAAAAGTTTATTTTTATTTGTATTGGAATTAGTTTGCTGGAGTGACAACTTCCTCCCAATTCCTTAATGCTCCTTTTAATATGAAATGCAAATATGATGCGTGTCGTAACTCCCTCTGCTGCCCTTCTCCTCTTTCATTCACTGAGCACTCAACACTAAGAGTGGAGAGAAGAGGCGGGGAAAACAGTTTGACAGAACCATGTAATATTTCACAATTTACCTGTCAGCTGTCAGAGCTCAGGAGCCGCCCGTAAACAAGCATGTGCCACTTTTTGCCCATTTATTTTGAGGCTTAATCTTTTAGCACAGGCTAGTTCCAACAACTTTGTAAAAAATGACATGTTTGACACGAAGGGCTCTTTAAGAACTCAGATGCTCGATTCCTTTGCTTTGGTAATAGTCTTTATTTATAAAGATCACAAAGCTTTTCAATAGTCTTCTAGGATCTACTAGGACATTTCCAAAGAATCCTTAGGTTCAACTAGGTATTTACAAAGTCTCTGGTAACAGCATGGATATCATGAAGAGACAAGACGAACCAACACAAGACAAAGGGAGAGAAGGACTATATATACACACACACATTAGGTAATGAGGCACAGGTGGACCCAATCAGGGGCGGGAACAACAATCAGTCTGACCGGTGACACACAAAGACAGGAAGTGCAGACACCTGGAAAGATAGAGCAGAGTCATGTCACAATAAGACAGATAGACAAACACTAAAACCTTACAGTACCCCCCCTTTTACGGACGACTCCAGACGTCCCTGAAACCTGAGACCGTAGTCTGTCAAAATCCGTGATCAGAGTCTTGTCGACAATGAAGCTGCCCGGGATCCAGCATCTTTCCTCTAGTCCATACCCTACCCAGTCGACCAGGAACTGTCTCCCTCTACCCCGCTTTCTTTCTGACAGTATCTTTTCCACTGTATAGACGATACCTCCGTCGATGACCCGAGGAGGTGGAGGTGGTGTGGAGGAGGGAACCAGTCTACTTTCTAAAACTGGTTTCAGCTTGCTGACATGGAACGTGGGGTGGACCTTGAGAGACTTTGGGAGACATAGGCGAACAGCAACAGGATTAATAAGCTTTGAAATGGGAAATGGACCAACGAACCGGGGGGCCAGTTTCCTGGAGGCGACATGAAGAGGAAGGTCCTTGGTGGACAACCACACTCGTTGTCCGACCTTGTATCTAGGAGATGGACGTCGTTTTCGGTCGGCCAAACTCTTCATGCGGGTCGCACTTCTCTGCAGCATCTGGCGAACACCCTTCCATACCCGGCGACAGCGGCGAACCAGAGCATGTGCTGATGGTACGGTAACTTCTTGCTCGAGCTCCGGGAACAATGGAGGCTGGTATCCATGGACACATTGGAAAGGAGAGATTCCGGTGGCTGATGTGGGTAAGGTATTGTGTGCATACTCAACCCAGATCAGATGTTTGCTCCAGGTGGTAGGCTTCTGGGACACCAGGCATCTCAGACATGTCTCCATTTCCTGATTCATCCTCTCCGCTTGGCCGTTTGACTGGGGATGGTATCCGGATGTCAGGCTCACAGTGGCTTGGATCAGGCGACAAAACTCCTTCCAGAAACGTGAAACGAATTGTGGGCCTCGGTCTGAAACGACATCACTAGGGAAACCATGTATTCGAAAAACATGGGACAACATGGCCTGTGCAGTTTCTTTGGCAGTAGGTAATTTGGACATGGGGATGAGATGTACCATCTTGGAAAAACGATCAATGACTGTGAGTACTGTGGTATTACCTGCCGAAGGTGGAAATCCTGTCACAAAGTCCAACGCAATGTGCGACCATGGTCTGTGGGGAATGGGCAGAGGTTGAAGAAGACCTGCCGCAGCTTGACGAGATGTCTTGTTTCTAGCACACACAGGACAAGCTGCCACATACTCTGCAACATCCTTCCACATAGCAGGCCACCAGAATCTGTGTTTCACCATAAAAAGGGTCCTCTTGGTTCCAGGATGACATGAAAGGACAGATGTATGGGCCCAATGAATCACCTGAGAACGAAGTGTCCTAGGAACAAACAGGCGATTCTGAGGACAACCTTTATGGACAGGATTCTCTCCATTAGCCTGTTTTACTTTAGCTTCAATGGGCCAGGTCACACTCCCGATCACCCGGTCTGACCGCAGAATGGGTTCTGGAGTCTTGGGAACTGGCTCCGGATCAAAAACTCTGGAGAGAGCGTCCGGTTTCCCGTTCTTAGAACCAGGTCGATAAGACAGAGTGAAGCTAAATCTGTTAAAGAATAAAGCCCACCTGGCTTGTCTGGAGTTCAAGCGCTTTACCCTCCTGATGTACTGCAAGTTCTTATGATCTGTCCATACCAGGAAATCCTGCTCCGCTCCCTCCAACCAGTGCCGCCACTCCTCCAAAGCAATCTTCACAGCCAAGAGTTCCCGATTTCCCACGTCGTAATTCCTCTCAGCAGAAGATAGCTTACGGGAGAGATAGGCACACGGATGAAGTTTATTGTCCCCCGCTGACATCTGAGACAGTATAGCTCCAACGCCATCGTTAGAGGCGTCTACTTCCACCACAAACTGTCGGTTGCGATCAGGTACAGTCAGGATAGGAGCTGTGGTGAACCTCCTCTTCAGATCCATGAAGGATTTCTCTGCCTGTGGATTCCACACAAACTGAACATGGGGAGAGGTAAGGGAATGGAGAGGAGAGGCAATAGCACTGAAATTGCGTATGAAACGTCTGTAAAAGTTAGCAAACCCCAAGAATTGCTGAACTTTCTTTCTGGAGTTTGGCGTAGGCCAATTTGCCACATCACTGACCTTTGCTGGGTCCATTTCCATCTTGTTAGGGGAAATCACAAAGCCCAAAAATGATACTGAGTTGACATGAAACTCACATTTTTCGGCTTTCACAAACAAATGATTAGCCAGGAGTCTTTGAAGAACAAGATGAACATGGTTGACATGAGTATTCTCATCTGGAGAAAAGATGAGAATATCATCGAGGTACACAAAACAGAAAACATTCAGGAAATCTCTTAACACATCGTTAATGAGAGCTTGGAAAACAGCAGGTGCATTACAAAGTCCAAAAGGCATCACCAAATATTCGTAATGTCCCGTAGGTGTATTGAAACCTGTTTTCCACTCATCCCCCTCCCGGATGCGCACAAGGTGATAAGCATTCCTTAGGTCAAGCTTGGTAAATATCTTAGCTCCCTGTAATAGTTCAAATGCCGTAGAGATGAGTGGAAGGGGATATCTGTTCTTGACCGTGATCTGATTTAGCGGACTATAATCAATACAGGGCCTCAATGTCCCGTCCTTTTTTCCCACAAAAAAGAAACCTGCCGCTGCTGGGGATGAAGATGTCCGAATCAACCCAGTCTTGAGTGAAGAATCGATATATGCCTTCATGGCCTCCCTTTCTGGCCCAGAAAGAGAGTACAGCCGTCCCTTGGGAATAGTAGAGCCCGACAGAAGTTCTATGGAACAATCGTACGGTCTATGGGGAGGCAATGAAGTAGCTCGTGTTTTGTTAAACACCTCCTTAATGTCTGAATAGCAACCAGGAACTTTAGACAAGTTAGGAAAGTCAGAAGGTTTAGAACAAATGTCACTGCTATTACCTGACCCCTGCTTAAAGTTACTAGGTCTGCTACTCAACCCTGTTTCACTGGTTAAACATGAACGAGAGCACTCAACCCCCCACCCTTTCACCTTTCCTGTCTGCCAGTCAACGTGAGGGTTGTGTTTAACAAGCCATGGGTACCCCAAAATGAGAGGATGTTGAGCAGAGTTAAATAAGTGAAAACTAATTTGCTCTCGATGTTCCTGATCTACGACTAATACCATGGGCTCAGTGCGATGAGTAACTGTACATAAAAGGCGGCCGTCCAAAGCACTAGCCTCTAAGGGCTGATCTAAAAGTACAACCTTTAAATTCAAACTCTTAGCCAGCTCCCAGTCTAACAAACTCTCATCAGCCCCAGAATCGACTAATGCATCCTGAGTCACAGTCTTATCCCCAAGCTTGATTCGTACCTGCATTAATTTTCTGACTGGAGAGTCGAAGGAAGTCACTCGGCTCACCAGCGTCTTCCTTCCTGCTGATGAGCCTGATCTTTTGCCGAACAGGCTGCCGAAACATGACCCTGCTGGCCGCAGTAGAAGCACCGCCGCTCCCGTAGACGGCACTGACGCTCCTCCGGCGTGAGTTTGGCTCTTCCGAGCTGCATCTGTTCCTCCGCGGCGATAGGAGGCGCTGGTCGCTCTGGAGATGAAGTCTGGGAATTCCTCTGCCAAGTGTAGTATTCCCTCGGTAACTCCCGTCTGAAAGGTGGAGTGGATACTGCATTCCTTCCCTTTTCCCGCTGTCTATCAGCTAGACGTTGATCAACCCGGATAGCCATGGCGATGAGCGAGTCCAAATCTTCAGGCAGCTGTAATGGAGCTAACTGATCCTTTATGGGATCCGCTAACCCATGCAGGAAAGCATCATATGCCCCTTTCACACCGGCGCTTTTCCAGCTCCTGCTGGGAGCTAGAGCCTGAAAAGCGCCGGTTTTTCCTGTTCACACCGCAGCGGCGGCGCGTCATAGCTCCGGAATGCGGTTCACTTCCAGCTCCAAAAAGTTGTCGGTCCAGAGGCAAGAGCTTTGGAGCTATGACGCGGCGTCGCTTACGTCTCTTACGTCGAGGCGTGCAGGAAACCTTACTTTGACCATCCGTTCGCTGTTATTGATCATTGTGGAGAGCAGGCAGACGTTTGGTTTGTTATTATAGCAGCTATCGGATGGAATTAATACATGGGCTGTACAGGTTGTCATGTCCGACTATCACAAGTAGAATCATAATGAAAAATACGCCGGTAAAAAGTGCCTGGAGAAAACGGCTTAGCAAGTAGTCCGTTTAGCTTCGGTTGCTATGCTAACATCACCCATGTTATACCAGAGAAACTTTCATAACAGCGTTGTGATGCCAAACAGTGTCAATTCAGACTGACACACATTCACTTAAGGGGAACTGGGGATATGTATCAGCTGCTTGTGTGACAGTCAGACAGTGAATACTTTAGAGCCGTGTGAGCTAACCTGGAGCTAACGGGAGAATACACTCCCGTTGAAGAGCAGCCAGCACTGTAGCGGTCGGTAAATGCTGAAACACATTAATAAACAATGAACCACGGCACTCTGGAGAAAAGTATAAGGTTGGAGAAGTCGTTATTTAATTTAATCTGGCTTCGTATGATTAAAAGCAACACGATCGTCGACCCGACGCAGTCCCCCCCCCCGTTGTTGTGGGAGAAAATCTCTCGGCAGCTCTGGGCAGTGTGAACAGAGCGGGAGCTGAAAAGGGAAACGGGAGCTGAACCAGAAAAGCTCTCGCTAGGAGCTAGAAAGGGAAAAGCGCTGGTGTGAAAGCCGCAAAAGAGAGCCGCCGAGTTCCACCCACTCTCCGCTGCCAGAGTACGGAAATCAATTGCGTAATCCGCCACTCTCCTCTGCCGCTGTTTAATGTTCACCAGGGCTCTCGCTGACTCTCTCCCGGGTGATATCTGATCAAAGATCTTGCTCATGGTATCCAAGAACAGTTCCAATGACTGACAAACAGGCGAGCACCGGGACCACTCCGCTGTTGCCCAGGCTTCCGCTCTACCCGTCAGATGAGAGACAATAAAAGCTACTTTAGCTTGATCGGTGGGAAATGCTGCGGGCTGGTGTTTGAAGTGGAGATCGCACTGTACCAGGAAGGGACGACAGTTTCCAGAGTCTCCGGAGAATCTCTCCGGCGAAGCGAGACGGATCGTAGGTGACTGCATGGGTACTTGAACGGGGATATCAGCAGACCCGACCCCCGCTGAACCGGAAAACTCTGCCGCAGGAACACCAGGGTTTGCCACGAGGTGAGTCAGTATGTCCCGCATCTTTTCAGCCAGTAGATTTATTTCTGTCGTCACCGTAGCTTGAAAGTTGTCTTGACGAGCATGTAAATCCTGGACCCCTTGGTTGATTGCTGACAGCTGTCCCTCATGTTGATGAAGGCGTGTACCCTGCGCCTGCAGGGCCGTTCTGACTGTAGTGGAATCGGCTGAGTCCATCTTGTTTGGTTGGTTCGTTCTGACACGAAGGGCTCTTTAAGAACTCAGATGCTCGATTCCTTTGCTTTGGTAATAGTCTTTATTTATAAAGATCACAAAGCTTTTCAATAGTCTTCTAGGATCTACTAGGACATTTCCAAAGAATCCTTAGGTTCAACTAGATATTTACAAAGTCTCTGGTAACAGCATGGATATCATGAAGAGACAAGACGAACCAACACAAGACAAAGGGAGAGAAGGACTATATATACACACACACACACATTAGGTAATGAGGCACAGGTGGACCCAATCAGGGGCGGGAACAACAATCAGTCTGACCGGTGACACACAAAGACAGGAAGTGCAGACACCTGGAAAGATAGAGCAGAGTCATGTCACAATAAGACAGATAGACAAACACTAAAACCTTACAATGTTAAGAGCTACTGTTCACACATGCATGTTTTTCTATTTTGACACACGCATTTGTTAACTCAAACTCCCCTTAACTGTACAGTTAGTGTGGGAATAATGCATTTGAAATTGCAGAGTGTGTGCCATCGATCAATAGGCTATTATTGCTCCAATTACAGTGTGTAATGGCTTGGAATAACATAAGATTCTCTATGGGAGTGTTAAAGGACATACTCACTATCAGACCTGCATTATTACACTGCACTGATTTCTGTTCATGGCAATGTGTGAATATGCAATAGGCTTTTTCATGTATGCAAACATCTTCAAATGATGGATATGTATACCTGCTGCGATCTACTGCTGCATTCTGCTTTTGTGCACACAAGCAGTTGCTTTACATTGAAATGACAGCATTATGCATTTGTCTCCTGAATCGATTGAAGCTGGTGAGGACATGCAGTGAACATAAAGAGAAGAAGAGAAACGCGCTGACATTTACCCATTACTGTAGCATGGTTATTCATAGAAAATATGTGCAATATGTATTTATAGACTTGTATCCAATATAACAAAAATGGCAATGACTTAAATGGCACCTGAATTACATTGGAAGCATCTTAAGAAGATAATATTTGCTTACTTTTAATTTAATTTACATGGTAGTATACTTAAATGTTAAAGAGTACATATTATTTGTCCAGGTTTATAATTGTTTATGCTTCTACTGTGACATGTCTCCATGCTTTAATGTTCAAAAAGCTCTTTATTTTTCTCATACTGCCTGTGCTGCAGCACCTCTTTTCACCCTCTGTCTGAAACCAGAGCCTAGTTTGCTCTGATTGGTTAGCTGGCCGGCTCTATTTTGATTGGTTAACCCTTTTAAGAAATGTCCTACCTCTGGAGGAAACGTTGGGATTTTAACCTTTGCAGACCATTTACATTTAAAATCTATAACATATACAGGAAATTGAAAACCCCGATAAGCATTATAAGGCCTCTTTAAGCTTTCAGTACTAATAGAAAACCTCAGTTCAGAAAGTTTGTATAAGGCAGCCGTCTGCATATTGCATTTTTAACATCAGCATGAGACTTAGTTTTTGTAAATAAAAATACCTTATTGCTTCAGCTTCTCGGTAGAATAACAGGCCAGTATTTTTTCGCTCCCTGTGTTTCCAACTTGCCTCAGGTCGGCTGCTCATGCAGGTTACATTAATATCAGCATGATGCCTTGCACCAGTTACATGTATTCAAAAACATCCAGTACCAACGCAATTTAAACATGAGCACAGAAATAGTTTATCATTTGAAGTACTTCTTGTTGTCAATTACTCAGCCTCTTAGAAGAGCTTCGAGCGTCACTCAGACACACTGCTGATTGGAATTGTTCACATAATAATAAATAATAAAGAGCAAAGATAGAGGCACCAAAATAGTGCCGAAAGTCACTCAAAGAGACGTATTAAAGCACAATGTTTCAAGAATTTGTTTTAGAACATCCACAAATTGAACACTTTGATACACCTGTCAGCTATTCAGAACTTCAGCCTCGGGGAATCAAACTCTCAGTCTGCAGCTGACATTAGAGGCACAGTGTTCAACATTGTACACTGGCAGCAGAGGCAGATTGGTGAAGGCGAGGAATAGTGTGAGCAACAAACAGCGTGATTCAAAACGCAGCAGCTTGTTGACACATGTACAGCCTCAACCTAAGGCATGTTTTTCAGAGGGAAAAAAACGAGTTGTCACGACATGATAAATTAGCTCCTTTTTTCTTGTCAAATGTCATGTTTTTAAGCATAAAAGCTGACACCCTAACCCACCGTAAACTGCAAACCGATCTTCCCAGGTGAGGCATATACTGTTAAGGAGATTATTTTCAGGTGTTACGAATGAGTTATTAACCATGTTTGGAGGGATATGATTGAGTTTCTCCAGCACCCGTGCATTCTGTAGAGAGCAGAGCATCATGGGGCTTCCTTGACAAGCTCATCCATCAGCACAGCATGTTCAAGTCCCCATCAAATGCCTGCACCGCTCCATAAAGTGGAGGAGGAGAGATGTCACTCCCTAAACAGGATATATGGTCTCTCACTGAGACACAAATTAGGCCGTAAATACATTACAGTGGAAGTAGCCTCTTCCGCGGCAACATGTTTGTACTGCCGCTGGGCCAAAATCAACACTGCAGGGCTGTTTGCTCGCCTGCCAACAAGACGTAAACATTTGCATCAGATCACCTCAGCATCTCACTCACATCAGACAGGAGCATTCACATAGTAACAGCTTGATCTACCTCAATATTAATTAGTGATTCAATTCAGACAATTCCGTATTTCAATTCAGTGCACATACACTACATTCCTTGGCTTTTTTTCTAATTGCGTTATCATTTTGACATTTAAATTGCATTTTTTGAATTACTTCCGTAGCCTAATTATCATCACTTTCAACCTTGACTGACCATTATTCAAAGTATATTGTACAGGAGGCTCAGGTGGAATGCAACCTGATTTGGCATGCACAGGGCACAAATGTGTTCTCCGTTCATTCTGGCCTATCTCTAATACTTGTCTCGCCCATACATTACACAGCTGAGCAAGAGCTGTCACACAGCCCAGCCCACTTAATTAATTTCCCCCCTCCCCTGTCTTTATGCTTCCCAGTTTGGTATGGCCCACTCCCAGCAGTGCTTGTCTAGGATGCTCACTCCACTGCTGGCCTGAAGAGGGTGTAGGCAGGCACTTATCCCCATGGTGCCAACCCCTATCAGTGAGCAGCCATAACATTCAAACAAGTGATCCCCGCCTAGATTGTATTCGCCTATGACCAAGGAAGGAGTCACTCTTTAAACAACAAAGACGGAATACCTCCTTGATTTTCCACAAGTGATCAAGGCTGTGTTTTTTGTATTCCCACAACCAACCCAGAGGAACCATGACTGGAGATTGAGTTTGTGCATTGATTGTTTTTTCTCCTTGCCCCCCAAGTGAAAATCTCTAGGTCTTAGAACGTGAAAGAGTCTTAAAGGGGCCCTATTATGCTTTTTGTGGTTTAAAGTCTATGAGAAAATGACCCTACTTCGCACTTGATTTATCACCTCAGTTAACATTGTCTTCATGCATTCTGTTCTCTTCAAATAGTCTTCTTCAAGATGTGATGTTCGTTAGAATTTAAATAAGGATATATAACATGGCCTTGCTGCCTTGCAATATAAGCTGCAACGATGTTGGTCGATGCTGTGTTTTTCTGGTTTTTGTCCTAAGCTTTTTACTCTGTGTTTGTTGTTGTCTGTTGCAGAATCTTGGTTAGCCAAAAATGTCTTGTTCTGTATGGCTGTACTTTGCCCCACTCTCTTTGTTGTGACTTGGTTTCCAACAAACTCAATCTTGATGGAGAAAATGCCAAACCTAAAACTCAAACCAATGATATATTTGTACATTGTTAAACATTCTTCAGTTGTATCTGTGCACCACAACATGCTTTCAAAATGGTACGAGACCATTAAAAAAGGAATCTACACTTACCAAAAAAAGCAAAAACAATATATAGTGGTAAAGATACACAAGGACAGCATGAAGAATTATATGTTGTTACTACAAACAGAACCCAGATTGTGCAAGATGTGCGAAGAAGTTAATAGTTTCTTGGACAGCAAAAGGAATTTTGTCACGGAGCTTGGGGATGAAATCTGAGCCGACCTGTCTTCTCTGTGTGATGTAACAGAGTATTTCAGTGTGCCAAATGCTTGAATGTGAAACTGGAAGGACAGAAAAACAGGCATTCATGAATATGCATGCTCCAGTAAAATCCAATTCAAACAAAACTGCATTCACTGGAAGAGCCAAACTGCAACTAGAAAAGTACAAATTAAGGACGAGGTTTGTGAACCACGATTCACAGAAACCGAGTTTTAAAAGTTTTTCAAATCCATTTGCAGTTGATGTGGAAAGTTATCCAAAATACTGACACATAGAGCTGAATTAATTACAGTGGAACAGCCTACTGAGGGCCAACTTTGAATCTCTCGAGGCAAAAGAGTTTGCCCCTTTCATCTCAGACACAATACTCCGCCTTGAGGCTGCCTGTGCACTGAGTATGTTTAGAAGCATTTCTTTTTGTAAACAAATGCTCTCCGTGATGAGGTTCAGCAATAGTCGTTTAGGCCCACCTGACAGACAAGAAGAGGTATCTATTTTTTCAAAGGTGTTTGCTGTTTGACGGAAAATGTTTTAATTCAGTAACAGCGTTCACACTTTTGCTGCTTTTGTTTTCAAATGAGTGATCACAGTCGGAATAAAACTGGAAGGGCTGCACAATTAGGGCTGAACGATTACAATTTGAAATGACGCAATTATCAAATCGCAATGCCTGCGATTTTTTTAATGAATTAATTAATTTTTTTTTTCTTCTTGTGTGTCAGTCATCCACACCAATCAGAAGTGCTGTGCTCCACATGTACCAGTTATTGTTAACCAATCAGAAGTGGCCCATGATAGTAGGTGATAGACAGATTGATCCAATCACCTGCCAAGTATTTTTGAAATACTTTTCCAAATGGCTTCCAATGGAGCTTTCCTAGATGGTTTGGTGAAACAAACCACCTGAGTCAGGTTAGTAATGCTCCATCACATGTTCTACATCTATTACTGAATCTTAAACTGAAGCTTGACTTTAAAGCAACCCAACGGAAGTTTCATGAGTTTAGTTCTTTCACTCGTAGCTCGGGCTGCGAGACGGGAGCACGTTGAAATGACCTTCCTAGCCGGAGATATGGCCGCATTTTACAATAAACTTCCGTTGGGTCACTTAAAAACAATTATCGCAAATCGAATCGCAATCGCAATATCTGTCAGAAAAATCGCAATTAGATTATTTCCCAAAAATCGTGCAGCCCTATGCACAATGAGCAAGTATCAAACACAAAGGTAGTAAAACATCATCACAAAAGGGAGACAGTTGTATTTAAATGATACAGAAAGGATATTACAGTGCAGTCAGAGAGGCTTTGTGTGGCTTTATTTGTAGAGAAAGACACAAAACCATCCAAATTAGACCACATATTGACAGTCTGAGGCTCTTACTGAATGTGAATGTGTGAAATGACGGAAAGGTCAAAAACATGATTTGGGTGTACATGTTCAACAAAAGGTTAGTGACTGTGTCAGAATAGTTACTGGCTGTCAGTCTATAACCAAATAACTGGCCCGTTTGGAAATGTCACAAACGGGCTTTAATACCAAACGGAGATTGAAAATGTGCACTCCATAAATCTAAAATATACAGCTCACACGCAAACACACAAACATATAGTCAGAAATATATATATTACTGAGGGCCTATAGATGTGTTTTGACAGTACATTTTACTCATTGAGGTACATAGTGGTTTGATAGTTTGTTGTCTGGTGTGCAAACCAAGGCCAGTATGACAAGAATACTGGCACAATGAAACAATCATAGTCACAGGAAGACAATTAGAAGAACCAAAGTAAAATAACTGAAAATGCGTCATCATACCGGCAGCAGTACAACAAACACCATGTATGGTTAGTCAGGTAACTGGTGCACATTAAATGTGTTTACATTATGCATAAAAAGGATATATTATGCACATTTTCAGGTTCATATTTGTATTCTGTGCTTCTTATGTGACATGTTAACATGCTTTAATGTTCAAAAAGTGCTTTATTCTTATTTAGCCTGTGCTGCTGCACCTCTTTTCACCCTCTGTCTGATCGTAAGCCCAGTCTGCTTATTGGTTAGCTCACCCGCTGCGTGTAAAAAGTATTATAGGGCCCCTTTAAAAGAGTAGTAGCACACTGATTGAGTATGTAACATGCAGGAAACTAATGGTGTATTTTATTTCAGTGCAACTACACTATATAAAAGACACAGAAGTTGTCATTATGACGTCAGCCATTGATATATTTCCCCTCACCACCCCAGTTAAGAAATGCAGAAATAAGGCACTTCTGATTTGGCTTTGATTACACAGCTGGAGAATTGAGCTTGCAGTCAACCTTCTTTTTCGTAAAAAGCTGTGGTGCCTTCCCATAATGCAACACGATCTTCACATGTCGATTTTCCTTTGCTGGCTTTGTCATTCTTTGGTGTTTAGAATTTCAAAATGATTAAAATCACACAATCTGGATCTTTAGAGACAAAGGCCTTACATAATGAGTTAACTGCTTTGATACTTTTCTGTTTACTGTATTATTATGTATGTCTAGTCTTCAGTTTTGAAGGGAACATTGCAATGTTAAAACATTTACAAATTAGAATTAGAATTTTAGTGATCAGGCTTTTTATAGCTTTGGAGGGCTTTGGTCTTTGATCATAGCGTTGACAGGCCAGCGGGGAGAATCAGAAATTAAGATGACACGTTGTGTGACAGTCTGATGGAAAAGAGAATAGTCTGTGACTTCATTAGTGCCACCCATCAATCAAGTTGAGCAAAGTTTTACAGACATCTTTATGAGAAAACAGACATCATGATCTAGGTTTGATGAATCACAATTCCAGTGATGACTATATGCAGCTTGACTTTTTCATGTAAAGAATGTAAAATCTGATTGCATTATTTGTTGCCTGGTACTGTAACTTATAAAGACAGAAGTTCAGAAATAAGGGAACAAATTCAGAATGGATGATAGGTAAAGAGACCTTGACATTTCTCATTTTAAGTTCAAATATATTTGATCAGGCGCTCACCACTCTGGTTCAGATCAGGGGGGCCGTTCCTCCCAATCACGCCCCTCCAAGTGTCTCCATCATTGCCCACATGTGCGTTGAAGTCTCCCAGCAAGATTAAAGAGTCCCCTTCAGGAGCCCCATACAGGACCCTTTCCAGGGTCTCCAAGAAGGCTGAATACTCTGAACTGCTGTTTGGTGTATAAGCACACACAACAGTCAGAGTTTTCCCCCCCATAACCCGCAGGCGTAGGGAGGCGACCCTCTCGTCCACTGGGGTAAACTCCAACAAAGAAGCACCCAACTGGGGGCTTGTTAGTATCCCCACGCCCGCCCGGCGCCTCACACCTTGGGCAACTCCGGAGAAGAATAGAGTCCAACCCCTTTCCAGAAGTAAGGTTCCAGAGCCGACGCTGTGCGTAGAGGTGAGCCCAACCAGATCCAACTGGTAACGCTCCACCTCCCACACAAGCTCCGGCTCCTTCCCCCCCAGAGAGGTGACGTTCCACGTCCCCAAAGCCAGCTTCTGTCGCCCTGGTCTGGTCCGTCGAGACCATCTGCTTTCACTGCCACCCTTCTGGCAGCGCACCCGACCCCATCGCTGTTTCCCGTAGGTGGTGGGCCTGCGGGACGGAGAAGCGGAGGTGTTGCCCATGTTGCCTTTTCGGGCTGTGCCCGGCCGGGCTCCCTGGCAAGCCCAGCCACCAGACGCTCGCCGACAAGTCCTCCTTCTGGGCCTGGCTCCAGAAGGGGACCCCGGGCTTCCTCCGGGCCGGGTATCCTCACTTTGTGTGTCTTCTTTCATGAGGTCTTTGAACCAATCTTAGTCTGGCCCCTTGCCTGAGACCAATTTGCCATGGGAGACCCTACCAGGAACACAAGGTTCCAGACAACACAGCCGCCAGGTTCATCAGGGCACACAAACCTCTCCACCATGGTAAGGTGCTGGTTCTTCAGAGAGACTAATAGACTAATACATGATATTATCAATTTCTCATCGTGTTTTGGTGATCATAAAACAAAGCTTGAAACAGAGCCACACAATCTCTGAAATATTAAATAGTACACAGGAAATATTGGTGAGTATTTTTTCCAGAGTAGTTACTATTTTGCTCTGAAATAGTGATATTTAATCATTTTGGAGTGTATTTATTACTCATAGCTTCTAGAGTGCGATCAAAAATGCAGAGTCAATTCTATTGGAGTTAAACCATGACCACGCTGTAACGGAGGTGATCTCTGGGGCCATTGATCTCGGTCTCCGTTACGGATTATATAGCTTCATTATTGGCGAAGTATATTAATTTGTTCCACGCTAAAACATTGATTATATGTAATTTATGCATATATTTGTCACGATCTGTCTATGTTTTAGTTTGTCTGTCTCTGTTTCCTGTTTTAGTTTGAAAAGTGTTCCCCCTCCTGTCTTGTCTGTTGCTGGTGATTGCGTTCACCTGGTGCCCTGTGTTTCTCCTCCCTCCTCACCTGTGTCTTGTTGGTTTGATCAGTCCTGTGTGTATTTAGGTTCTGTTTTCCTGTTAGTGTGTGTGTGTGAGATCCTTGTTGCTGGTGACTGTGTTCACGTGAGACAGTCATATTGAGGCTGTGTATCCTGTACCACAAAGAGGAATAAATGCCCACATCGGGTTGTATTTGAACTCTCTGCCTCTGCCTCCTTGCTTGGTCGGGCCGCTCAATGGTCAGCTTCACACACGCCCACTCATGTTCCTTAAGCACTTTGGTTTATTGACCTTTTTTATTGTAAAGATCATTATGGTTCATTTATTCTATTCTGAGTAAAATGACCTTCTATTGGGAGCAAAATGACCTTCGATTGGGAGTAAAATTAATGAGGTTAAAATGTTAACATAGGTTCAGGAGCATGGCCACGCCTAAAACTCCGCCTCAAACCACGGCCACCCCTATTTATATCCGGCGAAAGCTTCCGGCCACCGCTTGTCTCATCTTTCAAAGATCGACAGGCAGACTGTGATTCACGCTGCGCGTCGTCACAGATCAATACAAACAAACGCTACCACAAGAACATTGCTACTCACCATGGATCCCGAAATCCTGATCAACTCGCCGGAGTCAGATGAAGATCTATTCGACATCGGCTACCCGCCATCCTCAGGTCAGCAGACGGATCTAAGCCAAGCATCCGAACGGAGCCGCGTGCGCTCGGCAATCAGTGTCCCACACACCAGCCGCCACCGCTCCCACTCAAGCTCCCCCAACGAGATACCTCCAACTCCAGACAGGTCCCAGGCTTCGTCTACTCCGCCAGCGAGGGCAAACAGCCGAGGCCGCAACAGGTACAGCCAGCTCCAATCTCCCCACCACCGGCAGCCTGCCTCACTCGCAGCTCCCGGCCACTCGCAGCGGCGCTCTCGACGCTCCACAACAGAGCCCGAACGCACCCAACGCTCCACAACAGAGCCCGAACTACGGAGGTGGACAGTCATTCAACTCCAACGTTTCCTGAAGGACAAAGGCATCCACTTTCACCGAAACGACAACAAGGCTAGACTGTTCAACCTCTACCAAGCCTACAGCAGCACAACGGCAAGAACAGCAACACACACAGCTTTTCCCGCCCCAGAATCAACCACCGCGCGCGCGCGCACCACGGGCCGTGACGTCACAGGTCTCCGTCCTCCTCCATGGACACAGCCCGACTCACCAGCACCCCCTGGTGGGGGCCAGGTTGTATTGCCCTCTGTGCCCGCTCTCTCTGTGTCTGACATGTCGCAGCTCATTTCAACCTTTCTTTCATCCCCGTGCCCACAGGCTTCACAAAATCCCCCTGCACATACATCCCTGCATCCCTCCATCCCTTCTTCTTCTCTACCTTCAGCAGTCCACAGCTACCCAGCTTCTGCTTACTTTCCTCCTTTAGCAGCTAACCCCGTAGCAACAGCGTCCCACCCAGCAAACCAAGGGGCAGGGGCCATGCCACATGCTAACCTATCAGCCGACTCTTACCTAGTACCTTCCTTTCCAACTGCTCTACCTTTTCCCCCTCCCCCTCCCCCCATCCCTACCCCATCCCTTCCCCAACACCCAAATGTTTTTCCTCCCTGTGCAACCAGCTACACTCTAGCCACAGCAACACCACCCATCCAGCCAGCCTCCTTAGTCTATCACCCTTCCCCCGTGTCCCTCGCCTTGCGCCAGCAGATTCTCCTAGGTAACTATGTAGACTTAGCTCAGCTACTACAGCCTTCAATCATCGACACTAGCCAGCCCAGGGAAATACAGACCAACTTCGGTTTAGTCCAACTGCGAAATCCATCACCTCAGAGGTCTAAGGACTTAACCCCTGCAGAGTTCGCCCTAGCTTTTTCCCTTTACCGCGACGTCATCTGCTCAGTCTACCCCACACGCAGACCCGAGTTAGACGAGTACCTCCGCATAGAGCTCGACATGGCCTTACGCTTCGGAGGCTCAGGGTTTTACACCTACCACATCCACTTCGCTAGCCAAGCCGCCGGCCGCATCAACCAGTTCAATCAGGGAACATACTGGGGCGCTCTGGACTCCGAGCTTTACTGCCGCATCTTTGCAGCACGCGCATCCCTCTCTTGCCAAATATGCGGAGCCCCCTCCCACCCGGCCTCAGCTTGCTCAGTCAGCGCCCCACAACCCGAGCCACCCCGCTCACGCCCCTCTCCATCAAGAGGCAACGCCTCAGTCTCCGACCGCCTATCAACCGCCGCACCTCCACCTCCCATCATCCCTAGGGCCGCATTCAAACGCTCACCAGCCAACGCCCCCGCTTCAAAGGGCGCCGACAAACACGGAAGGCCAATCCTCTACCAGGGAGGCAGGATGGTGTGTAACAACTTCAACGACTCAGGCTGCTCTCTTTCTAGATGCCGCCTCATGCACATCTGCTCCTTCTGCGGCGGCGCTCATGCCAGGAGCATCTGCCCTCACAACCCAACTACACAAGCAGATTGACTATCACGGCACCTCAGCACACCCGTCAGGGTAAGCAACTTAGCTACAGCCTTAGTCATCATCCAGATAGACAGCTTGTTTACTTTCTCACCCACGGCTTCCCCCACGGGTTCCACCCAGGCATAGCAATACTGCCCGACACATCTCACATCTGCCATAACCTTCAGTCCGCGTTAACAGAACCAACCAGGTACACGGACGTTAGCATGTTCAGTTAAACGTGTCTCCTGGTAACAACCAGGTACACGGACGTTAGCATGTTCAGTTTAACGTGTCTCCAGGTAACAACCAGGTACACGGACGTTAGCATGTTCAGTTCAACGTGTCTCCAGGTAACAACCAGGTACACGGACGTTAGCATGTTCAGTTAAACGTGTCTCCAGGTAACAAGCAGGTACACGGACATTAGCATGTTCAGTTAAACGTGTCTCCTGGTAGCAACCAGGTACACGGACGTTAGCATGTTCAGTTAAACGCGTCTCCTGGTAACAACCAGGTACACGGACGTTAGCATGTTCAGTTAAACGTGTCTCCAGGTAACAACCAGGTACACGGACATTAGCATGTTCAGTTAAACGTGTCTCCAGGTAACAACCAGGTACACGGATGTTAGCATGTTCAGTTCAACGTGTCTCCAGGTAACAACCAGGTACACAGACGTTAGCTGTTCAGTTTAACGTGTCTCCAGGTAACAACCAGGTACACGGACGTTAGCATGTTCAGTTAAACGTGTCTCCAGGTAACAACCAGGTACACGGACGTTAGCATGTTCAGTTAAACGTGTCTCCAGGTAACAACCAGGTACACGGACATTAGCATGTTCAGTTAAACGTGTCTCCTGGTAACAACCAGGTACACGGACATTAGCATGTTCAGTTCAACGTGTCTCCAGGTAACAACCAGGTACACGGACGTTAGCATGTTCAGTTAAACGTGTCTCCTGGTAACAACCAGGTACACGGACGTTAGCATGTTCAGTTAAACGTGTCTCCTGGTAACAACCAGGTACACGGACGTTAGCATGTTCAGTTAAACGTGTCTCCAGGTAACAACCAGGTACACGGTCGTTAGCATGTTCAGTTAAACGTGTCTCCAGGTAACAACCAGGTACACGGACGTTAGCATGTTCAGTTAAACGTGTCTCCAGGTAACAACCAGGTACACGGACGTTAGCATGTTCAGTTAAACGTGTCTCCAGGTAACAACCAGGTACACGGACGTTAGCATGTTCAGTTTAAACGTGTCTCCTGGTAGCAACCAGGTACACGGACGTTAGCATGTTCAGTTAAACGTGTCTCCAGGTAACAACCAGGTACACGGACGTTAACGTTAGCATGTTCAGTTAAACGTGTCTCCAGGTAACAACCAGGTACACGGACGTTAGCATGTTCAGTTAAACGTGTCTCCAGGTAACAACCAGGTACACGGACATTAGCATGTTCAGTTAAACGTGTCTCCTGGTAGCAACCAGGTACACGGATGTTAGCATGTTCAGTTCAACGTGTCTCCAGGTAACAACCAGGTACACGGACGTTAGCATGTTCAGTTCAACGTGTCTCCAGGTAACAACCAGGTACACGGTCGTTAGCATATTCAGTTAAACGTGTCTCCAGGTAACAACCAGGCACACGGACGTTAGCATGTTCAGTTAAACGTGTCTCCTGGTAGCAACCAGGTACACGGACGTTAGCATGTTCAGTTAAACGTGTCTCCAGGTAGCAACCAGGTACAACGTCTCGTGAGCACACGTTTCTGGTTCCAGAAACACTTCCACAATGTCTTGCTCATTTCGGGGATATGCTCAGAACACTATTCGAGCCATTCCTTCCGCATTGGCGCAGCGTCCACAGCAGCGAGACTGGGCATCTCCGACCAAACCATCCAGGTCCTGGGCCGCTGGTCATCCCAAGCTTACCACACTTACATCCGCAACAATCTCAATGATCTCAGACAGGCACACGCTTAAGTCAGCTGCTTTTAATCCAACTCTTTTGGGGGACCGTAATCAGCCCACGCAGTTCATGCCGGAGACGGAACCCCCACTCTGAGTCTCCCACTGCACGGACCATAGCTCGTCCTCCCAGATCACCTCTTCACCCCCCTCATATCCTTCACATGTTACTTCAATAAACGTACAAACATCACACTGTTGTGGCGTGGTTCTTGCTAGTGAAATGAGGTTAAAATGTTAACATAGGTTCAGGAGCATGGCCACGCCTAAAACTCCGCCTCAAACCACGGCCACCCCTATTTATATCCGGCGAAAGCTTCCGGCCACCGCTTGTCTCATCTTTCAACCCACCCTCCCTCACCCTTCTACCCATAAACATCCTCTGCCCATCACCATTTATATCTAAACGGTGCATATCTATATACTGCGTATACTATCATTAAACTCCAGGTATCGTCTGGGGGACCGTAATCAGCCCACGCAGTTCATGCCGGAGACGGAACCCCCACTCTGAGTCTCCCACTGCACGGACCATAGCTCGTCCTCCCAGATCACCTCTTCACCCCCCTCATATCCTTCACATGTTACTTCAATAAACGTACAAACATCACACTGTTGTGGCGTGGTTCTTGCTAGTGAACCTTCTATTATGAGTAAAATGGCAGTAGAGTTGTTTTTAATATACACTACATAGAGTAGTCAAATCTAAGCACATAATAGAGTAAAATGAATTCTAAAAATACAACTCTGAACAAAGAGTACATTTTACTCTATATAGGTTGGGACCAAATGCAATATTTTTAGAGTAACATTTTCTTCAATTTGAGTCAATTTTACTCAGAGAAATGTACTGTGTAGAGGTCAATGGTGGACATTGGTAGTCCCATTGAGAAAGCTAATGTTCATTTGTTTTGTCCATCATGGACTTCTTTTGAATGCGAGTGTAGCAGGCCAAAACAAGAACCAAAAGTGACACAGGAATAGTTACAAGACCAAAAATGACGTCACATAACAAAAATATTTCAACACTCTTGACATGTGGATTAGGTTGTGATTTTGTTCTATTTATTTCCCTTTGTATGTGCTGTGGATTTTTTTTCTCTTTGAGCATCTGTGTTGGTGTTTTTTTCTTTCCTTTTTTACAGTGAGGTCAGTCCCATTGAGACCTGTTACCAACTCTTTTTGAAGATATATTTTTTGTTCTCAAAGTTAAAGGCAGGAGCGTTATGTTTTTCAGTGAAACAATGTTCAGCAGTACACCAAGAAGAACTGAATCAGAGCTTCATTCACTCCTCATGATTTTTAAATGCATGCTAGTCAGATGTTCACCTGTTATATTCAAATAAGAATGATCAAAATGCATACATATATATGATATAAAAAGTACAATTTGCCTTTTTTGTTCATCACTCAGCCATTGTAAAAGTATTTATTAGAATATGTCTTAACTCGGGATCAGTATGTACTCTGGCAGAGATGAAACAATGTTCCACCTTTTTTGGAATAAAATATGCACGTTTGACATTAGTTATTTGTTTGAGGCACAACTGTAATTTTCTGAACTTCTCTCACAGAACCATGAGAGGCTGTTTGTTACAATGCTGGAAGTCACAGACGGATGATATTCAACCTGCTCTGCCTCCTCCGCTCTTTCACTGCATCCCCTCAGGCTACTTCAACAACACGCCAACACACAAGAATGGTGAAGGTGCGTTTTAACTAAAAGCCCTCTGACAGTCAAAGTCCTTGAGGTATAACATGTCATTATGAAGCAACAAACATCATATTTCTTCTTCGAAAATACATGTTTAAACATTAAAAGGGGCTCTATTATGCTTTTGGGGTTTTCACTTTCCTGTAGTGTATTATATAGGTTTCAGTGCATGTAAATGGTCTGCAAATCCCAAAGTTCCCTCTAGAGGGAGTTTCTCTTCCACACACTCCCCCCCCCTTGCCTGAAACGCCTCAATTGGACTCCTTTGTTCACTTTGCTCCATGTGACATCACTACGTAACACTTGCGCTTCTATTGGCTAGGGCTCCCACAGATTGTACTACTTGATAGGCGAAGGGGCAGGAAATATCTAAGGGGTTGACCAATCACAAAAGAGTGGGCCAGCTAACCAATCAGAGCAGACTGGGCTCTGGTTTCAGACAGAGGGTGAAAAGAGGTGCTGCAGCACAAGCAGTATGAGAAAAATAAAGACCTTTTTGAACATTAAAGCATGGAGACATGTCACAGTAGAGGCACAAAATGTAACTAAGGAACCTGAACATAAGCATAATAAGGTCCCTTTAAAAAAAGTATGCACAAAAAAAACGTTGTTCATGTGCAATGTATTAGTATCACTTTAATATTATGTTTAGGAGCTTTTTATTATACATCAAAAATATTAAAATATACTATATTTGATATGAGATGTATAGTAAATAACAGTGGTGAACCGTGTCTATCACAACTGGACCTTCTGTAGACACCCGCCAACGCCCCCCCGCCCGCCGCCGTTATAATGTCCGTCTTTTCACTGAATTGTCGTCTTGATAAGGGTACTCACAACAATTCCGCAACAACATCATCTTCACCTGTTGCACTTGCCATTTCAACGTTACAAACAATAAAACAGCATATGAATTGCTTCGTCGCATTCATCTAGATCCTCTGTCTCGAGCCAGTGAACTACCGGGCCTTCTAGAGTACCCTGGAACCGAGGGAAACTCTGAAAGAATACGCCCATTGGCTACAAATCAATATATGAACTGTCAATCCAAACGTACGCTCTCATTCAGTGCAACGGCCAGGGCATTCTATCAAGGATATAGAATACCTTGGTTGAAGGATATTCTACCGAGAGACCCAGAAAAATATCTTTTCTAACACAAAACCACTGAAATGTGTAGTGCATTGACCGAGAAGGACACATAACACTGTAATATTACAGATCAACAATACAGATCCGATTCTTATTTATTCATTTTATATATAAAATTAAATCGATTTTTTGTTTATTTTATCTAAGTGTTCCAGGGTATTCTCTGAATACCTTGAAGGCCCTGACGGTTCGCCACTGGTAAATAACAACTATACAAAATGTGTTTTGATGTGCAAAGTGAGTGGGTGTAGACTTTTCCCAGATACATGGAACATATATTTCTCAGTTATATCTCTTTTGTTTCATGATCACGGTTATTTGGCATGCAAATATATGTTCTTTAACATTTAAGTGGATATTTTTGTACTATTCTCTGCTGCCTTTTCACGATGCAGCTTTTCACTGCCGATATGAATCTCATTTTGGCAGTGAAGCAGCACAGCTTTGCATGATTGGCTGTATTGCTGTCCTCTCACACTCCCACAGACATTCATTTGATTTGTCACCAGCATAGTCTTATCTAAACACTGCAAAGAATCTCTGAGTAAATGTTCCCTGTTGGCACACTCCGGCAGGAGAGAAAGCAGCTATTCTGCAAAAGGATCGTCTAAGTACCTTTTTTTAATACGAAGGGAGATTAGAATGCGCTGCAAATAAAGAGAATACACAATGTGAGGATTACTTGGCACATAACAACATGCACACCATGGTACATTATTACCATACGATAAGGAGGACTGTAGGAAGTTTTCATTCAATTCTTTCTGGGGAGAGTAGAAAGAGAGAAAACAGGCCAACTTAAGTAATTGGCTTCAGAAGTTGCTGCTTTCCCGTCTTCCATTTCTAGGCTGAGAAGGAGAAACCTGCCATGCTTGTCAAATCTTCTTGACTGTTACTGTGATGGCCAAAGAGAGAGAAAATGGCCTCCATCTAGTAAGAGCAAAGGGGGAAATAGAGGTTTAGTCATGCGTGAAAGAACTCCTCGTTATGAAAGTGAAATATGTCATATTGGCAGCTACCAAATTGGCACTTTTGAAATTATTATTTTTATGCACTACACCGTTCAACTATTGTGGACTTTAAACCATTAATTGTGGCAGCAAAGTAGAGTTGGACATCAGGAGGTTCAATTGTGTGCTCTAATTTCATTACTCTCCATCACAGATAATGTAATATAACTGTCCATCAAAGATAATGTAATATTACAGGCAACAACAGTTGTAACATTTGCAATATCAGCTGTGCTATACACATGCTATTGCTCATGATAATAATCTCCTGTCACATGTGGCATGCAAGTGGCAGGATGTGATTAATGGTCTGACAACGGGCACTGGTTTGAGATATGATCACAATGACTTCTATAAAACGAATACCTGTTGTGGGCTTCATTCATATTTCACTCATGAAAGGATTTAAGGGGCAATATAAATTCCCTAAGGTGGATTCTCAACAAGTCACTATTTTATGCACCTTCTACCGTCTTTAAAATATATTTGATCAGTGACTGTCACTTTTTGTTTTCAGTTATGTCAAGCACATGAACCCTGTGTACTGTGTTGGCAATATAAATGCATTTACTATTGCTAAATGCTTTGATTGTTGATTAATATCATAGCCTATACTTATTGTACATACATGTGTTGATATCTCTGAATGAACACTATTACTATTTTCAGTTCACTTGGAATTCCAATGATTAGCCTGTGTTGGCATGGAATTCTTGTGTCCTAAGAATTGTATTGCTAACAATAGAGAACACAGTCAAATCAAATAAAGAATTCCACTTAAGCAGAATGCATTCACACCACAACTAACGGGATAACATGAAATACAATTCCCAGTATTTAAAGGGGACATAATGTGTTTATTTTCAGGTTCATACTTTTGTTGTACTGTCTGCTTGAAAACACCTGTATTCACACTCAGTTTAAAACACTCAGTTTTAGCGCCTGTCTGCTGTGATTGAGAGAAAGATATGTCGCTCCTTTTGCAAAATGTATTCTAAATCCGTGGGTGGAGAGACTTGAGGAGACGAGGGGCGTTATATTCTAATGTTGATGCATGTGACATAAAGAGGGAAGCCAAATGTGAATGCCATGTTGTAGCCTACATTTTCTGGCAAACCCACAAAATACGCACTGGGTCCTGTTTTCACAGTTTTTGAGTTGTTCCAGATATCCTAAATGTATGTGCACATGTGTTTTTCAAGATTTGTGCCATTTACAACCAATTTCTAGTTGTGTCTCAACACCATCATTCTCTGAATGTAAGAAATAGTCTTACTCCCTGTGCAGAGCATGTGTTTGCATTTAAAGACATTTTGCTCATCTCACTAACTTTCAGGCAGGATAAGAAGACAAGTGAATCCAAACAGCAAGCTGTAATCCTAGTAAACAATAGCAGGTATTGTGGCGGAATCTCTTTAACTAAACTCACATTCCATAACTGTTTTAAGATTTCCTTAAATACTGTGTAATGAGTGTTCGTCATTGGACAGCACTGTTGCCAAGCACACACAGCTTCAGAAGTCTGGTTTTCCGCAGATACTTGTAATCAACAGAGTCCTGATTTTCCAAAACTGATTATCTGCTGCCATTCAGTATTTGGCAAGCAGCTTCCCCAACTGTTCAACTTTCAGAGATGTGGCTCGCATAGCCTTTTTCTCAGTTTGTGAGTACGTCTTCCAGCATACCATGCAGACTTCAAATGTTTTATTAAAGAAAGTTCTATCTCACACAAGTTATCCTTGGTTAGGTAGGCAGCACAAATACATAGGCAGCAACTTAAATCCGGCTCATTAGGCAGCACAAAATCAAGCCGTTTTTAGTGTTCAATAAATCCTTCGGGAGGAAGTGTGAAGTTAAATTCTGCACTTGGCAGCGAGATAGACTACATCACTTTCCTGAGAAATTTGCTGCTCAGTAGGAGATAAACAGCCAGGCTAGAGGACGTGAGCAGGCTCTGCAGCCGAACATTAAATCCTGACTCCTCTAGCCACAGCCACCCCCTACCATGTACTCTACAACCCCACAGCTGGAAGTACACACTTCAAGAGATATCTCCCAAATAAACACATACAAGTAAAGGCACCAGTGAAGGACATATTAGTTTTGAGATATTTAGATTTATAATGTATTAGAAATGACTTATTTAATAAAAAATATATACATTAAAGGGGACATATTTTGCTTAATTGCATGTTTATACTTGTCTTTTGGGTTTCTACTATGACATGTTTATGCAATTTAATATTCAGAAAACACATTATTTTTCCCATACAGTCTGTCTGAATATACATGTATTCCCCTTCTTTCTCAAATGTATTGTTTAGCACTCTTTAAGCCCCACTATTGAAAAAACAGCCCACTTTGCTCTGATTGGTACGTTTTTCTGGGTCTTGTGCTTTTGGCGCTTTTGGCATCTCTGCACCACCATGGCAGGGGAATGACTGTAATGGCATTTTCTACATATACGTATATTTTTGACATCACAACCTTATGGAAGTCCTGACAGCTTGTTTAAAAGTCAAAGATTCTAAATACGACTCTGTTCACATCCTCATGGATTTAGTGTTGTTATGCCTTCACAGTACTTACAAATAAAGCTCCTACACATGCTTTACGAAGAAAAATAGATCTCAAAACATCTCTGACCCATAATGAAATACCTTGTGTCCTGGTAAGTTAAATCATACATATGCAATGTTGCAACAGTGTTGTATAGTAGCTGCACCAATACATAATTTACGAAAATGTCAAGTTGTGCACATGTTTGATGAATACATTGCTCTTTTATATGAAAGCAGAATCATTAACCTTTATCACTGTGTATTTGTGATGTTGTACTTTCACAGTTTTTGCCATAACCTTTTCATAAATACACAGTACACATGAAAAATGTTCATCTGTAATGTGTTCGTTTTTCATTCATTCTCTATGGGCATGCAGTGGAATAGTTCTAGAAACGATTTTATCATAACATTTTTTTTGAAATATGATCGTAAATAACCCCATTGGAATGTTAACAATTACAGAATTTTAAATCATACACTATTGGAAGAAAAATGCATTTTACATTCACTCTGTTGTGGTGTAGGCTGTACAACTGGGGGGAACACATACAGTATGGAGAAGATAAAATGAAAAGCTTCAGCTTCCCTCATTCAACAGACTTAAGTCCCATATGTCTAGTGCAACAAAAGAGAGGCTCCTCAGAGGAGTTGCAGGAGTGTAACAGGAAACAGATGAGATGTTGTGATCTTAAACATCGAAGAGAATGGGCTCAAATCCAAAAGCAAAAGATTTAGAGTTGCAGTGAGGAAGTAGACAAGCAACAAAAACCCTATTGGCTGGGAACCAAGGTTAGAGGTGTGTTGAAGGTGCAGATAGAATGCTTAAAGCCTAAGGAGGGAGACGAGAATATTCAATTACGGATTTACCAATTTAGTAAAGATGTGAATGCAGAGGAAAAGAAGGGGAAGAGTTTATTTGGTTGAGAGCAGAAGGAAAAGGGATAGGGTGAGACCTTTATTTGACGTGTACCAGACACATGAGGTGAGGGGAAGAATGAGAGGCTTTTAATTAGACAAGATCGACAGTGAGAGGAGGTGAAGTCTAATGAGGTGTGTTGGAAAAAAACAGCTTTGAAAGTGAGGTCGCTCCAATGAATGACATACTGCATTATAGCAGAGAGAAAGCGAGAGATGGACGATGTACTTTTTTAAAAACACTTTGGGCGACATTTGAGATAACAAGTGCTTTGTCCATTCAACTGTTTCATTAGCGAATGAATTTCCTGTCAATTTAATTGTCATGATACAGAGAGCCCTAATTTGGCACCAGAGCAGATCAAGCTCAGTGACCTTGTAAAGTGACAGTCTCATTGGGGACAAGCAGGTATTTTCCTGCCTGTGCCCATTTGGTAATTTCATGGCTCTCCATGACATCAGCTGTAACACAATGTGAGTGGGAGCACACTACAGGAAAATGATTATGAAAAGCAGGCAATTTGGAATTAAATATTATACAGCCCACTGCTCTTAAATGTCTTGGAACAATGTGCCCATTCTTTAGAATAACCAGGAAAAGGGTTAGGGTTATCATTTTACATTAAAGAATATGTATTAGTTATTGTTTGGTCAAATAATTGTTCATTAATAAAAGGCTGATCTCATTTGTTCACTACTGGAATAATGACACAGCTTGTTATTTATAATTGGCACTAAATTATCCAGTTCCGAATTGTAATTTGTTTATGTACATTTAGCATTTATTTTGAAATATCATATATTCTTCCTAATTTCTGTTAGGTTTTTGGTCTCCACCAATTTCGAGAGCAAATCTTCTTAATGCGTTACTATGATCCACTGCTATCCACCCACTTTGTCTCCTTTTGAGTGTTTCATCAGAAGGCTCTACCGTTTTTGTTTTTTTAAACCTATACTGACAAAAATGACGCTACGAGTGCAGAAAGCAAAAAAAACTAAAAGCAAAGAAAATGATGTCTCCTAGTGATTTGCATAAGGTTAATCCCCCTTTTAGATTACACATAATTGAATCTGTTGTTTTTATGAAGATATTGACATTCATACCGTATTTTATTTCAAACCAGAGCCTTCTGAAATCTATACTGAATTGCTCTCTACACCGCCTATCAGTGAACTATCACAGAGCCACTGAGCCGAAGTGTCTTCCTCACTAGGGATTCTCTCTCAAATTGAGTCTAAATTGTTTCGAGGGAGCCCAATAGAAAGTGGTTAATGATTGTAGAGTGAATGAATATTGTTCTTATCTCCATTGGAAACCGTTTTTGAATTTTTATGAGCTGAACCAATCGTTATCTGTAAATGAAACATTGAAATGTTCCCCCATAGTGATTTTAAAGCAGTATGTTTAATAAACCTGCCCACTAGAAGAGCAATATCTAGGTACAAGTTGATCAATATTTCTTTTCTTATGCTGGCGCCACACTCACCCCAAATGTATTTTCGAGGAGACTGCCAATTAGGAGAAACCTCCATCACTGATTAAGCAGCAGTTTGTATTCTTGGCAGAGTTTCAGAAAAGGCTTCAAGTTATTGCTGTCATATAGATTTCATATTTTCTTCACCAGAGACATCAACCAAATCTCGGGTCAATATGTAAGCTACTACTTACTTTTCTCTCTGCATTTACAAAGCTGACTCATCTTGCTACGAGTCCACTCAGCTCCCCTGGCTCCATTCAATATAGTGCATCAGGGTGTCTCCCACTCAACCTCATTTAACACACACAACTAACTCACTGCAATAACACTTTTCTATATGACTTTTCTAGATCTCTTTGACAGTCTCTTCTGTGCAGGTAGTTCAAAGGGCTCTTTTGAGGGAGTACATAGACAGGCACAAAAGGACTAGAATATCACCAAAATACATAGTACCGACATAGTTAGTCATTGTATCTTTCATACTTTGTGAAGTATTTGTTTTTGTGGCATTTTCCCCACATTCAAATAAATAGACGGGATACCATACCCACGGCGGTCAGCTTTTTAACTCAGAATTTCCTCTTTTTTTGATCACTTGATCACACTGAGATGCGATGTGACGAAAGCAACTACAGCAAAAACATTGTTTTAGCAGTGTGCATCTTGTTTTTTAATAGGGTTTTATAAATAAATGTAATATTTCCTGAACTTGAACCACTCTTTAATTGGCACTCTTGGACCAGACAGCCAATCAAATCAAGCACGTTGTTTGTGATTGATGCTGGTCGATGTGCTAGGGTTAGCTAGGGGCTAGCTGGTCAGCTGTAAGAGAGCTACAATGTATGTGAGAGGAAAGAAAGCCTGAAAAATAACATATTTTCGCAGATCTGTTTTTCCAAATGTTGTGACTCCCCAAACACATATTTTACAGAAGCATGTTCAGCTCTCAACCACTATTCAAACAAAGGAGATAAGAGTAACAGTCTTTGAATAATAAGCTGGATTTTGCAATAGTGCCTCTCTCCGTTAAATGAACAGTCTGACCCAGGAGTCACTCAGCACTTACCATCACCATGGAAACCTTTAATTGCAGTGGGAACAAACAGCTGATTGAGATTGTCTAATTAGACTGCCTCTGATCTCTGTGGCATTTACCAGTCACTCAACAACACAGTTACAGTCCAAACATTTTGTACTGGCACTATTATTTCAACTCATTTTAAACTATGCCTGTCATGTTAATCTCTATTGTATGACTGCAGTTATTGGATTCATTACTGACGTCACACACACGGACAAAGATACACACATCTGATCTTCCGATCAAAAGAGGTACTTCCATTTACTTTGCCTAACCCTAACCCTAGCACACCCACACCCACACCCACACCCACACCCACACCCACACACCCACACACCCACACACACACACACACACACACACACACACACACACACACACACACACACACACACACACACAGATTTTCAAAAGAAAACCCACCAAATTATAACATTTTCTGGATTTTTCATAATATAAGAAACAGGGTGGCAGGATTAACTTCTGGCAGGCTTCATGAGCAAAATCGACTTTCCAAAAATATATGAAAGTGACATTTTTCTTTAAAGCGTCCTATGATATTTTTTGGGGGTTTTCCCTTTCCTGTAATGTGTACAGTATATAGGTTCTGCTTTGTTTACTTCCGCGACATTATTACCCAACACTCGCGCTTCTATCAGCTAGCGCTCCAATACATTTAACTTAATAGGCTAAGGGGAGCGACATCAGAGCAGACTGGCCTCTGGTTTCAGACAGAGGGTGAAAAGAGGTGCTGCAGCACAGGCAGTATGAGAAAAATATAGACCTTTTTGAACATTGAAGAATGTAAACATGTCACAGTAGAGGCACAACATAATGAACCTGATAATGTGCATAACGGGGCCTCTTTAAACAGTTACACACAAAGACAACTTATCTAATTAAAATAAACAGCTGTGCTTATAGACCTCATCCTTTCCAACTAGACTTTTATGACAACATTTTCTCTATTCATTTAAGCCTATACAAGTCCTTCCACTATAGGTCTTATTACATCACCTTTCCTTCACAGAAAATGAAGCGAGCAATGTACTGTTGTTCAGCTCCGATACATTTTTCAAACAATGCTGTCCAGCTCCCAGCTATACATGAAGCAATAACCCAGCTTCCAGCTTTCTAAACAATGCTGCAATTTCCTCAGAAAGGGCATTCTATTGTCTCTCTATCTCTCCAGGATATATGACCAAAACACAATCTTTCCAGCACATTAAATAAGTGAGAAGATAATTAATAAAATCAAGCAGAAAGTGGCTGCAGCCCTGCCCATCTACCGCAATGTCCTTGAAACCAGTCGTACAGCACTGACTGCGGCACCAGAAATACATTCCTGATCATAAGACCAGAAGTAAACAGCTGCCTACACAAGTGGAAACAAACAAGCAGCAATGAGACCAGAAATAAATGACTGACCCACGGAGCTGGAACTAAACTGGTGATCACAGGAGAGTAGATAGATGACCAATTACCAAGCGGTGAACAGGCAAAACTCCAAGGGTTTGACATCCGTGAGCCGCACTGGTATCCCCCTCAGCAAGCCGGTGCCCTTTCGGCTGCCTCTTAAAAGACTTGTTCGCTGTGAATTTGGTGTCTGTCTACACTGACTCTCCCTGAGGACATGGGCCAGTTCCTCCTAAAGGTTACATTCTGTCACTTCAGGGGAGATGGTCAGCCTTTTGTGAGGATTACAACCCACTAGTGATTACTGTGGAGTATAGGTGTGCTTGTGTGTGGGGATAGTGACAGTCAAATAAAAGGTTTTGATAGGGAGCAAAGTGGGAACAATAACAATGCATGTAACACGCATAATGATTTGGAAATAACATCAATATGTTTCTGGTGCTGCGCTTTAGGGAGAAAGTGTACTGTAATAAAGAAGCAAATCACATCTTAAAGGTTCTGAATAAATTGATGATGTACACTTTGCTACTATTTAATATTGATCCCCGCTGAAAGCGCATCTCAACAAAGATAGCACTTGTCGATAAATGTTGGACTGGATGAATGTTCATTAAATGAAGAGGATCTTGGACATTTCATCCAGCTTAAAACAACAGTATTTTAATTAAATGTTAACATTTAGCACTTCCACAGCATCACAGGATTATGAGCAGTGTTTAAGTTATGAAACCGGTAAGCACTTGCAAATGTATCTCTGCAATAAAGGCCCTGTTGGCAGGGCCGGCCCTAGACTTTTGGGGGCCCTAAGCGAGCTTTGGCTTGGGGGCCCCCCTCACTCTAGCGCGTTCTCACTTCACACAACACGGAACCAACTTTTGTCTTATGATGTTAGCATAAGCACACATATTGTATAAATAAGCATGTAAACACCGTGGACCTAACATCCTCTAGGGGGGTCCGGGGGCATGCTCCCCCGGGAAGATTTTTTTTTAAATATTGAAGTTAAAAGCATCAATCTGGTGCACTTTGAGAGCAAAATTAAGAGATCTATGCATACATCTCTCAACACCCATATGAAACAGAACTGTAAACAGATTTTTCTTTATGGATATTTTACAAATCACTCCCCTTTTAAACTGTATTCTTGTTTTGTCATATAGTATTTCATAACTGTTTTTCATTTATTCTCTCTGGCTGTCCATCTCATAATGTTCACATAGAAACTAGCTGTCAATAGGAATATCATTCAGAAGAATTATAATTTCATGCAAATCTGTCAATCTGTCACAAAAAGAGGTTGCACATTTACATTTACATTCAGGTGTTGTTATGGCAACGTCAGTGGCCAAACAGCCACATTTACTGCTGCAAATACGTTCAATCATGCTGT
The DNA here is from genome assembly GCF_902827165.1 of Trematomus bernacchii. Classification (NCBI taxonomy): domain Eukaryota; kingdom Metazoa; phylum Chordata; class Actinopteri; order Perciformes; family Nototheniidae; genus Trematomus; species Trematomus bernacchii. The sequence goes on from NW_022987513.1 coordinate 3,756,837, forward strand.
CGACACATAAAGCAGTGGCAACTATGCCACCATTTCAGCTGACTTTTTCTCAGAAATACTGTCACATAACATCCATATATTTCAGTGCTAGGTTGATGCTTAGCTAAGCTAACTATGAAACACTTTAACTGACAGGACTCAGGATCAACTGTGTACTGTAAGGTAGCTCCTAGCTTCATGTCGAACAGTAACGGTACGTCCACACAGCAGTGTTAAAAAAATCTTGGAGGTGGGCGTATCTGAAGCTTGGGGATTTTTTGCGAGCAACGCGACCAACAACCAATCACATGAATCTCCCGCCCCCGACATACAAAGCAAAAAAGCCCGAAGTAAACTGGATATAAACTCCCCAAACAGGCGAAAACCTACCACTGTCTCTGCCACCTCCCTCCATGCCTGGCTCCTCCGGTTTGTATCCCGGTAGGTAAATAGGGACTGGTCATAAAGCACCGGGTGATTCCCTACCGCTATAATTAATTTCTCCTCCATTTTTTGGAATATGAGGAAATGACCTGCGGTATGTCTCTCCCAGCATACACGCGGTTTGATTGGCTAGCGCTTGTACTGTCAGATTTGCATGAACAGGATTTGATTGGCTGATGCTTCCACCTCAGCTTCAAAAGTTGAACATTGCTCAACTTTTGAAGCCTGAGATGCCTGGAAATCTCCGCTTTGCTTCCCACAATGTAGTTCGGCGAAAAGTGAGTCAAAGTGACGTCACCCCATTCAAAGTGAATGGGCAGAAACGTTGGATAATTTTTTTAACGCTGCTGTGTGGACGGGCCGTAAGTCAACATTTCCCAGAGAGCTTTCTTTGAAATCACCAGGTAACGCTAAAAAACATTACATTTAGATTGTATGACAAAGTGTTTATTTAATATATCTGGCTAGCTATAGCTACTTGCTAACGGTTTAGCTTACCCCCGCGATTCAAAGTAACGTCAACGTAGCTGTAATTTCTCCTGGCTCAAGTGCTGGCTCTGGGGTTGTTGTGTGAACCGCCACTTGAGAATTGTCGTCTTTTTTAAGAACAAATGTTCTTATGTCCATCTTCAAAAACTCTGAGTCTGAGACTGACAGTTTATTTTAAACATTGTCACAGCTCACAGGATAGGTACCTGTCAGCCAATAAGACAGATGTTTATTTCCATTCAACTCTCTGGTTGGTCTGGTGCCTTGCCTCTGTTGCATTCACTGAACACGGGAAATTACAATCCTGCCGTCCTCTCTAGTGTCATGATGAGGTTCAGGTAAAGCACGGTTAATGTATTATATGATTGACTCAATAATATAATACATGACTTTGAGAGTAGGCAATCTAGGCATATTAACAAAATTAATTAAACATACTTATCACGGCGACGGTGTACTGAGATAAAAAAAAAAAAATTAATTTTTTTTTTTCTTTTTTTTTCATTTTTTGCTAGGGGGCCCTTAGTGGCTGCGGGGCCCTAAGCGGCCGCTTTTGTCGCTTAATGGGTCGGGCCGGCTCTGCCTGTTGGAATAAAAGGTTGCTGCAACCAAATAACGTAAAGGCTCACACAGAGATAATGTGGCGTTAGGATAATGAGCCAATCAATTACTTGGATCTGCTCAAGTGACAGTTGGCTCCGAACAGTGGCGGCGCCAGAGCATTTTTGTTGGGTAATCTATGGTAGGGCCAACCCATACAGTGGTGGTGCTCAAGTCAGTATTTGCAATGTAATTACATACACGCTATATTACCCCCCTTGACAGTGAAACGCCACGCGTGAGGTTTAGATTATTTCCCTGTCTCAATCAAAATGGAACTGTATGAAATAAAACGGCACATTTGTCTTGTAGTAAATAAAAAGGGATCACTGTGAACGTGACGTATGATAGTACACGTTGAAGATCCAATGGGGATACTGAATGGCGGTTTCGATTGATCTCAATCAATAAGGCATGACGCAGATCCAACGTTTCGTTGCTCTGGCTGTAGGTCTATTCAAATTGCATTCGGAGGCATTTTGATCTGACCGCGGCCGCGCTGATATTATAACGCCAGAGAATTTCCACACCTTTAGTGTATAAAACTCCCCCACTACTTAGACTATTCCTTGCACCCCTCTTATAGCATAAGCCCGAATGGTCTCAACCATATTGCATCAGTAAGGTGCACTTGCTGTTACAGCAGGATCAGTTTGTGTGCTGTGGACACGACCCGTATATTTTCGCAATCCGTGTTCTCAACATTTAGCATTTCGCTTATTATTTAATTGAATTTGCATCACTTTTCATGGTGGGGCTATGGTGGGGCTAAGCCATTTCTTGGTATGGCTGTAGCCTACCCCAGCCATACCCTGGCGCCGCCACTGGCTCCGAACCATTCAGCAAAGTCAGCCTGTTAAAATGTCTCCGGGTGTTTCTATTTTGCTCGAGATTCCGCAGCCACCTTTAACTAAATAACCTCAGAGAGAAGAAGACACATAAAACAAAAAAAAAGGGAAGTACAACAGCTCCCTCCTGGAAGAAAGTGAACCAGAACCAATTATTCTCTCACCTAGAGGCCCTCTATAAAAGGTTGACGGATTGTATAAGACAGGTGATTAGTTTTGAGTGTCAGATGATTGGGCTGTGAACTCTGCACCTAAATAACTATTACAAGGACTAATGGAAGGAAAGCTAATATTCCACCGAAAGACTCCCTAACAAGCTTTCTTACTCTTCTAGTTAAACACAATGAAAGAACCTCAAATGTTGAAACAGCTACCTCTGTCAAATACCTCCGAGCGCTTCTTCATTGGAGCCAACTTTAAACCAATACAGTATTTTATTTCAAAAATAAATATGAGATTTGTTACATTATATAAATAAAACAGGCATTTCAAGGAAAGGTTGATCTAATGCTATATGAAACTCACCGAAGAAGATTCCGCTAATTATCCCGTAAATTATACAGTAATAGGCCAAGACTATCTTACAACAACGGCGTGTAATGCCCTCAAGCAATACAGTGTTCTACACATAGCTCTTGTTTAACATTTCATTTGCTCTGAGATTTCTTCTGTTCTTACGGATGACTTTGGATGTGTCATGTCATTTCACTTGATGGTAAATCCTGAATGTTAATGAGTGAACACGCTCCGATACTGTGACCTATTTATGTTCTTTCTTTTGTCCTGCTTTTTTTTGAGCGGTGAACAATCACTCTTTGAAATCTAGAGCATATTTTATGGATAGCATTTATTTATTTACCTATGTTCTGTTTTTATTTGTATCTTGTTTGTATATTCTTTTATATCTCTTCTACTTCAGGACAGACATGCATATTTCATGGCCCCTGTCTACCCTTGTCTTCGTTCACCCACTGCTTTTGTGAGCAGCTTTTCTCTGGACCCGGTTTTTGTGGTCCTTTACAGCCGCTCGTATTACTGAAAGGAATAAGTGCCACACACCTCTTCCAATCCATCCTCCAATCATTGACGTTTTCTTTCCATTCCAATCTCTACCTGGTTCAAACTGGGTAACATCAGTCTCAAAAATGTTTTTTTTTTTTCTCTCCTGTAATTGCACTTGACAAACAACCCACTGGCCCAAGTAACTGCTTATTGACTTGTCTCTCTATGGAGGGCTGCTGCTTCTCATGGTGCAGAGCCACTGTAGCCGTTTGAGAGGCATAAGGTGCCGGCATGCACCCTCCCCCACCCAGGTGCTACAGTGTGAAAATGTAATGATCGATTTCAATTTTTGGGGAAAGTTGCAGGGAATGCTGGTGGTCACACAAACTGTCCCATAACTGAATAATCCAAAAGTATCTCCCTGTAGCTTTTAAAAGGGCAATATACAATTTGCTCTGTCATATCTCACATCGTTTATGTCTGAGCAGCAGCTTAGAAAATACCTAAAAAAGGGTATTTGTGTTTGCAACTAGTACAATATGTACTCTTCTGTTAGATGAGTCCAATATCCTGTTATTTATATGCCTATTATTGTTTTTTGGATGGACTTCACTTAAACTTAAATGGTAAAAATCAGGTCCTAATGGAACCCCATGCATTTAAAAAAAACATGTGTGTGTGTTTGTAATGGAGTTGCCTAGAGTTCTAAGAGTATATCTAACTAAAATTCAAGTGGGCACTTGAGAGAAATAGAAAAATCCCATTATGACCTCCAATGTCGAGAGCCTTTATTAGTTATTGCACGGAGAAGTAGATATTGAACATGCACGGCTTAAGCTGTTAATGGAAATGAGTATGAGAGGGAAGGCAGAAACTGCTAATGTACTTTAGACATCTGAAGACATGTATACGCTGAATACATCTTAGGCGGATGCTAACTGTGTTAATTCCATTTGGACCTGTAGTGGTGGCTTATTAGATTACTGCTTAAATGTCATGTTTGTCTGGTTTAGAGATGTAAATGAGAAGTATTAAATGTATCCTTTAAGACTACAAAGAGGTACTGAGTGAGCTCTCCCTGGCTAGCCAAATTTTGAAGAGAATTGCGGCTGATTTAATCTAATACACATCGCTACTGGCCCACATGCCTTTGAGTGTGTGGGTGGTTTACATTAAACTAAGTGAATATTGGCGCTACAGCCAGCCTAGAAATTATTTGGACAATGAAATAATGTTTGATATTGTGGCTCCATCCTTTCTACTTCACATCTTCAACGAGATGATGCTAATGAGGTTAGTTGGTTTTAATTTCAGAGTATCTTCAGATTCAAATTAATATTCAATGAAAGGCTCATTCTCTTTTTTTATAATGCTATTATGTGTGTGTGGTGCCTGGAGATACAAGTGCCTCTCCATGAACAAGGGGCTTGTTGTGAACAGAGGCCAGCAGCACTGAAGCCCCGCTCACCTGTTCAGCCTGACAGCCAGATTCTGCCCTGCCAAGCTACACTACAACCAGCTGGTGGCAATCTTCAATTACAACACCTGATCCGCATTACCTCGTCAGCCGCGACCCTGAAAGCCAGCAGGTGCATGGGGGAGAGTTGCTGGCTGGTATACCTGTGGACAAGGCTTGGCTCGTGTCAAAGAAAATATAAGTTGTTTTGTTAATTAACTGCAGTGTGGCTTATTGTTACCTTTATGTGGTGAAAATTGCAGATTTCTTGTGAGCAAATGAACTAAACCTACAGTTGAATGACTGAATAAAGGATACAACATAATTGAGCTTTGGCCATCATTACAGCCTGAAAAAAGGTTCTGAGAGTAGTTAACCACTAAGCGTTCCAAAATTATATTGTTGTAGTTGAATAGACCCAATGGATAATTTTCCTAAGAGCTACCAAAACGCAGGATACACTGCATTTCATTCCAAAGTGGAGACATTGATAACATTTTATCTGTTCTCTGATTTTCATATGAACAAGAGGAGAAATATACAACACTGTTAGCAACATGGCTACCGCTAGCAAAAGCATTACTGTCCAAAGCAAAGACTCCCAAAGAATCCCAACCAACTGGAAACCGTGATCTTAGAGATATGACACGATCTGTATTATAAGGAGGCTGGATTTGTTATTTAACAACCCAGCATCACCCTTCCTTTTGCCTCTTTTGCCCAATCTGTCAACAGGGCTTTTTTACCAAGTAGTTGTCATAGTTCGCATTACTGCAGTTTTTCCACTACCTTAGGATAGCTACTCTTAACAGTTTTGTTGAATTGCTATTAACAAACGATCTCTGGTAAGCATTATGCAGGATGTATGTCCATAAGGTTTTACTGTAAAAGGGAGATTGCAACCCCAAGGCAGACAAAAGGACACTGTAAAAGCAAGGCTTACAGTGAGGTCATTATTCTACAGCCAGTACATTGGCCATAATGTACTTCATAATGAGGTTAATATTATCTATTGCCACGTTAAATAAAGCCATATTCTTAGGTGCAGAAGAAACTGTTGATATTGCAGCAAGTCTGTCATTTTGCACTATTTGGTTTCTCTGACAGGACAAGAGACCATTTTCTTTGATGTCTCTCAAGACAGGCCTGTTTGCAACACAAAAATAAATATATAACTCAACATGAAGTCTCCAACGCCCCCATTTTTAAGGATGTGGTTTAGCAAAGGATTTTTTACTGCTTAGATGTAACTCCAGAAACCATTTAACTGAATGTGTGGAAGCCGTTTTTTCAGATTTGTCAGTAAAACCAAGTTTTATAACTCATAATCCCTGCTGCAATGTTATACACTCTTTACTGTACCTTATCATGTTTTTTTTATTGAACTTTAATTTTTTTAACGTTTACGTAGAAAATGGCGTCTCCTCTTATGATGTGGTCATCAGGCAGTTTTGGACTGTTCTTGGTATTGCTGGAAATGAATCACCATTATTTATTTTAATTTGTTTGTATAACGATGTGTGTATTTTGTCGGTGATGTTTAATTTCCCACTACACCTTTCATATAATCGAACATTGCAAGCTATTGTGTAATAATAATTCGGTACCACTTTACAATAAGACTACCCTAATAAAGGATTCATAAAGGGTTTATACAGTAATTAGGTTATGAATGAGGTTGTAAACACTTTATTAATCTTTAAGAACCATTTATAAACCAGTTCTAACATAGTTTTCATACATCAACACAGGCTCACTATTTGGCAAGATGACTAAGCCTTATATTGGCTACCTAGCTTACTTCGTCTTCTTCATCAGCCAACATCCTTGGTATCTGTCACTACCCGATCTGCCGCCCTGCCCTATCTGCAGTGCGCATGTGCGAGATGGTCCGCCATATTGGACAACTCCGTACGGCAACCCAACTAGGACACTTGACACAGTGGCGTTTGGCAAAGCACACAAAGAAAACTCCAAAAACCGAGAGAGATGAGTTATTGTTATTACAACGTGACTTCACCATTATTTAACAACTCTTTTTATTGGTTTGTTTTATTTGGGGTTAAGTACATTGTCAGAATAAGTGAGAAATGGATTTAACTTCTGTTAGACAGCTATATGCCATACATTTTTGCATATATTCACAGTAAATATTTATTCAGTATGATAGCTATCTAACAGAAGTTAAATACTTAAGTACTTAACCCCAAATAAAAGAACCCAATAAAAATAGTTGTTAAATAATAGTGAAGTCACGTTGTAATAACAATAACTCATCTCTCTCGGTTTTTGGAGTTTTCTTTATGTGCTTTGCCAAACGCCACTGTGTCAAGTGTCCTAGTTGGGTTGCCGTACGGAGTTGTGCAATATGGCGGACCATCTCGCACATGCGCACTGCAGATAGGGCAGGGCGGCAGATCGGGTAGTGACAGTATCTGTTGTTCACTGAGTTGATTCCCCCCCCTTCCATCTTGATGTTTCTTGGCATCTCTTTATGACCATTTATCTATGAGTTACTAACATTTACAACTGCCAAAAGGGAGCCTTGTAAAGTGTAAAACACATTCCCATTTATTAATGAGTTACTACCATTTATAATTTGTTTAATTTATATTAAGCCTTAAAGTTATGCATAAATTAGGGCGTGGTCACATTGAGTGACAGGTCATTTCAGTGACTGCTGCTGTTAGCTTCCTGTCTCTCTGCTAGCAGCTCTGTGATGCTACAGGGGCTCCGCCTGCTCAGCTCATCCGGGGAACATAACTTGAACTCGGCCGTGTTTGTTGTGCTGGTGCCTTGTGGACTATTCTTCATGCTTATATTGTACTATTGTGACTCGCTCCGCGTTTAAAACAGACGGTGCATGAATGCTGTTTTACTGTAAGTGAAATTTGATCACTTTATTTATGTGTTGCTTATGTTTTTAGTCAGCTAACGTTAATGAATGTTAAGGCTTGGGTTAGCATGTAAGCAAGTGGTAGCTACATCTGTGCTAACAATGCTAATCGTAGCCTCCAAGTTAAAACGTAATAGAGAAGTGTTAAGCATTAAGTGGGATAATACTGTAGATTAAACGGCTTCTGTTTGAGGTTGGTAAAATAAGGTCATCTTTGTAAGTTAGAGAGATATTTTATTAGGTAGATAACTGTATGCATCGCTAAGGTTAATTTAAATTTGCTATGCTCGATTATGTAGACAAGCTAACGTCGTAGTGTTGAAGAGCGGCGTAGTGTATGTGAAATCAACCTCACAATAAGATGTGTGTATATTACAAATATGAATGTCATATTTCAAGATGATTACTTAGATATTACAATATGGTTGGTTGAGCTGCAGTTCATTATTGAGCTTACACGTTAACATCACAGTCATCTGAAGAACGAACCCAAACATTGTTCTTTTTATTAATTGTATTACCAAATTGGTATCAAATAAATAGTAAGCATTGGTAACACCAATGCTGATAAAGTAAAATGTCTGAGAAAAGCTTTTATGTTTAAATATGTGTATCAGTCATACTAAACAGTCATTACTTTGAGTCCTAATTTTCTTCATGTGTGAATAAAATGTTTTGCTTGGCTCTTTTGCATCTTACTTTGCATTTCATGTGAAAAATGTGTATTAGGTAAGCGTGAATGTTATAACTCATTCATAAATGGATATGTGTATTAAACTTAAAAACAACGCACCCTTTCAGTAGTTATACATGTTAGTGACTCATCAATAGATGGTGATGTGTTTCACACTTTACAATAAGGCTCCCTTTTACCAATTATAAATGGTTGTAACTCATTCATAGATGGTCATAAGAGATGTCAAGAAACATCAAGATGGAATCAACTCAGTGAACAACAGATACCAAGGATGCTGGCTGAGGAAGAAGACGAGTTAAGCTAGGTAGCCAATATAAGGCTTAGCAGTACAGATACATGTGGGCTCACTATTTGGCAAGCAACCGGTCACAGTTGCCCTGTTTATCTCATGTCTTATAAAAGCTTATTAATGATTTATAAAGTGTTCACAACCTAATTAATAAATGAATTACAAACTATTCGTAAACCGTTTATAAGGGTAGTCTTATTGTAAAGTGGTACCAACAAGGTAAACATAATACAGTCCCCATTACTGTAAAATATGTTACCATCATATACATAACACATATCACATTATTGGACTTTATGTATACAATATACTGTATATAGCAATAGGAGTACATTAAAAGGTTGACAGTTCTTTATGTAACAAAAATAAATTATGTTTTAAAAACAAACAATTGCAAAGCTCTCATACATTATTTATTTGATTTCAAATTAAAACGGTTTATGTTATCTGAAAGCATCAGCACCGTGGGAAGTTTTCATGTTTCTTTTATGTCTCTAGTGTTGACAGGATTATTGTGTAAGGAGAACATCTTCCACATGAGCAGCCACATATTACATTCCACCTTCAAGTAACAGAGCAAAAGTCAAAGATGAATTCCCATTAGAATTCTTAGAAAAGCAACACGCTTGGGGTTTCACAGCCCAGTAATTGCACAAGCAGATTTCTGGCTTGTTATCTGACCAATTACTTTTGACATAATTAAATGTAGCCACTGTGCACTAAAGAGACGTTATTTTCTTTTATCATATTGATACTTTTGATTAAAGTAAACCTTGTGTCCTTTCACCTCACAGTCATTCTGTCTCTTCCTTGTGCAACAAATCGTTACAGCAAACTAAAATTCAATCTCACTCAGTGCCGTCGCTTCACAACAAGCTCTTGATCTTGGTGGCGGTGTGACTCATTGTTTGAATTAATTTGGAAACACTCTCAGCCACTGTCTCTATTTAGACATATAATTACTCAAGTCAAGCTATTAGCTCTGAGATTTGTTTTTGGGTATTTTCATAAAATAAATTGTCAATCAAATGTGAGGACCTTGAAATGGTTTATAGGGGTTTATATGGCATGTAATATTGTACTCTAGGTAATGATAGATTAAAGAGAGCCCAGTTGACAACATGTCACAGTTGAGGCACAACATAGAAATATAAACATGAAAATCAGCGTAATATGGCCTCTTTAAACTATTGTTGGGTTAAGGTTATTAGTGTAGTTGGTCAAAGTCAACATAAGTTTAACAAAAGATGAATTGAAATAATTATCTTTTAAATTGACGTTGTGATACTGTTGATTGTATCATCAATTTCGGTGACTTCATGCACCTTAAATTGTTAAATCAGCAGTCACGTTTCACTTTACCGTTCGAGGGCTTGTCGTTGATTACAAAAGGTCTGTCAATGCAAACGGATAGCTTGTAGGTAATTCAGTAATGACTGAGAGCGTGCTCAGGTGGGAGGTAATAGAGTGTTAAATGAGTGATGCAAAGCTTCACAGACTCAGCTGAGTAGGAAGAGGTTGCTCTGACTGCTTTTCGGTGCCTGCTGTTAAACATACAGTACGTCCTCTTTTCCCACTTTTTAGTATGTGTGAGAGCAACTGACAGGCAAGATTAAATTAATGATGATGTTGCATACGAAACATACCAAGTGCACTCCTCAAGAGTACTTGTTCACTTAACGCAAACGTCCTGTAATGATGATTCACTTAAATTTACTTCATCAATTTTAATGCCGTAATAACATCGTCAGTTAATCAAAGTAAAAATGCCAGGCAGTAATATAAATGGGTGTGATACGGCTTAAAGACTTGTAACCGTCATTCGTTCCACTTTATATTTCTGATATCAATCATTTATATAGAAATGGCCTTGAATGGATGAGCAAAAAAGTGTGTGTTCCTCTCTCCAGTACTTGAAATTGTAGTGCACACACAAGGATGCAGATTTGGATTGATCACTCAGGCATTTTCCTCCTCCTGTGAAATAACCGTGACAATGTCTGGAACATTGTTTTGCCTTTTTGAGCGCAGTGGAAGCTTGAAAAAGCTTCAGAGTAACAAGGCAATGTCTGATCCTTGTTACATTTGGTACTAAAATACATGTATTTTGAAGTCATTCATTTGCATGGCAACCATAGTGCAGGCTTTTAGAAGCATGGCTCCCAGGTGCATGGTTTATTATATAGAGAGCAGATGTAGTTTGAAGAAACATTGCTATTTCAAAGTGTTTAATTGGAGACTGCATTTCCAGACAGGCATCCCTGCCGCTGGTTTTATTCTAATTGCCAGCAGCAGCGCACTTAATGAAGCGAGTGGTGAAGAGTGTGGGTAAAAGAGTGAGAGTGACCAGGTTTCCACGGCAACAGCAGCGGTAGCCGAGTAGTGTTTTCATCTTGATGAAAAGGCTACAGGAGAGCAGTGTTTCCCTGCAGTGCTTCCTGCAGCTCTATAATGAACATCTATACGGTAATGGATATATCCGTGGAAATGTTGCAGGGCTGGAAAATGTATGCAAACCTGTAAGAGTAAGGCCTCTGCAATCCACCACAGGAAACAATTGTTCTCCAAACCTCAGGATTAGACATGTGTAGGCCAAATCTGAAGCACAATAGTGCAGTATCTTAAAAGTGAATCTGCAGGGGAAGAGCTGTTAAAGCTTTCTTCCTTAAGATCTGAACAAAGAATTGTGCTAGTAATTTTTTTGCCCTGCTTGTCGTCCAGATTTATATCATAGCAAGTTCTTTGGAATCCAGAGGGTGTTCATTTGCACAACTTTGACCACAGTTACCCTCAATGGATCCTCATTAAAGCTGCAGTACAGTTCTGCAAATTAACCCGATGGCCCCATGAAAGTATCGGGTCTGGGGTTTTTAATTGCCCGCCAGCCTCATGTTGCGTTCAGGTTTGGTTATTTTCAACTATATAACTAAATTCTTCCCTCTTTCTTTTTGACAATGCATCTATGTGTATCATGAGTTCCAAGTAGGACACACTATGCCCAGCAGGAGAAGAGAAAGAGAGGCAGAGCGTAGCCAATGTGTTGCATTAGCCTAACGGTCAGTAATGGATGAAACAAAGCAACAACTTGCTAAAGGGTGAGTCTCAAAATCCCCAATGATTCATGGAAGGATTCTTCACTGTAGGAATGTATGACCTGGGATGATCCAAGATAATGACTATGAAGAGAACTGCCGAGACTGGCTGGTAAAGACACTCAAAGTTTATCCAAGAATCTAGACAAAATTGGGGGAAAGCAATATCTACTAGACGGTTAGGGTTAGGAAGATGGAGTTCTTAAACCTGCCTCATAATTGGTCTGTTTGTTCAAAATTAAAGCTAGGAGAATTATGATACAGCTACAGTATATTTCAAGCACAGTTCATCAATATTTATTTTGGCATTGGATTTGTATTGAGTTTTATGTCGCATTCAAACCAGCCTTGTTTAAGGCTGAATCGAACCCTGGTGCGTTTAACCCCCTGGTGCAGTTGGTTTGGTTTGGTGTGAACGCAGTCCAAGACCTCTGAAGTGAACTAAACAACCGGACTCGGGTCCGCCTAAAAGAGGTGGTCTTGGACCGCTTGCTAGTGAACTCTGGTGCGGTTCATTGCTGGTGTGAACGCAGTCTGCACCAAAACACAGGAGGCGTAGTATTTAGGTAGTATTTAAAAAAAATCTTTAGCGAAAAGAGTGAAGCAGAATGAAGTGTTGAACAGTGTCGTGTAAAGTAAAAATGCTCCCTCAAATATACATAAAATGAAGAACCACCTGTCGCTGGTGAAACCTCCTCCTGACTGCAGAACGTCTCTCATTATATCATATGTTTTATGTAAGGGATAATGTGCAGCGACGCGGTCATTATGGGGAAAAGAACACCGACAGGCTGATCAGGAGCCCGACGCGAAGCGGAGGGATCTAGATCTGCATGAAGGTGTTCTTTTCCCCATAATGACCAAGTCGCTGCACATTATCCCGCTTATTACATGGCCACATTTTCAACAAAGTAATGATATGACTCCCACTATTAATTGAAATGCTTTTATGGATTTAGAAAATGATTTTATTGATTTAAAAAATAGTTGTATGTATTGATTTAAATTGACATGCATCCGCTAAGGAAAATAGTCCGTTGTTACCGTTTGAAAAAAAAAATGTAGCAACGCAACGGCAGGAAGGCGGAGCTTTTTGATTACAGATTTGAAAACATCGTTGCTTGCTTTAAAATTAGCACAATTCATTATGTCAAACCTTGGAAAGTATCTAGATATCCCTGCCCTAATGCCAAAGTAACTGACAACTGAATATGTGTCGCCGTTTGATGTCTATGTCTGGACCGCTGCGTAAAAAGGAGGGTTTCTGCCCGTTACTTCTCCGCTGTTTTCTTGTCGCTCTTGTCTTGTCAGTTAGAAAAGACTGCATGCAGTTTGCTTTTCGGCCAAACTGTATACAGTTCAATCGACCGGACTTGTTTGTGCAGATGTGAGCGTCCTTAACAACGGTCAATAAATCCTTGACAGCGGTCTGTCTGTTCTGGATTAACAACGTGTCACGTGTTCTAAATTGACCAATCAGAATCGAGTATTCAACTAAGCCATGTAATAAAATGTTTTTTAACATTATAATTGTGCGGGCCGCTAGAGTCTGTTGATGATATGCTCTCCAGATTAACAGCAGCATGAACATAACCTGCCAGTGCTCCATGGCGGAGGCTACGGTAGAAGTTGCCGGGATTTGCGTGTTTACCCCCTTAATGTCTGACCCAGTGTTGTAGTCAAGTCACCAATTCACGAGTCCAAGTCACTCTCGAGTCACCACTCTTCGAGTCCGAGTCCAAGTCCGAGTCACCAAGGGAGAGTCGTAGTCGAGTCCGAGTCCAAGTCCGAGTCACCCAAGGAGTGTCCGAGTCGAGTCCGAGTCCGAGTCATCATTACCTGTGTTCGAGTCCGAGTCCAAGTCCGAGTCACCTAAGAAGAGTCCAAGTCAAGTCCGAGTCACAAGTCTTCATGTATTAATCTTCGTGGATATATGTGTTGAAATGTAGCTGCTCCTCTACATTGCTTTTATCCTGTCATGTTATACTAATCTGTCTATTGAACTGCTGTGAAGCCAGTTTGGCTACAATTCTTGTAATAGGTGCTATACAACTATAAAGCTTATTACTAATATTAATATTATTATTATTATATATAAATAAACTATGTTTAAAATGAGTTACCTTTTAGAGAAGTGATTATATTTGTATGCCAATATTTTCCTATGGTAAAGTTTTCGTTTTGCACTTTTATTTTGAAGGAACTTTTACCGGTTAAATCGGTTTACTGATAAAGATTTAGCCCCAGAAAGCACATGGCTACTTAGCATGCAAAATGACGTCATTCTGCATGTTAAGTAGACATGTGCTTTCGTGTTATCGGCTGAATCTTTATTTATTGATTAGATCACGTTACTCTGATGATAGTGTTCAAGACAGCCTATATGTCTTAACTCAATGTTTAGAGTAATGTGTTACGGAGCCTTCTCTTCAATATTGTTTCCACATAGAGCATTTTGCGCTGCTCTTTTCCAATGTGGAAGCAGAATGTGTGAAAGGATGCGGGGTGTGTCTCTAGACATCTTTAGACTGGAATAGCGGGGCCCAGTACGTGAACTCGCCTCGCAGCCGGTGCACACGCCAGGATAGAGGACATCAGACTCCATAGAAAACTTGCTTGAGTCCGAGTCCGAGTCCAAGTCGGAGCGTCAATGTACAAGTCGAGTCCATCGTGGGGGGAAAAATTCACGAGTCCGAGTCCGAGTCCAAGTCAGCGTATGCGATAATTCACGAGTCCGAGTCCGAGTCCAAGTCATCGTGCGCGAGAATTCACGAGTCCAAGTCCGAGTCGCGTCAATCAGTGCGCGAGTCCGAGTCGAGTCACGAGTCCCGAAAATCGGCACTCGAGTCCGAGTCCAGGACTCGAGTACTCCATCTCTGGTCTGACCAATAGAGTGGTGCAGTGACGAGTCCTAAAACCCGGAAGTGAGTTAGCATTTTACCACTCCCGGTTCCCTTGTCTCAGAGTCAACGGGATTTCTCCATAGGATTTTGGAAAATTGCTCGAAATAAGGTCTGTGGTTGACACAAATGTAAGAGACGGATCACGTTTTGTTCTACGACATTAAATACATCAGCAGTGACCCCACTGGTGATTCTTGAAGAGTTTATGTGTCGGAAAAACGATGGTTGTTAACAAGCGGCTGAATAGGACTACAGAAGTTGTCGAGGCCGTTGCACGTCATTACGCCGAACACGTAAACACTCCCACTAAGTTTGTTTGCCCTGTTCTGCTTGAAAGCAAGTACCTGTGCTCTTGCAAACTGTTAAAACAAACGCTTCAACTTGTACAATTTTGAATCTGTATTTTTGAATATGGATCTTAAGTTGGCGTGACGTTGAAGCAGCGACCCTGCTGTACTCGGCTGTAGTTCCTTTATAGCATAACGTTAGCATTTTGCTTCTAGCGATTAAATGTACTGTATGATTCGAAAATGATAAAAGTAGGGTAGACGTGTGGAGATTTTCCGGCTGAACAAAACGTGCATTTATCAAACAGGTTCGTTTTCCACAGACCTTATTTCGAGCTATTTTCCCAAATCGTATGGAGAAATCCTATTGCTTTTTTGTCGAGGGAACCCATGCGCAGCGGGTAAATACGTCATCCCTGCACCACTCTATTGTTGAGCAGCATTTCCGTGCACATGAATTGTGTTTTTAAAGTTTATAGTCCGGTTGAGTTTTGCCTGTGGGAACGCAAACCAAACTTTCTAAAAAATGAAACAATCTAACAAACTGTCGTCTGGTGCGCACCAGAGGAGCAGACAGGTGTGAATGTGACGTTAGTCCTGATGAAAGTATATGATTAGTTTGGGTTCATTCTTGTAAGCTTTACCTTAAGTTGACAAAAAGATAAAGTACACATTTTTTTGCAGATTTTAGCCTAATATTCCATAAATCTGTTGACAGAATGTGACTGAGAGCTGGGGGCTGGTTGTAAATGGGAGTGCAATAGGCAAGTGGCTATCAACTTGTGAATACATTATTCCACTGATGCATGCAGGTAATTAAACAAGAGCATTAATCAAGTATTTAGGGCCATTCAAACAGTAATTAGTTAACTTGTTAATGTGTCCATCTTTCACAATATATTTAAGTTTTAATCAGAGATGGGGTCGTTACTAAAAAAAAGTAATATATTACATATTACATATTACTTTAAAAAAAAGTAATATATAATTATGACTGATTTTATAAAAGTAACGAAGTACGCGTGTCGGAGCAATGTTAGTAACTGTAGTGTGATTACTGAATTATAAAAGTAACGCGTTACACTACTCCGTTACCGACAAAAGTAATATTATTACAGTAACGCGTTACACCCAACTCTGGTTTTAATTCACACCAAAACAATTATTTTCATTGTTATTGAGTTGTTTTTTTTCTCCAAACATTACGCTCTCTACTTGTTTGCTTTTAAAACTCTCTCTATGCGTATGCCAACTATTGCTGCGTACTGAGTCCACCATGCACTGGTGGTTTCAGGTTTCTCTGAATTAATTTGCATATTAGACAGTGATTGGCTTTCGAATTTGTGACCAACTGGCTCGGGGTACATTTGAATCACAGATCACATCTGCCGCTTTGAATGTGAAAACACCCCTTTAGTGACAGTCTTTGCACAGATATGAATCAGTTTGGTCAAGGTCAGACATTTTAATGTAGATAAACATAAGAAAAACACATTTCTGAGTGGAGGCAATCTTTAGGGTTTAGGGGATGATGAATGAAACCATTTGTACACTTAACCACCGCCCTGACATCCAGATCAGCACTTTTCTCTGTGTTACAAGCAGAGCTTCTTCCTGCTTTTCCACAGAACATAAACATTTGCCCTTAGTGGAGCTTAGATAAGGCATATTGTTGTTATAATGATATATCACACTTTAATGTGCTGTCATGTTTCCCATATGTGTTATGTTCACTATACCTTACATTTTACAAATGTTTTTTTTACTATATAAAACACTTCCTGCATCTTTAACATCTCAAATTTGGTTGGTACATATATTGAAATGCCTCAATATGATATTCCCCCTCACAGTTGATGCCAACTTACTCGACTGTAAGAGGACTATCATCTGTAAATGTGAATTATAAGTCAAGCTGCTCATGAGATATGTATAGAGTTATTGATTCGATTTAACATCTTCAATTTATCATCTTCCTCGCCTCTTCTTTTAAACGTTGTCAATTACCACATGGTCTCAGGTCTCTCGCCCAATTCCAGGTGACTCCCCTGAATAGCAAAACACTTCCATGAGTCAAAAAGCAGATAATAACCATAATACTGAGACAGCACATCCCTCAAGTAAGAGGGTCTCCAGCAGAACATAGACACATTAATAATTGATAGATATAGAGCCAGCCCTACATGGCAATTCTGAGAAGCCCAGCGCCTGCCACAGGAGAAATCTCCAGCAGCAAATAGGTCTTGAAGGTGCCAGTTATGTCATCTTTCACTACAACAGGGAAGTGAAATGCCGAGCAAATCTAATAGGCTAATAAATTAGAAAATAGAGCTCCTTAACCTGAGTATAAATTCAGTTGAGAGTAAAAATCCTGTAATTCCTGAGTAACAATTTAACAAATGATACCGAAATCACAAAATATCTGTGAATAATAATAAAAGAAAACTTCCCTTCTGAAAAACATGTTGCAGTTAAGAATTCAGTCCAACAAATACCAGCATACTAGAGTACTTTTATCTGTACCTCTTGTCACTTCAACACTGTGTACACCGGGGGTTTGTATTAAATATAGAACAGCATCCGCAGTTTACCAGTCACTGTGCTGTAGTTCAGCATGCAGTCTCTATCACTGGAGTAAATGATGTTCTATGCCCAGCAAGCTAGTAGCCACATGTCCAGCGTTAAGGTTTTGTGCTATTGATGATATTGGCTTTCTCTCACTCCCAAGGAAGCACGGTAGGCTAAAATTAGCCGGAAGTTAAACATGGCATCAGAGCTGATAAACTCAGCAAAGCTACTCATGCAAGTTGCATGGAGCACATTAAAAGAGGTTAGAGAGACAAATGTGTTCCTTCAAGCTCTTGACACTCTTGCACCTCAACTCAGCTGCTATGAGTGTGAGAGAAAGAAAATATATATTTTTTTATTTTCTTTATAATAAGACGTAGAAAGAGTCTAGACTATTGTAATCAATTTAAAGTGCAGTAACTTTAAAGAGGACATATAACGCTAATTTTCAGGTTCATATTTGTATTTTGTTCCTCTACTGTCTCCATGCTTTAAAGTTCAAAAAGCTCTTTATTTCTCTCATACTGCCTGTGCTATAGCACCTCTTTTCACCCTCTGTCTGAAACCAGAGCCCAGTCTGCTCTGATTGGTTAGCTGGCTGGCTCTGTTATGATTGGACAAACGTTTACAGATGTCCAGCCCCTAAGCCTATCACGTACAATGTGTTGGAGCGCTAATCCAATAGAAGTACTATGTTACGGAAGTAAACAATCACGTCCATTCGAGGTGTTTCAGGCTGGGGGAGTGTGTGAGAGAGAAACTTTCTCATGAGGGAACTTTGGAATTTAGCCTTTGTAGGCCATTTACATGCACACAAACCTATATAACACACTACAGGAAAGGGAAAACCCCAAAAGCAAAATCAGGTCACAGTCAAACAGAACGGGCAAAGTTCTCAATACCACTTCTGTGTTATTTTCCCGCTAAAGTGTCTCCAGGTCAACATTTGCAACAATGACAAACATACATAAACTCACAAGTGAAAACAGCCTTGTGCTGTAAAGGCTAGTAAAGAGCTTTGAACACCACAGTGGGTGCACAGTCCTTATTACGCCACTTACATTAAATAGCCTGAATAATGTATATAATCTACTGGAAATAACCTTGATTTAAGAAGGTAATTGATAGTTAGCAAGAGAAAGTGGGAATTCTCACAAGACTTTGTCTGAGCAATAACACTTTATGGCGAGTACGGCAAATGAAAGTTGTAACAAGCAGTAGCACTGAACAAAGTGACTAGAACGCAACCACACACTTATTAAAAAAAACACACTTTATAAAGTCAGGCAACACTAACCAGGGTTTGTGTGATTCTGTTTATTTGTACCTTGCTTTGACCATCCGTTCGCTGTCATTGATCATTGTGGAGAGAAGGCAGACGTTTTGTTTTGTGTTATAGCAGCTATCGGATGGAATCAATACATGATGCACAGGTTGTCATGACTCATGTCCGACTATCACCAGTGGAATCATAATGAAAAATACGCCGGTAAAATGTGTCGGCTTATGCCACAATGGGATAGCAACAAGTAGTCAAGATAGTCAGTTTAGCTTTGGTTGCTATGCTAACATCACCCATTTTATACCAGAGAAACTTTCATAACAGCGTTGTGATGCCAAACAGCGGGCAGCACTGCAGCGGTCGGTAAATGCCGCTGAAACACATTAATAAACATTGAACCACGGCACTCTGGAGAAAAGTACAAGGGTTGAGAAGTAGTTATTTAATTTAATCTGGCTTCGTATGATTAAAAGCAACACGATCATCGACCCGACGCTGTTGGGAAGAAAATCAGCGACGTAAACGGTGACATCATGACGCAGCAGCGGCAGCACCAGTCGGGCTCTGGGCGGTGTGAACAAAGCGGGGGCTGAAAAGAAAAACCGGTTCCGAACCAGAAAAGCTCTAGCACGGAGCTAGAACGGGAAAGGGGCATCAGACAGTCATGCAGTGAAAAGAAAGGCCGACTTCATCACTAAGGACCCTTCAAACCCCCTTCACCACTCTTTTCAACTACTCCCATCAGACAACCGCTTTAGAGCACCTTTGGCCGGGAAAAGAACTAACAAAAACTCTTTCATTCCCACTCCACTGCATTTCAAACAAGACCAAATAGACTTTCGCTACTTTTTCATTCAGCTTTGAATCCCTGCTTTTATTTATTTTAGGGGCCATATTGTTGTCATTGTAATCTAAAGTGGTTCCTTTATGGGTATTTTGATATTGTTATATAACTCCTAAGTTAGGAACATTTTTATTATGTGATATAATAACATTTTCTGAATCTTTAATCTTCCATCCAAGCATTTTACTTTGATCATTTTGAAAATTGGGATGATGTGTTTCGCCAAAAACTCTAAGTCTGCAGTGAGTCTTTCAACTCTTGCTGAGATAGTGTTCTCTCTTTGCTTTTGTTCATCTGTTTTGTCTTTTTTTTATTTCAGTCAATTTTGATTTATATCACCTTAGTTTAGCTTTTCCTTTATGGGAGTTTTTGCACAAGTACTTTTTGGCTGTTGATCTGTTTTTCCTGTTCTAGGTTCATATTCTTTTTGTTCTTCTTGTGAGATTTTTCTGAGATTATTTTCCCCCTACATTGCTGTTTTTCAGAGCAATGTTGGTGAGCTGTTAGAGAAAGTTATTTGTGTCGATGAAGGATGCCCGCTCTCCTGAAGAACTTGTCAGACTAGATCTCTGAGGAGTGAAATATTAAAGCACCATATGGCTGTTAGTAAAACTGCTTACAGTGGAGAACTTAGAAGATATGGGCATGGTCACTTAATACAATCAAAGGGATTGATTTATCAGTAATGTCCTGTATAACTGAGTTACTAGTGAGGGAAAAGTCAATGCTGGAGAATGTGTGAAATGGCAGTGAAAAGTATGAATATTCATTCACTGTTGCATTATTTATACACCAACTGCTCCTAACTCAGTGATTGCCATTTCCTGCCACTTGTTGTTGATTGGTCTATTGTTGGGTGTTAGATTATCCCTTCCAATATTGGTTTGAGAATACGTGAAACCATTTAAGGCAAATACTTGAGAAAGATTTGATATAAATATTAGCAATTAAAAAAACGATGTTGTTATGTGCTGTTATTGATGAGGAATCCTTCTGGGTCAGTAATGTTTGATATATGAGTTGATGGGACCTTCTTGTGAATTAGTATGGAAAGTCCTATTTGCAGTGAGCAAAGACAATTGACTGAATACTGATGACTGTAATGTTGAAGCTTATGAATTTAGGTTAGGGAATGATTGAAGGTTTTTCAGATAATGCGTCCTTGTAAAGCACAAGGACCGAGTGTGGGTGAATTAATATGTGCTTGTGTGTTGCTTCAGTTTTTTTGTTTCAATTAAGTTAAAATTATTAATATAAAACAATTTAAAAACAAAACAAATACCTATGATGTTCTTATGTTAAGATGATGCCAACCACTGCAATGTACATTTGTTGGTGCAGAGAATGTAAAAGTAGCATGTAAATCCCTGATGCTGTCCCGCAGTTTAATTGATCTAGATCAGGGATGGGCAACTTTGATGGTGGTGGGGGCCACATAATTGATGTACTGGCCACCAGGGGGCCGCAGATTCACTTGGAACACACACACACACAAATTCCATGTATTGTATGTAATAATTATTAACAAATATACTAAGTCTGACATCTTCATTGACATTTTACAATTTTTCAAGGAACATCCTCTAATAAGCTCACTAAACAAATATCAGTTCACAGAAATGTTATTTAATTTTTACAAGTGGCATGTTTGTATTGAACAGGTTATTTAACAGTGGAATACAACTATTTTAAACTATTGGAAAGCACGGAAAATGTGTGTGCATTGAGATTAACCATTAAGATGACATAAACATGAAGTCATGAACACTAACCCAGACAGTTGTCTAACTTGAACCTACTGTAAGACACTTGTAGCCTGTCTCTGCTCAACACAGGCACCTGTCAACCCACACTCTGCTGTTCCTCAGTGCCTCCGGCAGGGACCGTGACAGTTTATTTTCATCTGATTTCAAATAAACAAAGTCTTGGTTTTTAGAATATTAAACTTGTTTTGCCAAATTCAGATGATAAACACAACTTTGAAGCTTGTAAAGGCATATTTACAAGCGGTAACTTAACGTCACAGCAGGCATAACAACAGCCGGTGTTTATTGTGAGTATTTCCCCGGGAAACAAACACAATACACACAAACACGTCACAGATTATTTCGCGGTATTTGTAACTAGGAGTCTAGTGGACGGTATCAGTACTACAAGTAAAAAAATAAAAAATAATATATATATATATTTTTTTTAATTAATTACGTTGTTTATAAATTAATCTGAGGGCCGCAAATAGAGGAGGTGGGGGCCGCATTGCCCATCCCTGATCTAGATAGTAACTTTGATCCCAGCCAAAATATACAAATTATTGAGAAAAGAATTTGCACTGAGAGAAATGTTTCAAATTCTACTTAATTAAATTGGTATTTGTGATGAGGATTCTGTTTTTATCTTGTAGAACAACAGGATTGGATCTGGATGGGCTAAATGGGGAAAAAAGTACGGGCCTCACAAGTAGAGAACACGAGTATGCGTGTTTATGTGTGTGTGTGTGTGTGTGTGTGTGTGTGTGTGTGTGGCACTTCAAATACAGTATCTTTTTATTTGAGTATGCTGTCAACATGTCCCTTATTTACACTTAATACATGCTCAAAATATTCTAGTATTTCACTTTTTCCAAAAAATGTCATCCAAAACCTGCTGATATCCAAATATAAAAAAACATCTGTAGATCTGTATTATAAATGCACAGATCTACAGACATGAGGTACCAGTTGTTGCTTTTGCTGCATCTGTGATAATGTAGAATTAAAAAGCCTTGTTTCAGTATTTATAATTGTCTTTGTTAACATTAAATCACATAACTGCGGGAAGTACTTGTCGTGTTGGAATTCGATGTCGTATTGTTCATTAAAATCAAATCGACCAAAGACCATTAGACAGTCCCTTGTAACGAGATTAAAGAGTAAGCAACCATTGATTTACCAAAGGTTAAGAGAACGTTTTTTTACACAATGACCTTACACAATGTTAAGATATAATGATGAGTTTGCAACCCATGCCTTAATCGAATCAGTATGTCATTGCTTCAAACTTGTCAAATGCTTTGTGAATTACATTGTTTGAGCTCTTATAGTCCTTTTCCACAACACAACCTGGTAAATTAAGATATATGTTCTGAATACTTTGTCAGAGAGTTTTTCTTTTACAATATTCTAGGCATCAGTGACATTACACTCAACCTGCTTAATGACTCCATAATTGAACATGGAATGATTTGATGGTGTATAGAAATGCCATCTTTTGCAGTGGCTGTTGTCTATCACATGGCTACTGCAAGCTTCAAAATCAGTTAAGAGGGTGACAGACCTTTGCTCTTTTTGTTCACCCATGTCACAAACCCATCAGATTTGACCGGAAAAAATGAGGCAGAACCCATTCTTCGTTCTTAAAAGCATTGGAAGTTATCACTTGGATGCCTCTCATCTTACAGGGAGAAAAACATGCATTACAATAATGCCCTGAGCATGTTACGTGAAATGACCAGGTGCACAAGGACGAGGAGCAACTCTTTGTCCGTTATGCTGTCAAAAGGGTCTAGGGAGGCGTTGGCATTACAAAGGGAGAATGATGTCACCATCATGGCTCTTCCTACTATATTTAGCATATTTTGCATTTAATCAAAACTGTATCTTATTCTGAGCTGATATTGTTATTGGAATATCTTCATTTTTATGTAGAAAAACAGTGATCCAACTGCAGGAGCCATTTAACTGTGGTGAGCTATTTTTCTATAACCGTTTTGAACTCAAGAACGCTATTAGCCACTGCGCTAATGCCTGAAAAGCACAATTATTGGCTAGACATAAACCTTTATGTAACAAAGCTTTACAGTTACTGGTCTCAGCCATAATGCTTCATGTCGGTTATTACTGAGGATGTTGTAACTACTGAGTGTAGATTAAAAGGCTTATACAAGAGAGATTTCGGCCTTCTTATACCTTCAGAATAATTAATACACTTTTTTTAAACAGTTGTGTTGGCCAGTGCAGTTGCCCAGCAGTACTGTACATGGGGGCCTGTAGCTGTTTGATCTTTGAAGCAAATATATAATGTAGGTATACGCTGATCCAACTTAAAGGGCATTGCAAGGCAATTTCATGGCCTCTTAGGGCTGAGTATCCTACACTTTTGAATAGTTTAATGCATTAGATAGCAATGTGCGTTGGTCTATCCACCATTTTTGGATCCAAATCAGGTTTATTGCCAAGTTAGTTTACACATACAAGTAATCTTTTCCATTACCATTCACTTTTTTGGGGATGATTCCGAGACTTCTATCCTCTAGCGCCAACAGCAGGTTGACATTTGTCTTTCAGAGATAAATACTGGACAGATTATCTTGCCATTTGGATATTCAAGGTCTTTGCAAACACTCGTGATCCCCTGATATTTGATCAACCACCTTCATCAGGTCGATGGTTTATTGGTGTACGACAAATTCATGAACAGCTGATATTTGAAAATGTACATAAAGTACAACCAGTAGCACGAATTGTAAAAGGACTTGAGATGTGTTAAGTACATTTCTACAGCTCAATGTTCACATCTTTGCTGACTTGACACTTGCTTTGAAATAATAGAATGAATCTCTTAAGTGGCTTAATGTTTCTGCTTACACTACCCTTTGTTATTTGGCGCTAGAATTTGGAAATTACCACGATATTAGTTACCCAATGTTCTGTCCACCCCTGACTTTAACCTTGACTAATACAGTTTGCAGTGTTAAGAAAATATATGCATCGTTTTCCATTTTAACAATTTTATTATAGAGAAGAAGGCTTTTTCCTCCCATTTTTATACCAACAGTGAACAAAAAACGTGTGCTGTCTTAAAATTCCTTGAGCGCAGAAACGGGGGGCAGTGAGGAGTAAACAGCATAAATGTGAGAGAGGACTACATTATGAAGGAATGACTCAAGACTTGGTCCTGGCGACCGATTGTGAAGGAAGCCTTAACCACTCATGTTACATTACTGTAGTTCACACATTATTAAATAATATGGTATCTGTGCAACAATGATTAAGTCAATTAAGCGTATATGCTAATGATCAAACACAGCAGAAGTGCACAGAGCGTGAACATCTCGCATAGAAAGAGTTTCCCTTTCTCTGAATGCTTTCAACCGTGGATCATTGTCCATTAAAACTATTATATTCTCCCTTTAAAAAAAGACACATAGACAGTTCAAAATTAACATCACAAGACAGCGGTCTTGTAAGCCTTGCACTGAATGTGTAGCAAGCTCATCAATGCTTTAAAGATATGTTCTGTGTGGAGCTAAGTGCATGATGGGGGCTGTGTATTTCTGGCACATTTTTCTCGTTGAAGTAGAGAACACAGGTCCTGGGACTCTCCTACTTCAAGCTCTGGAATGCTTCCCTCTCAACATTCTGGGGCTTCCTGACTTAGAAATGAGGCGCTGGGCCCCACATGACCAGAATACTAGTTCTTCCTAATGAGCCTGGGTCCTAGAGTGAGAGACATTTTACACAATGTAGCTCCGAGGCTGCAAAAGCTCTTATAAGAATGTAACAGCCAAGTCCTTGTTTAACAGTCAAAAGCGATGAATAATAACAGAAAAACAGGGAAAACACTGACAGCATTCATTTTTTCCCTGAAGTGATTTTATTACAAAGTTCATGAGGACTTACAGTATTACAAGAAAATTTATCAACATGCGAAAACAGAACAAAGCAGAACACAGGAGTTTAACAAACTGGTAAGATAAGACGATCCACTGTTCACGATAAACATAAAAACTGATTAAGTCCTCAGGAGGTGGGAGCCGGTGAATGACTACAGTGCAGGCATAGAACGGCCACATTCACACTGACTCAGCAAAGGTCAATCCAACCAAGGCAAGATGTGCACATCTCAGGAAAACATGTTACAATTTTTATATGCCATCGGCTTTTCTCAGAACTTTTAGAAAGCTTCACTTGTATGTACATAAAACTGTACAAAAACATGGCATCACAAGCATTTTATCCTATATAAATATACCAACAATTAGGATAACAACTAGATTCTCTTTTGCAAAGACATATTTTCAAGGCAATTGTCTTGTGTGAAAAAAGATGAAATGTTCAGTTAATTTCAGTTCGTTTTGGGAGAGGGCCTTTTGAATATGAACCAGCACTGACATTTCAGAAAGGAAAAAGAAAAAGAGTAAACAGTTTCTACCAATTATCTTTGGAATTCATGCTAAAATCGCTGTCTGTTCGACAGCAGACGCAGGGTGGTGGAGATCTATGTACACTATACCACCAAAAGATGTCATTATTTTTTTCACACAACCAGTTTTTCTAAGAGTCTTTGATCAGTAAGAAAACAGAATTCCATCTTGCCAATTTCAGTTCAGTAATTTCTCCATCTTTCTACAGAAATGATCACCATACGATATACACCACAGAGAGGCAAAATATACTCAAGTGAACATTAAATCAATGTTAGGTACAAATTAAACATTATTCAGTGTATTTAGGTGCTTCATGATGTCCTCCTACTTTAATCAAGAGGAACTGTCTGTGTTTGCGAGAGAGGGAAACACAGTTCATTCAGCATGAGTTCAAAAGAAAGGTCAAACCTGGTGATATATCGTTCCTGGGGTGAGTAGCAGGAGGTCATTACCGGCTCGAGAGAAAGAATCCAACTCATTAAGAGAGGCCAGGGCTTGTTTTTTATTTTGCAGAGCACCTAAATCAAACTCCCGTCATTCCGTTCAGAGCAACAACCGCTGATTACGACTTATCTGCTAAAAGCCACGCCATTTATTTCATGTATTAGCGATCAAAGAGGCAAATCTGAAGATACCAGATTCCCAAAAGCGATAAGTGTACTTTGGCTGGAATCAGGTTAACCCCGGAGATAGATTTGGATATGAAGCATAATAGGAATTGAGTCAAAGCTTTTAAATAGACATAGTTGTGATGGAGGCTATGTGACATTGGTTTTATCACTCACTGCTATCTTTCTAACTTATCATCAATTCCAGGTCAGCGATCTTACCCACTGCTTTGAGTTCGTGAAGCGGCTATCCGCAGCTCCGAGAAGGGTGCTGGGGGCAGCCGTGGGGGTTTAATCACAGTGTATCATGGCTGTTGTTTGAATTTTATTTCAGTTGCTAAATGGCTTTGAAAACGGCATAATGTGCTTTCTCCCCCTCAAGGCAGGATAATCGCCCACCTTATTTAATCATGGCCATGTCCAGTAATTTCCATATGTTTCCAGTTTAATTATTCTGAACGCAGCTTACAATGGCAGTGTGATGAGGTAAGTGCTGATAAAAATACCCCTTTTAACTGATTGTAGCTCTGCGGGTGGATTTGCATTATCTGGTGGGTGCCTTGTCCTGGGGGTGTGCTCACGCATGCCCTAGCTCAGGACTCATTACTCACCCTAATTAGGAAATGTCCATTCAAGGCTCTTCCACCCTTACTCAGAGACAGAATCTCACGATGGAAATACTCTGCAGAGGTGAAAGGTATCTACAAATCTAATCAAATCAATGTTTAAATCAAAGACACCGGTCGGCCCTACAATGCTGTAAGACAGGCTAGTGTTGTCATCATTAACATCCAATTACTGACTAATACACAGTGTCCTTCAGACATATCCTTCAGATTAACTTGGAAAATCTTTGTAGAGATAAATGAAGCCCACGGGCATGCCCTATTTTTTATTCTCTGTTCAATAGCCAGAGGAGGAAAAAATGCCTAATAATTTATTAAGCATGTTGTCCTCAATAGAGGGGAACTCATAATTAACAGGAGTTGGAGTGATTCCAGTTTGACTGTATTCTCTGTTTAAGCTCAACAATATTCTGCGTTTGCAATCAAATATTTGTTTCCCTCATTTTAGTAACAATAACTTCAAAGATGTCTTTTCATTCAATATCCTTTTATTCCCTCATTTCATTGTGTGCTCTGTATTGTTTCCACCTTTGAAGAAGTACATATCTATTGACAACTGATACTCTAAAAAAACAAAGAAAGTATTCTCAACATCAAGCACTCGTGTAGTGATATTAACTTCAATAAGTGCTCAATGTTTTGCAGTGTTTCTCTAAGCTCAAGTGCCTTTTTATGTGAATACCTCCTTATGCATTCAATAGATCTAGAGAAGTTCTTATGGATCTTGAGGGGTAAAGGACTATGAGCGTAAAGGGGGGACGGGATTGCGAGAGCTCGTCTGATTGTCACGACAGAGATGAGCTTTTCGGGCTGAAACACTTTCATCAACAGAGTGCGTCACATGGTTTAATATGAAAAGCCAATCAGAATATGTCCAGTGAGTACTCTGCGGTCATTTTGACTCCGGGGTACTGTGGCCAAGTCAACCGTTTTCATGATGAACGATAGGTCACAGTGCCGAGAGTCAGTGGAACATAATGTCAGTTTAAATGTTGCCACACAGCTTTCTTCACCAGTGGCAGAGCTCTGTAGGGAGCAGAGGTAAAGGCCATTCTACTATGATTAGGGGTCTGAAATGTGTGTGTGTGTGTGTGTGTGTGCGTGTGTGTGTGTGTGTGTGTGTGTGTGATTTTGTGGAGCGGATAAATGCCCACCACAATATCGAGCTCCACTTCAGGAGATGGTTTCAATCAAGTTTAAACAGCAGCAGCAAAGAAAAGCTTAAATATGCAAAAAATTCTGAGGCAATTTCTTTTTTTAGCGTATGCCGGACAAAAATATATGTAGAACACACCATTCAAATGTATTTACAGCACTGTACATTAATATAGACCGTTTCATTTGATGTTAGTCAAAAGTGTAATGCCTTCTGATAGGGCCTGACTGTCTGTCTATTGAATGATATCTAATAATGGCACAAGAGCACTGACCACAACTTTCAAATTCAAGAGATCACTTCACAGAATGGTACTTGGCTAACTACAACAATAATTAGTTACTACTAAAGTAGCATTTGCCATCTGCACTTCCTTTTGATTTGTTAGAATCTAATCCATCCGGATTTTGTATAAATTAATGAGTGAGTGCATCGATCTACTTTGTGGAATTCTTAATAAATATGCTAATAAATTAATAATTGAAGGAGGAAATGACAGAAAACAAGTGTTCATGCCAGTGATTGAATGCTTCACAGCCAATTGTTACCTACAAAACGGGCATTGGCTTTAGCATGTGTACAGCCTGTTTCTCCTTCTGACGTGGGTGTAGCTTTTTCCTCATTTGTGCACCAATCGGATGACGGCATTCCTCACAGGTAAATTTCCCTTTTTGGAGTGTGGGCCGAGGGGGGGGTGGGCGGGAACTCAGAGGCCACGCTCAGGGGCATCTCCTCTAAGGGGCAGTCCTGACTGGCGTCGTTACCGCTGTTGGAGTAGGCACTGCGGGAGGGCGGGAGGCGCGACCGGGGCTCCTCCCCCCCCAGCCTGGCGCTCCCGTTGGCCAGGCGTCCCAGGCTCCCTCTCTCCTGGTAAGGCACGAAGGTGGAGAGTTTCGGGGGGTTCCTGGCCTTGCGAACGGGGGAGGGATGCCCGGGCATCCAGCAGGCGTCTGAGTGGCCCAGCTCGCTGCACTCGTTCGTACAGTTTCCGGTCATGGCCACATCAGGGAGCGAGCGGATATCTGTGGGCGGAAGAGAGAAAAACTATAAGAGACAGCTTCACAGTGGTAAACATTCATTGAAAAAAAGTTGTAAAAAGGCATTTGTGAACAGAAATGGTGTCATCTGAAACACCCCATGAAGCCCACTATACCCCCTCCTCGGTGTCTTTGCAGCTGTTGCTAAGCAGTCAGCAGCAGTTGCTATGTAGCTGTTGCTATGCACTGTGTAATGAGCACTTTGGTGTGTGTAGTCCACTAGCTGATGTGATGCATTCAGGAGATGGGGTGCTGTGTCTCTGTCATTTAGAAGTGTCCAACAGCAGTTTGTCTGAAATGTTTGGAATATATCACTGCATTGTTAACGAGTTCAATACAGCGTGCATTGACTTCTATCACATGGTATGTGTGGACTTTAAATGGTGCTCCATATACATGTCCACATAAAAAGACAGCAAGAAAAAGATAACACACCACGGAAATACCGACACACATACTGTAGAGAGGCAGTGTTTGGCTACAATAGCTGGAGGCGAAAGCATTGAATGAGGTATTGATTGACAGTGCTAAAATGAGTTCCCTGCCCTTGATTTCTACCCATTTTTTATTCAACTGCTCCTAATTAAATAAATGGGTCTATGACCTAGTGACCTCATTTAAATGTACAAGCTGTAAAAGCTCCAAAAAAAGTTTGCCTCAAACATCACTCCAGAGTATAACACGCTTTCTGAACTCACTGTAGAGCCACCATGAAGAAGAACCCATGTACTTGTTTACTAGAAATGTGCAGCTGGCACCTAATAGACTTGTTAAGCAGCCCACCTGTTGACAAGCTAGACACACAGAGCCCAGATTTAATGGAAATACCGCTCAATTTATCTTTGTTATGCCGTCAGACTCAGACTAGGACAGCCCAATCGATGTCTCTGAAGAAAAAGAGCAGACAACTAAGATCTGTGAGAGTGCGATGTCACCCTCCATGTAAACTTTTGATTGCCGTGATAAATGCATTACTGTAATGCCTTGGCGCCGTCCACACCATGAAAGCACCCGTCCATCACGGGACATCTTGTTTTGTGGATCCAGCACAGTGTGTAAAAGAGAGTCAATGTATTCGTGGAGAATGTGGAGGGTGCTTCACACAAAGAGAAGACGTTGCTGCATGAGAATGATGCAACCACAAGAGATGACGTATTAGAGGCAGGAGTGAGGGTTCACAGCTAATAGAGCAAATGCCATCTTCGCAGTGTGCCTTTGAGACGTTCCATCAGTTTTGTACTCATGACCAGTGGCTATAGATAATTATCTTCACAAAATGTCAGACCTCTAAGGCCTGAAAAAAACAGCATCCGGCCCACTGAGGCTTCAATCAATCAGATCCCAGACAGAAAGAGCTTTCGTAATGGCAAGGCATGCTTTAATATTTAAAAATGCTTTATGAAAAGTAGTGGAGTGTATTTGTTCTCATTTCGTTTTCCTTATGTGTGTCTAAAGATTCATTTCTCATGGTTAATCCATATACAATTCCATTGTTTATAATGAATGCATAGCGCAATCTATTGTTGCCGTTAATCTCATTGTTCCAATAATCCTAAATTGCTAGATGTTCAGGCTATTTAATACGTTTACTTTACAATTGAGCAACGTTCTGCCTTATCCATGCTTAATTATATTATTGTGCTTAAGTGGCAAATTATTCTCCCTGTTTACAAGACCAATGTCAATGATTCTTTGCAAATGAATGAGCAGCACTATGCCTGATTAACAAAGAAGAAAACTGAATGTGGTGCTCCAAGAAAAGGACAAGGCGAGAGCGTGCCTGTGTGCCTCATGCATGATGATTGGGAGTTTCATTTTTCTGAGCGCCGCTAAGAGCGTTGTCTGTATGCATCACTGCTGCGAAATGGACTCTTGATACAAAAGATGTTCATGGGAAGAGAGTTTGGGGAGAGGGTTGAGGAGTACGCTTCTAAGCACAAGCACAGTCGTGTAGGCATCTACTCCGAAAGGATTTCACACTTGATTAAAACCTCTCCACAGCTTCCAGGAGGTTTATGCCACACCAAGCGGCCTTGTGTATAAAAGTCTGCAGAGCTGCACAACCGAAAAATCTGTTTGTGGAGCGAAAAAAGGTACATTTACACCGGTCTTCTAACACACGGTGGGCAATGTTTCTTCTTAATGAATTTGGCTTTATATGTGCATGTAAAAATCATAGACATAAACATAGAACATACATTTTGTCCGATATGTCTCATATTTCATATGTGTTATATAATCTCTCTTTTAAATCATTCACGGAATAAAATGACATAGAGGTTAACACTGATTGCCACATATTTACTGATTGTCAGGTTGCTAGGTTTAGAAAATATAATTTGCTCTTAATGATATAAAACACCAGCTAAAAGAAAACATGTAAGAGGAAAATGATGCCATGCACCGGTGACAGGAATGAAAGCGCATTATGAAGCATGCTCATCATCATCCAGGGCCAGAAAATCAGCAATGACAGCTAAAGCTTGCCAAAGTCTGCCATTTTCTTCCAACAGTGCCAAAGCACACATCGCACGCCATCGACAGAGAACATAGATGCTCTAATGCCAGCTATTTTAGTAGGCCGTTACCTTGTCTGTTGGTGTTTCATCAAAATTATATGTGGTTTTATTTATAAAGTATGACATACTTGTCTGTTTTCCATACAAATAGATACAATGGGAGGCCTATATTTAACAGGAAGCTGTCAGGTTGGAGTGAATGTGTTTCTGCATGCTGCCACGAGCCTTCCATAATGCATGTTATTTCCCTTCAAGTATTTCAACATGTAGTAATAATAATAAACCTAGTACAGTACTTATGTGTTATGATGGTGTGTATCATTTGTGAAAGCACACATTTTTACACTTGCTCGTGCTGACCTTTCTCTCGCACTCAAATCTATCTCTACAAAAATCAATACGGATAATTATACTTTTGTGTCTGCCTTCCGCTGTGGCCACACTAGCCATCTGTAAGCGGCTCACAGCGTGGCAGAATTCCATCTGCTCCGCACATCTAAAAACACACTCCCACACTCGACCATTGTCTGAATATTTTAGTGGACGCGATGAAATGAGATGAGTCAACCATTAGGGCGACCAGAGCAGCCAAAGGGGGTGAGAAACTACAAATGTTCCCGCCCACTCAGGCCTGTCTCCTTCCGTAGGTGTACTGTACCTGAAATAAATCTGCAGTCTAGAACAAACCCCTCTCCAGTCTTGTATGTCATGTATGGACTGTAAGGTGGACATGGGCAAAGCACAGCACTGTTATGCCAGTGGCTGCAACAGGCTGACTGGATTTAGAGAGCTTTTGATTTGGTTTTTGAAGAGTGGTGACTCAATGACATTTCTGACTCCCCGCACAGCAGTCCTTTCCTCTAGACTGGGAGATAGATTGCACCTGTAGAGCTCTTTTATATTAGGTTAGCCCCATCTGCTTGCTTAAAGCAATAGCATGAAAAAAACGAAAGAAAAACAGTCATTTCCACTTCCAACCTTCACTGCCACACTCACAGTCAACCTTAGCAAAAATCTTTCTTAAAAACACCTCCACTGCAGTAGTATAACATGCACAGTGCAGTTCCAGAGTAAGGGTACACACATAGCTTAACCCCCCCTCCCTTTCCCTAGGCTGACAGATACATGTGAGGGGTGGGTTTGCATGCGGCTTGCATCAGGGTGCCAGTGGGAGGTGTTGAGTGTCTGAGGCAGGCTTCCACATCGTCTGATCCCCTGCCCACGGGCATGGGGGAAGCTGCCTCTTCCTGAGATTTCACACCGCTCCTCTCTGTTTGATTGCAAATGCTGCCTCTCCCCACCGGCTGCTATCCAGCGTGTGCGCCACACCGCTATGATCGATGGCGAACAAATATGAGAGGCCCACAGCTCATGGAGGGATAACGGGGGAAAACAGCTACTATTGTGTGCGCGAGTGTTATTAATGGTATATTTGTGGTCCCTGCAAACAGTTTACAGTGGTAAATGACTAAGATTCAGGGAAGAAAAAATAAGAAATATCCCACATTGGAGCAGACATTAGTGTCTGGTGCGGGCTATCAGTGTAATAACTGGGTGTGAAGGCATTCTGTGCTTGTCATACTTTGTGAAGAAAAACAACAAGATACCAGGGTTTTGTGTTTCTTTAGCTGTGACATGTCAAGTCTTGTTATTCAAGTGTTCACAACAGTTTTTCGCAGTAAGCAGAAGCTACCAAAAAACAGTCTTTTTTAAATTTATTTTTCTCCAGAGGGGAGCATTTTGAACAGGAGGGGAAAGTTGCTACAAGCAAGCAACCATAGTGTTGACGCGCACATTTTCCTTGCTCATTGTATTGGAATACAAAAGAACAATGGTGGAACTTGTACCCTCAGACGTGCACTTTTGCAAGAATTCGAATGTGTAGTCTTGAAGGCTTTGTCACCTTGCCTGTACAGAAAGTAAAATGAGGCTGGAGCTAACCATTTAAGTCACAATACTGTGCTGATTTCCTGTAGATAATTGCAGTGCATTCATTTTTTACAGCATGCAGTTTATATACCTGCATTGTTGGAAAAGTTTTATTTTCTAACTATTTTGAAAACAAGCCAATGCATCCCTTTATGCAGCCATGGTGGGCATTCGTTCCATTCTGTTTTGTCTCTAAAGCTCTGTTTGCACTGAAACCTGAGGGGGACCTCTAATAATTTGTGATAATTGCAGTTGTCGCAAATTACCTCATAATTCACCAAACATGGAGGTCATGTGATAAAAGTAGTCCTTTGCTTTCGGCATATGTGATTTGGGATTGATTTGGGGATTTTTCGCCATGTTATTTGTTTTCTGAAAGGGAAAATAAGCACATTTTAGGAAGATCACTATCAGTGGTGTAAAGTAAATGAGTACACTCTTAGTTTACTGAGTTCACTCAAGTACTGTACTTAAATACAATTTTGAGTTTACTTGAGTATCTCCATTTTCTGCAACTTTGTATTTGTACTCCACTACAATTAAAAGGTAAATCATTTACTTTTTCTCCCTTAAATGTATTTAATACCTCACTTACTTTGCAGATATGGATTTATGATACAACATATAATCAACACTTACTTAAGACATTAGTTACACTTAGATTTCATTTACAAGCTACCCAGCAGCAAATAAAGTCATTCAAATCAGTTCCACCTTTTCCAGCTATGATAAACACATTAATACATCAATAATTATAATCAATCGATATGATATATATTATTCTGAAATGTGCTTATCTGCATAGTACTTTAATTTATGTTACTTTAAGTATATTTAGATGCTCATAATTATGTACTTTAACTTGAGAAACAATTTGAATGAAGAACTTTTTAATTGTTACAGAGTATTACTACACTCTGTTATTTCTACTTTTACTTACTGTAGGTACTATCTAGATCTATATGCTTCTTCCACCTCTGCTAACTATACATCATCTAGATCAGGGGTGTCAAACTCAAATAAACAGTGGGCCAAAATTAAAAAATCAGTACTAGTCGAGGGCCAGACTGGTTCAATGTTTATTGCAAAACTTATTGAAATGAACGTATTGCACATATTAAACCTGGAACTAACAAAGCTTAATTTATTGCCTATCAAAACAACATTAAACATTAAATAATCATTTGCATTCATTTCTTATGGCTCTATCTGCAGCTCATTTCTTATGATTACATTTTTCCACAGGTCAACAACAGCTTCGAAAAAACAATTTCCCTCAAAGAAAAAACAAACATGCCCTGTTATCGCAAGAAAGAAAGTGCAGAAGGAAACATCCATTGAAACTCAGTGTGCTGCTCTGTGATGCTAGTTTGAGCCAGATACTTGGCATCTCATCTTGGGTGCAAGTTCATCAATGTTTGGGCTCAGGCTCTGAGCTGAGGAAATCCTCAGGATGGAGTGAAGGTGTGCGTGCAATATACCGGCGGGCCAGATCTAATAGTAATTAGAAATGATCCTGTGGGCCGAAATTAAATCCACCAAGGGCCTGATTTGGCCCCCGGGACTTGAGTTTGACACATCCATTCCAAAAGGCTGCTTTTTATTTTAATACATTTTATGTTAATGTTATATAAACATAAATAGGCCCATTTAATATAATAAACCTTATAATTATAATATAAATAATATATAGTTTAATAATGTGTATGTGTATTGACATCATATTTAGGGTATATTATCAATAATTTTGAGTAAAATATAGAATTATTTTCCAGTGTAAATTCACAAAACACACACGTGGAGGGTTATAACTTCATGAGGTCTGCTGGTAGTACTAGTCCCATGTGAAAAGGACTTATGCTTAAATGGTTAATCAATCATAGGTCAAATTGTCCAGAGAAGGTAAAGCCAAGATGAGAATCGGTATTGAAGTTTGAGGCACATTTCACCCACTCCGGGTAAGGTAGACGAGCCTCTTGCTGACAGAGTGTGATGAGTGGACGTGTTGTCCAGAGGCACGTTAGCAGAAGCCCTCGATGGTTCAGTGGGCGATGGTGCACTTCCTGTCAGCCCTCTCACCATCCACCATTTTGTCTTACGGTTCCTTTATTTGAAGACTCCCTTTTGTTTCCGCACATTTGACAAAGCCTTAGCACCTGCTGACAGATCACACCATGCACCGGCTCCTCCAATTGAGAAGTTGATATGCGGTGTGATATGTCAACCAATACCAAGGCTTTTATCAAACTGTGACAAGCGTAAGGCATCACTGAATAGAAGAGATTTCATACATCGGTTTGAGAAGAGGGAGGAAGCGGTTCTAAATGATGATGTAGTTGCTGTTGCAAGTAACATAATCGTTCCTCTGTTGGTGCACAGAGGTGTTAGTGAAATGGTTGCATGGAGAACAGCTTCATGCCCCTGCCCACAACAATATGTTTGGCTGGCTGGCCAATTACAGACTGGAAATTGCATTCTGAACCTTGACAACACTATATTGATCTGCAGCAGCTGCCAATGCGAAATAAAACAGAACAAATTATTCATCAGGGAGATCCGAGATGCAGGTTTATGATTATCATACGGCTCTAGTTTCCAGTTGTATGACTTCTTCGACTGTTGAACGTTACCAGTTATGTTAAGAAAAGTTAACAAATAAAAAAGTAGGTCTCCAGAGAATATCTTACACAACCTACAGCAAATTATGTCTTGACCATAAACCTACGGTTACTCAACTTTGCATCGAGAAGTAAGGATGCCTACATCGTTTTGCTTAAATCTTTTATCAGTGCAGTCAGCCTGGATAATAAACAGCAGTCCTCTATATGCTGTATTCAATCTCATATGCATGCACAGAGGGCTTCAGGGAGAGCAGAATGTGCATGTTGAGTTTGAAAGGCATTAGTAAGACTTCAATGCCTACATTTAGACATTTGCATTTGTTCTTTAGGCCAATACAGGTATTTTATTAACGCTGCTCATTTAAATTGTTATTGCTGATTTGGACTGCAGTTGGTGTAGGGTGTAATAACAAACACAGGTATGCTGATTAGGCATTCAAATATAGACTTCACGTGTTCGAAACACATTTTGGTGTGCAAATGTAATAATCGTTTTTACACTGTATGCACAACTGAATAATGAAGCACATTACTGCATAGACATTTTGGATGCCATGGGTTTATTGGAAAAAAGGGTCAGCAAATGTTTATAATCTTATCATATGTGATAACCTGCTTGAATAATTACATTGAGCTCCACTCTGCTGCTCCGTCTCCCTCTTTCTCTCCAACCCTGAAATAGGATACCTCACATATCCCATTCAGTTTTCTGTGCAATTTAATTAGAAAAGCTCAAAGAAATGTAGACTAAATCCCTGTGGTGTGGGGTTGTGACTGGACGCTCAATATGCTGAGGCTTTTCCTTTTTTTTGTGCTACAAAGTTTAACTCCATTACAAAGTCTGCACAGGTCAAAAAAGCTTTAACCAAACTTGGTTAGAAAAATGTCAAGATTAGATTTCTGTCTGAACAACTTGATTGACTCTGTGCTCTTTCCTGCTGCTAGGGGATGTGCGTGTTGAGAAAAGCACCAGAAGTCTCGCTACTAGTGCAAATTAGTTGGAAAAATAAACATGCAAGACTTGCTTAATAATTGTTGACAGCTTTGAGGTTAGAAGCTGAGAATAAAAATACATTGTTGTGAAGTTGTAGGGCTTTTAATGAAAACTATTGTCATGGCAATTAGACAGGCTGTTTTATTGCCCACCCCTTCTCTGACATTTACTTTAAGAGTCACTTGTCTATTCCTGTCTCCTACCCTAAACGTTCTTTCTTCTTCTTGTCTGAATGTCTCTTTCTTGGCCCGGACCTTTGAAGCTTTCTTCATGCTTTCGGCTTTCACATTTGCACTCTATGGCCCTTTATACCCGGGCGCAAGCGCCTAATGGCCTCATACTAGCAGGTAGGAGATAATTTTGCAACAGCAGAGAAAGAAACATTCAGTCTTGCTGTAAAAACGTATTTTGCATTTAGGCTGTTTATTTCCTTGGAGCACATTTTCAGAGAAAACACTTACTGTAATGGCTTTTTCTTTTCAGGCCCCAATATGTTATGTCACGCTTTTATCTTTGTTTGCCACCTACACACTAACCTGTCTCTAAGAGCCTCCATTTAAACCATTAAAGATTCTTTGAGTAGAAGAAATCTTTTTTTTTATACCAAGAGAGAGGTTAAAAAAGGTTCCAATATACACCCAGCATGTTGACTGGATTTACTGTTTTAATGATTCAATTAATCCAAATAATGTCGGTCTCAGTCAGTATTTTTTCTTTTTTTTGTATCAATAAGAAAATCAAAGGTTTCGTGTGATTTACAACCCCAATTATCAAAGGGGGAATTATTTCCCTCCCTGGACACGTGGAGTTAATTCCTGTGCATCGCTCACTATCTTTCACTCATTGATCTCATTGACATATAAAACGGATGGTGTCCAGTATCCATTTGCTGTTTTCCTTCCCGTTTCCAACAAGATGTTATCTCTCCACTAATTCTGCCTTTGATTTCCACAGTCTGCAATGTGAGACATGGTAAACCAGGGAGAGATAACATAAGCTGCCAACAGAAAGTAGAAATAAAGTGGTATAAATTGAACACAGACTTATTTTTGCACTCTTTATTGACGTTGTTCTATGTCTTGTGTGCTTTCTTAGCCTTGCCAATGGCCATGGTTGTTGCAGAACAACTTTTTATCATTTGATCAAACATTATATCCTTTAACCGAGTGGTCATGCTCTGGGTTACTATCAGAGAGTCTTGGATGCATTCCAGGCACATCAGCCCACGTGATATGAAGAGATAACTGCATTAGTTAAATCTGTGTTTATTATCGACACAGTCACAGGATGTACACCAGTTAAATGCCAAGTATGGACAAACACCAACATAATCTCACAAAATCCCATCTTTAGAATCATGTAAGCAGTTCATGCCGCGGCTAAATAACAACCCCAGAGAGGCAGTGCTTTATTTGACCGTATACTGTAGATACTGAGTTGCTGCATGACTGACAAGTCTCTGGGAAAACAAAATACTAACGCAGTCAGATGGAAAGCTCTGCTCTCACATTGCTTTGAAAAACACAGCTATGTGTTCAGAGGAGAACAATTCAAATGTATTACTTGATGAAATATAAATATTGCCTTTTGTGTTGCATAGAGGCAAAAGGAAAATAACTGCAGCAATCTCCCAAAGCTGCTCTGTGCCCATCTTTACCCGGTGCAAGGCCCTCGCTTCTCCGATTAAGCCTTTGATTAAGGCGAGCGGGAGAAAAATCACATGATATTAAGAATGCGATCGAATAAACAGCATAATTATTAAAGGAAACAGCACATTTATGTCTTTAAATCTGGAGTTCAAGAGAAAACGCAGAAGGCAGCAGGGGGTGATCATATCGACTTTAAAGGCCAGCGTGATTCCACCCCCCCTGTTGTTCCTTCCTGATCCTTTGCATTCAGCTGCTTGTGTTTGATTGACTTTTACAAGCTTCGACATAGTGAAGAGGGTCAATGTTCGTGTCCTCTGATGTTACTGAATCTCACAGCGAAAATAACAATCTAAAGCATAAACACATGGTGACCTCATTGCTCAGAGTATATGTGCAGGGGGGAAGCTGGAAACAATATGTGGGAGGCTAAGTATTTTGGGTTAATTGAATGAAGACCACACCTGCACTTTAGTGCTGCCTTGTGTATTAGAGGGGCATTAAAAAGCAATATAAATGTTTTATCACATTATTGTATAAATGGACAGGACATCCACTACATTATGAGACAATAAGATGAACATTTAATGAGCCGGTGGGTGCAGTGGGTCATGTAGTCAGTGCACTTGCCTTAGACTGGCTGTGACCCCGGGTGCACGACTAAACCTCCGTATGTGGCTGAAACGTGGAAGGCTCTCAGTGAAGGTTTTTTAATAATGTTGAGCTAGCCACTATACCTTTGTGTCTTATGAATGTGGCTTCAGATGAGCTAGGGAGCCATTGCAATAACTACAATAATGCAGGAAGAAACGGAATAAAAAGACATACAGCAAATGCACAACAACAGTAAACATCGCTGTCCCTTTTTTTATTAAAGTGGCTGCCCTCGCCATCTGTTTTTTTCCGAGCCTGTGGTGGCTGCATGTTTGATGGGTACCTCATCTCCAGGCTAGATACTGGACAGCTCATCAAGATGAGTGACAAGTGTTGGGACCTTGCAACATGACCGTCTGAGAGGGAGCTAGCCAAAGGGAACAAGATGGAAAAATTGCTTTGAGTAAAATGGACCTTTGTTCGGAGACCAAAGGATCACATGAAAATATACGTCTGTGTTACAGCTTGGCAGTTTGGAACTAGCGAAAATCTCTGATCATTTACAATAAAGTTAAGTATTCTCAGTAATTACAGCACCAATCCAGTTGAAGTGATAGAAACAAGCTATATTATCATGCAAAAAAAATGAAGAATTACTCTACTTTGTGCAAGGGCTCTTTAGGGATGGCATGGTAGTGGGTTTTTGAAGCCAGAAAATCTATAAAAAAATACGGATGATGCTGTGTAATAGGCCTGTAAAATGTTAGTTACGTCGCAATGAATGCATAGCAATGTGATATGCTTGGCCTACGAGGTAAAGCAAGACAAATTCAAGTAATTTCTATTTAGCTTAAGGCATGTAGAATATTGACTGCATAATAAACCATGTTAACACAGGACTGCAAATTAAGAATTGATCCTTCCACCAGTAGGATGTTATCATTTGTGAAAGAAATCAACAAAATAAATTGCACTACTGCTTTCCGTTTTCAGTTCCACTGGATGCAGTCCTCATTGTAAGGTCCCGCTGAATTCTGAGATATCTTCAACAGACTGTGCCTTCAAGCGCAGGCGACTTCATTCCCCTGCAACTCACTGGAAATAAGGAAATACATGTCGAACCTATACAGTACAACTCCAGTCCCTCAAGTGCCATCCATCATTGAAGGGCAGACCACTAGTTAGAGGGGGGTTCAGCGGCTCTCGGTCCCCATCACACTATGATGGAGAGATGACCCCCGGGGCCTCTCTCTGATGGCGGCTTGAGCTGCTCGACCAGCTGAGGTTGAAGTGGATCTGGCCCCTAGCCAGCATCCCCTCTTCTACTCACAGCTCTACGTGCTTTATGAATAACATCTGGGGTTGGTCTAGGTAAGACCCACTGAGACCCAACTCCTCTTTCTATCTCTGCCTCCATAATTATCCTTCAGTTCAAACTCAGGGTCTCCAGGAACTGCTAGTGGACACGGACATCTCTTATAGCCGCGAGCCACTAATTAAGAAATCTTTCTCCATGTGTTTTGTATTAACCTGTACTTTCAAGCCAGTGTTTACACACATTTTGCCACCTCCAGACCTGCTGCTTCAGCATGCTGTTGCCCAGACTCACTGTTAAGCCATAGCGGGCAGCGTGCTATCCAATTTTTGCCTAAGTACAGAGAGCCATCCACTTTTGTTAGAGTAATACATGAGCACATCTAAAGCTTAGGGATACTGGCTTAGGCAAACTGGCTCACACATTTTACAAGCTTAGTGCTAAAACCACACATATTCAGCG
Source organism: Trematomus bernacchii (assembly GCF_902827165.1). Taxonomy (NCBI): domain Eukaryota; kingdom Metazoa; phylum Chordata; class Actinopteri; order Perciformes; family Nototheniidae; genus Trematomus; species Trematomus bernacchii. The sequence goes on from NW_022987513.1 coordinate 3,798,204, forward strand.
GCAGCATGGTGTTAAAAGCATCATTCATGTGGACCTAATGTGTGCTTATATGTGTGTCGTTTTTTTCTTTTTTCTGAGGATCATTCAGAACACCCATCTGGGTTTTCATTCATATTGAGTTGCTTGTGTGGATCTGAAATAATGGATATCTTTCCCAAAAATGTTTTCCACAAAATCCCTTTTGATTTCTTTTTTTTTAAATTATTATTATTTAGACGAGATTTTGACATATTTTTGTGCTATTTTAACAGCAATTTCTTAGTTTTTCTGTATTATTTTGCTCTATTTTGTAGAACGTACTCAATACCCAAAATAAAAAAAACGTGTTTATCTTTTCTTTCTTATACAAATGTATGACACATATTGCAACTCTAAGAACCACAGTTCATGAGAGTTTAAGGTTATGAAAAAAACATGATGTTAAGAAAAAGTCATCCAGTCATTTGAACACAATGACACAATGATGAAACCACAGAGAAATCTATTTTTTTGTTTAATAGAAGGTGAATGCAAGGGCTAGATTTATTGGAATAATGGCACTTCTATTCTGGTTCCATCTAGATTTCTCATGCGGCTGTGATCTCCGCCACCAAATTATATGTCAGTTCACTCTGAAAGTTACCAAGCCAATTACACACTTTGCTTCAGTTAATGATCTGCGCTGTGATACCATGTCCTTCCTCTAACATGGACTTTTTCAAAGGTCCAGCCTGTCTGCAGTCATTTGACAAACACTGCAATGTGTGCTGTGGCCAACGTTTGTGGAGTGTCTCATTGTGAGCGATCACACAAGCGGAAGCACATTTTCAATATCAAATTGGGCGAAGGGATATCGTGGACATATTCAAAACTGTGACGTGTTGACACATAATCTGTTCCATTTTGGATTCAGCTGCATTCTCCCATGAACTCATTTGTAAAAAGGGCCATAGTTAACCATTGTCCATCGTGTCAGCGCCTAATGCAGGTTGGAGAGTTTACTTCTGCTCCAGTTAGGCTCTTCCAGTGACCTCTTTGCTCAGAAATAAAATTACAAACAATCAGGGGGTAACAAACAGCTGCAGATGATGTGAGCAGAACATAATGCGTGTGCAAGGATGAGCTTGGGATTATAAGCGTATTACTCATGACAACTTGCCTCAGGGGAGCACTTGTAAGGACTTTTTTTCCTCAGAAGCTTCCACAAAAGTGCCAGTCCCATGACCTGTCCCTGCTCTGGTGGTGCTACTTCCAACAGTGGCTGGCATAAGCTAATGCACTGGTACAGGCTACTCTACTCAGGAGTGCTAACAGGCAGGGACTCTGACAAGGCTCAATGGCATCTGTCTGAGGAAACCCACACCCCTGCATCAGCACTTAATACTGGCACCCGGGCAGGAGCCCAATATGGCACTCATAGGACAAACAAGCCCCATCAGGCTGCCAGTCTCCGTCTCTGTCTGCTCAACGTCTTCTTCCACATCTTTCTTTGTTTTAAATATTTCTCATGCTTTGTGCACAAACAAGCCACTAACCAGATATCCACAGGGAGCTTATGAAAATAAGTAATGGCTAAAACGGTGGCACCCCCTGTATGATACTGATATGGCAAGCAATGAAAGCAGAGGAAAATCCCTGACAGGAGTTCAAAAGGAACAAATATATTCGACGCTACAAGCATCATCCGAGAGATCTAAGGCGGGGAGAAATCAGACAGCATCACTAAAGCACCTCATTATCATGCAAATGCCATTTATTCCATTTTATCTCACCCTGCTCAATCGCCCATATGGCAGCGGGTCCGCACAGAGGAAGACACGGGGAGACCTCACGCTGGGCAAGCGGCCACATCTAAATTCCTCCATCTGTGGTCAATTGGGTGTGTGTGCTCGTGTGTGTGTGCCTGCATGCTGGGACCAGTCTTCACTCTACCTGTGTCCTATTGGTGCTAGCCCTCATATCACAGCCAAGACGCCTGACCACCGATCCCCGGAAGAGTGATTATTGTCTGGGTTGGACAGGACATGACGGGATTGCCAGTCAAACCTGTGTCCCAAGAAGAGAAGGGGGCCTGTAACGGGCCCCAGATGACTCATGTCCAGGGTTCCTGGGCAACAGGAGGTTAAATCATTTCTGTTCAGGGACTCCAATTTTGCACTGGGGCTCAGAATACACTTAATAGCTCGCGTCGATGAGATAAAAGAAACTGTCAACTGTTTGTTTTTTTGGTATTATAAAAAAGTCAGCTCAAAGACTGAAGATAACAAAAGTTGTTTTTTGGTTTTTGACATTTTTCCTTTTTTGTGGATTCAAATTATTTGCGTTAATCAATCAGTAATAGTGTCATGCTCTGTCACACCAGTTTCCTGTTTTATTTTGAAAAGCCTTCACCCCCTGAGTTATGTCTGTTTTAACTTCCTGTCTCTGTGTTTTCCCTCCTGTTTGATTATCTGATTGTGTTCACCTGGTGCCTTGGTGTTTTTTCTTCTCTCCCCAGCTGTGTCTTGTTTCTTGTGTTGGAGAGCTTTGTTATTTTGTGTTTTGACTTGCCCTGATTTGCCTGTTAAAACCTGGAATTAAAGGTATTTTTGTTGTTCAATACTTGTTGTCCTGCCTTTGGGTCAACCCTGCTCTGCTCCAAAACATTACAAATAAAAACAACAGCTGGGCAATAATTCAATATCATAATTTAAGCGTTTTTCAACCGAATGATATTGTGACTAAATCCTATATTGGGCCAACATTACTCAAATTTCTCAGAGAATCTGATATTCATAGTGAGAATTAAGGGAATATTTTTGGTTATGGCTAAAATAACCACACCACATAATTATGCTTATGGGTAAATGCCAGTTTAGTTCAATCAAACTATTGTCTTAATCTCATTACTATGTGTGCATGCATGAAAACATAGTATGGCTAGAATGTCAATGTATTCTTCTCTAAGGTTTCACTTGGAAAGTTAATGTTTCATGCTATATATCCTGGTGAAGATATGAAATTCCTTATATCTTGATCAAATATGTTGTCCATATTTCCGAGCACCTTCAATCTCTTTGATTCCACCACTCTGATCAGCAGCGTAGGAGATAGATGGACGGACAGATTTGACATACAGAAACCATTCCTCTGTCTTCCTTTGATTTCATTGTGGAGGACAAATCATGTATCTTGAAAGCAACCAGACATACAAGATAAGCAGTTTCCATTTTGTCTGAAGCAATCAATTTAAGAAGAATTAAAGGGCTAAGTGATTATGGTGAGAGTCGGATAAAGTAAAATGGCACAGCAATCAAACTGATTTAGAGATGCAAGGTGTGATGCACAATCTCCAATGCAAACAAATACGCTCATGCATGCAGGTGCGAACACACAGACACACCGATGGATAAACAATTTTGCCGAGATTAACCAACGGAGTGAATGATGTGCACTCCACATGCATGAACATAAGAGTGGAAAATACACACGGGGAAATGAAATGCAGTGCACTCTAACACAGCTCGGAGGCAAGAATTAGAAAATAAATGGGAGGAGGAAGCAGCTGCTCAGGCATAGGAAAAAAAGGAACTCCAGAAATGAATTGCTGCAGATCGGGCAGCATACATGTCATATATCAGAAATGATATTACTGTAGTTTGAATCTACTCTTAATTCCAACGCCAAGAGCCATGAGGGAATATGTTGCTGTCTACTCTAGTGAACCAGAGACTATTACGGACCACACACTCTCCTTCCTCTCTGCCACCCAGCCCAATGAACCAAGGTCGTATTACTTTAGTCTGCACGACTCTTCAAAAGGCAGCACACTTAGACTTCCCTTACACCTTGCATTAACATTCCTCTCATATCCAGATTGTCTCCTGATATGATTGAACCTGATTGCATTTACACCTGGTATTAATATGTGTCTCCAGTGTCCACATTGAGACCTAATTGAGATCCGATTGCTCAATCTGAAAGGGCTGAGCGGAAGCCTCTGAAGGCTGCATTACGCACGGCTAGCAGGAACCGCTGTTGAGGTTGAGAGGGCCCCCAAATGTGGATATGCTATCGTATATTCTACTCTAAATGGGTACATCATTTACAAAATGAACATCATGATGTATAGAAGAAGACTGGAATTTAGCAATTAAGACCAAAACAATGTCTGCGGAGGAAATAAATAAGCTAAAATGTTTACGCAATTTGTCATAGACTTCTACAGTATACATTCTTCTCCCCTGCTGCCTATTCGGGAGAATGCAATAAGGCAATTCCTGTTCAGGTTTCAATCACGGTCGTTGCCACCTGATTAACAATCGTGTTTAATGATGTCACAATGCATCACTGAAGGTGATTTAGCCAATCGGTTCACAGTCTGTTTGAGTGCATTTAAGCCTAACTATGCTTTTTATGTCGTCACTATCCACCTGCACCCCAAACATATTTCATTTCAAGGAGTTAAGGTGGTAATAGATAGAAGATTTAACACAACATTGACCAACTAATGCAAACCAACTCATAACAATCATGTATTATTCGCTATTGACCTATCTTTGGAATATATATCCTGAAAGGGACGAGCATTTAATAAAGATGTTGCATGGCCTTAGATCGCTTCACACTGGAATACCCACCAAGTGCAGGCTAATGTCAGTAAAGGTCTGACCTGACACCATCACTTTTCCAAATGTGAATCTAAAATAGAACATGAACCACATCATTCTCTGCTGTAGACCACTGACACTCTCTCACAATGTAGATTCTCCACTGTCAAAGTTCAACTTGTTATACAAAACACATCCATGTCGATATTTCTGGGGCCCAGTGATGCAAAGTCTGACAGTCTGGAGTTCATATATTGCGTTTTTATCCAACTTAAATGGAGTGACACATCATGCTCACCTCCCCATTTTTTGCCTGTCACTCATCACTCCTGCAATGAATAAAGCTCTGCACCAGTACAACCTGTCACTCTGTCACTCAAATGCAACAAAAAAAAGGATTTCACGTCACAATTCAGGTGGAAGCTGGGGAGAAATTCCTCAGTCTTGTTTGATTTTTCTGTCTAATCCTTCATTTTATGTCAGCTCTAAGTTATCTCCCTGAAGTGGGAATCACATTTTAATTAGGTCTATCCTCGGTGAGCCGTTCATCTTTGCATCTCCCTGTCCTATGTGCTCATCCTATGGGCTTTGCTTCCTCGTCAGAGACTCTAAGTCCCCGCTCCCTGTCACAATCTAACATCTCCACCATCTTGTGCCATCCTTTCATTCTTTAACTGCTCCATCTCCACTCACAATCTTGCTCTCCTGCTGCTGACAACAAAGACCGCCCTATCTGACAAAAGCTGTTTTCCGCAGATGGGAGAAACACAATAATCAGTTACAACAAAAAAAAGAAAAGAGAAAAAAAGGAAAGAAAATGCATATATTACATCTTCTAAGTGCAAAGAGCAAATGGAAATGGTTAACTGTTGCCCTGTAAACACCAAGCCTGTATACTGTATATAGGGTGATTACATCTATCTATTAACCCCACCCATCCTCTCCACCTGCAGCTGGACAGTCAACGGAGCTCCTTCTCCAACAGAATGCTGCAGCTCCCCTGTCACAAGGACAGATACTGGAAAACATTCCTGCCCACTGCAATAACACTGTACAATAAATCACCTCTGGCTGGAAGAGAACTCTCTGCTCCATAGTTTCTCGAGAAATAAAACCACCTTGTATATTTTACTCACACATAATCTGTTTCATATTTAATACTCCATAATTCCATATATTTTGAATATATATATATTTGTATATATATATATATATATATAATATCTGTATGTATATTTTCTATTTTGTATTTTGACATGTATATTTTATATTTTATTTTATATTTTATTTTATTTTATTTCTATTCTTGTATATTTTGTTTTATTGTAAAATGCCTTTTATGCTGCTGTAACAAAAACAATTTCCCAATTTGGGATCAATAAAGTACGATCTATCTATCTATCTATCTATTAAATGGGATGTTAAGCAATCTCTGACCTCTATAGGGCCTGAGGGAACTGCAGTATTGGCTGGATTCATCCTCCACTGCACATCCACCACCCCCTCCCTATACCCTCGAATAATGGTGTCACTAATTCACATAAATAAATAAACAATAAACATTTGCAATACAGATGAATAAACTAGCTAATGAGAGCCAACACAGTTGTCTGGCGATGCATCACAACGCAAGCTACCATGCTAATAATAGAAGTTTGTCATCTGCTGTTATGGTGTGACGGTGACACTTTTTAGCCTTTGATCCTGCTGTTTTGCAACTGAGAGCGCTTGAGGTTGAAACTGTTTCTTTCCCTCGTTAAAAAAAAATATAGATATATATATATATTCCACACTCAGAGCCAGTCCCGTAGACAAAAGGTATATTTTGCTCTGACACTGTGACAAACTGACTGTCAATGCTGATCAACAGCGCCACCATGTCTCACTTTGTATGGGGGCAGTACAAATAAATCCTTATACATTAGCATGAAACGATAACCATATCTTGATATAGAACCATACATTAACACAGCAAATAGTTATATAAAAACATACGAAGCAAGGTGATTTGTTATTGTGAGTGGCGAACATCCACCGTAAGAGCGGCTAAGAGAGCAGTGCAATGCAAAACACTATAATGAGTGGAAATGCACCATGTGAATCACTTATCATAGTATGTTACAAGACAGGTAATGGATTATGTTTGGCAGCTTAAGGCGGCAACATTATTATTATGATGCACAGTTCACAGAATAGCAGTTACAGCTTTGGCTATTTTTTCTTTTTATATGGACCTATGCTGAGACCATCGCTGCTCAGCCTGTGGATTGATTGCAGTCCTTAGGAATTATGCACACCTAAGCTGCGTTGTAACTTGCGGGAAGGAAACGCTGCGAGTAAATACAGTGTTGTCTGCACAGATGCCATGGTTCAGATTTATTTAGAGGGCAAATGCTCCATTAGTTGGGCTTTTTAATTAGCACACTTGTGAGAGAGGGTCATTAAGGATGTCTGACAGAGGACCTGCTGATGAGGAGGATGGAGACACTGCTAACTCCAGCCTTGATCCCCCCCCCCCCCCCTCTCTATATGCACACACATCCTCCCACATAGATCTGCTTAAAAACCAATAACATCTTCACAGTCATCGGCAAACACAGCAAGTCACAACATTTCCACTGGAAAAACCACAACAAATCTTCCACAAATGCCTCCCCATCACCAACACACAAAAAGAGCTTATTAGAGTCATTTACATGCAAATGCATATTCATGGGGCACACGACAGAGTGGAAGGGATTGTCAAGGTACCGTTTTCAGGGTGCTCGGTCTCTCCGATGCTGCCATCTGGAGTGGTTCTCTCATAGTGATCCTCGGGCAGGGTCAGGGGTCCGATGCGGGGACCAGACGACGACTTGCTGCTGGGAGTCTCCGATTCCTCCAAGCCGCTGTCATAGTAGCTGTGCTGAGAGGCGTCCTGCAGGTCCTGCACAGGGTTGGTGGTGGAGAAGGTCACTCGTCGATGGGTATGCTAAGAAAAAATGAAAAAAAGGGACAATAATTTAACATCTTCAACAAAAGGGAAAGTATTTTTCAACAACACTTTTTCCTTTTTTTCTGAGGGCTTCCATGTAGACACCCAGCAGGTGGTACAGTACAGTAGAAGTTGCACCTCTAAAATCCACCAATGATCAGAATACTGTCTGAATTGTGCTGGCCTTATAAAGTTCACTCTTCAAAAGTCAGAAAATAGCATTAAATATTGAACACTCCTAAAACATTAAGCAGCCCTTTTGCACTGTTACTATTATGCAGTCTATATAAGGTGGAAATATATGAACAGAGGAAGAACTTTAAAGGGGACCAATTATGCCTGTTGGGGTTTTCCCTTTCCTCTAGTCTGTTAAATTGTTTTTTGTGCATGTAATGGTCTGAAAAGGCTCAAATCCCAAAGGCCCTTAAGAGGGAGTGTATCTCCCATATACTCCCCCACTGTCTGAAACTCCTCCATTAGCCTCTTTCGTTTACTTCCGCATTTCATTTCATTTCAAACCTTTATTTAACCAGGTAGGTCCCATTGAGATCATTGATCTCTTTTTCAAGGGAGACCTGCAGCATAGTGACATCACAACGTACCACTCTTGCTTCTATTGGCTAGGGCTCCAACACATTGTGTGGTATGCTAAGGGGCGGGACATATATAAGCGGGTGAGCAATCATAATGGAGCTGGCCAGCTACCTGCCTGTCAGCCTTCCATCTGTGCACAAACTTATCTCGTGCCCTCATTGGTCATGTGTGTGTTGGAGGAGGGGCTCTATAAGGAAGTGGCAGATTTTCTCCGGTTGTGTATTTTCAAATTCTAGCGATCTTGAGCCGGTTTCTCAAACTTACCTACCCCACCTTTAACCTTATTTGTCAGACAAAAGTTTATTTTCCAAATCTTCCTCTGACAAATGAATTCTGCTGACAATTATTGGTTCACTTTTCATTAGCCCCAGTGAGCGACTTCCTATCTCAATATTTAAATATCTCCACATCTTTTGATGTCTAACCAAATGGAAAGCTAGACGATATTTCGCAGTGAAAAGGGAATCCCAAGAAGATCTAAATAATGCTAACAAAAAAGAGCAAAACAGTTTTGGAAACACAGTTACAGTAACTATTTTAGCAGCATCAAAATAAATCATCAGATCTGCCTTCACTGTTCGATTTGATGAAAGAATAAATAAAAATACTGATGAAACACTGAATTTGATACTGTGAAGAGGAGCCGAGTGGCAACAAAATTAATCATTCAACATCACACCCTTTATCAAATTGAATGGCTTGTAAATACAGTTAGGAGACCATTACATTTCCTCTTCCGAAGATCAGTTTACTAATGGCTCTACTTTCCACCAGTCCAAAACAGAAAGATGACTCCTTACGGTGCATGTGCAATCACACTCTTCCCCCAGCCCACCCATCCCCCGCGCCCGCGCCCGCCCCCACCCCCACACATGAGCGCCTCTCGTAAAAGTCAGGAAAGCACTGATACAGCAGAACAGGGCTGCCTCTGCTGCACGAGTCAGCCCAGATCAATACCGCGGGTCTTTGCTTTCTACCATTCGACCGCTTTTCTGGCAAACAAATCCATGCCAGAAATCATTCGAACCATCAGCCTTTTAGTCCACGCACACCTGATACTGAGAAATGCTTTTAGAGCTTAGGTAAGTGCTATCAACACTGTGTCCTTAATACCTTTAGCAGGCTTCAAAATGTTTCCAGAAACCTGTTCATCCCCCAATCATATCCAACCGTCACTTTTTTTTCTCACTTGGCAGATGTAGCTCTCGGCCATTCATCTAAATAGTGATTATTTGAATTGTGGGGTGAACCATTTTATTCTCCCTCCAGCAGTGCTGCTACATTGCTATATCAATATAGTATATCACGGTATACAGTAAGAAATTGGTCTTTCCTGTTATTGAATGAAAATCTACTAATGTTTATAACAAAATGTTGCACACTTTTATAATGTATCCTATGTTTATATTTGATATTATAGTTTAAATTGGTCTATTATATTGTAATAACTTATTCTGTATTTACTATTAGGGTTAGGGTTGTGTTTCTTTTCTTATTTCTTTTTTTTTTTTTTAACTCATGTGCAATACTTTACCAACATGCTCCAGTGATGTGTTTTCTACCAATTTTGGATCATTAAATAATATCTAATCTAATCTAATATTCTAAAATCCTAAAGACTTTGTTATGGTATAGTGATTTGTATTCTTGATGCACAAATGGTAAAAAAAAAGATACTCCATCTCGAAGGAACGTTGGGATTTGAGCCTTTGCAGACCATTTACATGCACACAAACCTATAACACATGGAAAGGGAAAACCCCATGAAGCATAATAGGGCCTTTTTCAAAATGCTTGTTGATTGGTGCATCCAACATGCAGTTTATCATAACCCATAAAGAAAGAAAAGTACATTCTTTGATCTAATATACATCACCAGTGTGAAAACAGACCATATTTAGGAAGTCTCAATAAAGAACTCTTCCATAACACCAGTTAGTCTTTTAACCATTGTTTCTGCAGTACTTCAATACAATTGCTATTGATTCGTGAGGCTGGACCAGACATGATATACATCAATGATGCGTGCTTGAAATATGATTGGAGGTCGCTGAGGCTCCATGACTGTTTAAATGTTAGGGGGGCATTCAGTTGTTTAAATATGGATTCTTGCTTAAACCTCTCCTCGAGCCATCACTCCAGAGAGTCAGCATGTTCCCTATGATAACTAGCTAAGGCTGCAGAGATGGGAAATAGATTCCTCCTTTTAGTCAGAGCACAAATCCTTTGCCAGGCCTTGGGGGGCTGCTGGGATGGCAAGACGGAAGGATGGAAGAGGGGGCTGGGCAGGAGAGGGGAGTTGGTCAGGCAGACACGGACGGCGCTTTGGCTGGAGGGGACAAGCAGAAGGATTAGATTCTGGGAGAAGGGGATTGTTTGGGCATTGTGGTAGGAGTAAGAAGCTGTGGGGCTGAGAATGAAAAAGAGGGGACATTTACGATGACATCTGAATTCACAACCCCCTAGATTGGGCTAAAATGGCCTCATTTATACGCCTAATATTACAATCCCAATGCAGATGAAATGATAGAGTAGGATTCAGACTTTACAAGGGAACCAAGGCACATTTTAAAGTAGCAATAAACAGCACTCGTCCAATCCCTTCCTGGAGCTCCTGTAGCCCTTCGGAGACACTTTTTTTTTTCTGTCAGACTGCAAGACATATTATATACAACCTACTGCCTCGGAATGACTCCAAGCTACACACGGACACAGCCGAAAAGTTCCACCGATACACTCTTATGCCAAGAAACCAGAAAGGGAATCCGCTAGTTACACACAAATGTAGTTATTTCTGCAATTCATTACACTTTGCATGATGTATCAAGGGTATTTTATGGTCAAGTGTAAAATGAAAAGTGATCAAGTACAGTGTTTCATTATGTACAAAACGGAATTCTACCTTTTTCAGCTGCCCTCCACTACATAAAAGTAGAACATGTGCAAACAAACACTTGACCAACTGTACATGCCACATTTTCACAAAGCTGGAGTCGAAAGAGTGATGAAAACGTTGCTGGTTGCCGGCAAAAAGTATAAATGGCAACTGCTGTTTGTCCACCAATTTTTCCTTCAAGTTATTCAGTGACATAGGTCTTATATTTATGTTCACTCAAACTACCTCATTACCCTTGAGCTGAAACTACATGGCTTTAATGTCTTAAACATAATGTTGAGACAAAGAGCGTACTGCACCGTACATCTACTCTATACTGAATGGTAACATGAGCCTTCATTTTCCAACATATTGAAACCTCAACCGAAGTATTTAGGAAAGATAATAGGTTCATCACCTGCTAATAAACTTTTTATGACGATGTTTACCATATGAATCAAGTTCATGAGCAATTTCAACACCAGCATCTGACACACCAGATTGAAACATATTTGTAATTGCCATTTAAACATATTTTTTCAAAAGGTGTGTTTTTTTATTAATTAATTTAAAAAAAAGTTTAAATATATACGTGATTTATTTGTTACTTTGAGGTATTTCCATTTGAAATTGCATACTTGCAATTGTTTCAATTTTTCAGCTTTGTTTGTTGTTTTTATTTCGGTTTATTTATTTTTAAGGAGCCATCAAAATGAATCATTTTTATTACTTATCATTAACATGTTTGCACTAGAACTTGACTGTATGTGGACAATGTAATGGCATAAATATTGCTCTGCAAAAATGTTTAAATGTCATATTAAAAAGCCTTGTCACATCAAGGAGAAAAAGGTACATTCAAAGCCGTTTGATGTGCTTGTATTTCTATCTGTTATGTAAGCTGAGGGTCCTCAATGTTAATTACCATAACTATTGAAGAAATATGTACAAACCTTTACAAGAAAAGACATTTGACTTCATAAGCACTACGCCTTCTTTCCCTTTCATCCTCCAATTTGCATATACATTTAGTAAGGTTAATTTTAAGGACTACACGTCAGTTATTGGTGAATTTTACAACTTCAAAGACAACTTCTTATTATATATTAAAGCAGCGGAATACCAAAACAGAAGGTGACATAAAACTTAGCTTAAACAAGTGACATTTTCTAAGGGAAGATATTTTTGAGTTTAATCATGAACTTATGGCTAAATTACTTTTAAGTAATAATCGAGACTGGAAGCTCATATCTGATTCATCAAACTTAATTATTTAATGTATTTAATCTGATTCAAACAGCATTTATTGATGGTTTAAATTCCCTTTACCATCTGCAATTTGACACACAACAGTGACTTCCCTTTCGGAGAGCTAGTAGGCCTGTTAGCTGGTTTGCTACTGCTGCGAAAAAACATATATCAAGCACCTCTGTCGCTAATATTGTCTGGTATGATGGAAGACTTCTGCACCGAGCCTAGATATTGCTATGGTGTGAAGAGTGAGGGGATACGTCTCCATTATTCACCCAGCCTCCAGCTTGCTGTTATGTGTCTGTATTGCGGAAAAAAAATGCATCACCAGTTTGCAAATGTACCCCTTGCCTATATCGTTTCCACAGCAACTGACGCAGATGGGTTATTGTTAATGGTTATATCTAATCACTCGCAAATAACAGTCTGGAAAGTCTGTCCTAAAGATTGGATTTGAAATAAGAAAACTAGTTGATTTGCCTGCAGCCTTGAATGAAGGAATAGAAAGGGCTTCCTGAGGCCAATGGCTGTGGCTAAGGCACCAGGATAGCATTTTGGTGACTATGGAGCATCAATAATGCCATTGCTGATTTGCACCACTGATCCCTGATAGGACAGCAGACCCCTCTGCTGTTGTTCTCTCCCATAGCATCAAGTCCACTGTGAATACCCGGGAGCTACCTGACACCACTCCCATGTCAGGTCCCCTGTCATCCGGCCAAGCCTCGCTGACTGCCAGTGAACAGGATGCTGGTGCTCATGCAGATGGGAAAGCTTTTCCATCGCCACTTCTTTCGAGCAGATTTCCAAAAGAGTTGCAGGTGAGTTCGCTTTAGTGAATGACTCTCCTGCGTCCAAGTTTACGTTTGACTGATCTGTATGTGAACATTTGGTGATCAAGCGTTAGCATTGTAGGTACTCTAACTACCTTGTAGAACTGGTTCCATGGCATGCTGCAAGTGGCGGCTTAATGGTTGTTACATTTGGTCAGACTACAATCCATAAAGTGCACTGGAAGCAGGATGTAACATATAATAATAATAATAATAATCTTCCAGCATATTTTATAGAAACAACTCAAACAAGGATTTTATTATTGTAGAATAGTACTCTAGTGGTTCTTTGACAAGGTACCTTCATTTGAATACTACAGTACCTCATGTAACATCTAACCTGATATTTAAAGGGGACATATTATGTTTATTTTCAGGATCATATTTGTCTTTTGTGTTAACAGAAGAACATGATTGCATTCTTTTTTCATTTGTTGTTTTAGGTTGACTTACAAAATCTGTCCAGGCACTACGGATGAAAAATAGCCTCTTGGCTAACTCTGGCACATTTACAGAAATGTTAATTCATGTGCACTGTCCCTGTTAAATAAATGAATAATTACAAATGATGTCTGAAACGCTCAATTTTTAAGGCCCTGTTCCTTTAAAAGCCACTCCCAAAAAAGCTAAGCCTGCTGTGAGTAGTTCTCACAGTTGGTTGGTTGATGGGCACTCCAGATACTGAAATAATATGTGTATATAGGAACTAAAATCGTTTTGTTTGTTGTATGATACTGTATGTTCCCTTAAAAGCTTTAGAAAGCCTCTAATCTCTGAGGGATTATGTTAAATTAAGTGGTTGATACCCCATAGGTCTTTGATTACATCTCCATATATTTTACTGCATGTGAAATATCCAAATCCAATCAAATATCGCAATATTTATTTTGAATTATTCACAATGTTTAATCAATCCAGTTATCTATTATATTCCAGGGATAAATAAAACAATATGCTAAATTGGTGTGTAGAGCAATTACAAATAATAAATTCCTTCAGCAATCTAGATTTGCTTTATTCAATGCTTTAAAGAGAAAAATCATATTTTCCCAAAAGCTGAAAGAAAACAACATAGCAACACTGTATTTAAATAAAATATGTTTGTGTTCAAGTCCAATGGGTAACTGTGTATTTGTCACAGCTAGTTTGTTGCCAAATGTTTTTGTTGCATTTTTTATTACACAGAGGTATTGCTAAGGATGTGTCACTGTGACCTTTGAAACATGCAAATTACAACAGCCGCACGTTTCATACCTTTGAAGAAAACACATGAATGGGGGTAGTAAGCAACTTAGATGCAATTTGCTGGAAAAAAATGACTGGGAAAAAGACAGGAATACAATTAAACTGGTAAACTAGTCAGCTCCAGAAGATAAATAATGTATATATGTTTCACACAGAGGAAGGTAGAGAGGATGGAATCTGTGAGGGTATGAATCATTTCATTGGGTGCACAATGGAGTGCTTTCAACCGGGTTGTTAAGCCAAACAGCTATAGTATACTCAACTGGAATACACTCAACTTTTCAAGCTGCTGGAAACCTATGTGGCCCTGTTTATCAATCCTGAGCTGAAGTATATCATGTGTGTGCTGGAAGCCAAACTTTTCCCATTGACTCACAGCCATGTGTCTCTCAGATATTACGGAATGGGTTTTCTGCCCATGTTAAAGGAAACGGCTGATGTCTCAGTGCCCCTGTGATATGAAAAATTCAATTTAAAAGGATGAGAGAAAGAATGGTGCACGGCCTATTTTCATTCCCTCACAGTGAGAGATATGAGAATGATGTTCTGTTGTGTGGAGGAAATGATGCCAATCGTACTGCAGAGAAATTCCTTCATAATTCAATTCAATTTCGTCTAAATCCCAATGGCAAGCTCCTCTGCCAAAGCGAGGCAGTCTGACAGAGACAAAAAGGTATAGGGCCGGAGACGGAGATGGAAGAAGAGGGACTAAAGATTGAGACTAAAACAATGGAGGGATAGAGATGGAGTCGCAGGGACAGCAATACAAAGCCAAGTGGGAGAAAAATGTTTTAGTAATGACTCATTTTGATCAGTGTGGCATTTTAAGGAGAGACAACTAATTGTCTCTAATTGCCTCTCTGCAGTGTCTGACAGAAAAAGAGAAAACAATTATTGCTGAGATTTAACAGTAAAAACTAGTGTTCAGACTGACTGACTATTGTGGAGTGAAATTGAATATTATACTCATTTTCTCTTATTCTAACCATATAATTAGTTACAAAATGTGCATATCAACTCTGATAACTTGCACAAGTTCCCCTAGTTTGGTTTTCCATTTAGAAACAATCTGTGTGAGTACATCCTGGCTCTGGCATTTTGGGCGTGTATGCAGGAATCAATGAGCTGCTGCCTCTGAAGGCAGAGAAAAAATGAGCTGCACCAACAAATATGACAATGAAGAAGTGCACCTCTCAGTGTATGCAGCACGCATAAAACCATACAGACTGGAGCAGTTGCAAAGGAAATGCATATGGAACTGTTTTTATTTTCCACTCCACCATTATGTCTTCCATTCTCATCCTACCCACTGCTCTCTCTCTCTCTCTTTTCTCTCCTTCTTTCTCTACAGGCACACACACACACATACACAGTTGTTTTTGTAGGTGCAATAGCTCCAAGGCAAGCAGCGTGGAATTGGAGTCTTCAAAGAGTCTTGGATTATCAAAGAGACACAGCTACCAGAAAACTAGGGGACACGCTGGAGAGGGGGAGGGAGAAACATAAGCGGGAGGCGGGGAGGGGGAAAGAGTGCAGAGGAGTCAGCATGGGTTTGGGTGGAGGATGAAGTGATCAGACAGGGGAGGGGTGGGGGGCGAGGGAAGGATAAAGACCAGAAGCCCCTTTGTTCGCATACTGTAAATGGAGAGAGAAAAAGGTCGAAGTGAATGCATTAAAAAACAATCATATAGACCTTAATGGTCTTGATAAGCAAGACTGAATTCACATTCTTCACTGTCTGCGCCGCCGCCTATTCTGGACTTTTTCCTTTTTCCGTGTATTTCATTTTCAATGGGCGCACTGGCCTTGAAATACCATAATGTTGTCACAGTCAAACCAAGTATTACTGCAGCTGGAGACACCATGTGTGAATATTGCTGCCACATCTAATGACAAATCTGACTGTTCACGCCATTCCATATGACATGATGTGGGGGGTGCGGGGGTGAATGCATCAGCCTTCGACAAAAAGCTCTCCGTCAGCCCCTCTGTCCCGCAATGAGCTATGGATGTCTCTTTTTCCCCTCCATTACAGGAACACCTTTCACTGTAGAAACACATTTCAAGTCAGTGTATGAAACTGATTCTGGTGGGTTCACTGCTGTCAGCTGCAGGGCATCACTCGGCAATGATTCTGTCCCACTGGTGAACGTGAACCTCCCACCATCACTGACCCGTTTCCAACTAAACGCCTCACGATGAGAGCGTATAAATGCTCCTTACACACAATGTCGAAAACAAATCAGAATCCGAAAAGTAATCTTCCTCTCACTGCGCAACTCTTCTCGAGAAAAAATGTGGTTATTGTGAAAGATGGGTACTTGTGTGAACAAAAGTGTTCCCCGCTGCCTGCATCCGTTTGGCAATTTTGGGGAATGCCGTGACATCTTTTGTTCTGACAGAGGAGTGTGAGAATATGAGAGTAGTGTGTATGCGGTACGAAGTGTTCAACTCTCCTCTGTTAAGACTGATCGTGTGCAGTTTAATGGTATCAGTTAAGGGAGGCACACTATAATCGCATAAACATAGTCAAAAAAGTGTCATTTGTGCAACTGTTTTCAAGCCACAGTGAGGAACGAAGTGTTGGAATGCAAAATAAATAAAACACATCTGTCATTCTTATCTGTGCGACAGACTTTTATTTCACATTTACAAAACCATCTTATGTTCAAATAATCTGTGTTTACTTTTGCGCAGGTGTAATGTAACTGTTAATATAACAAGTGAACGGTTAATTAATAACACACAATATATTTTCCTTGATTATCATTTTTTCCTGGCATAATGAAATACAATGGTGGCTGGGGAAACACAAATGTAATATTCTTTGGTGTCGAGAGAGATTTTCGAGGGGAGGGATCAGCTCCGGGGAAGCTGAGGAAGGATCAGTGGTTAAACTTAATTGGGAATGGCACAGGATTAAACATTTGATTGGTTTAGGGTTTAGATGGTGATGTCTTTCTACCGACACTTTCATTGTCTTAAACTGTGGGGACTAAATATGCTAATATGAGCTCAAAGGGTCAGAAGAAAACTTATAGAATGAGCACATGTTTGAAGAGTTGGGGGTTTGCAAGTGATGTGCTACTAGACATTGTGGGAAGGAGCTCCCAATAGAGAAGCGAGAAGTACACACTGTAGGAGAAATGGAGAACAGAGTGTAGAGAAAAAAGAGAAATGGGAGTCAAAGGAAAATACAGTTTAGATGGAAAGGAACTGCAGAAGCTATTATCTGCCACAATTGTTTCCAATACAGACAGACTTACTGTACAAGTGAAAACAGGAGAGTGAAATTACACAAAAATAACACAATCCTAACCCTAAAACAAGCTTTATGGTCTCTTCTGGGCCATTCAACTGACCAAGATTTGTCCACATTAAAAATCCGACCTTTGACATATTTACTGTAACTGACCTTTGATACAATAACATCATTGGTTTTAAAAGACTGAATGGCTGTTAAATGTTATGCATCCATGACTCGTCATCAGGTTTACCACTAAGAACGCTGCAATATGGTCCGCCAGTGCCTATAACGGTTGTTCATAGTGATGTTTTTATTTTTTTAAATGCCTAATATATCTCAAATATGTACAACCTAAGCTAACGCACAGGGAAGTCAAAACCTTGTTATTGATTTTTTTTTTATGAAAGAAGAACAAATAAAATATGATCATCACATTTTACTAAATAAACACTCAAGACAAAGTGAATATCCAATATATTTTAAAGTCTTACTAAAAGATAAATAATTATAACTATGTAAATTCTTTAAGTTTTTGATGCCAAGGCTTTGTCATGCGGTTTAACTTTGGGTAATTGATTGATAGAGTTAATCGCCATCATACTACTGTATATGACAGATCCAAAGAAAGTACAAGAAAATATGAATTCTCCAACTATTTTTTTTAAATGTTAAATTGATTTAAGCAAGCAACAGCCCCCCTTGAGATATACTTCATACAGGGTTAAACATCATCGACATTATTTAAATTTGGTTGCATTCTTATTTTTTATTTTAAAAATACATTAGAATGATGAGCAATGAGATTAGGAGCTCAAATGTACATTCCTCATTCTCACAGTTTGTGTTTTTATTATCACATATACTGAATAAAGGATTATATAAGTGTATTGCTTTATTTTCCAAATGTAAAAAGTTCACATTCATGTCGACCAATCAGGTTTATTTTCAGTTGCTCCTTAAACCCAGACATTAATACTCCCTTGGTGGCAAAAGTATATTTGAAGGTTAAATTCCAGCAGCAATACCAACAGTTGCGGAGAATTTTTATAAATGAGACTATTTTGGATCCTGGAGTCCTTCCAGCAAGATGCAGGGAAATTGAGGAGCAAGAAAGACTTGAGGTAGACAGATGAATACATTCCAGCTCAGTAGACAGACAGTCTATGACCGTGTTATGAGTACTGAGCTGTGGTTCTCCATCTTGGATATGTTTGCCTGTTTCACTATTATATACATTCATAATAATGTGTTGTTTTATTTTAGATTCAGAATACTTTATTGTCCAATAGATTAGCACAAAAAGGAAATATGTCTTTGAACACACACAATGCATAACGACACATGACAAGACAAAGCAATACTGCATTTTAAAATATTAGTGACAAAGTGGCGGTAATAAAAGTGACAAGTGTATTTTTCTTCCACCAGCATGTGAGTCAATCCACATCACACAGGCAATGATTTTTAAACAATACATAAATAAATGTGCATTCTAATAAATTATGGCTGAAAGATAAAAAAAAGATATAAATTATTATCTCAGTGTGTCTCACACTTGAACTCTGGATTCCCATCTGTCATGGATCTTATTATCTCAGCTCACAAATGTAATTTTCACTTGGTTCATGTCTTTCTGCCCACACATGTTAACGCTGTGGGACTTTAACTCCGTGACCTGCTTTGGACTTCAATAAAGAGTGTTCTTCCCCTTTAGGATGTATGTGGGTAATTTGAATTGTATTAAAATGTTGGTGTATTCCGAAAATACACCGCAGTTGTTTATAAACCGTCAATAATGTAAGTTGTGTTTTGTTTGTGACTTTTTAGAAGGCACATTTGATTCACTTATTTTGCGCAAATGGGTACTAATTAGCTTGAAATGAGAGATTGATACCACCTGGGTTAAAATGGCTGAAATTCCAGAGCTCCTCCCTGATTGGCTACAGATATCAGGTGATAGGGTATAAACATTTTTGGAGGACAGCAAACTGTCTGTGCTAAAGGAGGAAGGCCACTGTTTTGTGTTCTGGAAGTTTCTTTTTAAATAACTGTCTGCAAAAGGAGCCTTAGCAAAAAGACTAATTAAATGTTTTGTTTCTCCTTTTTGTTGCTGGTCTTCAAAAACGGCTGCAAGCTAGTCCATTCTTCCCACTCACACTTCAAACCATGCTCAATAACACCATCATCACAACACAAGAAAATCATGGTGACAGTGATGTTAATACTTCCAGAGATGTGGTTTCAACTTAAAACCCAACACAGTCTGACCTCGGCAGGATATTTTAGGTGGCATATATTTTCACTGTGCGCTCAGTGCCTCTGAAACACGAACATCACAAGCTCCTCCGGTGATAAACAGTCAGTGGCACACTGGTGTAGAGATCACTGCTTTTTATGGGAGTAAAAAGGATCTGATTTAATTGGCTCTGAAACTGTGGCAGCCGGCTTTTACTTCAAATATGATATGTAATTTATCCTAATCTGGCACCTATTACTGCACTGCAGGTAAAACATATTTTGTTCAAGCCCAAACGATATCACACACAGTAACTTGAGCCAGCATCTGGGCCTGGGAAAGTGAAGTCCATGATATTTCTGTGCCAATGCGAGAGACATCACATTTTACATTAATGTCTGGAATTGGCCCTTACGTTTGTCAGATCACATCTGGTCATGCTCTATAATGCTGCTGAGCAGACGCCTTGGCAGCTTTGCAAATTGCGATATCTGTGTGTGTTTGGCCTGTTAGAGTTCTGAGGTCTCCAATGGTCAATTGCAACTATGTTTTCTATCTAAATAATGTCCCTGGGGCAAGTTTCCAATCCAATCTCCAACAGCTGCGCTCCTAAACAGAACTGAATTAAAGGCAAGTAGAACTTTGAGGCTATATTTTAACAAAACGAAGGAGTAAAGTCAATAGAGCGAATTCCCACCATGTTGATGGAAGGTCGAAAGAGGCCAAGAGAGCTGGCTCATTTAGACTTTTTATATATTCAATTAAAGTAGAAAAGTAGGGATTGTTTTCATATCAATTCACAGCCTTGCCTGATGTGGCCAATCTCTACAAACATTTTGTATTTGTTTAGCTTGCAAGCAGTTGCTCAGAGTACTCTGAAACAAATCAATATTTACTGTTCTTAAGCCAATGAAGAAGTTGCACAGTCACCACACCTTATAGCTGTCTGTGGGCTAGTATTACACTTTGTCAGTGTATCCATGTCAGCACGAGGTGGTAGGCTCAATTGAACAAGGTTTACATCACATTCCAACTTAAATGTTCTTATACTTCTTGAATCCCTTAGAATAATGTAGATGTTCAAGTTTATTTTATTTCCTTGATCCATTCCTGTTGAAATAAGCATAGACCCAAGTGTCTCTCAGAAAGAGGCATGAGGATTTAATAACACCGTAAGACGAAGACTGAATAGGGAAGAAGATGGGCTGATGGTAGGAAGTATAGAATCCGACATGAGGAAAAATTAATCCCCAATATCCACTCCCTGCTGGGTTCCTTATTGCCTCTCAAACTTCCCATCTTCAGAGTTAATATCTCTATTGCTGTAGCATCTGGCTGAGAAGCATGCATATACTTCCATTTGTTTGAACTGCAACATAATTGGATTGGGGAGAGGGATGAAAAAGCCTTCAACCATACTTAAAACTTCCCTTTTTTTTTTCCTTTTCTGGCTGTCCTCTAATATGTGCGTTGCGAGTATGTGCATGTGCATTCACACGTATGCGTGGCTATTAATAGCATCTCTCATGGTCTCGCTTGTCTTGATTTGTTACCCTGCATCTGAGATGTCCCGATTGGCAATACATTCCAGAGAGCTGGATGATTTGGGAAGTGTGTCTGCATCTCGTTCTTGCACTTAAAGTAATCCTTTGGATGGAACTGGATTGGGAGCCCTCATGTTCAACCATATTTTCAAGGAACAGAAAAATCATGCTTAATTAGATTCATAGTGACCTTTTTCATCTCAGGCTACAAGCGCCCAGTCACTGCCGAAGCAAGATGTGTTCTCAACATTGATCTTTCTGCAGACCTGGAGATTGAGACGAGCCCGGCGCAGTGAAACGAGGCAGAAAAAAACAGCATATCAAAAATCATCAGATGAAGAGATTACTTTGTTTGAGTGAGAAGCTCTGTGTGTGTGGAGGCATTTAGGAGCTAGCGTGTTTCTGTGGGAAGCGCTTCTGTAATCCACCTACTGCTTCTCAATCATAGTGCAAACAAACTCACACACAAGTATCTAGTCCCTGCCCTCTGTCTCAACGCCCATTCGCCAGACATGCACATGTCTAACTGCCTTTCTTGTTGCTTCTTAGATCCTACCTCCACTAGCTTCCTCCCTTTTTGCATCCCACCATGCTGCTTTCCCTCTTCCTGAAACAGCAGTCTGCCACTGAGCAATGATCTCCCTGCAGGCTGTAGACAAAAGATGGTTTTACAAGTTCCATCCGGGTGAAAAAATAGATGCTTTGCTGATGAAGACGATGCATAGTGATCCGGCATTTCCAGGGGAGTGATTGCTCACAGATTTTGAAACTGCATCAATTTCACATTTACAAAACACAATAAGAGTAGGGGTGTGAATCTTTTGGTATCTCATGATTCAATTTTGATTCTTGGTCACTATTCAACTGTCGACCAAAGAATGAATATGATTATGGAGTTTAATATTTTCTTTCAGGGTACATCAACTGATACAAATATTGTTAACACAAAGGCAAACCTAATGCAAAATGTACAAAAAAACGAATAATGCTGCCTGTTATATAAATAAAATTGCTAGGGTAAAATTAAAAAAAGTCTATATTTTGTGTTTTCTTTTGTTTTAGTTTTGTGTGTGTAGGTTTACTGTCCATCAGTGGCAATATCTAGGTCCTTTTGTAGGAAGGAACATTTGATTAAATATTGATTTTATAAAGACTCTTTGAAGATATAACCTCTTTTATTGCATTTAGATATGTTTCCCCCCCACCCTTGCATTAGAGAGCTATTAAGATATCTAAACAAACTGCCTTATACAACAGAGTAGGGAATTCTCATTTCGAAATCTTGAAACTATGAGCATTTACTGTATGATATGTTTGTGAGGGTCCCACTGCAGCTTCGGTATCACTGTGGGGGGATACACTAGACACAGTTGATGCAGATATGGTATGATATTGATGACAGATTTGATTAATCTACTGATGGAATTTTGGTGCGAGAGCTCCACAATGGGCTTTAGACAGAGCCCCAAAGCACAATATCCAGTATGAATTCTCTATTGCCATATCCTTTCAGAACTCATTTGAGTCATATCTGACATATTTATGTCTCATCATGTCCTATCGTAGCCATCAGAGTACAAGCACCATGAACCATTTAAGTACTGTGGGCCATGCTGTCATCTCCTTTTAGCAACATATGTCTGATAGATGCATAAGAAGAGGCACTCAACTGGATTCTTCCAAAGTGCTGAAGAAAAGCTTAAACCCAAGACTTGGTGCGTTTACTGGCTTGAAGAAAAAGGCCTTTTGAATTGACTACATGCAGGTCACAGATGTGAAATGTAACAAACCTGAGCCTTATCTGGATAAAAAGGTATACAATATATGTTTAAAGAAGTACACGTTAAACGTTTGCACCCGAGAAATCTATAATGATCCTTTGTGTGCACCGGTCAGAGTTGCCTGGCAACAGCACTTGAGCTCTGCAGTGAATTTAGGTGTCAAACGAGATACATTTGTAATCTAAAGGCAACATGGATTACATTTTGGACAGTAGGATTGCCTCTTGGACACAATTTCAATAGCTGAGGTGGGCCAAGTGAATTGGGAAAGGCAAATCATTTTCTGCACCTTAATAACTGTCGGAACGCCGGCTCGTGCCTGAAAAGGAAAGGTTGAACGAGCACAAAATAAGCACAACTAATTAACTGTGTCGTTTCAAAAAAAGAAAAAGTGCTTTCCTTAATGGACACCGTTATTCATCCACCTTCTACAGGGGGCTGTGAAATATCAAGTGGGTGGACGTGATGCTGATAAATCCTGATCGCATATGGATCAGTGTCATACCTTTTTTCCTCTGAATTATTGATTACCCCATAGGCAGAGCTGCTGTTTGAAAACATTTCCTGCTCGAGCTTGACCACTAAAAGCCGCTTCATAAGTACTACATCAAAAAAGGGAAAATAATGCTTCCAATATGCTTTCAAAAAATCTGAGAAACACTCTTGCTATCTTCCCCCAAAGTCCCCTTCTGTCTCGCTGCACACACAAACAAACGCAAATGTTTCATGAGCAGAATGCTTATTTTCTGCTAAACAATGTTAAGCATTTACACAAAGGGACCCAAATGAGCCTGATTGAAGATAGAATCAGTGCCCAAGTGACCCATCACAGAGCCTCTCAATCCCACATATGCATGATTAATACATCAAACAACATCAATTCTCCTTCCTTTTCCACTTGTCAATGAGCACACTCTCTCTCACACACACACACACACACACACACACACACACACACACACACACACACACACACACACACACACACACACACACACACACACACACACACACACACACACACACACCACACACACACACACACACACACACACACACACACACACACACACACACACACACACACACACACACACACACACACACAGAATGTACCCAAATCCTTCCAGGACTGAGCATGAACACACAGGCCCTGCCCCTTCCATCATGGTTAATACATCAAACAGCATTAGCTTCCTGGATTTCTGAAGCTTAGACAGACATGGTTCTGACAGCCAATGATTCCTCACTGGCTTCCTTCCCCTCTAGCTTCCCCACTTTCTTTATTCCCTATGAAGTCTCTTTGGGTGGTTACAGAACATGCTGCCAAAATAGATTCACTTACATTACCTTTTGCTTTTGTAAGCTTGTATAATGTAATGTTAGAAAGCCATCTCTACAATAAGATGACACTGCCGAGGAGCTTTAGAGACTCGGGAGACGTAACAATAATAACCGCAAGCCCTGATCAACAAACTCTTTATTTCGTAAGATTTCCATATTATTTTGACATAAGCAGGTATTTATAACCGCGTGTATCCACGGGTTGCTTTTGTTTCAACGGTTCGTGAACATAAAATGGAGTCCTAGATCAGAATAAATGTATTCAAATCTAACCTTTACAATATGCTCTGTTTTGTTGGCCAGCTGTACAGTAACATCAATGAGCAGTTGGCGCATTGGGTCACGGTCTACTAAGACTAAGACACTTATCTTTAGCATTAAGTGCTCTGTAATTACATGAGAGGCCTGAGTCTTTATAATGCGGTCCTGCATATGATCTCCATTTGATTTTACGATGCTTTCAGCATGTTATTGATTTAAACTTGATTTTAAAGATCCAAGCAGTAGAGTCTCAAGTCTAACTGAATAAACAAGAATATTTCCTGTAATGATCCTTAACCACAAAGGGAGTATAAGTCATAGTATATCCCCCCCAATAGTATCAACAAAATGCCAGTTTGTGTGATGCGTGCAACGGCAAATGAATAAACATCCTGTTCCGTCAATGTGTTCATTTCACCCTACTGACTGTGTATTATCACAGAATGGCATAACATATCCGAAAGCCTTGCAGTTTAAAACCCTTTACCTTTTAACGAATACGAACCAAGCCTTGCTGTTATATGTAAAATTGTGTTTTTTACGAACAAGTGATTTACGCATGAGCTTCTTCAAAGACGGAAGCAGCAATGTCATTTGTCCGCAATAATTCCATTGGCCTAAAGTAGTAACGTTAAGGCACTTAGCAGATTGCTTCATAATTTTGAATGGTATCCAATGAGTACAGCTCTTCGATAAACACAAAAAGTAAATGAAAATAGGTTGTGTGTGTTATGGAAAGCCTACTGAGCTGCTGATAGTGTAGCTTAAGTGCAGGGAGACTCACATGTGGCCCGCTATACTGCAAATCCTCAGAAAGAGGATGAAAAGGCTTTAGAATCACATTTACAGCACAGGAGCAGCATCCCGCAGATAAATACAGATCATGGTATTTGACCCTGTCCATCAGCACACAGAAAGGCTTCTACTCTCTGGAATCACAAACCAGGCTTTGTCACTCACAGACACGGGGCAGCACTTTGATAACTCTAAATAACACAGGCAGATTGCAAGACTAACTGGGGGCAAGTCAACTATGACTCTTTTAGCTTTTTCTAGAACCCCGTTCAGTTCTTTGACCTTTGTATTTGATGCGTTAAATGAAAAACATTGTTTTGATTTTAACCCTCAGATTGTTTTTTTGAAAAGCACAAGAAAGCAGAGCCTTTTGTGAAATATGTTTTATGTGCCACGAATCGATATTCTCCCTAAAAGCCAACGTACCATATTTTCTTCTCTCATAACACTCTACAACAACCTTAAATGTCAATACTGATCACCATCTGCTAGACATTTTCTGTACTACCTGAAAGGAATTAACTTCACAATATAACAGGAATCCAATGGCAGCAGGAGCTTGTTTCTCTGGCCATGGACGTTTTGTACATGACGAATCCAATATCCTAAACCTGTTGTGTCCCGTCAACAGTGTTGAGTTCAGTCATGTTTCAGTTTAATCATTTGTTGTCTTGTCTCCCACTTCCTGTTTTATTTTGGTACTCACCTTTTGTGTTTCATTCCAGGACCCTTCACTCCCTATCCTTGTGTGTGTCTCCCGCTCTCATCAGCGTCAGCCCCGCCCCTGATTGTTTCCACCTGTGCCAGTTACCTTTTGTTTAAATTCCCCAGCCTTCCTTTGTCTTGTGTCAGTTCGTCTTGTCCTATCTCCATGTCAGTAGTCTGCTTACCAGTGATCACGTATCTTACCTCAAGCCTGATTCCTGCTCCTGAATTACTTTGTAAGTTTTGTTCCTCACTTAGTGAGCGATTTTCTTTGTGCCTTTTTTGAGCCTTTTTTGACCTCGTTAAGAGTGTCGATCATTTTTTGTATAACTATTTTGGAAATAAAGTATTTTACTCATACTTTACCTCTGTCTCCCGGGTCGTGCATTTGAGTTATTTACCTTGTGTTTCCAAGTTCGTGACAAAACCAATAGCAACCCAAGACATTCCTACGGTAATAAGAAAACTGTGACCTTTAATAGGCTAATGTGTCACACTAGACGTTAAAGTTAATATATCAAGAAACCAACTGTGTAATTTAGCTTCCTTTGCACAGAAAAAATAACCTGCAGTTTAATAAAATCTTGTAGAATATATTGGTTTATATTTATTGATATGTGTCCCTACAGAGGGCTACATGTGTATGGCTGTTCATTAATTCATAGTTCTGTTTTCTTGGAAATAACACTCTCAAAGCTGTAATGAATATAATTCATGGCTGTGGACATTATCTTTTAAGGGTGGGTTTGGGTTTTATCAAGATTGGACTTTCATTGATTATAAATATTTGATTATCCTAACAAGAAAGGGAATACAGATTGCAGATTGGCTCCTAACTGTCTGTCTATCCCTTCAAAATGCACATTATTGGATCTGCTTTGACTAAATAAGCATCTCATAACTTAGCATTTTCAAAATAAAATGATCTGGCATCATTTATAAATCCAACCAAAATGTTTCCATTGTCCCCACGACAAGAAATGACAGTAAGATAAATACAAACTGAATCAGACATGATTCCATCCTCCCACCACAATTTGAATAATGGACAAAACAATACTAAATATGAAAAAATGAAATATTATTAAAGACTAGGAAATGAATGAAAAGAAACAAACATTTGAACAGAATATCCCCAAAAAATGATCCTAACGTCCTGTATCACCCAAACTGAAGGTTGCAGAGAGCACACACACACCCCCCCCCCCACACACACACACACAAAACTTCCCCAAACTCCAACACCAGAGACTCCTATCAACACATGTATATCTATACTGTATGCAAGGACACAGTTGCATCAGTACTTCTTATCATAGAGACCCACATTAGCTTGTCAGGGGGGAGTTAAATAATTAAATTGGATGGGAAAACATCTGACATGCCATGGTTCATATTATGTGTATGTGACACATACAGAGCATAGAACATTCCCTGTAAAGAGTACAGACCGACAGACACAAGTTTGCGACTATTGTCCCTAGATGACAACAAAAATACTGCGCAGAACATTAAAGTTGTATAGAATATACAAATGACAATGAAAGTAACAGAAAAGTGTAAACAATCTTAGAATTGTTCCCGGGTTATGTATCAGAAGCATATTATTATCATATTAGCTTTAAAATAGTCCCTGCTACTAAGGAGTTTCACATATTTACCCAATGAATACAAGAACATTCCTTTAATCACTAATCCAGATCCCTGTTGCTGAGCACACACACGTTTTAGAAACATTTAGAGATACAGTGAGTTTAAAATGCCAAAGTCAGTGTAGGTGTCGTGTTTAACATGTCTGGACAACATTGAAGTAATTAGGTTTTTTTTGTTGGATACCATCCGAAATCTTTACAGTATGAGATGAGCAAACCTCTGACTGTCTTAAGAGTCTTGATTATTGTACACTTTAAACAACCAAATGAAATGCAAAAAAAGGCAATTACAATTGCTGGTGTTCTTTTTCTTGGGTACTTGAGGATGGAGTAATTGTACTCTGATGCGGAACATAACGAGTCTTTTTCGAGGGGTGGTTCCAAACAAACCCTAGTGCGTACCATTGCAGTGAAAACACATGCAGGGGATTATAGACTGACTTCTTGGGCATTTTTTGGGACAGACAATGGTGAACGACAGGTAAAATACAAGGAGTGTAAGGAACAAGAATCACCAATACAGACAGAATCACAAAACATGTATCCTGCATATTCTGCTATATATGTTCCTCAGTTACTGATTTATTTGTGCTCTTGATATTCAAATCGATTTGTGTACTGGGAAACCCAAACAGACAAAATAGAAATAGAAATATTAAATTTCACTCTGATCTATTAGTGATTTTCAGAAATGTATCCAGTGGAAAGACATTTCTGATGCTGCCAACGACAACAACACACTAACAACAAACACAGTACAGCTCGTCATAGACGTGTTCACTACAGCATCCACATGCTCATTCTTTTTCAGTGTTTGTTTAGCAGTGCAATACTGTTAGGCACACATGATCTGTTTTGTTTTGAGAGATGGCCCCCTATACCGTGTGATCATGTTTAAAGCTCCTATTGACTATTAAGGGTATCTAATACCTGTATACAATCCATTGTCTTGCCACTTGGTTTCTACATGTTTTGGACTGAGAATGTAACAACACAAAGATATTTGCTTAACGGAAACCAGTTTTCTAGATTGTCCTTTCACAGTCAATTTTTCATATTAGTTTCAGGCGAGGATCAGCCCATGTGTAAAAAGAAAAAGCCTATCTTCAGTTTTCTTGGAGTTAAGTGTTAGATATGGGTTTTCAAATCATGCAGAGGCTGCCACAATGTTATGATACATCTCCCACTTGGAAAAATCTTCAGCTAGACAGACAATAACGCTACATTTCCCTTTAAATCTAAACTGATGCACGGGAATTCAAACACTGTGGATCATCAGATAAGCCTGGGTTGATAAGCATGTTATTTGATGGAGATAATGAACAACCACTCCAGAAATCTAGCTGTTTTTTTCTTCCTTTAGACATTAGAGGCACATGAGGGAAAAAATAGCTCTATTTCCCTGGTGGCATTTTACTGACATTTTGATGTGAAGCGTCTCTGGTGAGTTGGAAAGAAATGTTGTATATATGTTCATATAAAGAATCGTCTGTGTCTGATAAGCACCTTGTATCATCTATCAGATCGACCGCTTGAGCCAAAATCCAGATGACCACCCTGAATCAATAGGAGGAAATTAAATGTTTCATCTTTATCTAATCTTCACAGCCCTTCTCATAACTTGTGTGTTTTTCACATATTGCTGGATCCTGTGCTGATGAAAGCAGTAGCAGGGAGGTTAAGTTCTAGAGTAAATACAGTCATGGCAGGCTTTCACAAGTGTTGGAGGTGGTTTGTCATGCCACCTTCCAAAACTGAATGAGAGCAGACCTGGATGACTCATTGGCACTACAGTAGTAGGTTTCTGCTTTATTTATGAGAGCTGGTGGTTTTCTCCAGCGTGTCTCCTAGGCCCAGTGATTCATGAATGGACTAGACAGCCTGAGCCTGCAATTGTGGAGGTGCATTGGGAGCAGTGGATATTGAGGATTAATTTCTTTCGTGTCAGACTGTTATTCCCAACCCCCATCAAATCCATCTCTCTCTTGCTCTCCATCTTCAATGACTTTCCCATTTCTTAGTTTAATAGAGTGAAGCGCAATTATTTGTCCACTGCCTGACAAATGGTCCGAATATTACGATTGGGCAACCCTATGATATACTGTGGTATATATATGATGTTGTTGTTGGTGGTAATGATTTATGCACCACTAGTCACATTTTTGCTTGTTTTCCAGGCGCATATAGGGTTTCATTACTTGCACTAAGGCAGAGAACGGTGGGCCTTTTATATATTCCGCTGCAATCGAAGGTTCAAAGACTGAATGAAACAGAATATCTAAGGGGCTAATGCATCTAAGCTCAATTATTTCCTGGCTAAAGCAGGATCTGGGCATTTTCTTGCTCACTGTCTAAACTGCATTGTCTTGGCGACCAAATGGGGAATGTCCACCGGTTTGATTGGCCTTCATGACAAAAACCCTGCCACTTCTTGTCAAAGTTAACTTGAAATGTAGCCCCTTGTCTCTAGTCTCAGTGACACAGTTGGTGTCCACGGGAATCTTTGAAAATAGATGAATATGTCCCGGTTTCAACAGTATGTGTCCCTAGGTATTCAGTTTTTGGCAGATTGTTAAATATTCCTCTCTATGTAATGTTCCTTCTGCATCCTGACCCACAAAAATCAAACCATAAAACAAACAGCCATAACCCCATGTGGGCCTTCTTCTGCAGCTGTTGATGGCTGCTCAGCTGCTGACATGCCAGTCAATCACAACATAAATAGTTTGAACCGTCCTACCTACATTGATTCTGAATCAAATTCCTGCTGTCTGACGGGAGAGATTGCTGACATTTTGCATTTCACCTCACCAAAGATGAATTGTTCAACAAAGACCTCCAGCTAGAATTCTTTTAGCTTTAGTTCAAACTTAGGCTACTTATCCCTAGCCAGAAATAACAACGTCAAGGGTTATTTTCGTTCAGTAAGTGAATCTCTACAAACATTTGAAATAGAAATGTTAACCTTTTTAAGGTGCAAGTACAACTTTGTTTACTTTCGCCTTCATTTTGACGCAGTTAAACGCGTATAGACGGGCATCAAGAGTTTATTGTGTTGGACTCAACCAATGCAGGCTGTTCTCATGTACTGTTCATAGCTATAGCTACAACATGTAGAAAGGGTGGATGTCCAATGAAATCCAGTCCTCTGTGATTTTGAACAAGGAAGTGTAAAACGTTGAAACAGGAAAGCATTGTTGGTGCCCCGTGTGAAGCCGTATTTTATTTACTTCTTAAAGTTGAAGTTCTTGAAGTATTTAGGTCTCGCCATTACTTACACTTATTTACCCCACATATAGGCTTATTTGTGAACAGCTTTGATATCCTTATCATATCCAAGTATTTTCTGGAATCTACTGTAGCCAGGTTGTTTCCTTTGAAGATGACTTTGACGAAGCTGTAACAAGCTAAAGTTGACATGTCGTTTCGTACAATCGTATGAAAAGATTTAAGAAATATCTTTTTGAAAGATGTATATAATGCTGTATGAGTTATGTGTTTACCAATGACATCTGGCATTTTTCAAATATATTTATTTTCTGGGTATTTTGGCTTCATTGTATAGTTCCGAAAGACAGGAAAGGGGGAGAGAGAGGGGACACAATTCAGCTAATGCCTTGTGGTCACATTTTAACAGGAAACTGCAGTAATGGCTCATCTTTAGTACATGGGCAACTGCTCCTCTAACTGAGCTACAGGGAAACCCATACAAAGGTTTCTAAAGGGCCACAAACCTATTTCCATTTACTATAAAAAAACATGACTCCATTTTCTCCTGGCTCACTTAGTGTTGTTATTAGGCAGTTTCCTCACTGATCAATGTGTTAATTTGATTTATAAAGAACAAGATGTATTGAACCTGGCAATTACTAAGGGAGGCACACAATGAATGCAGAGAAGCTCCATGCACACCTAGAAAAACACCCATTCTGTGTCACAGCGTAGCTTTGATCTGTTAGATGCCGAATTGGTGCAATCTTCACAACCTAATCCCATTTTGTGGGATAATCTGTTCTCTCATAGTCCTGTAATGGTTCAACAGTCATTGTCAAGTATTGCCGTTTGTACTCAAGAGCAGGAAATATCATTTCAAGTAAATCCGAAATGTCAGCAGATCAAAGTTGTTCACATCTGCTTACTGTTGTCAGTTCGGACATGAAAAAGTGAACAGTGATTTCCTAGAAAAAATGTATATATTTCAAACTGCCAGGAATTGGAACTCAGTTATGAAAGAAAAAAGTCATTTGAGTTTTTAGATACAGTACATCTCTCTGGCACTGATGAGCTACTGGCTTTCAAGAAGCTGGAACTAACAACCCTTACAAAATGACTTGTGTATCTTTTGTTATGCTGTGAAAAGGAATAATACGATTTTTTAAAATAGGTATAACGGAAATATTAGAGAATACAATGCAACATACAAAACACCACTAGAAATAACTCTGAAAAGCAATTGTACTTCCAAACTCTCATCACATTATTATTGTGGCTGCTGGTTTGTAGCAATGATGCAGCAGATAATGGCCAAAATGTCACTAGAATATCAATATAAAAGTTGTCTAGTCTTGAGCACAATAAGTATTAAACTCAATGCTGCATTCCAGTGCTACTCAGATGCCCTTATTTGCCAAGGTCTGTAGTTAGTCTTCTGAATATATTGTGTTCCTGAGCTCAAGACTTTTAGAGTTGATGTCACGACTTGAGGGAGCAAGGAGCTGAATACTTTTCCATTAGAAACTAATGTTTCAGATAACTCCGACACCACAAGGATGTCTTGTCTTGAAGTGTTGCTACTTGCCCCTCTGCACCCTGATTTGGATTTGCTCCAAAATTAAATGGGTTAGTTTTTGGTCCATGCTGCACTCTTCAAACAAGTTTCATGAAAATCGGGCAAGCAGACGGACAAACAAATGGGCAAATAGACAAAGCTTTTGTTTGTGAGTTACAGCACAACATCTCACTGCGTTCCAGTTCCCAAATCTCAGCCTCAGACACGTAGCTACAGTTGCTTATTCTGAAAGAAAAAGTCGGATTAGTATCCCTAAAATAGGCTTGTGCAATGTTCATTTGAGAAAGATAACTCCCACTGGAAAGTGTCTTTCCTCAGTCTGCAGTCAGACCTAACTAAATAGCCAGGAGGGTTATGATGAGAACATAACCAGCAGAACTCAGATAGCCCTGGAGCTAACAGTGGGTTTATCAAAAGATAAATATTAGAGGAAAGAGATGGAATTATTCAATGGCAGCTGAACAACATGACCCAGACACTCTTTCTCCTCATGACATCTGATTCTACAGCAAAGCAAATAATAAGACAGATTTTCCTTTCCTCTTCTTTCAATGTCTCACTCTCTGGCCCTGGTGCTCCGTCACTCAATGTCTGCGGTCTGCCGGGTGTAAGAGCATGTCTGACACATTTCCATTAGTGGGGAGACTATTCAATTACCATAGCTCAAGATATTTAAACCTTGCCAATTACTGAACATCTCCCCTTTAAATTATGCATACACAGAGCTGATAAGGTTGTGTGTAGTGATTTCTCCTTTTGACACGTTGCAGTGTGTTCTGCTGTGTCAGATTTGCTTCTTCCGAGAGTTAGAGAAAGCTACTTGCTTATCACACATCCACTCACTTTGGATTTCACACTCATATTGGACATATGTAGCTTGTTTCGACAAGTGTTGGTGGCCTTTGTCCCATTTGGAAGGATTTACAATAAAAGTCACATTTGTTTGGGTGGTAAACTGCTGATTTTGCATCAGTTTGTGTGAAATTGCAACGCTTGCTGGAAATCTTAAACAAGTAAACATCATTGGATTTAATTTTCCCCATGCCAGACCCAGTCGACAAATTGTGTGTGCTCACCGAGAGCATCTGATCTCATCCCTGGTATCCTAGCAACCCCCCACCATTTCAAAGGATACAGTAGCGTTCACACATCCTCCTACTCGGCACACATTCCTCTGTTTCTGCCCTTTTCACCTGACCCAATCCCCAGGTGAGCAGCTACCTCCAATATTCTTCTAGACTTTTTCTTCAACTTCAACCCCAACCCACTCATTGTTGCGCCTTTTTCTGCACAGGCACATAAATAAGATAGTAAACCCAAACCTCAATGCCCCTCTGCTTTTCTCACAGTTCTCTAACTGTATTGTATACATCAGCTTCATAGTTCTGCATTACACTTTGACAGTAAAGTCATGCCGGCAAGCTACCATGCACTCCTCTCCCTTCCTGCTTTAAAAAAACCTCCCTTACTTTCATACTTGAGAAGAAACGGCCACCCTGTCATTAAATTGGAGGATGAAGATGCATGAAAAATACTGGTTGATAGCCGAATCTGCCCACCCACTGATAAGAGTTCAAGGCTGTATGTGCTGTGGAAATGAAAGACAAACTGAAAAGTTATACACAAAGGGTTGAAGGCATGGGTCAAAGTTACAGAGGATTTGCTTTAGAGTTAGACCCACGTTTCCATGGTAGCTGAGACTCTAAAGCTCTATGGTCAATGGGATGAAATTGCTATACAATACCTTTCGACAAGTTTCTAAGCTATGTGTCTTAAAGAAAACACTCCCCCCCTGCCTGAAACGCCTCCATTTGACCTCACCATGTAACACTCAGGCTTCTATTTGCTAGCGCTCTGAACAAATTGTACATGATAGGCTAAGGGGCTTCACATTTGCAACACATCTCTTAGCGGTTAACCAATCACAACAGAACCGGCCCGCTAACCAATCAGAGCAGACTGGGCTCTGGTTGCAGACAGAGAGTGAAAAGAGGTGCTGCAGCACAGGCAGTATGAGGAAAATAAAGCCCTTTTTGAACATTATAGCATCTAAACATGTCACAGTAGAGGCACAAAATACATATAAACCTGGAAATTACCATTATATGTCATCTTTAACTAACAGCAAATCATTTGAATGTGTACTGCTTCCCCTCAATACCATGAATCCCTTTAGCTTTGAAACAAGGTATCACTACATAATTAAACTCTGTTACTGATATGTTTCCTTCCTGTAGCCAGCCATGTATGTCCCTCCAAAAAGTGTTGCTTCAAGAATTAAACATATTGAAATTGTTATAATGTCATCAACAGGTCTAATTTTACTAATTATAGAATTAACTGAGGCGATCTTAATCCAAAAAGCGCTTAGGAAGATTTGATCAATAATGCAAATATACAGTTAATTGATACCCAGAGAAAAGCTTAGTGAGATTTTATCTCTCTGTCCCCACATAGAATGTTGATACAGCAGGCACTGTGTCGTCGGCAATGAGAAGCTAGGGCATTAAATCCAAAAAAGAGAATCAAGATCAAGATTTCTCAGATTCAGCACTAAAAAAATAAAACCATACAAAAAAGAAATATGGATGCATATCATATATGTCCAAGCAGCCCTCAATTGTAAATATATGTTATTAGTTATTGTTCCTAGAATTAAGTTGTGGCTTAACCACAGAGCCATTTTACAACACCAAATTGCTTTGATTTACTTGCAGCATATACACAAAAGGGAGATTGCAACCGTCAACAAAAAACTAGCTAATTATTTTAAATCAAGTTAAAGTTAAAGGTGGGGTAGGTAAGTTTGAGAAACCGGCTCGAGATACACTTTTTGTTATATTCCATGGAATGCTCTTACAGGGTTCCTGCAGGTTTCGCCAACTCAAATTTAAGACTTTTTAAGACCTTTTTAAGACCACTTCGAATAGAATTTAAGACCTATTTCACGGCAAGAAAGTATGAAGGAAAATTGCTATGAAAGAAGAAATACGTCCCATAATTACTTACAAATCAAATGTATTCATGTTCAACATAAGAACAATGACTGAACATAACAGCATAACAGTACAGAACTGTGTTAGCCAAAAAGTGTGTATGTGTCTCTGTGTGTGCTTGTGTGTGTGTTAGGGCTGTGCAATTAATCGTATTTTAATCGCAATTACGATTTTGGCCTGCCACAATTACAAAAACATAATCGAAAAAACCTATTATTTAGCTTTGCTAGGTTGTGACAGTGCACTACGACATATTTGATCTAATTAATTTTAGTCTAATTTATTTTTATTTATCATATTTATATATGTTTAGTAGCTTGTGGAAGTGCGCTCCAAAATATTTGTTGATCTTGTTTATTGGTATTTATTATTTTGATATTATTTATTTAAATATATAATTTATTTAATTTATTTTTGTATTGGTTTTTCAGTTGAATTATACGTTCAGGGTAATCAACAGTTAAAAAGATACTGTTCAAATTATTATTTGTTTTAAAGTTCAATAAATGGATGTTTTCAAAGTCAATGAATAATCTTATTTAATAATCGTGATATCAATTATTGACCTAAATAATCGTGATTATGATTTTTGCCATAATCGAGCAGCCCGTGTGTGTGTGTGTGTGTGTGTGTGTGTGTGTGTGTGTGTGTGTGTGTGTGTGTGTGTGTGTGTGTGTGTGTGTGTGTGTGTGTGTGTGTGTGTGTGTGTGTGTGTGTGTGTGTGTGTGTGTGTGTGTGTGTGTGTGTGTGTGTGTGTGTGTGTGTGTGTGTGTGTGGTGTGTGAGAGAGTAACAAGAGCTATATTCAGAGCTCTGCTGCCTTGGCTACAATCTTTCATCGTTGCTGTTGTATGATTGGTGTTTAACTACGGTATTTAGCGTATACACTACAGCACCTCCGCTTTTAGGGTTGACGTCGAAGACCCAAACGTCGCCCGGAGGTCCAACGGTGTTGTTGCGGGAGCTGCTGCACTAGCTAACGCTGCACTAGCTAACGCTACATTAGCCAAACAAACGCTAATTTATTTTGCAAAAGGTGCAGCAGGCTTCAAACACGTTCCCCTCCACTGGTTTCAACCAAGCACTAAATTCGATGTTTTCCAACCAAATACGGTTGAACTTACACTTCCCCATATTTATTTGTAAGTAGATTCGAAGAGACATGAGTTTCTGACTGCCGCTTGCTGAAGCTTGGTTGCTAGGTTACTAGCTGGGTGTTCTCCGTTAAGGGGCCGGGGGAAACAGAGTTAGTGATTACTGGTTCCATGTTGATTTATTTCAATACAAATTGTTGGGGGGAACTGAAAGGCTATTACCGTTACTTTGCAGCCCGGACATTTCCCCCAAAACACATTTTAGACGTGATCGCAACACAGAAGTACCTTTCAAATCCCATCATTTTTAAGACCTTCTAAATCATATTTAAGACCTTTCTTATTTTTTTGGTCATATTTAAGACCTTTTTAAGGCCTTAAATTCAGATTATCAAATTTAAGACTTTTTAAGACTTTTTAAGACCCCGCGGGAACCCTGTCTTAACATCCCGATAGCAATGAATATCTGAAGTGCTTTGACAAAAAATCCATACAAAAATGTCATCTGTGGAAGCTGTAGTACTGTAAAAAGCACGACCAATCATTTTAGCCGGCCCGGCTAAAATAACTGGATGGCCTACCTGCCTGTCAGCCTTCCATCTGTGCACAAACTTATCTCGTGCCCTCATTGGTCATGTGCGCGTTCGTGTGTGTTGGAGGAGGGGCTCTGTAAGGAAGTGGCAGATTTTTTCCGGTTGTGTATTTTCAAATTCTAGCGCACTCGAGCTGGTTTCTCCAAAATTACCTACCCCACCTTTAAGTAAAAAATTCAGACAGAATTTTTATAATTCGGTATTAGTCGTAATGACACATTATACAAAGTGCGTCATTGTTTTCAGCAGAAGATGTTGATAGCTAACGTAGGTCAATACTTAGTTTGACTTGATTTCTACAACCTAAATGTCAGTGTCAACTAACATGTACAACCTAGGTATTTGGTTGAATATCTCATAAATAAGCTAAAGCCTATGCTTTCAATAAAGTGTATAAGAAACATTGTTGCAGCAGCAACATACTGCCAATCTACATTCAGCCTTGACTGAGTCAGGCAAGTTTCCAAAAAGTTGAATGTACTTAATGATTCACTGACATTTGCAGGAGGAATAAGGCAGATTACCTTTAGAGTATTTTTGTATTGTTTGAATTGTCTGTGAGTTTTATGCATCTCCTGAAGCTCATGGTGCATTAGAATCTTTACCCTGTCTGCTAAAACATTACAGAAACCCTTAATTATCAGAGAAAAAGCCTCGCCCAAGGAAGTACTGGAATCAGTCCTGAAATGCTCAAGGAACAATTGAGACCAGAATCCTCTGCAGGATTTGTTACAAAGGGCACACTTAATAAAGAAACTGCGAAAACTGGAGGGCATATCGACATCAGCCGAGCTCTGATCTTATCCTACAGAAAATGACTTACCAAAGGTCCATTTTGATAAGAAGAAGTGGCTGATTTAAGAAACAGTAAAGACAACGCAGATGGTCTTTGTTGCATAGAGTATTGTCACAAAGCCCTGAATTGCATCCTAAAAGTGACTCTTCAAAAATATTTAGGAGGTTTAGGATTCTTTATACAGCAGCAAATGTCAACCAAATGTAGATTGGAGATGTCAAGTTGTCTGCAATGGGGTTGTGGCATATTATTAAAAGGATGTCACATTGAAACTGAATGTGTGAGGCGCTTTCTTTTCCCTAAACTATTCCATCATCACTACTGTGACTGGCAAGAGGAAAAGGCTTTCAAATATGGAGACAGGAGGAAAAGAAGAGAGGATTCAGAGTACGCTCATTTTGTCATCCAGCTCTTCACAGGACGTTTTGATAAACAAAGTAAGGTCTCACTACAGACCCATAAATCATCTCAAATGAGTTGAGAAGATTAGGGACTTTCATGGAACTGCATGTCCAAGAAAGCAGAAAAACAGAAGCCGACGGCAAATGTTATTCTCTTGTGAAAACCTTATGTCCTTCATAGGAACTGCGCTATGCGTTATTACTTGTGAAATGAAGGGAATTAATTGAATTATATTCAAGTCATAAGGGTAATTGTTTCTGAGTCAATGACTGTTTCCGACAGTGAGGCAGACAAGCTTAAAGACACAAACAAGCTCCCAGCTGGAGAGACGCATGCACACATTTCGAGTCAAGTAAATTGCAAATGGCTATAATCAAATGCATACCCTGATGGTATTAAACTCACGCTGAGCTCCAACTATCTCTGTGCTTTTATCAGATCATATTTTGGAATCTAAACCATAAACCCAATGAAATAATCAAGACCCTATTATCGCTTTCAGACATCTTGTACACCTGTGCAGCAAGTTGACATTTTGGCTTAACCAGATATAAATACAGGAGGGAAGGAAAAGGAACAGTTATTATCATAACCTTAGCTTTCCCCTTGAAGGAATAAAATATGCAGTTTACAGTGCTGAGACAAGGGCATGACTCACATGGGAAAACTTTCTTCAATTAGAGTTGGCTCGTCACACAGGCATTGCAGGTGACACACAGAGTACATAAGGGTGCATTATTTCCCTGCTTTAACAACTTTGGTCTGATTTGTTATGCCACAGGGAGGATAGGTTCAGGCTAGACAGCTGTACAGGGTTCAACAATACTGCTTTTCTCCCAACCAATTAAGAAGGTCAGAGATGTTCCACTCATTGTCTTTTTTCCTAGAATTTCAATAGCCTCTGAAAGGTGCAAGAGGCAGTCAGACAGAAGTTAAGTTGAGATAAAGGTTGAGTTTGAAAAAGCAAGGGGGGGCAAAGGGGCCATCGCGACCCCCACAAACACCTTACGACCCGGGCCCAATTAAGCGTGCCCAAACGTTGCAGGTGTGTAGATGAGACCAAAATGAGTTGGAAGATGGGTTTGGTCAAAGCAAGGACCCAAGAATTTAAGAGTAGGGTTGGGAACCGAAACTCGGTTCCAGATGAGAACCGATAAGAAAATGCCGGGTACCGGGTACCCATACAAAATACACAATTTCGGTTCTGCTTAACGGTTCCTAAACGCTGTTCCTAAATGCCGGGTCACCGCGCGCCGTGGCGCAGACGGACCCGGTGGAATACAGGGTAAGGGCGGACTGGCCATCTGTGTGTTCTGGAGAATCACAGAACGGCCGGTCGTCAGCGGGCCGTTGACGACCGGCTCGGTATGCTGACGGCCGGCACCGCCCTTCATTTTTTTAAACGGCATCATGTAAGTTGCGCTGACAGGCGACAGAGGTCCACATTGCCCCGCAGCGAGGCTCCCCCCGCCCTCCTGTCGACGGTTCACGAGCTCAGTCACTTCATAACACCAAAGATGGATCGCGGTAAACGCTCTAAAGTGAGGCTCCACTAAACTAAAAAAGAAAAAGACAAGGCACAGTGTAATGCCTGTTAATAGCTTGCCACAGGCATAGCTCAGTTAAAATAAAGCACAGCTATTGTGCAATACATTTGTATTGCATGTATATTTTTTATTTGTAAACATTTCAGTTAAAGCTTAAAAGAATAAAGATATTTTTATTATCTAAACGTTTGACCTCTTTCTTTTACAATTTTGGAATCGAAATGGGGAATCGATAAGAACCGGAATCAGAATCGGAATCGATACATTTCAAACGATACCCATCCCTACTTAAGAGGCAATCAAAGCCGATATTAGCCACAATTTACGCAACTAGCATGATTTTGGCTTTGTGACCGGTATAATCCTATCACAAGAAGGTCCCTGGTTTTCATTTATTAGAAGCTTTTAAATAACATCAAAGTAAATGATCTGGAGTTTCACTTGATTTTGTATTAATGCCCAATTAGGACTGCGCATCTTCAACTCCACAGATGAGAAAGAAGCAAGCAAGTTGGCTAACTCCTTAGCTTCTTCCAACATCAGCTGCTGGTGTTTTAAAATATTCTTTAGCAAATTAGTTGAATATCCCTCAAGGCATTTTACTTGCACCGGGCAAATGAGCGTATCTTATTGTTGAGCCCTGCTGTACTGTCTAAAATGTCCCTCCTCAGTACAAAGCAAAGTCATTATACTGTGCTACAAACAATAATCCATCAGCTTAAAACCATTTACACAGAGTTAGGATCAAAAACATAGTGTTGAATGCACAGAGAACACGAGATCAAGAGCCGAGGCTTTACAGTGGGCTATAGTCAAATGTAAGGCTTATCACACAATTGCAGCACATTGATTTTAAGACGTATGCTTATCAAGCACATACAGAAACACTATTAAATGCCCGGGCTCTTTCCAACATATTCTTGGGTTTGGACTTTCTCAAACAGACCCTGAAATGTTCAGGCTTCTGACATATTGTATTGGAGCTTATCCATCTCTGCA
This sequence comes from Trematomus bernacchii, assembly GCF_902827165.1. Classification (NCBI taxonomy): domain Eukaryota; kingdom Metazoa; phylum Chordata; class Actinopteri; order Perciformes; family Nototheniidae; genus Trematomus; species Trematomus bernacchii. Next base: position 3,839,324 of record NW_022987513.1, read on the forward strand.
GGCTGTCTGCTACACAGTTAACAAGGTGGAAATAGTCAAAAAGAAGCACATAACGGAGGGAGGATATAAGGAGCTTCTGTCAGATAACAAATATGCTTAGGTGAGAGTGTATTCTTGACACAGAGTATCACCTCTGCAAATCAAGTAATGATGGATCTATTTTTTTTTTATTCACCACAAGCCCAAAAGCAGATTACTTTCTTCATTTCAAATATTTGGGGCTTCAAAAAGCCGCATGGGGAGAACAGCAATACCTGCTTGTGTGGGAACCTTTCTATAAGGTTTGGTAATCATCAAAAGGCTGATTGAAACGGCCCCTTGTGGGGTAACATAACACCTGATGACTGGTGATACCTTCAAACATTCAGTAAAACTACGGTTCAGTCTGAGTGCAGTCAGCATGAATGGCCAAACAACTGTAATTGGTGAAATGAGGTTCTAACCATTTTTCTTATTTTCCCTACATGACTGTTATTTTTGGCAACATTGAAAAGGGCAACTAAGGAAATGTATTCAAAGCACACTATTCTATTTTTCTAAGAAACATAAGCAATATAACATACCAACATAGGCTATATATCACAACTTACTGAGAGAAACGAGGCAATTATATGTATCAGACATTGTGTACATAGTTATAATTATGCATGTCATGTGTTATTTTCTATTTTTGAGATGGAAACTGTAATTAAATGATATACCCACAGTGCTTTTCTCTACATTACATGCACTCTGAACAGGCATTCATGCAACGGTGCCAGGTGTTGGCCTGCTCCACCACCTGAGCTGACTGTCACCCCACATACTATTGCATCATTACTCATGTAAAAAAAACGGACTGCCAGCATTCAGTATTTCCACAAATGCAAACGTAAAGAGACACATTATCTGCCCGTGCCAGCATATTCAGAGCGCAGTGTGTGTGCCCCTGCGTGTTCTATAAGAGAACAATAGGGAGGTTGCTTCCGACTCTGCACTCTGTCAATGTGTCACGGTGGGAGGGCACTACTTTTAAAGGGGATAAAGGAGCAAATGTGATTGGCCACAGTTGTTAAGGCCACTAAACAAACCTTGCACACACACCTATTATGTATTAAAATCTATTTACCAAAATCCAACTCTTCTTCCGTGTGCACTGCATGCCCGAGCAGCAATAAATAACAAAATGATGTCCCCACTATTACTGCAAACTGCTTTATTTGACTTGACTGGTTTTCTGGCAGGTTGAGTCACACAATTAGCTTCCATAATTGATGGACGACATTTAGAATGAAGTTAAAATAAGCTAAATAATCATAAAAGCCTTTTGTATTTTCATTGTGACCCATACAAAATACTTTTTGGGGGAGTGTGTGTGTGAGGATCTTTGGGATTGTAGCCTTTGCATTCACAAAAACCAATATAACACACTAGGGCTGTGCAATTAATCGTATTTTAATCGCAATTACGATTTTGGCCTGCCACAATTACGAAAACAACATAATCGAAAAAAAACATTATTTTGATTTGCTAGGTTGTGACAGTGCACTGCAACATATTTGATCTAATTTAATTTAGTCTAATTTATTTGTATTTATCATATTTACATATGTTTAGTAGCTTGTTGAAGTGCGCTCCAAAATATTAGTTGATCTTGTTTATTGGTATTTATTATTTTGATATTATTTATTTAAATGTAATACAAATGTATCATTTATTTAATTTATTTTTGTATTGGTTTTTCAGTTGAATTATACGTTCAGGGTAATCAACAGTTAAAAAGATACTGTTCAAATTATTATTTGTATTTGTTTTAAAGTTCAATAAATGGATGTTTTCAAAGTCAATGAATAATCGTATTTAATAATCGTGATATCAATTATTGACCCAAATAATCGTGATTATGATTTTTGCCATAATCGCACAGCCCTATAACACACTACAGGAAATGGAAAACACCAAAAAACATAATCGGGTCTCTTTAAGGATTAACAGCATATGTATTTATTTGGTCTGACAAAATGAATGGCTGACGCATATAAAGTCCATCAAGTCTATATTCATCCCACCTGAAATACTGTATGTTCCACCTTAAGAGCACTGGGCCTACTTTAATGGAAAGGGATTGCTCTGAAGCACTACTTGAACCCCCTATGAGCACATGGTGTGCAAAACGGAAAGTTAGCAATGCCTGAGAGACTGAGTTCAGGGTGAAGTATGATAAAAACACTTGACAATTACATTTAACATAATGATATACTCTTTCAACTTCATTTCATTTATCAGTGAATGCATTGTGCCAAAGGTACTGTATTGTCTCAATGCTAAGGGTTTTTACATATTGATCCTTGATGAGGTGACGTTTTTGGCTTATAGATTTTAAACACAACTACTACAACTAACTAAAATGTGGATAGCCCTTTAGTGGGAAAGTATAAAGTGCCCTTTTTTTAATCACACTACAAAAGAAGCAGAAAACTGCCGATGAAGCAAGCTGTTTCGTGGTAAGGATCTCTTTCTCCTGGTGAGTCTTTTAACTAGAATTTGGATTTGAACTTAAGATGAGGGAGACGTGTGGTGCAGTGGGTTGTGCGTTGGTGTTCGGATCAGGGGGTCAAACCCCACTGCAGTCAGCATGTCGTTGTGTCCCTGGGCAAGACACTTCACCCCACATTGCTCCTGTGGGGATTGCTCACAGTATTGAGTATGTAAGTCGCTTTGGATAAAAGCGTCTAACAAGTGACATGTAATGTAATGAATAAATGAAGATGCAGTTCTGAAGTCAAAAGACAGGAATAGTACGCTTTATCATGTTAACCACTTGCCACACACATACAAAAAAAGAACACATAGGCTTGAAATGTGATTAGAATCTCAATTTGACAATACAAGATGCATATTTATAGGATGACAACAGTATTGTTCACAAATGTATATTTCATTCCGCCACAGTGACTGCAGCTGCATATTGTTTAGTGGAAGCCGGACAATCGCCCTACTGTGGGATGCCCTGGAGCTCAAACTGTGCAACCATGGAAATACCAATGTGCTGGGCAAAATAAGACTTTGAGACAAAGTCACTCCAGCTGTGCCACCCAACCTCTCCCCAGATGTAACCCAGCAGCCTTAGCTGGCCTCCTTTATTATGATTTGCTATATAGAGGCATTGTGGTTTGTGAGCACTTGCAGCAGTATGAATTATTTTTAAAAAACAAAGAAAGATATGGTACAGTGCAAACTATTGATCTTTGGTCCATGAACCATGAAGAGAATGCTATTGATGCGTTTATCAAAGACATCTGATTAATGCTTGGATCTGATCAGGACACTGTGATCAGGGCTCAAGCTCAAATGGAAAGCGCAACTGTGAGCAAGACTTCAAAGGCGGGGAAAAAAAGGAATGTTTAACTATTCTGGTTGTTAGCCAGCTCTAATTAGATTGAACTACTGTAGCTAACCTGCAGTAACAAAGGGGATGATATAAAGTTAGAAATATAAATGGACAAGTGAAAGCTGCTGATCCTTTTTCTGTTTTAAAGGGGTCTGGAAAACTAACTCCAAAGTACAGAATGTAGCAAAAGTTTAGGGTCTTTTTACTTTACTTTGTGTTTTGTTTTTGTTTCTGCGGAGCGCCTAAGGGGAGTGAACCAAAAAAAAAGAGGACACATCCAATCCAGATGTGTGCAAATAAATAAATACATGTGCAGAGGTCTTGGGAGAAGTGGAAAAAAGTTTCATGCTGACATTTTTATTTGTTAAAGGGGCCCAATAAGTTCTCTCCCGAGGGAGTTTCTCCCCCACACACCCCCCCCCACCCCAGCCTGAAACACCTCCATTGGACTCCTTTGTTTACTTCCATAACATAGTGACATCACTACTTACCACTCGTGCTTCTATTGGCTAGCGCTCCAACACATTGTACGTGATACGCTAAGGGGCGGGACATATCTAGGCGGTTGACGAATCACAACAGAGCCGACCAGCTAACCAATCAGAGCAGACTGGGCTCTGGTTTCAGACAGAGGGTGAAAAGAGGTGCTGCAGCACAGGCAGTATGAGGAAAATAAAGAGCTTTTTGAACATTAAAGCAGGGGAACATGTCATAACAGGGCCCCTCTAAATAATGGTTTGAAATTAGATTTATTTAGCTTTCTTGCTAACAAGATATTATAATTTGGTTAGTTGTCGTTGGCACACACGAGAGAAGAAATACAGAAGCATAAAATAGTTTTTCATCATATTAAACAACGAAAATATTGAGCTGAAATTAAAACATAAATAAAAGTATAGCGTTTGTTTGGCTTTATTTCATCAACAGTGCAAATTCTTGGCCATTAAAATAGCATAATAATTGTAATAGTTTAAGAACGCCCGAGATAGCAGAGCCCACAGTAATTCTTGTGGCAAATAATTAGTTTTATCACACATTGACACGGGTCACCCGTAAGGGCTTGATTATAACAAGAGAACAATATAAGAAAAAGTGCGGTTCAGTGGAGGCCTCGGAGGGGATTGCTTCTTCATATCTTGTCAAATTCCAGATGACATTTCGTATGACTGCAAACCAGAAACAGCCCTTCTCTCTATGAGCTGCTGCAGCCTCCGAGAGTCATTATGTTGAGAGCTGAAATTCCACACTGCCATGCTTTAGTCCTCAGTCTAAGTGCTTTGTTTGTACTGGCACTTAGCGGAGAGGAAGAGAAGACAGAAATAAGATTTTTTTAATCAATGTTTGCCAGATTTTCTCCAGTAAAATGTGCTGCAATTGTATAAATATGTAAACACAATATAGACATTTTATAAAGGCATTAAGGCTGGCGGTGTCAGCGATTAATCTTTACCTCCAACTGATTGACAGTATTTATTTGAGATTGTATAATTCATCACCTTTTCCATTACCCGTGGCGAACTGTTCTCTTAATGGCGCTGCATATTGTGCCTGCCCAAAGGAAACGCCACGGTGAACGTGCACATTTTGCTTTTATTTCACTCCCGACTCCAATCTGTACGGTATTGACCATATGTTGAATAATACAGCCTACTATTTGTTATTCCAATTACATTCGGTACACAGTATTTTTTAGCTCTGCCTGATGGATTTGCACTCATCTAATGTGCGCAGTGTACTGCTGCTTTACAGACTGAGAATTTGCATTATAATGATTTAGAACACCAATGCATTTTTAATGCTCAAAAACAAGAGTGTGCACTGTGGCTTTCTTTTTTCACGGAATATGTTTACTCCACCATTTAACTGTGTGTATGTTCGTGCAATTTTGTAGCAACTCCTTGGTGTAAAATTGCTCTTAGCTCTTTTGTGTGATGAAAATGTGTCTTAGCTGAAACACAAAGACATTTAATGAGAATGTGAGTTGAGCTGCGGCGTTAAAACTACACCGACTTTGTTCATAGCCGTGAATGTAAGCTTGCCTTTAAGAGAAACTCCTAATTAATGATGTGTCTCTTATACTTTCGGAGACGTGTTTCGTTATGGATCAGCTTTTGACTACACTTGAGGGTATTTGTTTTGCATTTTTATTTTAAACTGATAAGCTCAAGGGGGCAGTGCACCGTAAATCAGATAGCACTGATTGATTTGTTTCTTTTAGAAAACTGAGCGAAATGATGCACTTAAACACTTAATTTGAGCCGTTTCTGAGGAAAATGAAGATAAATAGGTCCAAAGTGGTTGCTTTGCCTGCCATTTGGTTACAACATGCTGACAACCTGCCACTGAAATATCTAAAGATTGCACAAGGAAGGCAAGATACATTCCTCTTCTACTTCCTTCCTACATTTATATTCAGAACAGACTATGTCAGGGACTGAAGGGAAAAGCAGCAAAAACACAAAACCAACCAGTCATATTACAGTGTATTATATTAGTAAATTGGGCTTAAGCAAATAACATCTTAGACATGCTTAGACTCTGCTTGTTATCAATGAAAAGAAGGCTACACCTGAAAAACCAACGCAAGGCAACTTAACTCACACAATGAAAGCATGATCACAAGAGTCTCTTAAGGTATTAGGGTGGCCCTAAGCCTTTATCTTATCAGGTTTCAGTCCAATACACAGGGGAATGGGGGCGGGGACAAAAGGAAGCCGAGCAATTAATTGTCTTCTCTGCTTGGCATCTCATTCCAACACCCCAGAAGGTCTATTACAGGAGCGAGACAGTCATTAAACTTCAACAATAATCACTGCTGAGCTATCCTTCGTGCTACTTCAGTGTCTCCTGCTTAATGGCATCCGGCTATGACAATTTCCCCTCAAAAGCAATAAAATGTTGATACATGCAAGGCAATTTATAGCATTTAAATGCCATGTTAGTCGCATCAGTGACATGAAACAGAAGCGGGGACGTAATTATTGTCTGCTGGAATATATTGACGACTAAATAATCCACTAAAAACAGCGATATGATAGAATGTAGCAGGACCTCTTCAGAAGCAACAAAGAGAATAGTGGAAGGTGAAAGTGGGAAGAAGTGAAGGAGCATCACAGGGAAAATAAAAGGAGAGCAAAAAATGTAGGACAGGGGAAAAAAAGAGCTTGGTGGGTGAGAACAAAGACGATAGGGTTTGAGGGCAGGGAGAGTTAATGGTGGGAGGGTATGGGGAAGAGTCGGAGGACGAGAAAGGAGTTTGAGAAACAAAACTGGCAGTTGGGGAAGAGGAGACGGTTCATTTGTCACTGTCAGATCAGTTTGTTTCTCCTTCATAACTGCAAGGACGAGAACTGGCCCGCAACCCAGCCCCCGATCCTCCCCATTCTCCAGCCAACCCCCCATCAGCATCTATCCTCCAACCTCCGCCAGCACCTGCCCCCGCTCCAGTCGCTGGAGATGAGGAGGCAACCCATGCCACGCTGCGCTCCACACACACACCATTGTGTCTGCCTGCGTGGACATGCTCAGTGAGCCTCATCAAATGTATGTCCCAGTAACAGTAGCAACCTATAGCCTGGAGTAAAATCATCTATCCAAAGGCATGTCTCCACGGTATTAGCGTTTCCTTTGGAAGCTAAATTAATAACCCGCGCAATCGTCTTTTCCAAAGCTCACATTCTTAATAGAAGATTAATGTTGATTTTGAATTTCACAGGAATACAGAACAGCTGCTCATAGCTCAGTTTGACCATGGCCCTTCTTTCTTCTCTACATGTACCTCCTGCGATGAAGCGGAGCCGGCATGCTGATATTGCACTCCTGGATGCATCACAGGCAGAATTGGACAAACTTTTATTGGCTGAGCCAACCTGAGCCCCGTAATGAGCGCTATGGCAGTGCTTTCACTGTAAAAAATCTCTCAGCTGGAGGTTAAAAAACACTTTCATTGCCTCTAGAAGCGCGACGCGTTTGGCAATCATATCGCATGTTCAGCCCCCGGTGGGTAATGCGCAGATGCATCCGTCACCAGGTGTAATTAACCTGAATTGTCTGCACTTTGTAGGTAAGTCTGCAATTACTGAACAGAAATACGAGATGTTTTTGCTGCTCATGCAGTTACCTGACAAGCAATTCAGTTTCCAAACGAAGAGAATGGTCATAGGGATATCATTCTTTACTTTGGAGTCTAACTTTTTACCAGAGCTGTTTCCCTCTTGGCCTTATAGCATACAAGCTATACATTCCCTCATTTTTTGTTGACTTTTCTTTCGTAAAAATTACTATCGATACTTTGTGTTAAAATGAACACATCAATGTCAATGAGAACAAATTAATAATAAAGGAATATGGTTAAAGATTTGTGTTAATATTTTAAAGTAAAATGCTTCAATCTGGTGCACTTTGAGCAGAATTACTAGAGACTAGATCTAGGGGGTATAACTCTAAAACACCCATATGAAAAAGATCGGTTTACATTTTAATAATCAAATAATTATGTGAACATAACCAATAACCCATAGCCAATAACAAATGAATGTAACATATTTTATTTTTGTTGTTCATTCATATCTTATTTTACTTAGTTAACATTTATTTATTTATGCATTTTTTTTAATATCTCCAGTTTTAAACGATATTTTTGGTTTACTGTCCTATAGTATACATTGGAATGATGTTCCAATGTTCTGTTGTTATTTATCCTAATAATTATAAAGGAGTGCCTTGGAAATATTTGTTTACATAAATTGTGACCAAACCGTTTGAGACCCACTGAGATAACTTAGACTAAAGTGAACTATCTAAACACTCAGAGTCCTTTACCTCACTGAGCCGTAGTTATCAGCCTCAATCCAACAACAATCCGCGGTACCGATGTGCGCCCTCTCTCTCTCTCTCTTGCTCGCTTGGAGGCTCGCTCGCACTTTGGCTGTGAGCTGCGGGCGCCTGATAAGTCAACATCCCCCACTTTCATCACTTACAGCGCCCATCGTACAGGGCAAATGCAAAATGTTGCCGGCCCGGGGTGCAAAGGGTGTTTACTTTATTCAATTATTAATGTAAATGTATTACATCAAGGGCAGAAAATTAGGCATAATAAAAATAAAACATAAATACATTTTAATATTTTTGTAATTATTTATTTTTTTCTCCCAGCGCAGCGCCCCTCCAGATCTGGCGCCCTTGGCGACCGCCTAGTTCGCCAGTGCCAAGGGCCGGCCCTGCATGGGTTGATAAATAGTTCCAAAGTAAACTTGAGCAACTTTTCTAGATGTGAAAATGTGCACATCTGTGGGTTGTTTTTTTCGCTGCTTCCGATGATTTTGCTAAGCTAAGGTAACACAATTAAAGAGCTTCCTCTGTTAGAAATACATGGAAGTCACACTTATCTGTTCACAGGTGGGACGCTGTAGTGTGATAATCTGCACAGGTGATTCTCTGGCAGTGGTAAGTGAACTACTTAAAGTTGTATCTGCAACCAAAAGTTATTGCTTAAAGCGTCAAGTGTCAAAACGTTGTGCCCTAAATGTGAATTAGAAATGTAAATGAGAATTGTGGCTGTTCAGCTGATGAAGTAAAACCTTTTTTGCAGTCTTTTGAATCACATTTAAAATGTTAAGCACATCAAATTGAATAAGATGATTTCTTTTTCCACAATTTTTCTTTTCTTACTCTGTCTTTTCTCTCTGCCGTTAAAAGGCAGAAGGTCTTCCAATCAGAAATGTTAATGGTGTTAGTACCACTCAAGGGGCTTTCACAAACTAACAATACATGTCAAAGTCTTATTCATAACACTAATTACTCTGATTTTTGAATTAGATGTTGGTAAAAAGTAAAACCTGTCATCACACTTTTCTCTGAGCCATTCCTCTTTATTATGACACACACAAACACACTGGGGCTCAGAGCAGATCCTTGGCCAAAGAACTCTGTGTTACAAATTATAAGATAGATACTGTGAAATAAATATGATATTGCATTAAATATCATATTGCAGATTCATAATACTTTGAATGTATAGAAATATTCATGGGTTAAAAGGGTTGAAGAGCTGTAAAACAAAATGTGTCTGCAATGACAAAGATACATTGTGGGTATATGAAAAGGAGAAAACAAAATATTGAGAGCATATCCAGTTGGAATGTGAAAAGAGGAATGTGTACCTACCTGCCACACTTCAGTCAATGTGTTTCAAGAGCTTTCTTTTCTTAGGAAATGTATCCTAGTTTTTATTAAAATAACGTTTCAGTTGAAATAAATACTAAGCATATCTTTAAATATCGTTTGTGGCCGACTTTATAAAATGTATAACATCTTGTCCTCAGTATAGAGCTTAATCCTACATAACAAATATCTCAATTGTTCAGAGGCACTGTCAAAAAATGCAAAACCAAAGCAATAGAAGTGCCAATTGGCAAAAAGAAAAACGTTCTAGTCGAGTCTTCTATAATGTGTTTAAAGTACATACATATAATTCAAAAGAATGCATTTAATCAAGTAGTTTTCTTAAAGCAATACAACAACAACATGCACTTGTGAGTGATATTTAAAAAAGGAACATTTGAGATCCCCACTTGATGCTGTTAACTTGTCAGAATAAAGGGCATGGAACACATAAATTAACTAACAAATGAACAACAGTTTGTCACAAGGAGAAATGCCTCCCCACAGCTAATTAAAAACCTCTCATTAGGCAGTGCTCCCAAAAATGATGTGTGGCAAGCTCTTGCTTTGACGGGGGCGTGTTGCTTGACACCTTGTGTTGCTTTCGTAAACATGTCAACCACTAAAAATGTGTCGCCCCGGTTTTAAACATCAGGAAAATGTCCCGGAAAATGGTAGGAACATCAATGCACCGCAATTATGGCAAAGTCAAGGATTCACCTCTGACTTGATCTAGGATTTAGAATTTCAAACCTTCGCTGTGAGAAATGTGTCTGCCACTGGAAGATTTGGGTCAGGCTCATCAAACGTAATAGGCAGTGCTCTGATCACATGAGAGGGAGAACGCTGAGACCTCTCAGCTGTACGCAATTGTTCCAATCGAAGGAGCGTGAAAGAGCTGCCATTTGCTGAAGAGCCTGTTCAGGCAGCCACAAAACACTGAGGGGAAAATCTCAGCTGGAATCTGTTTGAGCACAATAACGCTTATGTCAATTTATGTTTTTAGTGCACATGTTGCATTGTGAGCTGGTTTTCTAACAATAAATATTATACAAAAACCAGAAGAAATGTTACCAGTCATCACTACATTTGGGAAAGATTTGTAGTTTCATTTAAAACCAGCTTATTACGACCCATATTTTGTCTGTTCCTCAACAGCGACCTTAAGCTGTTGTAGTAATGATGAAAGGACCAAGGGACTTTCTGAGAACCTAAATAACACTTATGTCAATCCATGTTTATTGTGCTCATGTTACAATATGGGCTGGTTTTTCATTACTATGCGAGCATGTAACTACACTATACAGTAAGTCACAAGTGTTATTTTGTCCCGTTCTTAGTAACCAAACCACAAAAATGTCCTTAAGCTAACCAAGTAAGTTTGCTGCCAAAACCTACCCAATTGCTGCTACATGGAACGGCCAAATGCATAACGTTTGCATGTATAAACTGCGTGCAACCTTTTATAATGCTAATTAGAAGGATTATTTATTTGTATTTCTTGGCCTTCACTGGCAATCCATTTATGCCGTTGTTCTGTTATGAGGCCGTGTTGGAATTTGTAGATAATTGACACTGACATATGACTTTTGCAATTACATTAATTTTGCAACCACGTAGCAAACATGCTTGACACCCAGACTGATGCTTCTTGTGGTGCATTATGTTGACACATGGCTCTGAATGACAAATCAAATAAGTTTTACACCATCTGTAACTGTGCACCTTTGTGGCCAACCGGCCTTAAAGGTGTCTGAGGGCCAGAGCACTTCCCTAATGGACCTTAATGGCTTTTATGGGGCTATGCAGGCTTCTAATGGGGTAGTATGTCTGATGGGGATGCTGCACTCTGGTCCTCCTGGGCCCTGTCTAGGTTCCTAATGTGACCTGAAGAGAAGAATACATTATGTATCACTGTGTCTCTTAGTCAGAGGTTAATACCCAGACTTAAAGAAAGTGGAGAATTTTTGGGGGGTGAAAACAGTGAAATGTGCAGGAGCAAAAGACAGGGGAAGAGAAGCCCTGGAGTTAAAGCAGCAGGAGAAAAAATAGCATGGCATATTATTGAGGGACACTTTGGTGCTAAGCTGCTTATTGATAAAAGCACTAATCTGCCTGGCAGAAGGTAAGGAGGATGGGGTGTGTGGTGATATAATATCTCAGCTAAAGGCAATGCCATCAGGGAGCTGAGCCTCCACACAGCTTTACCTAAAGGAGTTACTGGTTTTATTTTTATTTTTTTACATAAAAGACGGAATCTGTCCATGTGCCACTCGCAGAATGCATATGCGCCGGAGGAACATTGAGAACAGATCATTATGAACCACAGGCTTTTCATCAGAATGGCATGTGGTCGTGATCGATAGGGAGAGACCATCACTTTTTAATACGTATATAGATCACCAGCATCCCTTTAATTATTTTCCCTCTACATCAAAGAGCAAGTCAGCATTGCCGGGCATGTTGATGATATCACGAGGGCTCATAGCTGGCAGTTAGGGTGAGCTGCACAGAAAGTTCAGGTACAGTCCATTCATCGGGAGACATTAGATTGTTACATTATTAAAAAATTGTATTGAGGGTCTTTGGCTATGGTTAAAATGTTCTTTTAACTACTATTCAGAATGCTTGTGTGTTGGAGACTTTGGCCTTGGTTTAGGATATGTCAAGCTCTGACTCGAACAAATCTCTATACCTTTTATCTCTCCTCGTTAATTTTGATTGGCAGCCACCAATGTTCAATGCGTGTTAGGTAATGATTTAATGCAAAAAGAACATTACTCTGTAACCACACTATTATTGAATGAAAGGTCTTTTTTTATAGTGGTGACTATTCTCTTGAGTGAGAATATTACTTTTCGTGGCACTTCAACAGATAACAAATGGAGAGTAGTAACAACTGTTCAAAGACAGGCACCTCCATTATTTGGATCAACTACAGTAGTTAGTCAGAACAATCCCAGTCAATATCAATCAACATTGTATTGTAGTTTCAAGTTATGGAAATATTGTAAATTAGGCTAGTTTATTTGTTTTAAATGTTGATTATTGTACAAGCCAAAGCTAAAAACTTGCACATTTCTAGCTACCAGTCCAAAAATACTGGACATGAGAGTTCAAGCTTATGATTTCAGTTACTTGCAAATAATCAAAGCTAAACTGCATGACTGAAGAACTTGTATTTGTTAGTGCATTTGAGTCCGATAAAGAAAAATACTTTACTGGAGACACTCTTTATCCTTATGTTGAAACGTTAATCAACATGCAATTTCACACCACAGTGCAAATTACATCTGTTCCAAACAACAAGCGGACCAAAAGTAACAAGTTGCATACTATATATATATATGTTCTTGAGCACTGAAATCATCAGCATAAGCCCAGTGGTATCACACTTCGCTGACACATTCTCCAAGTTTTGTTGTTTTTTTAAGTCGGAAAATAACATCTTGCCACAGCTTTCTGCAGGTCCCCGGGTGTAAAGACTCTCCAGATAGCAACAGACATGTATGCTAATTATGCTCCATATACTGAAGGGTAGAACACTCCCTCCTGTGCATGGTCTTAGCCTGTTATCTACGCCTGTCAGTCCTGCCACACTGAAGCTGGGCCGAGCAATCTCTGAGGGCCAATCCTAATCATTCAAGAGTGAGGTGCAACTGGAATCAATCCTTATGTCCGAGTTCAAAGGATGGTTCTCTCATTAGGGCAAGGCAGTTAATTGAAGTCATTTGCCTCTCTGCTGTCTCTCTTGCCCTCACCATGTTGATCATCCCGTCTAGTTAGAGGTTTTATTTTATTGGGAGCATTTTGGATCAATACTTCCTCTGTTACAGAGAGTGGTTGGAAAACTCTTAGTATTATCTGCTGTGTTTGCAAGTATTGTCTCCTATATCCGACTTCTAATGATAAAATGGGTTTTCTTATTCATGTTTTAATGGGATTTCAGTTCACAATGGTAGAAAAATAGCAGGAACTTACAATAAATAGGAGATGGTTTTTGATACAATTACTGAAGGAACTATTTTACTGCTCTGCTACCAATGTTACTTGGAGTTTATTGGCAACATGGTTTAAAGGGGCCCTATTATACTAATTGTTAGGTTCATATTTGTTTTTTGTGCTTCTTCTGTGACATGTTTACAGGCTTTAATGGGGCCCTATTATACACATTGTTAGGTTCATATTTGTTTTGTGTGCCTCTTCTGTGACATGTTTACAGGTTTTAATGGGGCCCTATTATACTATTTTGAAGGTTCATATTTGTTTTTTGTGCTTTAATGTTCAAAACGTGCTTTACTCTTCTCATACTGCCTGTGCTGCAGCAGAGCTGACTGGTTAGCCGGTCGGCTCTGTTGTGATTGGTCAACCACTTAGGCTAATGGGCGGGACATTTTCAATCATGTACAATGTGTTGGAGCACTAGCCAATAGAAGCACAATATCTAAGTTATTTGTCATTTAAAATGTTAATCCTTATGATGAATAGCCTTCTGCTGGATATACACATCATTTCCTGAATATGTGAACCCAGGCGTGTCTAACTTCATGATCCATGGACTCTGACTTAATTCACGTTTTAATATAAATACCTGTAACTAGGGATGTAACGATACCAAAAACTCACGGTACGATAATATCGCGATTACAAGTCCACGGTACGATATTTATCGTGATATTGAAAAATAAAGAAACAAAAAATGAGAATGTTTTTGAATTTCTTTTGGGAAATTCATTTTGTTTTTTACTTGAAAAAAAGGTTCTTTATTAAATAATACATCTGATTTGTACAGCATTTTAGTAGGATAGCAGTATTTTAAAGGGTCAAAAATATAATAATCAGACCCTGCAATAAAATAAATCAAGTTTCACTTTAGTTTTTCAAGTAACTCAACTCAAACTCACTAACTCACTCAGCATCATCAGATAGGTTATTGTTTTAGGAATATGAGCATGCCCACATTTCCAGGTAGAAGCTGGGATGTTTGGGTATTTACAATATCCCCTGCGGTGGAAAAAACTCTCTTGCTTGGTACTGATGTTGCTGTGACAGAGAGATATGCTTTGGCCATGGGTGACAGCAGTGGGTAACATTGTGCATTGTCTCTCCACCACTTCAAAAACAATACAGTTTTTGCCAAGAAGGTGAGGCTTAGGCCCCGCTCACACGGGACCGTTTGCGTTTATGCACAGTATGCGTATTCAAAAAAGTCTTCCGTTCACATGCATTTGTTTCATTTAACGTGTCTGTTTAAACGAGGCCGCTGGAAACGCTGTAGTACATATGCTGGGACTGTAAGTGGCGCTGTAACTTCCGCCAAAATACACCAAAAGCCGCGAAGAAGAGCAGCCTGGAGCAGCCCTGCAGCAATGTTGCCATGGCTACCCTTCTGTTTAAGCCCTGAAACTGAAACTGAAACTGAAAGAAACTGAAAGAAACCGAATCTGTTGTTGCTGATGGTTGTGGTAGAGGAGCTGTATATTTTTGCACTAATATCTGTAGCATGGTCAGTAGCAGTAGCACTAGCAGTAGCTACTGACAGGAGGAAGTCAGTGTGTGTGGCGATTGCTGGTATTCAGCGGGATATAGTAATTTCCTCAGCATGGATAAATGCAACGGGGAAGTTAACTGAAAGAAACCAAGAAGCACGTCTCTGTGGATATTGCATCGAGAGGACGGCTCAGAAAGAGAGATATTCTCTACAAACACCGGGTGAGATGCACCTTTGTCAATATAATGGATCAATGCATGAAATCTGACTCTGTTTATTTTGTTTAAGGAGTATATTGGGCGTTAACAATTCTGGTTTGCCTTTTATAATATTATTTCATTCAAGAACCCCTTGTGCGTTTAATTAACACAGCTATTTTTGATAGTTGCTACAGCAGTGAGCAGGAGAGGCGGGGCTATCCTATTTTTCCAGGAAATATTCGTATAGAGGTGATTACACGGACTCGGTTGACCCCCCAGAGCGTTTCGTTTGCAAATCTATCCACCTTGGGACCCGTTATTGTTTGTGGGGTCAGTTTCTATCGGCCTCGTGTAAATAATAGGGCTATACGCACGCGAAACTATGCAGATACAAGCAGTTTTCTCCTCGTGTAAACGGCGCCTTATTGACAGGGCGAGATATAAATATACTGTTGGTACTTGTCAATGTCTCTAGGTATGTAAATGTAGCCCTGTAAATACGATGTCCTTTTGTGTTATCTGTTGTTTTATGTTCATGTTGTAACCTACTTGCTGCCATGTTGGACAGGTCTCCCTTGAAAAAGAGATCGATGATCTCAATGGGACTATCTGGTTAAATAAAGGTTTAAAAAAAAAAAGAAAAGATTTTGTCAGTCTCACAACGGTATCGAGACATTTATTTATCGCGATATTCGATATATCGTTACATCCCTACCTGTAACCCTTCACTAGTCTTGCTCCCCAATTGGTTTAATGGTGTAAAACCAGATATCTGCATGCCAATGAGCATCACATGCCTTAAATAAACTTTGACTTGTTTAGTCACAAGAACTTGAAGAAAATGTTTCCCCTGCCAAGTTTAGACAGCTGATTGGCCTCTGAATAATTAGGATGTATCTTTATATTTAGGCGCTCCAGTCTTTAAGTGAACATGAATCAAGGCAGCATCAGAGGGGTACTCCGAAGGTGCCAAGAAATTGTAAATGTGCTGAGTACAGCAGGCGGCCTGTGCACCCAGCGTTTCCGCATAAGCCTTGATTATTGAGCCGTGCCATCTTTTATAACGTGCAGAGCCAGATCGCACAGCTGACATCCGTCTCCGTCTACTGTAACTCAAGGTAACGTGCACCCTCTCTACCCTGGCAAGATACTTCAAAGGATGTCTGGGGATGTTATGTGAATGTTTTTGGCCCCAATCTCCACCTGCCTACCGCAGTTTTTAATAGCAATGAGCAGCAACACCAAAGAAGATATGAAGGGGTGGAGTTTGAGGATTTGAGACTCTAGCCCACTCGACTTATGCAGTGGAATTACTAGAGCCTTAAAATGAAAGTAATATTCAAGGCAGATCCGTTTGTTGTGGCTGTATTCTTTTTATTTACGGGCTTAGACATTGGACCTTTGATGTCTGTTGACTTGTTTGTATATTACGCTGAACCAAAGGAGGACATAATTTGATATTGTACACTTGGGGGCCCCTATTATGCAGTTTCATGTTCTTTAAGTACTTGCGCTCATCTGTGTGTTGGTTTCAAAAAGAAGTTTGGGCAGTGGCATTGAAGCTGCAGGGTTGGCAGCATTGAACAGTATTTTCCTGCTATTTAAAGATGAACGTACAATCTAAGTGTAACCCAGACACAGGGATGCACAACATGGCTCATCCCTCTCAGTTAAATAAGTAACTGATCAGGAGTCCACAAGTCTGTCCGTGCGAAATACTGCTCGCTTCTACATTTGCCACATTTTCAATGTACATAGTCTTGCTTTTAATAGGACTGGGAAATGACATTGTTTTTTTTTTGTTTCATCTATTTTACGTCCAAAACACTGCTGTGATTGATTAAGAGACTAAAGACAACCTTTTTACCCCTTGTTTCCTTTGCGCCCGGATTATGCACGATTTAATCAGCAAAAGTGGAGTCGGACACGCCCGGAATACACTTGAGCAATTCACTTTGGACCATGCATAGATCGTTTAAATCGGGCTCCAAGTCTATCCCAGGCTTCTGCTAATCCAAATACAACCCCACTGTGTTTCCCTTATTACATTTAGGTGACAGTTTATTTTCCAGAGGTATTTGTATGTTTATGCGAAAAATGAATACATGTAGATTTTGGATGTCATTTGCTCATAGTGTTGCTTCTGGTGTTGTTATGTTAAGTAGTCAATGAGCTAAATGTCCATAATGCTGCCTGCCTCTAATGCAATTTCACAAGCTTGGCTGCTGCAGGTATGGCAGCAGTTCCAACAGGCAGGTCAGCGACAAACCCTGTGAATATCAACAAGACTCATTTGTTGGACAATCGAAATGTAAGGGGTTGTGGATTACTGCAAACTAATCTCTACAAACGAACTAATGAGCAATAGGAGATTAAAGGATATTTCGAAGACAACTGTGCAACTAACCAAAAGCGTAATCTACAGACCAATGCCAAAAAGATTTAGCAAAGGCACTTTCTCTTATTATTGATTTTGTAACAAAAAACATGACTTAAACTCCACTCGGATTGATGTCTGCTCAGGTGAATTCAAATAGTTATTGAGCCAACTAGGTACAGTACATGTCAGCCAAAGTCCTTCCATCTTAATGCGGCCTGCAGAATTAACTACAATTGAATGCAATCAATTCACAAACAGAGTTTAATCTGGCGTTTAAATAAAACAGTGCTGCATGGTTACAGAATATTTTATTTTCAAGATTAGCAAGATTTTCAAGCCAATTATTTTTTAAGCTTGCATCTGGCCTTTTCTCTGAATATTAACTTGGTGTAGATATGGTAATAGGGAATGCTTTCTTTTTTTTCTAAATGCCCAAAATGTATATACTTGCCACGAAGACCAACATCGAAACACTTTTAAAAGTATTTAAATAAATTACTTTATCTTCGTTTTAGGTAATATGTTCATGTTCATATTAGCCCACATAATTAACGTATGGGTAAGGAATATTTTATTAAGCTTTAACTGTATTTGTCCCAAGGGAAAGTTTCCAGTTTGGTCTTCGTGTTCAGCCATCCTAAACTGATGAAATGAGAGGCACCCTGTGTTTAAAGACGATGCTTCAATGGAAAATAATGAAAAGTCTCTGGAGTGGACGGCTTCATTTTCTACTGTGAAAGAAAGTGTGGAGGGCAGCAGCTGAAACACTAACAAACCAGAAGTATACACATAACAGAATGATGAAACAGTTCAATGTGGAGCCGTTCTTTTTTACCTTTTCAGTGGATGACAATAAAAGCACCACGGTCTTGTTCAGTCAAACGTACGTTATGTTCTAACTTGTATCTGCCTCTTTTGCGACCTGTAGCAGAGTCCTTCACAGGCAACTCAACACCAAGTATCTCTGATTCACAAACAATCGTATTGCTTATATTTTATTTGAAAAGGATAAATGAAATCTCAGCTCAGCACGTACACACACACATGTAGCCAAAGTCCTTGTGCCTTCATCATCTCTCTTCCATTTCAGGTTCACATTCAGACAAAGCCATATGAGCGACTCTCTCTTGTCAAAGCCTATATGGGATTTGTATTCACTGCCTGGTAACACTACCTCTCTGTCCAGCCATTTCTCTTGTTACCCGAATGCCTGACATCCAGTTGTTGATATCCTGTCTTACTCGCCAATTTTCTTGCAGCTAGTAAATTGCCCTTTAACAACTCTGCTGTACATTGTTGTCTACTTTTGAGTCCAACTTTATGTGTCAGTTACCTGAACGATGACAGCATGGTGGTGGATGTGAAGCACATAAACAAGTCCAGTAATTATTTTTCTGCCCTTGCATTATTTTTCCCATCATGCAAGGTTCCCAATTACGTACCCAAGCCAAGAAACCTTCCTCCGGAGAATCTGCTCTTGTCATCTTCATGACTCTGTTTGATCCAGCCATGCCTTGGCTGCATCATGTAGGGATCAAAGTACCATACATTCATTACTATTTCCTGCTCTTAAAGCAGCCTTTCAGGGTCGGTTCCATGTCAAAATACTCCCTCATCAGAAGCTAAAATAATATCTTCTTTTTTTTTTTTTGTAGATAAATAATGGTACTGTTAACATGCTCATGTAACCTATAATATACACTTGCTTCATAAAAAAATTTGATGAAATAGATTTATTTATTTATTTACTTTTCAAATAAATTAAAATATGTAAATGCGGCTGAAAAACATTCTGAAATAGACTGCACTGCATCATGAACCAACCATTGGATGCAGATTCATCAGCTGATAGTATGTTGTTTACTCGTAGTATTTCTCATAATGTGTTTGTGTTTTTTCTGATTTATGTTAGCTTTGTTTCCTTTTTTTGTTCTTTTTGTTATAGTTTTGTTCTGTTGGATAAGCCTGGGGCTTTTGACCTCCCCTGCCACATTTCTTGTTTTATTATCTGGACTTTATGCTGTCTTATGTGCAAAAGGTGAAGAAAAGAAAAACCTATAAATATTTGCACTGTTTTCTAGGATGTTAGGTTATATAACTGTAACTAAGCATTTCTTACAGGTAATGTTGTAATACTACAAATGTGTTGCATATTATGTACTCTTTTATGAACTAATGTCACTATTCTTTGGAACACAACCAAAACATACAATGGGCAAACCTTTGAAAGGGTGCTGTTAAGATATATAATGGCAACAACAATGGGGACTTTAACGATATACATAGTACGTTCAAAATAATGCAGCAACATGCGACACAATGTATTGAATCACGCTTGTATGCTATAAAACAGCAGGAAAAACGTACAGTACAGGCAGGGTGAATTATTCCAGCTTCTACAATGCTTTTCACCTCAATTTCCTTCTAGCCTTCTTTTTCTGTGTAATAAGCTAGGGCAAATATGTGGTGCGCGGAGAGCCGTGTGTGTGTGTTTGTCTGTATATATTTGTGTGTCGTGCCTGTTTGAGAAATACTGGAAGGCAGATTGGAAACCAAGATAGGAAAACATGGGGAAAATAAGTCAGCTGCACTCCTTGTTTGGCCAACTAC
Organism: Trematomus bernacchii; assembly: GCF_902827165.1. Lineage (NCBI taxonomy): Eukaryota > Metazoa > Chordata > Actinopteri > Perciformes > Nototheniidae > Trematomus > Trematomus bernacchii. The sequence continues at coordinate 3,859,537 of NW_022987513.1, forward strand.
TCACTATGCAGATGACATATTTTCGAAGATTTCAAGGTTTCACTGGTCTTGAGTGCAGGCTAGAGAGAATAATGTGTCACAGTCTTGGAGAACAATTAATGTTGCCTCCGGCCTCGTCTGTAATGCACCTCTGCTGAGTTCAAACAGCAGCATTGGGCTAAATTGGGCTAATCCCAGCTCAAAGGGATGCCTAAAGTTCACAAAGTGTGGGCCCTGCTTAACAAAGAAGCAGGTTAATTAAGACTCGCAGTGACTCATTCTGTCCCCTTTCCTGCTTAAAGAATGGCTTTAGGTTACATGCAGACAGGAAGGGAGATGAACGACAGGCCTCAGGGGGACAACACTCATCTGTGTGATAAATAACGTATATAAACCGCGTGCGTGTGTATAACGGGTGCGTTTACAGCTTTTCAGGAAGTCATGATTGCCAGTTTACACAGAATATCCGCATTTCATACCCCTTGCATTGTGTTTTGTTCAATAGCAGGATTCTCATTAAGTAAAGTGTGAACAAAGGTGCCAGCTCTTGTACCCAAAAGGGCTAATTATCGGCTCTAATGGACTATGTGAGGCTCTGGTTTCTCCAGCAACCATCATGCAATATCACACATTCAAAGGTGATGAAATGGGGGAACGAAAAACTGTAAAGAGTGCCAAAACCTTCAGCAGTCCTGTTAGAAAAAGATTTTTCTAGATAAGATTTTAAAGCAGCAGTGTGGAAACTTTATTGGTTAATTATACTTTTTTTATTTTGAAACAGCAATTTAGTGCATGTTTGTGTGACCATACTGTTCATATGTATATATTATATTGTGAATGGTGTTACATTTAAAACACAACTATTACCTGCAATTTCTACTGGAATTGATACACTACACAAGCATGCATTATCCACGTAAACATATATTCCCATATTAATGAATATTCCTTTGACATATCCCTACTTCTCTGTATGTGAAAGCCTAACAGGCTATATAACAAAAGTGTGACATACACATGAGAGTGGTTTGACTTGCCAAGACCCTGAGGAAAATTCCCAATGTCCCCACTTTAATTATAATATTACCCAAACAGGTGCAAGCGGAATGAAAGCAATTGTAAGGAGCCTTGTTCGTGCACAGGGAAGCTACAGCATTCATGCAGAGAGCTCATCCTGTGTGTTCAAACCTAGAATAAAAACAGTTTGGGTTTGTTTGTTGGTACAATTGCACTTGTTATGTTGTTTCTTCTTGCCAAGAAGAAATAGTTGTTCCTATCAGACAGAGAAACTGGCTCAGGTATTTATTTTCTAGGTGTTGGTGGGCTTTATCCACTTAAATTTAGAATTGTAAACATTTAGTGTGGCTAGTGGTTGTGAACGGAGTCTTTCAATAAGCCTTAAACAGTCCGTCTTACTCTCTGCTCATCATGAAATTGTACTCCATCTGCACTGAAGAAATCTCGATCCATTGTTTTCGAATTTCATTGGATTTAGACACAGACAGAACATGAAAGCATTGGTTACAGTTGTGGTTACTGTTTTTGGATGCATGTGTCTATTCTAGGCATTTGACTGGTTTGTTTTTAGAACAAGTAATTTAGGAAGAAAAAGATTTATGTCGGATTTCTTGTGAGGCAATGTTTATTTTCGTGCACAACTATGTTTAGAGGCTGTTGTAATACACTATACGCAGGAAACTGCATTTCAAGAATTCTTTTTGAAAGTGGGTTAATCTAAATCAATTAGAGGGCTGAAAAATCTCTCTGGGGGAGGGCGATCAAAATGTTTCTGAATTGATAGCAGTATTAGCCCATACTGTAAACAAAACAAATATAGCTGACACAGACTTATACAAATAATGTTGGGATATAAATAGGACATTTGAAACATCTATTTGGGTTTGGCACTCTCAGCAAACCATTCTTTAGTTTACAGTGTCACATTGTGGATTTATATCCATAGTTCCTCAGACTTTTTGATGATACTTTTTGTTCTTTTTCTGTATTCTCCCTCCTTTTCCCATCTAAACACCTGCTTTGGTTGTGTTCAATGCTGTTCAGTTGTGCCGTGCCTTCACCAAACCTTTATTTCAAAGTAATGTCTTCAAATTCATGTTGCCTGCAGCATCCTGCATTTGGGTGCACCTGCTCCACTCTTCATGACATACATCATACAATATTTATATGTTCTGCTGTTCAGCCAGTCTGGTATCAAGGCTACCATTTAGAGGTGTGGATGTTCCTCTAATAAGAAAAGGTCCTCCGATTAATTAATTAATTCATTGGATGTTTTTAGACTGAAAAAGACCAAAGCAGAGAGAGTCAAGACCTTGAAAAGATCATGCATGACAAACTTACAATCAATAGGGAACATGCAAACCAAAGGAACTCTTCAAATTGACCTGATCAAATAACCAACATTCTCCAAAAAGCACCCAAAACAAATATTCATTATTGCTATTAATACATATGTATATAGGTATGAGTGTACCTTGCAACATTTCAAGTAAAAAATGTTTACTTAAATGTAAGTAAAATAATCAAAAGGCATTGCAAAGGGGTTGGTGCAGGTGTTATGTTTCATTTTCAACAAGCAAACAAATACTAACAAGCCCTAAGAAGCAAAAATATACTTAACCATTTTTCCTCAACACTCCTTTTCTATTTTTTACCACCCACTTAAAACAATGCTATTTTCTGTATTGTGGTGTGTGTTGGGGGGGGGGGCGGGAGTGCTGACAGCCGATAACAGTAACCACATTTTAAAATGATAAATTAGTCAAGTAATTGGTTTGAAGCAAAGTTTTTCATCCAATCACAGTAATGGTGTTAACATATAAATCAATGCAAAGGCAATTTAGGAATATCCCAGCAAAAAGAGGTTCTCCAGACCAAGCCGGATCTTAAATACTACAACCCTGCAAAGAGGGTTCTTTTTGTAAAGTGTGTTGCACTAGTCCGTACACTTAACCTAAGCCCTAATTAAATCATGTCCAACCCTAACCCTGAACCTATTTTCAGTTGAACCTACACCCGTAGGTGCATCATTGTGCAAAACATCCCCATCTTTAATAATGTACAAAATATAAGTGTCTTAAAGATGGGGTAGGTAAGTTTGAGAAACCAGCTCGAGATACACTTTTTGTTATATTCCATGGAATGCTCTTAACAGCCTACCTGCCTGTCAGCCTTCCATCTGGGCACAAACTTATCTCATGCCCTCATTGGTCATGTGCACGTTCTTGTGTGTTGGAGGAGGGGCTCTGTAAGGAAGTGGCAGATTTTTTCCGGCTGTGTATTTTCAAATTCTAGCGAACTCGAGCTGGTTTCTCCAAAATTACCTACCCCACCTTTAATTTAAACTTCTTTCCACCCATTTATGGATTACTATTTAGGGAGTTGGAGTAAAGCCAAGGCTGCAGATAGTTACAAAGCTAAACGGTAAAGTACAAAAAAGTTTGACTAGAAAGGCTATTTATATTCCATGTGAACATAATCTATAAACATTCTGGCAGATACATTTAGACATGAAGCGGTTTAGTAGAAACACAGACACCTGACCAAATTCCCAATGAAAAGCCATTGTCAAGTGTAGCACAGTTAATTAAAGCAAGGGCACCACTCTACATCTGTCACATCACTTGGCAGAAACTTTAATTATATATTTTGGTCAATCTGTTCTTCCTGATGTAAGAGGGGATGCCATACATGAGACAGCATCTGCTGAGGTGTGTCACATGAGCTTCAACATCTGTCCATGTTTTTTACACTGCCTGTCAATCACTTGAGATCTGTCTCATACGCATTAATGTTATCATATTGAGAAACCACAAACACTGTCAAGAGCTGCGAGCGTACATCTGTGCCACAGTTACAATTAACAGTCTATTACTGAGCGGTGAATCTACACACAAACACAGAGATTGGCACTACACACAAATACCCAGACACACCCCGTGGCTTGCAGTCATTTTGGTCCCTTATGTTGTCCATCAAGGAGACAGTGGTGACTGTTCTATAAACTGACTCCACCCACAAAGGCTTGTGATCACCTAAGCTGTCAGCAAGCATCTGCTGAAATCACCAACCAGCCAACTGTGATAGTGGCTCTGAAGATATCTCCAAAAAAAAAGTGTCACCTACACATGTTCAGCACCCGGTGGCATATTTTCCACTTCTATTTTTGCTAATTTTTTTCCATGTGTCAAACTTTATCTGCAAAGCCCTAGGAGAATGTCAAACAGTTTTGTGTGCATGACACTGTGATTTGATATATGAAAGCATCTTGAAAGCCGATGTCAACTTGTCTTGGATGAAAATGAATTGTTTACATCACTGTCAAATATTTCTTTCCATAAAATGTGGCCCTGTAGCAACAAGAATATTGCACTGTTAGAGCTTGTCATTATTGTGTGATTCACAAATAATTCAGTTTTCACTCAGCGGTGGCGAGAACTATCAGTCACATTAGGATACTGATTGTGGATGCAGCATGTTTGTTTGAGAATGAATGCCTTTGAAGTAGGCAGTCTTTGGATTTGGGTGTTCTTTGAAGTTGTTTTAAACTACCTCCTTTTTACCTACTGGATTATTTTCTTAAGTAAATTGGAAGTTTAATACAGTAATTACGGGAAAAAGGGAGCTAAATGTCAATAGTGTATAGCTATCTGAAAAAACTGATGGAATAACAATATTTATTATTTAAAGATAATAGTATGACGGCAGTCTGCTTTAAGAAACACACACCAATACAAATCTACACGTGTCTAGTCCAAGACGCACATGCACGCACTTGCAGATGACACAGAAACCTAGAGACACAATAGCTTTGTATCCCTAGACTCCACCATTTTTTCTCTCATAATCCCCTCTGAGTCTATTAATATTTCTGTTTCCATGGCGATTCGGGTCTTGCCAAATGTTGTCCAGATAAGAGGAGATAAGAGCATAAGGAGCAGAGAGATAAGTGTAGCAAGTGACCCGCTGAGATCAGAGCACCAGAGGTCAGGCAGAAGAGCCGAAGCAAGCTACTGAGAAATGGACCATCCCTGCTCAACTGCACTGACAACCCCATGCAAACAAATATGGAGGGCCATCAAAGTTTTCTGTCGAAGTGCAACATTTGACCACAAACTTGAAGTTAATATGTGCAGCAACTTACTCTTTCCAGTGTATCAAATGTCACCCTCCAGAGATGTTACATTGGAGCAAAAACAGTAAAAACTATTATGGCAGCCTTTCACTGCACTTAATATAAGAGAACAAATTGATCATTATATCTATAACTGGATCATAATAACATTCTTCCCTAAAGAATACTATGGTCGTCCATACTTCCCTTTCTGCCAACTCAAAAGGGAAGTATTTAATTAATTTTTAACAAGTTGTATATTTTTTTAATGGGAGTATATATGTTCCTTAATCTGCCACGACACACAGTATGTACTGTTCTGCAGAGAACACATTTTTTTAATTAGGATGAAAGGACGGTAACACATTTCATGTATGAGATCATGTTATTGTCTTTTCAAGTAGATCTTGACATGTTACTGTATAGCATTTCATATAGTATAAGTTGTTCATTCTATCAGATGTATTACAATGTTTGCAACAAGATGATTAATGTTTGTGATTTCTTAAAGTTAATTATCTCTCGTCAAATCCTAACACAATAAGACACACTTTCTAACACTTACACAGCAGCTTTTGTGAGTCATGTTCTTACCTGTTTGTTGCTGTACTTCATCTGGCTGGTCTTGTAGCTGTAGTCTGAGTACTGGTCGGAGCCGGTAGAGTTGTCGTCTCCTCCGGTTCCTACAAAGGTGTTGGCGGCAGGAAGGTCCTGGACAGCCTGGTGCTTCTGTGAGGCTGAAGGGGATTGGGCCTGCAGCTGGATGGAGGGTAAGGGGGAGTTGGAGCGGTAGTGCCTGCCTATATCAGGGCTTCCTGGAGAATATGTTAAGGGCAGGTGTATCCTGGGGCTATCATTCACTCCATCGAGGTTGAACTTGAGACTCTTTTGAAGGCTGACTTCTTCATCTTCCCCGAGTGGTTTTGGGGACTTTTGGGGCTTTCCTTTCCTTCCTCGTTTGCCTTTGGCATTTTTTGGTGCTTGTTTGGGCGCATATAAGTCTTTTGTTTCCTTCTTGCCAGCCTGATACCCACTCTTAGTTTCTCTCTGGATGCGGTGTCGGATAAATACCACCACCAGGATCAACATGACAACACCTGCCACTCCGGCAAGGCTTCCAAACAAAATATTACTACGCTGTGCAGCGAAACCATAGTCAGGATCACCAGCAATGTCCCTTTCCAGTGGAGTGTAAAGACTGTGTCCTACTAGAGCCTCCACTAAGCTGACATTTGAGATGGTGTCATTGACATAAATGTGGACCAGGGCAGTGGCATGACGTGCAGGCTTCCCCCTGTCACTCACTCGCACTACTAGGCGATGTAGGCCGCCATGTTTTCGGGTCATTTCTTTTGCTAGAGTGATCTCCCCACTGGACGGTGAAATGCGGAATAACTGGTAAGGGTTTCCGCCAGAAATACTGAACACCAGCTCGGCATTGGGCCCACTATCCAGGTCTTCGGCTTCCACTATCTCAACGTGGCTATCTGGGGAAGCTAGAGGTGACAAACGCCTGAAGGAGGAATTGGAGGGTTTGGTAACCACAGGGTTGTTGTCATTTTCATCCAGTACATTGATCGTGACGGCCACATATGAAGACCGAGGGGGCTCTCCTCCATCCACTGCTTTAAGACGGAAAGTATAGCTGCTTTCTTTCTCCCTGTCAAACGAGATGCTTGAAAGAATGGTGCCTGTTCCATTTTGAACGACAAACTTTCCTCCATCAGGCTCTACAGACAGATCAATTAGGGCGTTCTCCCCTTTGTCCACATCCAGGACTGTCACCATGCCAACTGGACTGAGAGGAGGCATGTTCTCCAAAACAGAAAAGCTGTAGCCACTCAGCATGAACTTGGGGTCATTGTCGTTGCGGTCAAGGACGTTTATTACAACAGTTGCTGTCCCTTTATGAACAGGTGACCCTTTATCGGCTGCCGTGACCCGGAACTCGTAGCGTTCTTTATGCTCACGATCAAGGGGGCTTCGGGCTCTTACTGTGCCCGTATTTGGATCAATCTCAAACAGACCTTTGATGGATGAGTCTGCCACAATACTATAAAGGAGTTCAGCGTTAGTGCCACTGTCAGCATCTGAAGCTATAACATCCAAAACCTTCTCCCCTGGTTGGTTTTCTTCGGCAAAATCGACCTCAAACAATGTTGGGGAGAATATTGGAGAGTTGTCGTTCACATCAGTCACCTGCACCTTCAGAGAATTTTGGCTAGAGAGGGCCGGATTTCCAGAATCAACAGCGACAATCTCGACTCGGTAATCCCTAATCCTCTCGTAGTCCAGGGGAGTGGTTGTCTGTAGGAAATACTTCCTCTTACTGTCAATGGATGAGTCGCTGGCAGGGCGAAGCTGGAACGGCACATCTCCTGCGACTACACAAGTGACCATAGCGTTTTCTCCCTCATCCTTGTCAGACACTTGCACTAAAGCAACAGCGGTTCCAACTGGCATGTCCTCTGAAATGTTGGCCACTCCTTCGCTGTGTGTCACAAGACCAATTCCACGAATCTCCACAACTGGGGCGTTGTCATTTTGGTCAGTCACCTCAATTGTAACAAATGTCTTTGAGCTTTTAGGTTGTGGACCCTTATCCCTCGCCACCACATAGAAAGACAAGCTGCTGATTTCTTCCCTGTCAAGGGATCCTTTAACGTAGATAATGCCGGTGGACCGGTCAATTCGTAAGAGTGTCGACACTGGGTCTAGTGCTTGGTGAAGGGTGTACTCAATTTCTCCATTAGGGCCCATGTCAGAGTCATTTGCTTTGACCTGAAATGAAAGGAATTCTGTGGTTAAAGGCGTGATTAATGTGCAGCGCTGTGTGGTTGAATTAAAGGAAGTCCGTGTAGGATTTTCTCTACTAATCATTGGTCAATGAATGAATGAATAAATTAATCAACAGGTGCCTGATCACTTCAAAGCACAGCAAGTGAACAGCTTTATTTAGGCATGTTTTATTATTGCCCTTCCTCTGTGCTTTTGATGGGTCTTCCAACCCCCCCACCCTTCCCTTTATTACAGAAATAGGGAATAGAAAAGACCCCCCCACTTTCAAAACACTGACCAAAACACACCTCTTCAGATTGGCTTTTAATTTGTGAATTATGTTGTGTTGCTGTTTTAATATGTTTTATTCTATTTTATCTTGTTTTATCACCACTGTAAAGCGTCTTTGAGCACCTGAAAAAGCGCTTTGAAATTAAATGTATTACTATTATTAATGCTTAATGTAATAATCAACTAAACTCTAAAGTTGCTTTTCTGTTGATCATCAACTAATGGTTAATGTCATCTTTAGTTGACATCTTGACTCTCAACAGATAGTCGACATGACCCTGTTGACTTTCAACTGACAGATTGATTTTGAGTAGTTGATTGTCAATTTTGAAGATGTTGACACAATCTACAGATAGTAAGGTTGAATATCAGTTAATAACCTGTTGCAAAAAACATGTTGACAGTCAACAGAGACTTTTTGTAAAATCTATAGATCAACACTTGAGATGTACCTTACATTCTACTGGCAGTTAGTTGAATGCATGTTACTTGTCTGTTGAAACAGTGTTGTTGAATGTCAACTGATGACTTATAGAGTGTTAACTCTGGACTATCAAAATAAAGTGTTACCAAATATAAGGGCTGCTTTTTCTTTCATGACAGTTGGTACAAGTTCCCAGTGGTAAGCAGAACAAATCATACACTCTTTGAGTACAGTCATTGTGTATCTCTAATTATTTTCATGTAAGTATAATAGCACAAAAAACAATATGCAGCTTAATTACCTGTATATACATAATTGTATATTGTGTTATACAAATATCAAAATGCACATACGAGTAATGGGATTGAAACAACTTATAAATAACATATTTGTTAAATGTGAATATGATTATCTGTTGACAAGAACTAAGTTTGGACCTTTGATTCCCAAGAACATTTTGAACATTCAGAGTTGTAGGGCTACTTTTAAGTATTTTAAAGCACAATGGCAGAATACAATATCTCTCTTTGAATAGAATGTTCAATAGAGTTCTGTATCTGAGGAATAAGCACTGCAGAAACATGACGCACAGACTCATTTTTCAAAAACATCTTGATAAATTGTGTATTTCATTATGTATTATTGAGTGTTTCTTTCTTTGAGTCTGTGTTTCTTAGTTGCTGAATATAGTACATCAAGCAGCAAAAACAATTTTCTTTGCAATTTCAATTTCTTATTTGAAAGAAAATAAGTTCTTGAAGTCAAGTTTATATGCTGCCAAATCTTACCTGCAACACAGAGTGCCCCGGTGGACTGTTTTCGGACACTTCCGCCTCATACGTGGACCTTTCAAACTTGGGAGAGTTGTCGTTGGCATCAGTGACTACCACTCTCAGCAGAGCACTGCTGTAGCGCTGTGGATTTCCTCCATCCATTGCCTTGATGGTGAGGTCATAGGAATCCTTTAACTCGCGATCTAGGTTGCCCAGGACAATAAGCTGCGGGAGCTTCCCCCCCCTGTCGTCAGCCACCTGTAAGCCAAATAGGGTTGCTGCATCTGGCCCTGCAGTCAGAGCATAATCCGCCACCCCATTCCTGTCTGAGTCCCTGTCAGTAGCCAGAGGTATGGAGAATAGCGCCCCCATGATTGTGTTTTCAGGGACTGAGATGGTGAGGACAGAAGAGGGAAATTGTGGAGTGTTGTCATTTATGTCCTGTACCTCAATGCGTCCTTCAATCAGTCGTGGGCTCTGGTTTTGTATCAGGTCCGTCACCGATACTTCAAATTCAAGGTAGCAAGGCTTACCCTTAACCAGGGTTCGACAGTCCCTCAGGGTCTCTCTGTCTATGGGTATCTCGGTGGTGAAAATGTCCCCCGTCTTCCCATCAACACGTAGGTAGGGTGCCCCGACCTCCAGCTTGTAGAGATGGCCTGAGTCTGGTAGGCCCTGGTCTGCTGCCAGGCTACCAATCAGAGTGTTGGGGGGCTGCTCCTCCTGGACCCTGTACATGATGCCACCCTCAGCAGAACCACAGTGCAGCACCAGGACCCACAACAGCACTAGTCGTACATTTGGTTCCATTAGGTCATCAGAAGATCTGCCTGTAAAATGACAAAGAGTATTTCGGTCAAAATGTTGTCTCTTTTGGTTCGGATTAAGCTATTAAATACCTGGTGAAACATTTGCTGAACTTTTATATTTACATAAAGGCAAGGAACTCACATCAACAGGTTATTAAAACCAGACAGATACATGCGGTCGGTAAAGAAAAAATATATTTAGTGTATTTTCTTTATTATAACAGAAAAATCTGCAACAGATTTATAATAATTAGACAATAATAACAAGAAAGGGAAAAGAGGCATGATGACTATTTCCCGGCTTGGTTTCATTTCTGTCCCAGAGCTTCAATAACTTCAATGAATATCTCAGCCTTAAAAAAATTCCGTGTAAATTACAGTAGGAACAAGAAATTGTATCTTGTGAGCTTACACACACACAACAAACTCGAGGGCCGGTGTGGATTGCATTGTTTCAGCTGCGTAATCAAATAAAAGTGTACTACAAAATCAAATTGCCTAAGAGACTCATTATTTTGGTATTACACTCCTACTGTAGACATTGAGCGGGGAAGAAATGTTGCTTAAAAGGAACCGATGGTAAAAAAAAAAACCCTCACACATGAAACCTTACAAACTTGCCAATATAGTGTCCATTGATGAAGGCGATTGATCGTTTTCATTACAGGAGGCCTCTAACAACGAGGGCTTGCCTTCTAAGAGAGGTATAGAGAACAGGTATTTGTGTGTAGACTAAGCAACTACTATCACATGCAGGTTGAAACAATGCAGAATTCTCCATCTGCGCTCTATTGCTACTGGCTAACTCAAACATTGTATCATTATGTTTGATTTTGAACCTTTCAACGCCGTAATTACAACCCATTATTTTAGCGTCTTCTTTGATCTGTATTCCCTCCAGCTAAAGAATACGGGGTGTGTTCATGCTACGTCGATTTTAGAATACAATTATTTTTGTCTCCCTGTGTGTAGAGTTCTATTGTTAATTTAAAAGAGAGCAGACGTTTGGGTTCTCAGGAAAGCGTAGTAATGGCCACCAGTTTATAGTGTGTGTTTGGGCACGTTTGTGAGCGTCTACATCACCACGTAGATACAAATACATGTGTGTTGCAGTTCACATAGAATAATTTAAAGAGAATAAAAAGGAGTACAGGTTCTGGATCGAAAATCAGCCAGTTCCCTGAGGGACCCTTGGGGAAAGATAAGCGAAGATCAGTGCAGCCTTAGTTTGTGTGCTTGTGAGAAAGATAGAAATACACATGGTCAGATGGTGTTATTGTGAGCTCAAATACATTCTGCATCTCCTCACATGAAACAATGTTGCAGAGAGGAGCAAAGCAAATGTGTACTAAGCGAGACAGCAGAAAACAAATATACAGAAAACCAATGAGAAATCCAATTCCTTTTGAATACATTAAAATTGGAAGTGCAGGTTATTGATGCACTAATTGTCCAGTTATCGATGTGTCCCTTTTTACATTTGCAGGGGGAGCCTCGAGTCAATGTGCCGTGAACGGTGAGTGTGCATTCTGTGTGTTCAAGTGTAAACGGGAAAAAAAGGCAGGCAGGAGTAAAAACATAATCAGGGGATACATCCAAGTGCTACTAAAAAACTGAAAGTTAACATTGGACAATGATCACTTATTATATTTTCCCTGTCTCTTTTTGTATACTGATTTCAAGATTGCTAAATGTTTTACCCATAAAATGACCATTTCTATATGAAAACCTTAATAAAGGTTGTAACATTTGTTTTGCTGTAACTGTCCCCCTACCATTACAGCCACTTCTAGAATGAATAGGCGTGCTTTGATAGTGACATGATTGTTATGGTTGATGACACTCATGACTTAATGTCTTCCAGTTGGCCTCATGCCTGTCTTCCAGATGGCACCGTGCCTGGCAGCCACGGTGAATTGGTGTTCTTTTTTCTTTGTTTACATTGACATTAAAATGAATGTTATCTGTGAAATACGCATTTTGCCATCACCCAGTGAGCATCTCTTATCGGGTGAATATTACTGACACCGTGCACATGGGCTTCTATCTCACAAATATTTTATCAAAAGCTTGACAGCATGTTTTCCTTCATCTCAAAGCATGGCGGTGGCGAAGGGGAACATATGATGTGCTGAGATTTCTCAACATTGACTACTGCAAGTCTCGCAAGAGTCCCCTACCTGAGCAGCAAAATGGATGAATGAAAGCAGCTGAATACAACAAGGAATGTCATTTCCTGCATCTCAGCGTTTTATCCTCAAAAAAACCTGGTTATCATCTGCCATCCCAGATGGTGTGGTAGACCCACAAGACTACTAGCTGATTCAGGCAAATCACAAAACATAACTCAGCATAAAATGAGAAGAAGTTAGCTTTTCCAGTGTGTTCAATGTGTCTTTGATATATCAGTTCTGCTTAACCACTCCAAACACTCCTTTTGTAAGGACTTAACTGTACAACTATACTCCTTTTCGACCAAAATGTGTGCATAAACATTGAAAACCCACTTAAATTAGGCAGTAAACTCCTTTCCCATTGCCAGTAGATGAGTATGCCAATTGCAACATTCTCTTAGCTTTTCCTTAACAGCTGTAAGACTAAAAATGAACGTTTGGATTAGTTTCCTATGAGTTACAGTATATATGGTTGAAAGTGCGTTTTACGATAAACAGCGTGGTAAAAATACTGTTTCCAACAATGGATTCTGGTGGCTTTCAGGAAAGCATGCTTTCTGTAGTTTTTGTATGCAACTATATTATAATGATTGCCTTAAGTTCTATTATATATTAATTTAAAAGTGCATCATTGCATTGAGCGGGAAAAAGTGTGAAAATCCATCACTGTCGATTGTAGCTGGAGCCGATACATACCAGTGACTACTGGGATAGGATGTCGATTACAACCTTTCCCACTGAACAGATGTTAGTGGGTGTCAGAGAGTTTTTTTATCTAATGGGAAAGGGGCTTTAGAATACCAGTGTGGTGCAGATACTTGCACTGGATCAGGCATCCCAACACTGAAATCCTCAGGAATTGCTAAGTAAAATCCCCTTGTCTATTATAAACTTACTCTGCTGACAGAATCACTGCAGAAACCTCTCTGTTCGTAAATTGAATTATAAATAATAAACACAATATAATTATAACAAAAACTTCCAGCTAATGTACTTTGTGGTAGCTACACCACAGGACAATCTACTTGGCTAATTCTTGGATGACCCCCGCTGTACTACTAGTTGAATGAGTGCAGCACACTGTACTTCCTTTACGCAGAGCTATTAGGGCTCTGCACGGCCTAAAGGGCTCATACTGTAATTCCTATAAGCTCTGTGCACTGCAAAAAACCTCCTGCACAAACACACTGAGCTGCACAGAAAAGAGCAACAGATATTCTGAGGAAAATTCGATCTAAATAAAATCAACGCATCCACTCGTACTGAGGAGAACACTTTAACTCTACCAGTGAAGCAGCATTCACACCATGCCTCACGCTGTGATCATGCAATGGTCCAGATGGTTCCAACCTAGAGGAAAACTAAAGGCAGCCTGTACCACAGTATGGAGGTGGACTTTCAAAGACTCAAACTGTCTGATGGGTCCTCCATTTGCTGTATCTTCTCTGAAAACTTTGAAACAAAGAATGCAGTCAAAGCAAAACTACTCAACAATGAAGTTTACGACCCCTACGGGCCGCCACGCGGAAAGAACTCTTCCCTTGCCAAAACCAAGCCTATAAAGACCATCTGGGGACACAGGTCTAATGCAAGACTAGACCAGAGAGTCTGTGGGTCATCGCTCCTTCTCAGCATGGCCATCACCCTACAGACTTACAACCTGCGGGAGAAATTTACCCGAGCATACCCCTTCACCTGCCATCGACCTCTATAGATAAGCACGGCTATAAGAGAGCGGGGGAAATTATTCCCACTCCTGCATACTGTGCCTGGAAGATTGCTGTCACTGTCAAATTTCACTGAAATATAGTGATGTGATTGACAACAACTGTTCAACTGTTTTATTTAAGGGAAAACAATGTGTTTACTGGCCGGGTTTACCATTAAAACCAGGACAAATTACAGATGTATACTACACCCTTATCGAGGCTAATAGAATTCATGGTGACAATATTACCGGGATATGTATAGAAAAATACTCTGCTCAGTCAAATTCATCTTAATCTTGGTTTATTATGTGCTTTTTCATTTTTTAATCTTGATTATTTACATGATATTACCATGTTTATTATTTAAATTATATCATAATGTAATGTTTGTAATAAGACCAATATCATAATAATAAAGGTATATTGCAACATCCCAATTATTCAGAAGTTCTGAAACTAACCCTAATCCTAACAGAGCTTTTTCCACCTTTACCAACATTACTTGCTGGGATTAATGTTGTTTATATACATTTTGGGGTTCTTTTTGGACAAAATAAGAATTCACAATCAGAACATTTGGGAGGTTCACCGGCGGAAGCAGAAATAAGGACGTCACCTCATATCTATTCATTTCCTCCACTGCCATTTTGAATGACATTGATCTCCCAAATTCCTGCTAGCAACTGCCTGCTATCCTCTATCCCCCCAGCTCTCCCCGAAGGCTCAGTGCCAGTGCTGTGCTCCTCACAGAGGAGATGGTGAAAGACTTCTCTGGCAGCTAAACATCAGTCAAACGGCAAGGTCTGATTGACTCTCACCTGGAGCCCACACACAGTACACCACCCAGCTGACCCCACGGTGGAAGGGAACATTTCAATTTCTACAAGTCTACAATCACTGACCCTACACATTTTGCCATTCCCAAGAGAGAAACGTTTTCTGACTTAATGAAGCAAGGGGGGCTGAACCCAGCCATAAGAATGACCTCTGAAAAACTAGTTCCGTCTTGGCTTACAAACACACTCCTCCACCATCTGTTTGCATGTTGGTCAGTGTACGACTCAGAAATATCTGCACCTGCAGGGTCATTTTCATTCACTCTAAATTTCAAAACTTCCCTCCAAAACTGCTCCACATGTGTTTTGCAAAAAATCCTTTTGCACCACCGGCAGTTTTCAAACAGTCTTTGGGTATGTTGACTTTTAAAAGTTAGAAGGAACAAGAAAAATGAGGTTGACGTTGCATTTTAATCATTTAATGCTATGATTGATGAAGTTGTTGGATACATGAATTCATTGAATCTTTATAGCAGTTTGGTTATCATGTCTTGCTACTTACTAGTTGTATTGACCAGATACAGTTTTGATATGACATCAATTATTAATGTTAATAATTAAGAATAGCACAATATGGCCAAAATATTACGATATAGGTAAAGTATTTTCTCTTTTCATTAGCAACTTGAACATGAACAAGTTTAAAGTGACATGAAATATATATGAAAATGATAAATATTTACAGCTATAAACAAATATGCAGTTTGTTTTATATTCCTTGGCTACATTCTTGGATGCAGGCACTCGGGTGTTGTCAAAAACCAAAGTGCAATTTTAACATGATATTTGCTCAGTTATGAAAAGTTGAAAACTGATTATTTATTTAAAAGTAATGTTGTGTGTCTAAGTTGGCAAGCATCCTGTATTTATACAGTTATTTTACTGCCACAACATTGTATATTTATTTTATGAGCATTTCACAATTTTTTTGTAAAGCTAAATGATTTGCAATCCATATGTTTAGGTGCTGAAGGGGATAAAATAATGATAATAAGATCCATCAGATATTTAGAATAGTTACATAATAAGTAACTCAATATTTGTGTGTGGCTGCATACATGTTAGTATATTGTCATAATTTAAGGTAACTAAAAAGAATGAACGGTATAATTGTGTTGCAGAGCATGTGCGCCCATCCTGGTTACCATAGAGACAGACTATCTACTGACTGAGTCAACTCAGTGACTGACTGGGTGACACTTGCTCTTTAAGTTGGCCGCTCCACAGGTACATCGGAAATGACTCACGGGTAGAATCAACTGAGGTATAATTGCAAATTAATAATAATGTCAAAGAAAATGATTAGAGTGCGGCAGCAGCTTTTTGTTCCTCTGTAGAATCTGAACTGTCACCTGTTACTTGGTCACAGATCAAGCTCATGAATGTCTGTAAGATCTGCTCTTCCGAGCTGTGGTAGTGTGCGAAAAGATAACGGATGATTTAATGATTTTCTCAACTGAGGTGATTTGATGTATTGGCTGACTCTGCGCCTTTAGCTAGTATAACAGGTAAAACCCATTACCCTCCCACCAGCATGATTTATGATGGCTAGTATCACAGCTTAGGTCCCCTTACAGCTGATCTTCCAAAAGAATTTACTGCAAAATGTTACACTGCGCACTCCTAGAGACAGTAAACCCTGGCTGTTGGTAATGAGAAAGGAATAGCCTTTGGGTGGAAACACCTGCTAAGGGCAGGAGTCTTTAGCTATTCATGTGGGTTGCTCCACAAAGAATGCCATTAAATGCACTTAGATCAAGGAGGTTGCATTCAGACATTACGACATAAGAGGGAAATGTATAGACCTGCAACAGTTGACTCAACTTACTGCAGACTTATTATTTTCTAGATTAATCTATAAATTGTCAGAAAGTGCAAATCCAAGTTGATGCCTTTACATGTCTTGTTGTGGAACCAGAAGATAATCCGTTTGGTATGATAGAGAAATAAAAAAATATCCACATTAGACAGGCTGTAACCAGGATTTTCTGCCAAGTTAATGAAATATGTAGTAACTTTTCATTGAAATGCCCACTGATCAACTATTGTCTTATTCTTACAACTATAGATGTAGGTCCTATACTTTGTATTCCTTTTCAGGCTATGCATTTCATTATAACCTGATTCAGTATTCTCTGCTTTTGAATTATTTGTAACAGGTCTACGCTCTCAAGTTCAAATAACAGTTTGATCAGTCATGTCAGAAAACCCTGCTGGTGACCTTTCGATGAATTGTTTACCAAACAGATGGGCTTACATGACACAATGCATGTAATTGAACCATGTTCCTTTACTAGAGGAAAGGACATGTGTAAAGTTCACCATTGATCAACTATGGCAAGGGAAACAAAATTAGAAAAAGGGGGAAAATAGAGGAAATGGAACTGACAGCCATAGATAGATAGATAGATAGATAGATAGATAGATAGATAAGATATTTTTCATGAAAAATTGCAGAAAATGCTGGTTTCTGCCTTTCACATATGGATGTTTCTGAATTTCTCTGTTTTATATCATATTAAAATGATTATCTTTTGGTTTCACAACAGGACATTTAAAGGCATAATCTTGCACTTTTTTTAGATAGATAGAAGGCTACTTGTCCGTAAGAATTATTGGCAGAACTAACAATTAAGTCTGTCTTTTTCCAAACTCCCATCTCCCACGACTGCTTCATAATCGACCGACTTCCACCCTCACATTTATCAGTTTTATGTCTCATAGGCAGGCTGTCAGATACGGGGCACAATTGGGTAATTTAGGCCTGTTTTGATGCTCTGTTTTACCGGCAACTTAGCCTCCAGTGTGTGGGGGAACTTAGACCTGCATCAGTACGCGGAGCAGACTATTACAAATGTGCCTGGTGGTCGATGGAGTGGCGAGAAACAACACCCCAGACTCTCAGCGGATGTGGGTGGGTGGGGGGGAGAGATTACCCGTGCGGATGCGCTGATCAAAGATTTATTTTTTCACCCCCCACTTCAATTATATGCGCGAGTGTCTCTCCATACAGAAAATACGGGCGATGAGTTGCCTGTGCGTCAGAATGGAAAACAAAATACTCCAAATAAAGAAGATAATTAGTGATGTTTGCGAAGAAGGAATGATGCGAATGGATCAGATTGTTCAAGGAATCATGATATGAGATGCAATTAGACGATTGCCAGCACACATCATATTAAAGCGTGGGTGAAGTGCAATGATATATGATAATGACTTAATGCCATTACGCAAGGAGGCTAGAACTCTACTCGATTTATATGCGTTTTTAATCAAGCAGGGCATCGTTACTGTGGCTGACATATATCTGTCCATCAACCTGTAACACAGAGCTCGCCTGTGACAACTTGTTGTAGGAAAAAAACAGTCCGTTTGACATAATGGGCTGCGTTGTATTAGGAGTCTTTTCAGAAGGAAACTTCCCTGGTGCAAAAATTCTAGACAAAATCGACTAATCGCGACAACTTTCTCCGTTAATTCGCAGTCATTACCTGAGCCAGAGACTTCTCTATGAGCGCGTCGCCGATCTGTCCGCAGTCGATGTGTCCGCCGGTGATCCCAGAGGCAGGTGTCTCACCCTCAAACCTCCGTCACATCAGAATAACTTCAGCAGCATCAAAATCCACTCACAGCAATTTGCAACTTCCAAAAAAATCACCGGATTCCGTGTCGTCCCGGTAGAATTCTGTCCGTGGAAAATATTAGAAGTTATGAGCTGATCGATATATTTTTTAATATTAAGATAGAACTGGAAAACGCGGGGTCAATCATTCCACAGGGATAGCCCGCTGTGTGCTATTTCCCAATCCTTAAGAACTGATTCCTGCCAAGATACGCACCCGGTGGCGCATCGCTTTGCTCCAAGTTTCCAGAGCGCTTCCTCTGATGTGAGAACTAAGGACGCACTGGATGTCTGAACGACTGTTATTTGTATTTATTTTCTTGTGCAACGGAATAAGCTTACCAACCCTAAAACAAGAAGCCAATCTGAAGCATTTCCAGAGAGCAAGTGTGGAGATGCTGTGGCTCCGTTAGTTTCTCCCCTCTCTCCCTATCTCTCTTCCTACTCATCAGAGCGTGGGAGGAGGTGGGGCTCTCATCCACCGCAGCACACAGCAACTTCACACTCAACATCACATTATGCCCGGGCTGCCTACCACGAAATTGTGTGATTTCCAACAGTTTAAGATCTCATCAAACTGGGTCACCTCAAATGGGGCGAATTCAATGCAACCTTGGAGAATATTCCTGCAGTCTGTGTGCGTGTGTTACACTGCTGCTGCAAAAACCAACCCCTGCTACAAAACATACACAAAGGTGTCCAAACGTGATGTAACAGGTAGCACTGACAGTTTACTTGTTGATATGCATTCCATGTAGCAAAATGAATGGCCCTAAAATGGAAGCTGGTGCTGCCACTATTTATTCATTTGGCGCCACCCTCAGGCGGTTATAATAAGGAGGGGAAATAACACTGTTTAGCTGAGGGAATTAGGAGGGAAATTGAATGATAACATTGAAGTCTGAGGAAAGCACATTATAGGCCTATTGTTGCTTCTTCCTTTTTTCTGCGATTGGAGACAATGGAAATGCTGTTGGTGTACATTTGGATTAACTAACATCATCTGTTTAAAAATTGCAACAGTGTAATTACAAAAAAAACGAAAAAACAATGGTTTTGCTGTGGGCTATAAATCAGCATGGCTCAGCAGGGAGCAAACCCATCCCACGCCACAGTTATTCTCCTCCTTTCTTCCACAACGATGATGCCAGTGATCATAACTGCTTAAAACACAAGCAATGGACCAGGAGCAATGAGTCAAACGCGGGTTTTGTAACAAAGGAAAGCCTTGAGCAACGTCCCCTCCGGAGAAAACTTGATTTCCTATCTTCCCCAGCCATTCTGAGGCAAGAGTTTATCACAGTGTTTCCCGTCTGTGATCCTTTACTCCTCCCCCATCTCTCATTAGCTGCAAACACACAGCTGTTGGGTTACCTCTCCAGGGCTCCCATTAAGAGCTGCCACTCAGGCTTACAGTGTCCCTCAGCCAATCATATTAGAGCTCCCGCCCACGCACTGCCACTGCTATGTTGCTCTTCTGCAGCCATACTAATAACGATTTAAGTGTATTATTTTACAGGTGGCTCATGAGTCACTTAGAAAGAGAGAAGAACACAATGTGAGAGGAACAAAGTTGTATTAGTATATACAAATACTATACTAGAAAACTATTATTGGGTCAAAACCATAAAGCAAGTCAATGTTACAACAAATTATTTGCAGCAAGATCATTTTGATTTGTGTACATGTTATACGGCTTTTTGTTGCTCTAGAACAACATTTGACAATATGTTGCTTCTGAATACATTTGCTTTCATAGATTTTTGCTTATTAATATTATGTTAATGCATTAGTTGTTGAAATATAAGTCAAAGGTTTTGCTACAGGGGATTATGGATATATCTCTGTATCACTTCATAAATCTGAAAATATTGTTAGCAGGCCATTTTTGTCATGTTTGAGGAATAAACAACTCTGTTAATCAGGCTATAAATGATATATGAGCAATTATTTTTGAGAAAAACAGCCTTCCGAGATGTGTATTGTAAAATTCAATAGATTGTGCAAAACATTACAGAAAAATTGGGTAAAATAACTTGACTAATAAATACCAGGATTAAACTTTCCCAGTTTAGTTTGGCATTTTTCTAAAATGTGATGTTTACAAATGTCTAGAGTATATGGGATATTTGGAACATGTTATGGTTGCAAAATGCCCAAACTGTCAACATTGACCAGTGCATGAAAAAAATTAATGTTTTATGCCTTGAGTATCTCTTTTTAATCATGTCAATTAATACAAAATGAGAATTTAAAGCAGTTTTAACAACACTTATACTGACTTACAAGTATTGTCATCGGTTTTTGGCTCTCATAGAATGAATTCATTGAAATGTGTGCTTGTCCTAAACCAAACAGCACAGACAGTCTGGGTCAACGTTCAGTGTGTTGTCATTTAATCGTTTCATTTAATAGTTTATTTGAATAGGGACAATGCACAATAATGAACACTTAAGACAAATAATGCTTCAAGTGTAAACATGCCGGATTTGAGCTTTGAGCTCATTTCCATCCGTAGTCCCTGACATATAACATATAAGAACATGACATTTATAAACATAGCAACAAATAAATACATGATATGTAAAAAGAGCAAGAGCAGCATACACAAGCATTTACCACATGGCAGTACAATGTAGCAGCTACGTCCGTTTCTGATATGACTGAGTGAGCAGAAATACTGCTTCATTTGATCTCTTTATTCAGTTCAAAGATGACAGGCCTGTTTGATTCCCACTCACCTTTTCCTGTTGGCCATATTTGAATATGAGAGAGGTAAAATGAGGACAAAGCAAGAGTAACCGGTGCATCAGAACAAAGGTAGAAAATGCCCTCAAACCCTCCCAAATTCCCCAAAAGACTCTTCCCACCATGCGGTATCTATCCAGCACATTTTCATGGCCGGTGCCCTGAATATTATAGCCTCATATTTACAGATGTCCTTTTCCAAATTCCTAATTTAGTTGTATAATCACAGTCAAGAGCATCAATTAAGCAAGTTTTCTTAAATAAAAAATATGTTTGAGACCCATCTCTATTTTCATCAATTGACGCTGAAGACTTTAAAGCTGCCTGAATACTCTGTAGGCAGACAGGCTGTTTAATTCTAAGCTCATGGTTTGTTTACTGTTGCGGCAACACGGCTTGTGAATGTGATCTGTATACATTTACATCTATTCTCTTATCACATACCACACCTGGAGAAGGTCCCCCCCTCGACAAACAGACACACTTTCACAGGAGGCGTACAGACTCTACCACATACAGACGCGCACACATACAAATCAGAAATGGGGATACATCTAAGGAGAGGGAAATGAGGGAATATAGAAAAAGCTGCAGCAATATTCGACACTTTGAAGAGCAACTCCACACTGAATGGAAAATAGGAGAGATTCCTGCTGCTGCACTGCTCTCTATAGGATGAAATGTTAACAAAGGCTCTACTCAAAGGCTCGATTCACATCCCTGTCACTGATGTCACAGCTGGTGTTTCGCCTTTGACACACGGAAGTGGACGAAAAGAAGAAGCATTTATCCTTTTTATCTTTTTAATTGGATTTTTATGAAGTTCATTTATGTCTTTTTAGGTGTTTAATTGTCCTCATTTATGTAATTATTTATATATTTACTTATTTTGTTGAGTTGGTGACTACTATCTGGCATTTTGTACAAGCAATACAGAAGAATAGTATTGGATGTAGTCACCACGAGTCACCCATTGGTGTGTGGGCAACATTTTGAAAACCTCAATTTAGTTGTTGCTATTTTGTACAATTACTCAAGAGGTGAGTTTAGTATAACCAAATGAGCAAGACATTTTAAGCCAATTAAAATCTTACAATTTACTTTTTTGAACTGAAACCACACTGTGAATGGGTCACAGATCTAAAACGGTTCAAGGACATTGTCTTGTTTTAGTCTAAATTGGAAGATAATTTACAAAATGAACACAATGCTGTACTAAAGATGGCTTGAAACTAGCTATTGAGACCATTAACTCAATAATTAAATGTCTAAGAGGGTAATACATTAACTTAGAAGTATGGTCATTTTTTCTTAGACTTCTATACAATAAGACTTATTTTAGCAACTAGTAGAGAGCTAGCTATTAGAGAGGAGGGAAGTTTAAAGCACTCACATTTTGGCTTAACTTTTAGAAACTGTATTTTGTCGTCTGCTTTAAAATGCCAACTGTGACATCACGCGGTGTAGAAAGACATAAAACAGCATTTAAGCTCCGCAGTCATCAGTCAGTGCAGCAGCATCGTTCTGCCATATGTGATTTGGTCCGGATATAATCTTTAAACATCACCACAATAAAAAACAGAGTCTGCAATATATCATCCTCAGATATGAAGAGACACAGACACAGAGTTGAAGAACATGTTGCATTTAAATTTGGAGCACATCCACTTGTGGAGCAGGAGCTGTTACAGATGGGTCAAGCGAGGAAAAGACAGAGCAGTGATGCGAAAAGAAAACTTTATGATTCCTGAACTGTTCAGTCCCGAGGCAAAGCCAAGCCACGGAGTCAGCAGTTTGTGAAGAAGAGTTGGCACTGATGCTCTGTAAATGTGATCAGTGAATAGTTTTCATCACGACTGGAATTAGGTTTTCCATTTGCTTGTGAATCTATACATATTAAAAAGAATATCTAATCATTTCATATTTCTAAATGCAGGCATTGATTCTGTAATGGGAGTAGGGAGTTCTAAGTGTATATTAAAATGACAGTGTGGGAATACATCAAAGTAAACAACCGCCAATATAAAAACTAGTAAGATGCAAAAAAAGTGCTGAATTTATATTTTAAAATATAAGAAGTTTATACACATTTAATGAGACATTAAACTGTGGAGTAGTGATTTTACCCGATGGGGTACTTCAACAGTTGCCAGGGTGTACATGGAACGATATCGAACTCGTTTGAGTAAGTCGTAAAATACATTTTCACCAGAAAAAAATAAATCCACTTATTGAGTCTAACACCTGAACAGTTTGTTATGAAATTGAGAG
The DNA here is from genome assembly GCF_902827165.1 of Trematomus bernacchii. Taxonomy (NCBI): domain Eukaryota; kingdom Metazoa; phylum Chordata; class Actinopteri; order Perciformes; family Nototheniidae; genus Trematomus; species Trematomus bernacchii. The sequence goes on from NW_022987513.1 coordinate 3,883,082, forward strand.
AGTGTGAAAACTGGCTTGCAGGCAAGCAGCAAAAAGGTCAACAACAAAATAGAGAAAAAGCTAAAAGTAACACATAAATGGTTGAAATGTCCAGTTTCTGCCAAAGTGGTCGGCTATAAATGAAAACTTTAAAACTGTTGAATTCAGAGCCAGTCATCATCTTTATTTTGTATTTATCGTGTTCCATATGAATTATAAGTTTGATCATAAAAGCAACTCCCTTTTGTACACGGCCCAATTCAGTTAAACTTAAAGTGGACCTATCATGCTATATTTGAATAATATAGTGTAGGACCATACCTATATACTGTAAGGCATATTTATACTTTTTCTTTTTTCAAAATACCAAACAGATCATGCATTTTAGCCATGCCTCATTTTGCTCAATTTGACAATTTCTAGCTGTTTTAGCAAGGGCAGATTCAGTGAGAACAGCACCATCTACTGGCCTGGCATATGTACTACAGCGTCTCCAGCGCTTTCGAACGGCAATGGCCGTGGCTGTCTCCTCCTGATTGGTGGAGTTGGCCCAATAGCCGTAGCGCCACTGTCCTGACGTCAGTAAAGTGTTCAAATCTGGATCAGTTTTTATCAGATCCGTTGCAGCCCCTTTTTTAGAGATTTGAGTATGGAGGAAAATAGAGAGGGTTGTGTTTTCTGACACTTGGTGAGTTCCCTGGAACACCGGGGACACATATTCATGTATAAAAGACGTACAAAAGTGCATCTTGCATGATAGGTCCACTTTAAGGTTGTGCTTTCTGATCCGAATTTGATGAAATAACCCCATGTACGTGTTCATCCATGGTCTAATACAAACATTATTCTTCTCCTCTAAGAAAATATTTGAGTACATAAGTATTACTGTAGGTGCAGGTAAAAGTTGAAGAAATTAAGAGGAAGAACTTGTGTTGCAACTTTATTCTCCACGAATGAACACGTTTTCGACTTTGAACAAAAATCTGATTAATTCATGCTTGGCAATAAAACTGAAAGTTCACCCTCATTCTTGACATTTCAACTTCATTCTCGACATTTCAAAATGATTCTCAAAATGGAAAACAAACTAAATCTGAATTTTCAACTCAATTTTCTATTTGTGCCTGGTCCTAAAACTCATGATATCAACATAAAGCTGATTTTATTTTGGTGTCACTCATCATTTTAAGGTCTCTTTAATAGAGGACAGCAGAGCTATACAATCAGAGCAGATTTACCACCAATATTTACATTATATTGGGTGTAAAGCAGGTTTGTAAACCTTCATAATGAACATGTTGATACATAATAATAGAGGTATTAATACCACTATAAGAATGCAATATATTACATTATGTCTTAAATGGGACTTACTGTATGCTCTGTTACACAAACGTTTCGTACATACTTTCGATTCTATTTTCTACCTTAAGTATGTTAACATGTAGTTTGTATTGTTATGATAGCACAACTTTCAGTACGCCTAATGATTCTGTCATTTCGTCATGTCAATGAGAAAAACAAAGACAGAGAAGAAATAACAACATCATTCTCTGAAGGTTGACATGCCGACGAAACGAGACGTCTTAATGGACAACTGATTTTCTAATGGCCCTGGCATCTGAGGAGATTTAAAGAGGTGTGTTTATAAAGCTGTCAGCGCAACTTCCCGTCATCCCTGTCATGATTTAGCTCCGTGTGTGTATGTGTGCATTTCTGATTGGCAGTTACAAAGGCTGAACAATTTACCGGCTAATATTCCCACCAGCAGCTGTCCATTCCCGTTATCAGTTGACTCTTCAACACTTGTTTATCTTTTGCAAACACAATCATACATGAGAAAGGTGGGGAGCTCAGCGGTGAGACGGGAACTGATGTATTACAAATCTGAAAGAAGAAGAAGAAGACACTTGGCACAAAGCCAGCCCAAGTACGAAGACATGCAACCCAGTCTTTATAAATAAAGAACTACGGCAGATATGTAATATTTAATGCAGCCGAACCGTGTATTACAATGCCGTTATGTGATGACTTGCAAAGAGAAAAGCAAGAACACTCGGATTAAAGTATTATTTTCTTTTTTTTTTTATGTTTTTTGGATTTCATATCGCATTAACACCATATCCCAACGTGCATTGCGGCTAAAACATCCAATCACCGAGCTTCAACCATATAGGATCTTGGGTAATCAGTTCAGTGGGTGTGTATCGCCTACGTCTGTTTCCGGTGACTTTATTTTGAAATTCAGTTCCTGACGGACGGCAAAAAAGCCAGAGATTATAGAATTAAACAAATAAATAAAAACAAGGATAATTGTGTGTTTGCAGACTAAAACGGGCAAGATGGCGGCGCGCTCAGATGCTGCGGCTCACGGCTCTCTGTTTTGGTTGTGAACTGTTTGTTTTTTGTTCGTGTGCGTGAACACCCTAGAACAGGCCAATTTCATATACAGTCGCATGGACTTATTTGACATAGGGATGAGTTGTCGCTCTGACATCACAGCCGATTTCCACCGGACTAACAACATCCCGGAGGACATAGCGAGACCGCTCGGGTCTCCTTGGATTGTTTTCGGGCCTGTGAAGCAACGCAGGCGCCGGAGGGAGAGGAAGCAGAAGCGTGGATGCCGTGCGGGCCTGCTTGCTAGGCTAAGGAAGCGGCCGCACCGACCAGCACTACCAAGCCTCTTCCTCGCAAATGCCAGGTCCATCGTCCATAAAATTGACGAACTGGAGATACTACTAGCTGCTAACTCGAACATACGCGACTGCTGTGTGTTGATCATCACAGAATCCTGGCTACACTCGCGGATTCCGGACGCAGCAGTGCAGCTACCAGGCCGCTCTACCCGAGGGGGTGGTCTGTGTGTTTACATTCACAACGACTGGTGCATGGACAGCAGGGTTACACATACACATTGCTCTCCTGACCTGGAAGTAATGTCTATCCTGTGCAGACCCTTTTACCTGCCCAGAGAGCTGACGGGGGTGATAATTAACACTGTTTATATCCCACCTGATGCTAACGCCAGCATTGCACTTCACCACCTCCAGAGCTTAATAAATAATCAACAGAGGTCCCATCCCGACGGAGTTCATATTGTAGCTGGAGACTTCAATCATGCATGTCTAAAAAAGGTGCTTCCCAAATTTGTACAATATGTACGATGTACCACCAGAGGAAAGAATACACTGGACCGGGTGTATTCTAACCTGAAGCATGCCTACAGAGCGGTACCACTCCCCCATTTAGGTCTATCTGATCACCTCTCACTTCTCATCCCAGCTTACACCCCCCTCAGAAGTAACACCAAGCCGGTGGTCAAATATATCAGAACCTGGCCCGAGGGGGCACTCTCACAACTGCAAGACTGCTTTGAACATACAGCGTGGGACATATTTGAACCGACAGACTTGGAGGAACACACAGAGGCTGTCTTATCCTACATCAAGTTCTGCACAGACACTGTAACTGTGGAAAAACGCATTCGGGTCTACCCAAACCAAAAACCATGGATGACAAGAGCGGTGCGGTCTCTCCTGAGCTCCCGTGACACAGCCTTCAGGTCAGGGGACGCAGCCCAGTACAGCACGGCAAGGGCGAACCTGAGGAGAGGCTTCAAGGCTGCGAAGGAGGACTACAAGGGAAAAGTGGAGGAGAATTTTGCTCATAACAACGCGCGGTGCGTTTGGCAGGGCCTTCAACAGCTAACCAACTATAAGGGCAAAACACCTGGCACTACTAGAGCTGACGCCCACCTCGCAGAGGAGCTAAACCACTTCTTTGCCCGCTTTGAGGCCAGCAGACCCCCCCACTTTTCTACTCTGCCTCTGTCCCTGCAAACTACCAGCTCCATACCACCTCCCACTCTCAAAGAACATCAGGTGAAGCAGACGCTGAGGTCTGTGAATCCTGGAAAAGCCGCAGGACCCGATGGAGTACTCGGCAAAGTACTCAAAACTTGTGCTGACCAGCTTTAAGGGGTCCTGACCAGGATATTCAACCTGTCCCTGTCACAAGCTTGCATCCCATCCTGTCTGAAAACGGCTACCATCATTCCTGTCCCCAAAAAGACACCAGTCACAGAGCTCAACGACTACAGGCCCATAGCCCTAACATCGGCGGTGATGAAATGTTTCCAAAGACTGATAGCCGACTACATCAAAGCCAGCCTCCCACCCTCCCTCGACCCTCATCAGTTTGCCTATAGAGCCAACAGATCCACGGATGATGCCATCGCCACGGTCCTTCACACAGCTGTGAGCCACCTAGAAGGCCCAGGCAACTATATAAGGATGCTGTTTGTCGATTTTAGCTCAGCTTTTAACACCATCATACCTGACATACTAGTGGAAAAACTGTCAAGCCTAGGTTTCCCCTCCATCTAATGCGCCTGGATTAATAATTTCCTAACAGACCGTCCTCAGACAGTGAAAATAGGCCCTTATTGCTCCTCCACCCGCACCCTCAGCACTGGCTCCCCGCAGGGCTGCGTGCTGAGCCCGCTACTCTACACACTCTACACACACGACTGCTCTCCCACCCACCCCTCCAACTCCATTATAAAATGTGCAGATGACGCCACGGTGGTCGGCCAAATATACAAGGGAGCCGACGAGTCGGCATACAGAGACGAGATCCTGAAGCTGTCTGCGTGGTGTTGCTAACAACCTACATCTGAACACAAGCAAAACAAAATAAATCATCATAGACTTCAGAAAGCACCGTCCAGAACACGCCCCCCTTCACCTCAACGGAGAGAGAGTGGAGAGGGTCTCCACTTTTAAGTTCCTGGGGGTTCACATCTCGGAGAGCCTTAGCTGGACAGCACACACCACTGCAGCAGTTAAGAAGGCCCAGCAGCGACTACACTTCCTGAGGGTGCTTCGGAGAAACCGACTGAACAAGAAGCTGCTGGTGTCCTTCTACCGGGCGACCATCGAGAGCGTGCTGTCATACTCCATCTCTGGGTGGTATGCAGGATGCTCAGCTGCGGACAAGAAAGCCCTGCAGAGAGTGATCAGGATGGCAGAGAAAACCATCGGCTGCCCCCTGCCCTCTCTGGAACACATCTCCACCTCCCGCTGCCGCAACAGAGCTAACAAAATAATAAAGGACAGCTCTCACCCAGGTCACAGTCTGTTCTTTCTCCTGCCTTCTGGGAGAAGATACAGGAGCTTCGACTCACGGACAAACAGACTCAAAAACAGTTTCTACCCCTGGGCCGTCAGGCTGCTTAACCACCACACATAATGCAATAACCGTAACCAGTCTCACACATACACACACTTTTAATGCACTTTATATACTATTTTTATATCAATATTTGTAACTATTTATTCCCCCGTATGATTGTTTATGGTGTCTGTCCTATGGCCGTGTTTTTTAGTGTTCTTTATGTGTTTGTATTTTTTGCACACCGGGACAGAGTTGCACTCTGAATCTCGTTGTACTCTGTGTACAATGACAATAAAAGGCTTTAACTTTAACTTTATTGTTGAGTAAATAACAGTGTGTTATTTAGAAAAGAATAACAAATTAGAAGGAAAAAAGGGGAAAATCGTGTTGATGAACACGAATCAATAGATTAAATGTCGTGACTATAACACGAAATGCCGTGAGACTGGGTTGAGACATGGGTGGTTGTATAAAATATATTATATTAAATATTGCCTTTAATGGTGACCAACCCAGTTCCAACACCATCTATTGCTTTGTTTACATGTACCCATTTTTTTTGTTGTTAGCGGTTACTACTTTCAATACCTCTCAATTCAATACTATCAAAATTATTGATAGTCTTGGAAGCTACAGTATATTGTTTCATTATTTTTTTTAGCTATTACGCGAACTTTACTCAACATGTATTCACAACCATGGCATGATTCTGGATCAAAGACATATTATCAAGTTTACAGCCACATTTTCACAGGATCTTACTTGTTTTAAACGATATGTTTTTAACCTGATAAAGGTTTTTTTAGTCTTCTGACGTCTGGTCTGACCCTATATTCCCCTTAGCTTCCCACTTAATGGTATATATAGAAATATATATAGAACTGTTTTCTAGAAGCAGCCTCTGCCCCCTTCTCTTTTTCACTGGAAGAGAATACGGTGAACTTAAATCAAAACAAGGAGGCATTTGGACTTGTGTTTGGCCCCATGTGGTTTAGTTAATTAACAGAAAGGGTTCTCTAGGAAGCAGAGAGCGTTAAGAGGTGGGAGGATCCGCATCACTCCTCCCTCTTGTAGGAAATGCAATATCAGAACATGGGAAGAAAAGGTGCTTTGAAAACGTCCCTTCATCTTCAATAATACTGGTCTACAATCAAGCAATTTTTAAAAGAATATTAATTTGACACACTGTGTACATTGTGCTAGGTAATCCTGTTAATGTCATGTAAACATGCCTCTATGTCTTAAACTCGTGCCTTGTTATCAGTGGCGACTGGTCATTAGGGGCAGGTGGGGCACAGCCCCACCTAGTGTCAGCAGAAAGTATTACAAATAATGATTACAAAAATGCAAAAAAATAAATAAAAAAATATATAAAATATATTTTAAGATCATGTTTAATCATCTGATTCGTCTGTACATTGCTGTTTTAGTCTGTGTTCTTCTAATTAGTGTGTCTACAGTCACAGTGTGTGCCTATTGAGCTGTTTAGAGCCATGTGGGACAAAACCTGATTATGCCCCTCCCTCTCGCTGTGAAGTCAACGGTGACTGTAAAAACTACACTGCGCATGCTCAGAGTATTTTGTAATGAAATGTGTGTGGCAAAAAAATAATGACCAGAGGGGCATGGAGCTACCATCCCCACCATACGTCATCTCAAATCATTCAGAGCTGATTGGCTGTAAGTACGTGTGCCGCGAAAAGTGTGGTGTGTGAAGAGGAGACGAGAGAGCTGCAGTGACGCGTCCTAAAACCAGGAAGTAAGCTGCGCATGGCTTCCCTCGACAAAAAAGCAATGAGATTTCTCCAGAGGATTTTAGAAAATAGCTGGAAATAAGATCTGTGGGAAACGTACCTGTTAGATAAATGCACGTTTTGATTAGCCGGATAACATCCACATGTCTACCCTACTTTTATAATTTTTTTATCATAAATCTATGGATTAGATTTATGATAGACTTTTGAAACTACAAGAACATAAGGAGGACTTTTACAAAAAAGTTATAGACATTTTTGTCCAGAAGGATAGGCAAATGGACTTCATCTTCAAGTCAAGGTAAGACCGCAATTTGATTGAAAATGGGATCTTACTAAGAGAGAACAATTCAATATTTAAATGATAAAATTACATTTTTTGGGTATCCTTTTGTTGAACTGTCTGTTTAAAATTAATCGAAGCATCAGACAAAAAAAGCTTTTGAAAATAATATTATATTTTGGTTTAGGTCAAAATATAATATTTGTAAACCTGAAGAGTCAGTGCCAGTGCCTCACCAGCCATGAACCTCACTGCACGTCACTGCAGAAGCTTATATATAGACATCTACGTTTTTTGTGCCCCACCACTTTTGTACATATAAAAACGCCACTGCTTGTTATGATATTCAGTACATTGATCATATGCAGCAGTGCAGGGTTGTCAGTATTGTGCTTAAAGGGTTTGGGAGGGGGGGGGTATGGGCTTAACCATGCCAGGAGCTACCGTTTGCATTTCCCGTTTTCAGTTTATTGTTTATGTTTGCCACTGGGTTGGGATTATATCCACATGATCCTGACAGTTAGGCACGCAATAGCAGCCACAACAACATGTGTGATAGAGAAACAGTAGGTTTTAAACACTCCTGCAGTCATTTTCTGCACTGCACAGCTGCAAACCCTATACACCAGAGAGAGACGGAGAGCAAATAGAGCCACTTAGCATTTTGGTCCTGCTCTTTAAAAAGATTAAATTATATAAAAAGTAATAAATACATTCTATAGATGGGAGTGGATTAGCAAATGGTGGCATTCCTCTAGGTTTGCAGTCTGATTCAGGGGCTGCACTGTGTTGTTGATCTGTGGAAAGTGAAGTTATTCTGTCTTATTTTCCAAACTTTCATTGTTTACTGTATTGTGCCAAACCGTTTAGCTGATTACAGACTCACTCTAATGGCAGTCGAAAGGATCCAAGGTTTTTATCCCTTAGTTGATGTAATTTCAGGAAAATAACAGAGTTCTCTAGGCTCTTAGCTGCAGACTGATGTTCAATATAAGTGCAGTATCATCCACTTGGCCCGATCCTCACTGGGTAACTTCATAGTCCAAAAGGATGATTGAATAAAGGAAAATAAAGGTTCAAGTGTTCAAGGAGGTAACAGACTCGACACATTTCATCAAAAGTCTATTCGCTCATATTGGTATAACGGTAATGAGAAAAAAAAGGCAAGATCCAGCTGGCAGTCGGAAAATAATAAAATATAGAAGATCTGCATCCCCTTGCCAAAATGCATCTTCCTTTAAGTGAGGAATGCAGGAATGATATACTTTTTATATTAAATATTTGAACATGTGTAAAAGCGATATATTAAAGCAATATATTCTTTATAAACCTGTAATATGTCTGGGAAATATAAGGGTTGAAAGGCAAAAGACTCCAATAAGCAGAAGAAATGTGTTTGTATTAACTGTATTGTTATTTTCAATATTGGATGTTGGAAAAGGAATCTTTTTTTCCATGAGTTTAATAACGTCAGAATCTGATTCAGGCTTCTAAAGAACTTTGGGAAAGGGCTCCAGCAGGAAATCATTCTTCTTTTTTTTATCATTAAAGCCAACCTAATGACACCATATCTATAATACATACAATACAATATGTGTTCCTATTTGGATGCACAATGACAAAATGGCAGAGTGTGTGTGTGTGTGTGTGTGTGTGTGTGTGTGTGTGTGTGTGTGTGTGTGTGTGTGTGTGTGTGTGTGTGTGTGTGTGTGTGTGTGTGTGTGTGTGTGTGTGTGTGTGTGTGTGTGTGTGTGTGTGTGTGTGTGTCTGTCAGTCAGCCTGCCTGTCACACAGACCCCGCTGCTTGCACTTAAACAGGAACAGATGAGGCGTCTCCTTAGGAATAGCATCCTTAGACCCCACCGATGAAAGAAGTTCATTCCCTGGTTCATTGGTTTTAAAAATGCTACATCCACTTATTGCCTCAGCTGGCTGTAGATATTGGCTTTTGTGAGAATAAATTATCTGAAATATCTGAAGCATACCCACGCAACTTTATTCAAAGCCATTGTAGCAAGGTTAAGGCATAATTATTTCAAACATTATTTTTAAAAACTTGATCTTGACCTCAAAAGGCACCTACATATACGACTGCTTTTTACTCCAACTCAGGTTAGGTGTGAATTAAATTCTTTAATAATACTTATCCCAGAGGTCTTTTGAAATAGATTAGTTGTTGATAATGCAACACAAGTAATATTCCTATATGCTACAGTGAACTACCACTGTACTAAAACATGCATCAAGTTGTGTCCAGGTCACCAGGTTCAGTTTAAATTGGTATTCATGTTAGCCTTTTACATATAAAAACTGTTCTCATCTGATCAATTGAATTTGTTTTATAAGTACTTCATTCATATCAAAGACACTGGTATCCTTATAATGAATAATCCGTCAAAATATGTTTTTAAATGTATTAACATCTTATGGCTTTAAGCACATCATCATCATGGTTATCCACTTTCATAACAATTTGTTTTGAAAGCTTAAGTCCTTGGCTTTACATTGTCGATTGTTTTTGCTATTCATTTCACTACACACCTGTCAAAGAGGACATATTATGTCCATACTGACATGCTCTTAAAAGGGCCCTATACATGCTTTAATGTTCAAAAAGGTCTTTCACATACTGCCTGTGCTGCAGAACCTCTTTTCACCCTCTGTCTGAAACCAGAGCCCAGTCTGCTCAAATTACAAAAACACAAACAGAAAACCTTCTCTGTGGTATTTCCCTCTTACATAATAGCCCTCCAGGAGCACATTTCTCCATGATAACACACAGATTACAATACCGGCATCGCTTTCTTGACTACTAATAAGGTCATTGTTGTCTAATGTTGAACATGAACTAAAACTGTGTTGCAGACTGATTATTTTCAAAGGCTGGACACAATAAAGATAACAGCATAATGCCATCTCATTACCTTTCAATGCACACCATCTTGGAAAGTGTTATTCTAATTTCTAGTTTATATTCTATGAACATCTCTGAGGCTGTTGTTTTTCTAAATGTAAGCTCAATCAGTCCTGACCTTTAATGTGTTAAAGTCTTTATGATTTCAAAAAGGTGAAACATAATTGCTCTAGCTATTCTTGAACATAATAGCACAGTGAATAGAAGCCTTGGTATGTAATCTAGTGTCACTGAGGGTTATACCATCTGTTTTTCTCTCTTCAACCAAGATGGCCGATATCCAAAAGAAGAGACACAAATTCATTGTTTTCATTGTTGTTGACCATGTTGGTAATAAAGCACAAATACATAATAAGAGAGCAAGCCTTTATACCCTTGTTGTCTTAAAGGGCATTTTGGATGAAAAACATTCAGCAAATGCCATCTATATAAGAATATCCACTGGCTGAAAATGAAATACATTCTTCTTGTTTTATTGTGCATCCAAATAGCTTCTTGAAAATCGAGAGGCTGGAGGCTGCCAATAGAATACTTTGGGGAAAAGAGAAAAGGCAAAACATCTGGCCTCCACATTTTAATAAGACCTCATTGGGATTTCTTTCATATTACGTATGAGGGTACTCGATCTTTTCCTTGAGGTATACTTGAACACATGATGGGGAAATCAATGAAACTATTCATTTAAAGTGAAACACCCTTTATTTAGGATTCCGTCTCAAGAACAATCTACAACAGCAAATCGAAAAAACCTGCATTTGATTTAATAATGACTGTTGAAGCATTTTACTCCAGGTCATTGCTGACAGAGACTGGGACAATACTGTAATATTTGAAGCTACACTTTAAACAAGCAGTGTTATTTTGTCAGTTTGTTTGTTTGTTTGATTCAAGATTTGTTATGCTTAAAAAACATGGTACAACCGAAGTGTAACTGGCACTAAAGCAGAAAATGTACTGATTTCTATAAAGAACACCCCAGCGTGACTTCATATCATTTAGGGAGGAAAGCGACTGCATCACTGCCCTGGAAGTTTGAAGATCTCTCTCCATTCCAAGCATTCCTCAGTCACCATTGTACAGTGAATTCCAGGACTAGCCAGCCGTGCCTTGAGTTCACTGGCGTGGTAAGCCTTACTATCGAGGTTATAATGCTCAGTAGTGCAAAGTCATGAGTCTTTTTCTGCTGACTTACACATATGAATAATGCATTCATTTCACCGGACACTGGTGTCACCGGTCCCTTATATTTCTGATCTCCAAAGCTTGTGAAATGTTAGTTCCAACCGCCAATGTGCTTGATTGGTGTGATATGTGGGCAGGCACTAAAAATAGTTTGTTATATGATTCATTTCCCACAGGCAATTCACCAGTTAGGGGGCCGGCCTTGCTAACGGTTGCTTAGTCCCTGTATTACTCCATATCATGATTCCGATCATGTGTTAACTTATGGTGATGTGAGGTAGAAGTACTACTGATTTCCATCCATTTGAGTATATTGCCTTCATTCTATTTCATATGTCATTGAGGAGAAGATACACACATACTACAATAGAATAGAATAAAAGAGGTAGAACTTTTAATATTAAAGTTGTATTTCATCATTCTATATAAATGCTCAATACAAAGGCTAACATCCCAAAGTTCCCTCCAGAGGGAGTTTCTTTCACGCACACTCCCCCCCTGCCTGAAACGCCTCCATTGGACTCCTTTGTTTACTTCCATAACAAAGTGGCATCAATACCTTTGTCTGTAACTGTGCTGTTACCTATCTTGGGCCAGGACTCTCTTTTTTAAATCTCAATGAGACCTATCCTGGTTAAATAAAGGTAAAATAAAACCTTATACTCACGCTCCTATTGGCTAACACTCCAACCCATTGTAGGTGATAGGCTAAAGGACATGATATATCTAAGCGGTCGACCAATCATAACAGTGCCAGCCCGCTAACAAATCACATGTCACAAACCTGTCAAAGAAGCAGAAAATAGAAATATGAAACCAGAAAAAAACAACACAATAAAGCTCCTTTAAATGTTACAATTTAAAGCTACATTCAAAAAATATATAAGACAACCAACACAAACATGTATTTTTTAGAAAAGTTATAAATGTTTTGGTGCACAGATAAGAAACCATGAGGTGCATTTACCTCACAGATTCAAACTCCCCAGGTGGGATCTTCTCAAAGCCTGAGGGTCTGGAAAAGACTGAACAACCTTTGGTCTTTAGTCTAGACTACAGAATGGCCAAAGGGCTCCTAAGGTTGTCAGGTTATATACTTGACATGTTTTAAGATCTGAGACAGCTTCACTCAAATATACCAGAGTGTGAAAAGTGATCAGTACAAAGTAACAAAATCAGCATAAAGTACTCAAATATGTAACTCCTACAGCGAAAACATACACACAGAGACCAGAGAAGCTGAAATAAAGGTAGTATATCTCCCTAATTATGAGATGCAGTTTGGGATGAATAGAAATTTAGAAAAATTATCAAAACATCTTGAAACCATATGTTCCCTTTAATTGTTCCTGTCAGCTTTCTTGTTATGAAAACATACTCATTTATTTTGAATGCGTTTCTGAATAGAGATAAGGTGCAATTAGTGCTTATAATTGCACCACGAAGACTTGAAAAAACACATTTGTAATAAAACATTACACCTTAATGTGTGCAGATATATGAAGTGTTAAACAGCGTTTAAAAGTAAAAATTGTTAGGGTGTTTATTAATGACTTTACTTCACTACTTAAAAAGAAAAATCTCGACCCTTCCATTCTCGCAAATTTTAGGCCCATCTCCCATCTACCTTTTTTATCGAAAGCCCTGGAGCGAGTAGTCTACGCCCAGCTGCAGTCTTTCTTAATCACGCATGGAATCCATGAAAAGTTTCAGTCTGGCTTCAAACCCATGCACAGCACTGAAACAGCCCTTTTAAGAGTTTTTAATGATCTGCTCCTAGCCGCCGACTCAGGTAGCCCAGCTGTCCTGGTGCTGTTAACCTGACCTAACAGCTGCCTTCGACACTGTGGACCATAGCATCCTGTTGTCACGGCTTGAACAGTCCGCTGGCATCACAGGCTCTGCCCTTGCATGGTTCAGGTCCTACCTGACAGACCGTAGCTTCTCAGTGCAGCTAGGTGCCTTCTCCTCTGCCAAAGCCCCTCTTACATGTGGGGTTCCCCAAGGCTCTATTCTGGGCCCCATCCTTTTTCTACTGTACATACTGCCCCTAGGTTCAATTCTCACAAAACACAACATCCCCTTCCACTGCTACACCGACGATGTACAGATCTATCTGCCACTCAATTCAAATGTCAACTCATTACAGCTATTGATGGACTGCTTAGCAGAGATCAAATCCTGGCTGAGCCAAAATGTCCTCAACCTCAACGAGAGCAAGACTGAGGTTATCTTTTTTGGACCCCAACCTCCAGCCTCCCAGGTTGATATTCTGGGCTCCCTCAAAAATGATATCCTCCCCTCTGTCACGAACCTTGGAGTGACCTTCAATAGCGCTTTTAAATTCGATAAGCAGGTCAGCAGCGTAGTCAAAACCTTTAAATACGACTATTGGCCAAGACCAAGTCTGATGTTGAGATGCGCCGGTGAAGATGGCCGCATTGTCTTTGTGCTCCTCTCCAACTTTGCCCATTTTCGTATTTTGTGCATATTTCTTTTACTTTTGCCGTTTTACTTTTAACATGGTTCGCAACATGCTAGCCGACCGCACCTACTCTGCCATACAATATAGCAGAGAGGAACTTTTCCAATTGCGAAACTTCGTGGACAATATTAACCCTCCGACAGACAATGGAGATTCACCATGGCTACCTGTTGCTGTTCTACCTGAGAGACGCAAGAAGAAGACAAAGCGAGGATGCCGGGCCGGGTTGCTGGTCAGACTGAGAAAACGTGAGAATCGGCCCCCTCTTCCGAGTATTCTTCTGGCTAATGTTCAATCCATTGAAAATAAGCTAGATGAACTCAGAAGCCGGATTGCTTTTCAACGGGACATTAAGAACTGTAACGTGTTAATTCTCACTGAGACTTGGCTCAACCCCGCTATCCCGGACTCCGCTATTGTCCCTGACGGATTCTCTATTTTTCGTCAGGACCGGACTGCAAACTCGGGGAAAAGTAAGGGAGGCGGTGTGTGTGTAATGACTAACAACAACTGGTGCTCAGATGTGAAGATTATTTCATCGGACTGTTCCGCACAGCTAGAGCACCTCATGATCTCATGTCGGGCCTTCCATCTGCCGAGGGAATTCACATCTGTTGTGATAACAGCAGTGTATATCCCGCCGCAGCCACTCGCCGACAACAACACGGCACTCGATCAGCTGTTTGGGTTTATTGATAAAACCGAGACTTCACGGCCAGATGCGGCGTTCGTTGTGGCCGGAGATTTCAACACCGCCAACATGAAGAAGGTTTTGCCAAAATATTACCAACACATCAACTTCCCGACGCGCGGGGGAAACATACTGGACCATGTTTATTCCCCTTTCCGGAATGGATATAAGGCTCTCCCTCGCCCTCCCTTCGGCAAATCAGACCATATCTCACTACTGTTGTTGCCTGCTTACAAGCAGAAACTTAAAAGGGACAGACCGATAACAAGGACAGTACAACGATGGAGCGAGGAGTCAGATTCAGCACTGCAGGATTGCTTTGCATCTACGGATTGGAGTGTGTTTGAGGACAATAACATCAACACACACACGGACACTGTCATCTGCTACATTGGGAAATGCATCGATGACGTGGTACCGAAGGTTTCTGTACGGACATTCCCAAATCAAAAGCCCTGGGTAAACGGTGAGGTGCGCGGCAAACTGAAAGCGCGCACTCTCGCGCACACAGCGGGAGATTTGGAGGAGTACAGGAAGTCTAGGTATGATCTCCGGAGAGCAATAAAAAATGCAAAGAGA
This sequence comes from Trematomus bernacchii, assembly GCF_902827165.1. NCBI lineage: Eukaryota > Metazoa > Chordata > Actinopteri > Perciformes > Nototheniidae > Trematomus > Trematomus bernacchii. Next base: position 3,898,127 of record NW_022987513.1, read on the forward strand.
CAGTACAAAGAGAAGGTGGAATCTGACTTCAAAGGCTGTAACACTAGGAATATGTGGGCGGGACTAAGGACAATGACTGACTACAAAGGAGCAGCGGGGGGTGCTGCGGGAGTGTCTGCGTGCGCATCTCTCCCAGATGAGCTAAACAGTTTTTTTGCACGCTTTGAGAGCAGCCAGGCTGTGGAGGTACAGAGGGACCAGGAGCTACACTGCCCTTTTGTTTTAAATAGGGCAGATGTGTGTAAATCCTTTAAAAGGGTTAACCCACACAAGGCTCCTGGACCTGATGGCATCCCTGGCCGTGTTCTCAGGGTGTGTGCAGTTCAGCTGGCAGAGGTGTTCACAGACATCTTCAACAGGTCCCTGCTGCAGTCTGTAGTCCCCACATGTCTTAAACACTCCACCATCATTCCTGTCCCCAAAAAGACAATCATCACCTGCCCCAACGACTACCGCCCAGTAGCACTCACCTCCATCATAATGAAGTGCTTTGAGCGGTTAGTCAAATTATTCATCACCTCCTCCCTCCCTGAATCTCTGGACCCCCTGCAGTTTGCCTACAGAGCAAACAGGTCCACAGACGACGCCATAGCCCTCACCCTCCACACTGCCCTCTCACACCTGGACCCGAAGAACAGGAACACATATGTGAGAATGCTGTTCATTGACTACAGTTCAGCATTCAACACCATTGTGCCCTCCAAGCTGGCCATCAAGCTCAGAGACCTCGGGCTCAACAGCGCCCTCTGCGACTGGATCCTGAACTTCCTGACGGGCAGACCCCAGGCAGTGCGGGTGGGAAACATCACATCCTCCACCCTGATTCTTAACACCGGTGCCCCTCAAGGCTGCGTGCTCAGCCCTCTCCTCTACTCCCTGTTCACCCACGACTGCGTGGCCACACACAGCTCCAACACCATCGTGAAGTTTGCTGATGACACGACCGTCATCGGCCAGATCACAGACGATGATGAGACGGCATACAGAGAGGAGGTCGAAAACCTGACATCTTGGTGCCAGGAGAACAACCTCCATCTCAACATCAGCAAAACAAAGGAGCTGATTGTGGATTACAGGAAGCAGCAGGGAGAGGGACACGCCCCCATCGCCATCAATGGGACTACGGTGGAGAGAGTCAAAAGCTTCAGGTTCCTTGGGGTCCACATCACTGAGGACCTGACATGGTCTCTTCACACCACCACCATCACCAAGAAAGCTCGACAGCGGCTCTTCTTCCTCCGCAGGCTGAGGAGGTTCAAAATGGATTCCAGGATACTCTGCAACTTCTACAGGTGCACGATAGAGAGTATCCTCACTGGCAGCATGACGGCCTGGTACGGCAGCTGCACCGACCTCGATCGTAAGGCTTTACAGAGGGTGGTGAAAACTGCACAGCACATCACCAGGACGGAGCTGCCATCCATGGAGGACCTTTACTCCCAGCGGCTCAGGAAGAAATCACTACGGATTATCAAAGACCCCCATCACCCCAGCCACAAACTGTTCTTTCTGTTGCCGTCTGGCAGACGTTACCGCAGCATCCTGGCAAGGACAAGAAGATTCGGAGACAGTTTCTTCCCGCAGGCAGTGAGACTGTTAAAAAATTGAACTGTTGAAACAACTTCAAACATTCAACTGCTACTCAGTAGTATGTATCTAATACCTAATATATATATATCATTCCAATAACTTGTATATAGACTCATACTGCACTATTCCACATCATAACTTTATTTCATTTTTATAACTATTATTATTTTTGTATTGCTCTTGCTCTTATTGTTATTATGTTATGTTATTATGTTGCATTGTTGGAGAAGCCTGTGACATAAGATTTTCAACTGCATAATTACTCTGTAGCTATGTCAGATTGACAATAAAGAACCTTGAACCTTGAACCTTGAACCTTGAAGTCGTTTTTATCTTTTAACCTGTTAAGCCCTGAGCCTGTTTTTCAGGTCTCAGGCTCGAAAAGGACATTCCCAGAACAAATGACCATATCTTCCCTTCTAAAAGGGTTAAATTAATAATCTTTTTTCTCAAAGTAATGATAAACATGTGAGTTGGATGTAGAAAAGTCAGAATCAATATAGATGTTTTTTATTTTAAAGAAAATTCAGATTTTACATAGTAAAAAACTGTAAATTATAGTGTCCGTCCAAAAATTATTTTTTACTTATAGTGAAAACCACCCTTGGATGATGGGTTAGTAGACTAAAAGCTTTATGAATCCAAAGTACAACATATAATAAGTACCCTGTATCAAGATTGATGCAAAACAAGTGACATTTGACCTTTTTAGAGAGATTTAGCAAAAAGAAACCACTTCTGGGGTCATTTGGGTGGATTTTCCATATCTCTGGCCCCCCTTGCTCGATTTTGATGGTTGACACCTCTTTCTGACCATTAGAGCCAATAGAATCGAAGGGGGAGTCCCCCACACACACGTTGTGAAGAGAAAAGGTGGGGGCTTCGCGCATGTTATTTTCAATCAGAGTGAACCTATCTCTAGCTTTGACATCTGGAAACGGAAAAGCAGTTTTAATGCATGGATTATCAGAAATCATTTCAAAGGGACACAGACACATTAGATTAACCTATGGATTAACTTCAGCAGCGTTTTTATCGTTTTAATGCCATTGAAGACCACTTTGGAGAGACTACAGAGCCAAGGTAAAAATGTTAGCATTAGCAAATTAGCAAATTAGCATGTCAATAGATTCTGTGTCACCTCACGATGTGAATCGATGTGTTAGATGTGGTGAAAAGATAAATAATAAGGTTTTGTGAGTGATTTTCGGTGCAATAAGGTGTTAGCATTTTTCGCTCGTTGCTAATTCAGAGGCTCAGTGTTAGCATTGTGGGTTTTCTTTTGAAAAAAAAAAAAAAAGATCAGTTAGATGAGTTTCTTCCCGTTACATGGATATAAAACATTCATAGTTTTATTAAATGAACATGCCCTCAGACACTGTTTCCTGCAAGATGTTGCGGCAGTACCCCGGTACCGGGGTCTCTCGGGCTTAACAGGTTAAAGACCTGGAAAGGGTTATAAACGCCTTTGTAACCACAAGGTTGGACTACTGCAACGCTCTGTACGTGGGTATGGACCAGGCGTCAATTAGACGCCTGCAGCTAGTGCAGAACGCAGCTGCACGTCTACTCACTGGCCACAAAAAGCGTGACCACATCACCTCAATTCTGGCCTCACTGGCTTCCAATTCGGTTCAGAATTGATTTTAAAATCCTTTTATTTGTTTTTAAAGCACTAAATGGGCTGGCTCCGGCCTAGATAGCTGAACTACTCCATCGCTACACCCCAGCCAGAGCTTTAAGGTCTGCTGACCAGCTGCTGCTGATAGTGCCCAAGACCAGGCTCAAAACCCGAGGGCACCGAGCCTTCGCAGCAGCTGGCCCTAGGCTCTGGAACACTCTGCCCCTCCATGTGAGGTCGGCCCAGACCCTAGGGGTTTTTAAATCTACTCTTAAAACTCACTTCTTCTCCCTGGCCTTTTAGTCAGAGCGGAGCACGACTCCTGACTTTTCCCTGTGTTTTTTATATATCTGTTGTAATTTATTGTCTTTTATTGTGATTGTAGTAATGTGTTTTTATGTGATTGTAGTATTTATTACATGTACAGCACTTTGGCCCGACCAAAAATCGCTTTTAAATGTGCTTTATAAATAAACCTTGATTTGATTTGATTTGATTTGAATGTATCAAACCACAAAATGTTTGCCTTGTTCATTATTTGTCCCAATTTAGCTTCAATCACTTATTTTTGTTTTGCCGTCACTTGTATGCCATTCCACTACTCATTGCAGATTGTTTTCAGGGCATTAGATCAGAATTTGACCTGAAAGAACGTCCATGTTTGAACTGAAAGGACTATTGGAAATGTGCTTATAGGTACACTGAACACTTTTATAGTTTGCAATTTGATGTGGAGGGATGCTTCACTTCCCCTTTCAGCAAAAATTACAACCTAATTAATTTGCATACTACAAACAACCTTCACTTGAACCAAAATGTGTATCGTTTTACATGTAATGCAGAAAGAATCAGGGAAATAACTGTGCTTTTGATAACTGAACCTCAATGGAAACTGACCAGATCATATTCACTGGACTCAGGGAAGAATGCATGTTTGTGATACATGAAAATGTAAGTACAATTTTGGACTCATGGAGAATTTGCAATGTGAACACTGTTTCTTTAATGCACAGTGGTATCATTTTTATGTTATGAAAGTGGAGCAGTGAAACATCACACTTGTTTGCCAAATTCATTTGCTCATCTCATCTGATCATGGCAGGTTGTTTTCCTCAAATGCTGACATAAAACAGAAAAGTATCAATTTTTGTAATATATATTTGTTTTGTCAATAGATGTACTAATTCTGGAACTCCGGCTGATTCCGATATTGGTAGTTGTTTTGTTTGTTTTATTCATCTCTCTTTTTGTGTGAACTATTAAATGGTGTACTCTATGCATTCATTCATGTAATACATATCTTTGAATTAGCACATATTCATGAAACATAAATAAACTCCTACTGTACATGACACATTTCCTTTTTTTTTTAAATAGCTGCTTCAAAAGTATTTTTAGCCTGCTAAACAATACTCAACAAGAACAATGTTTCAGTTCTTACATGTAGACCCACAAACATTGTACATTTTAAACCGATTAGAAACATGGCAATCTTTTAGCTCTGAGTAACTAACATACACAACATTTATCTGGTGGAAAATGTATGCAAAACAATGCATTAACATCAGCCACTGCCCTCAGTGAATGTCATCGTATATGCCATCAACACGGACAATATTGACACAGATGATTGACAATCAATCCTTTAATTTCTACTTATGTTTTAATTGTATTTATGTCATAGCATCAGTGTACTTTTGACAAATAAGATTCCTTAATTGAAATACTATTGCAAATACTGTAATGATATCATCTGTGAAATGAGTCAAATGGCTAGTTCAAGTGACAAAGAAAGAATGAGTTCTTCCTGAAACCAAGGCCAGCTATTGCCAGAACGCCAGATGGGCTCGACAACTGTAACTATGCATGATTTACGAGTGACAGAGAAACAGAATAAAGATGGTTTCACGAGGTTTCTTCAGGAAGGTACGGATGATGGTACTTCATCTTTAAAATGACAATGAACATACCGAGCCTGGTGAACCTATAAGGACGCAGGCAGACACAAGCAGTCACTATAAACAGAATATTTTTAAAGAATCGTACAAGATCACACTTTGATTCATACGATACATGATTGAGATTGTCATTACCATGAGAAATGTCACTGTGCTGTTTTTGAAGTAGACGCCAAGATACAGAGGAAATGAGAAGCTTTTCATGTTTAATTAATAATGCTAATGAAACTTAATTAGAGCAGCTTATGAAAAATGCATTCAAATGAGAGATGAGCTTTATCCTTAAATAACAAGCCTCCTGTGCTGGATTTGCTGTCCATGTAATAACATGCTAATTAGACTGCACTAGGGACTGTTAATGAGCATAGATCACTTCAATCTTTAGCACAGCAGGCCCCCACCAACCGCCTATGACCATGTATGCGGAAATCTATTTTTCATATGTTTGTATGCAGCATAAGGTGTGACTCAATCTCGACTATATTTTCAAACAGAACACGTCACTGGTAATTCATTGACTTGTTCGTTAAAAAGCTAAAATCGATACTTATTTAAACAAAACAGATGAAGTCAGATTTGTTTTGAATATACTTTTTATTGAATTCTTCACATAAAAATCACTCTACACTATCCTAAAATTATTGACACAAAAACCTAGCTACAACCATTGCCTTGTTAAAAAAATACAATTGTAATTATAGAAATGTACATACATACATACATGAATAGAAGCACATTTTATACATGAATAAAATGATTTGTATATTCTGCATTAATGTTTTTAATCAAATACTTAAAATGAATTGTTGATTAATTAAGTATTCGAAATTCAAATTAAATGTTATTAGCTCAGATTGCAATTGGGACATAAATCATGAATGAGAAAACAGATTTTCAATTTTGCAATCTTTCCGTCACATTCTAAATTATATTTTGTGTTTCCAAATAACATTTTGAATATAATGAGGTATCTCTGAGGTTAAATATTTTGCACTCTAACATATTTTAATTTTAATGACTTATTTGCTGCTGTGAAAATGAGTCGAGACTAACAGATGCATCATGCATAGCCTCAGAACATTTGGGCATTCTATGATCCTGTGGGACTGTCTATTAAAAAGACCTCGCTGTCTGCAGGCTATAAGTTCACAGCTTACAGGTCTGGAAAAAAGAAATCTTCAAACAAGCTGGCGCTGTACATCTGTTGTTCACTGAATCACATCACAGAAAGGACATTTGCAAACACGTATTTTTGTATTATTATATGCAATTTCAGTCATGCCCATTATCCACATTGGGGTTTTCTGCGCTTTCATCTGAATGCAAAACGTCAAAAATAATAGATTTGTAATGCTATAAAGCACATCCATTGAGGCACACAGTGTGATGAAAGTACATGGATGGGTTTTATGTAGAGAGACAGTGGTGAACTGTCGCAGTGTGTGTCATCTCCTGCTTTCTAACAGCTTACTAACATCACAGCTCAATTGTTGAAAATGCCTGTATACCCTGCAGGTAAGGGTCTATTAAATCCTCCTACACCGTGATCCTGCTCCTACGCCTGATTCTATCTCACCCTGCAAGGCTTTTGGTCAGCAACAGTCATTGCAATTTACTTCTCTTGAATTCCAACAAATTAAGTCTTGAAAAAGGGAAAAAAGGAATCCTTATTTTATATCTTACATATGACAGTTTAAACCAGTTGATGATTTACCAGTATAAAAAGGTTTACATCAACTAATTAACTACATAAGCAGTGTCTCTGTTCTGAAGAAAGAGAGGGGGTTGGATGAATGGGTGGATGTGTGCGCTCTGTTTTACACTGTCAATTTGGCAGACGCCTGCAGGGGCTGGTGTGTTGCCATGGTGATATGAGCGAGGCATGAAAGAGCAGCAAGGTTTGCCTAACAGGACCAGTCTCATAAGGACTGATAAAATGAGAACCTTTCTTTAAGAGACTCACATACACTATACAAAACAACCCAGAGCGTCTCCTCTTAAGCACAACATAATACACAATATCATTTAATCCGACATGCACATTTAAAACTTGTATCCGTTTTAAAACACCCCCTTTTATGAATATAAAATTCAGCTTTCACTCCTTTATCAACAAATATGATGGAATATTTGGTACAAGTAATATCATTGGCCATGGAAACATTCCTGTTTCAAATAAGATATTTTTGTAGGCTGAACCTGGAGATGTTCTTTTTCCATTGCCTAAATGGTTGGTTGACTGATTATAGGTCTGACTCATATGTAAGACTTTGTGTAAGGAGTGTAAGGAGACGTCACCCATTGGTTTGTGGACTACAATTTAAAGCCTTAAATATAGCATTTTCACAATTGCCATCTGGATTGTTGGCTGTAAAATACATGTTAAACAAGACTTTCTTTTAGCAATTCAACCGTGAAAGGCAAACACCCAACGTAGCAAAGCTCAAAAGCATGCCTTGCCTTATTTTAAAAGACATACTGGTTCTTAATTATGGTTGGCTAAACTGTTTCTAAACCTTTTGTTAAATACCTTACCTATTACCTAGGCAGGTGGTAGGTTCCACCCCGGTGAGGCTGGGAAGGTAAAATGCCATGCCTGGAGTAAAGGGAAAGAAAAAGGTTACTGTGAGGATGCAGCTCTATTTTGTCTGGTGTTCTTTTTCTTTACTTTCATTAGAATTCTGAGTTTCATGTTTGCCCTTCGTTTTAGTGACCTTTATGTTAACACTTGACACATTTTCGCAAGACTCCTGTTTTTCCGACCTGTTTTTTGACAATCCTTATTTATTTGTTAAGGTTTTGAGTGCCAAACCACCCAATCTTCTTTCAGCAGTGAACCTAATTCTGGCACTAAAGGAAAGGTCAGGGTAGAAAGTCAGTAGAACACATTGCCATGGAACATTCAATGTTTATACAAGATTTCATGGGATTCCATCCAATAGTGTTTCAGATATTTCAGCATGACCGAGGACTGGCCTACCAATGGACATTACCATCCATATACTGAAAACAAGCAAACTAAAGCCCTCTTCACTACTGCAGATACCACGGTTCAGGCTTGGTTAAGACGCCAAAACTAAAAATATTTGCAGTGTGCGAATGTGAGAAGTCAGTGAGGGATCCTCTTCATTGCAGTCACAACTCCTACTGTTTAAACAGAGTGGGTTCTTCGGGGTGGAAAGTGTGCCATGAAGCTCTGTGTGGATTAGGTCTTCCCAGTAAAGCTTCTCACAGTCAGATGAGAAGAAGCGGCTAATGTTTCTCCATGCCTTCATCACTTGTTCACACCCTCCAAAGGCCAACAGTGCGAACACAAACACACTCTATGCAATGCACTTCAGTCTCACATTGACCCTGACCGCTCAACATCATGCACAATCACATTTTACAAGTACTACTGTGGTATATTATATATTTTAGTAAAATATCAAGTAGTCAAATTCACTTTTGAGGTTAGAGTTTTTGTTATTTGCATTGGCTCAATTCTTGAAAAATAATATTTGTTATGTTAAGCAAGTGGTTCAGATCTCTGTTCAATTGACTCATCTCATTCAGTCAAACAAATTGCCTGTGTTTTGGTACATGGTGCAACACAGTAACACAGTGGCCCTTTCTCATGTCATCAAATGTCCCTCCTCGACTCCCCTCCTCGACTCCTATCCTCGAGACTTAGTCCCGCCCACAGGAGATGCGAGCGGAGGAGCCGAGGAGGGGAGCCGAGGAGAGAGGAGGGGAAGCAGCAGGCGGTTAGAGAAATGAGAACTCCTCTCCTCTGAGTGGTCATTTTAAAGAGACGTCCATTAATGATGACAGGAGGCACAGCAGCCCTCTGTCTGATGGACAGATGTGTTCATGACGACTTATATATTTACTTTGATTCATTCACAGTGCGGTATAATTAGACAATAACAGGCTACAGATGCGGACATACACACAGACACACACACACACACACACACACACACACATATATATGTATATACAATTTCAGAATCAAACAGAGCACTCTCATAATAACGTAACACTATCAGAGACTGGATATATCCCCCCCCCCTCTCTGGTCGCTACAATGAGGGAAATAAATGACGGGCCAAAAGTTTTATTTACAAGTATTACAAGTAAGCAGAGGACACCAAACCAACTGAGACCTGTCTGTCCGCTGCATCTACGCACACACTGTACCACACACCTACACCACACACATGCACCTACAGCTCCTAAAGCATATAATCAGGCTACAGCCGTTGTGTATTTTATTATGAGAAGCACTAAATGGTTTTAGAAAAATATCGACTTTGTTTGTAGATATCTACTAAACTAAAGCAAATAAAGAGAGTAGGCCTGTTATACTGAGTGATATATATGATACACACTGCTCTGCTTTCTGCACGGACCTCACAGCTGTTCTCACTGTAAACATCGCGTCGCGATGAAAGCAGTTAATAAAATAATATCCAGGGGATGCATGCAGAGCTGTCATTGGCTGAGATAAGTCCGGCCGTGCGTCTCGACTCTTTGAAACATCACTGTTGCCGGAAATGCATCCACGAAGGAGCCGTGGAGGACCGTGGAGGACCCATCAGTGTATCCTCGGTTATAGCTCCTCCAGAGAGCCTCCTCGACGCTCGATGCTCGGTCCTCGATGTGCATTTCGAGAAATGAGATGTCCTTCAACATGGCGCGCTAAAATTCATTTCCGGGTCACTACCGGAGGACCGAGGAGTCGAGGAGTCGAGGAGGGACATTTGATGACATGAGAAAGGGCCAGTGTCTACCATTGACAATAAAAACAAAAACAACAGGATATACTCGTACTACCACAAAATGTATTCTGTTGCATGTGTTTGCTTTTAGAGCATGAATTGAATGTCTTGGGGAGTTACCACCCTTTTCAGTCCAGAGTCTGTAATGTTTCAAAACATGATCAAAGCAATTGATAAAAAACTGTAATAATTGTAAAGCGCATGGCATATAATTTGTTTCTGTTTGTCTTCCTCTTTAGAGCTGACAATAATGGACAGTATAAACATTTGCATTGTCTTTTTCCCTTCAGACTTCTCTTTTATTTTCATTTTCAATGTGTCCGTCTCTCCGAATACCAGTCAACTACCTGCAGATGGTTTCCCCATTGTTATTGTTGTTTCTAATTATGAATTTTCAACCAACAACTATCATTATTCAATTTTTCCATCAAGTTAAATCAATATGTTCTTCTTTTGTCTGTGTTTGTTGTAGTGTGTCAACCCCTTTAGTTTTCTCTGCTTTTATAGTGTCCCTAATACTAGCTTGTTGGAGTGTGAAGCATTGTCTGACAATTCATTGTTTCTACGCGGTGTTCTGGTGTTTAATTTTCTCCCTTTTCCCTAAATGGCTCACTGGCTTGTCGTCTCAATGCTTTTCTTTTTTTACCATGCTAGCACTGTGTTGCAATTGAACCAGGCTGTAACAAAACGAGGGGTTACGTATGGTAACCCTTGTTATATAAGCACAGGCGGAGCCCTCTACTGGACTCTATGGGTACTACCCCTTGTCATCATATCATGCATGCATTCATCCACTGAGACTTCTATAAACGTAGCCGGCCCCGGGGCGGGCCTACCTGAATGCGCGTGCATCTCAACGTATAAGTAGAGGGCTCCGCCTGTGCTTATATAACAAGAGTTACTATACGTAACCCCTCGTTATATCTCTCACAGGCTCCGCCCTCTACTGGACTCTATGGGTACACCCTCCTTTACCTCGGTTGTGACCGTGGAGAAATCTGGGCCGCGGCTGACAGAGCACACTCCGACACGCTTACCTCGCGAAAAGTGTGCTCGGAAAACAGTGCTCAGGGCTCTCCCCCCCCCGCCTATAGGCAGACGGAGAGAGTCCCCAGCCCCGTATGGGCTCACTGTGCACCACCTCTCCCGAGTCCCTAAGGAGCACAGGGAGAGCGCAAGTGCCCCATGTCCCCCACACTCAGATACTGACCCCGCAGAGTGTATGTGGACTATAGTGTGGAGGGCTCTCCCCTCCTGCCCCTAGGCAGGCGAGGAGAGCCCTCCATCCCCGTATGGGCCCAGCGCGCACTACGTCCCCCGGGACCCTCCAGGGGGCCCGGAAAAGCGTAAGCGCATTACGCCCGGGGAGGGGGTCAGATGTCCACTGACCCACAGCCCCCCCCCCTCCTCACCAGTCCTGTGTTGTCCCAGCAAGCACAGACGATGAGAAAGAGCGCTGGGTAACCGAGGATATCGACCTGAAGAGCCCCTCCGTGGACACGGGGGCTCCAAGGAGATCCTCTTGGTCCTTCTTGGATAGGGCGGTGAGTCCTAGCCACACGTGACGCGACGCCACTGTGGCCAAGGACAACACCCGCCCCGCTGCGGCGGCCACTCCAAGGATCAGATTATTCATCTGACCAATGCAGCGGTCCGGATAATCGCTCCCGTCCTGAAGCGGGAGGGCGAGGGTGTCCGCCTGAGTGGTAATCAGGGAGACACCCAACACGCCGAGATTATTAGCCGCAGCCGCCATCTGTGCTCCGAGCCTGAACATTTTGTCCAAATATTCCAAGGTGCCTCGGTCCCGCGGCAGCCGGGGCAGAGGTTTCTTTCCCTCCGCCCAACCAGCTGCCTGCGGAAGCAGATGGGCCGCCAGGCTCTCATCGAGAGGGGGCACACCGGGACACACCGTGTCCGAGCGGCCCTGCACCCTGATGATACCCGCCATGGCTGCTATTGGGGCCTTCGTCCTCAATGACTGCCGCCACGTCGCCTCCACACACTGCCAGATATCTGGCAACGGGGGCGAGACGAAGGCCGGCTGCGCCGGATGCACCGCGCCGTAACACCCCTGCTGAAGGCGGCTTACTGGCCTCGGTGGCAGCGCCAGGGTCATTACCGCCGGGAAGTCCAGACGTGCAGACCTGTGCTGGACCCTCCTGGCCGCCGGACCCAAAATAACCAGACAATGAGGCGTCCTCGTCGTCTTCCTCCTCCGTGCACGTGGCCACCCGGCCCCTCGGGAGGGTGAACACAAATGGTACCTCGTCATCCTGTTCAGCCATCTCCACCACCTCGAGGTCCTGATCCTCTGCTTCCTCCTGCGGGCCGAATTTCACCCGGAAATGATCGCCACGATGTCGGCGGCTTAGCCGAGGGATCATTCTGCAGGCGTTACAGGCCGGCGACTGGCTTAGGCCGTCCTCGGCCCCAGGCACTGAAAACACAGGCGGTGCGGATCAGCCCCCGCGATTAGGCCAGGGCATGTCGGACAAGTCCGGTGATCGAGGAGTGGTTCCATGCTCTTTCTATTTCTTTTCTTCTCGTCTATGCTCAGGTTGTTCACTCCTGCTCACTGAAGAGAAAAGGATGACAGTCGGGAGGCGAGGCCTCCTTTTATACGGTGAGATGCGCACGCATTCTCCACGGTCACAACCGAGGTAAAGGAGGGTGTACCCATAGAGTCCAGTAGAGGGCGGAGCCTGTGAGAGATATAACGAGGGGTTACGTATAGTAACTCTTGTTATATAAGCACAGGCGGAGCCCTCTACTTATACGTTGAGATGTACACGCATTCAGGTAGGCCCGCCCCGGGGGCAGCTACGTTTATAGAAGTCTCAGTGGATGAATGCTTGCATGATATGATCAAGGGGTAGTACCCATAGAGTCCAGTAGAGGGCGGAGCCTGTGAGAGATATAACCTCTTTTATCTCTTGGCCATACTATGAAACAATTGACTGTTTACTGTTCTCATTAGTGATCTGCTCCGCTCCAGTCATTATTCCAGCTGACAGGATGGTGTACCCTTTGGGTGAGCCGGATTCGTTTTCATGCGTGAGCCCAATCATTAATTCAACCAGCAGTCATGGCCTACAGCGTTGGAGAAGACAGAATACTGGGTACTTTATGCTGCCTTTCAGCAACCTCAGAGGCCCGTAATTAAGAAACTTCCGACCAAGACAGACACACATGGAGTGGCATGCTAACTCTGAGTTATAACAGCGGATTCAATCTCAGATGTTTCAGTTGATCAAATTTGTATTGGCCAGCCCAGGATATCAAAAGTCTGCTTGAATTACCAGAAACATGAAAAGGCTTAATTTGGACATTCTGGTATTCAGAGAATATTGGTGGGCGATCAATCATCCTCAGCACATACAGTAATGATCAACACATCCACAGCTTTGATGCTCCAACTTTAACACTATACTCGAGACAAATCCAACTTCACCTTCCTCCAGAAGGAGTTGAATCACACTTAACCACTTCCTTGTGCCAGCTATTTTCAACTGTGTGTGTCTAACCAAACCAACTGAGAGCAAAGTGGAAGAAATGGCCTGGACTCACCAAAGTGCTCCAAATTGCTTTGACATTTAGTTTTTTATCAAAAAATAACCTTCATCTACAAAGAGGGGATATAATTCACACTGACACAGCATATTTTGGACACTTCGGTTTCATGCGTGATTGGTATATCATCATCCTTTATGTACGTCCAATTGGACAAGCTCACAGTAATCTCACCGTTACAGCAGTGATACCTTCAAAGTTAAACAATTCTGGATGAAGAAAAGGTAAATAATCAAATGTTAAAACACGAGTGAGTAAGACAAGGTTGACAGCAGCAGAATTGTGTTGGGTTATACAGTTGGAGAAAATAGAGACAACAATGACAAAGCCAATCTCCATGAATTTCAATTGGCTATCACTACAATGATGTTATTCCATTATCCATACATAAATAATTAAAAATGGTAGGCTGACATTGAGGAAGCAACTCTGAACTCTTGTGTTCCATCAACAATCAATAAAAAAAGTTTCATAAACAATGTTTTAAAAGTGACTGAAGAAATCCTCCAACCTTACTGTCAGACGCACCAATTTTGAATTGTATCAGTCAAATGGGCGTTTTCCAGCTGTGTCAGATGGGAAATGTCCAACTATTGAACCAGAGGCTTAAAATGATCGTATTGAGGAAAGTCATGGTACAACTCGACTTCAAATCTACCCACCATTATTTGAATTGACAAAGACTTCAAATAGCTTTCTTTTCACGTTCATCAACATCAAAGTCTACACCCAGAATGGAGAGACCTCACGTGTGAAAAACTAAAAGTATAAACACAGAACATGCTGTTTATTCATTTCAGTATAGCACCATATGGGTCCTATACGTCTAAGTGTCAAACAATTGTCAAATGATGGAACAGGAATTGTACATCCAGCACATGAGGCTAATAACCACACTAATTTACTGATCATATGTGCTCCTGGGTTTGTGTATAATGACATCCACAAGTGTAAAATAACTTCATGCCACTCACGAACTTCCTTTCAGTTCTGTCTTGTGGATTATCTTGTCTATATTTTAACTAACACATGTCCTAATACAGTATGTGCTGGTTGTTAGTCTTCCCACCTTATGCTTACTCTGTTAATTGTAATATTTTGCCCCTGCTCCCTTTTTGAATTTTCTTCTCTGCTCTCTTTTGTTTTCCTCCTGGTTTATTCTTTCACTTGTTTCTCCGCTCTTTTCCTTTTACTCTTGTAATTCTCCGCTCCATCCTCCCTGCTCCTTTTGTGTTCCTCTGCTCCTCTAATTTATTCCTGTCCCCCAGCTCTCTTTGTGTTCATTACTATGCTCCTAATCCTGCGCCTCATTTGCCCGTTCCTCTCAAGCCTTTACTATTCTTCCTTGTTTCCAACTTTATAAGCTTGTTCCTTTAAATTAACACCGCAAATGTAAGCAATAACAATGTCACACTTGTGCTGGCTTTTAAGCAATGCCTCACCTTTTGTTGTGATTATACTGTAGGCAGTGTTACTGTAGGTGAAAATTGCCTGAGAACTCACAAAGCAAAAACAACAAGAATAGCACTCAGAGATCCAAGGCCAACGGTGCATTCACAAGCGTCTCGACTGGTACCATCTCCCGACTTGGGAAGTTGTTCTTCTAACTTTGGTGTGTTCATGAGCTTTAAGTCGTAGTGTAAAAACAACTTGAACACACAAAAGGTTCCAGTATTTGCTTGACCACGAAGAGGCAAATGAAGCAGATCCGAGTTGTTGTTCTAACTTGCAGAACTTTTGTGCATCCTCCCTTTGATTGGGATCCATTCCCAAATGTAATGGGTTCTTCTTTGTCCCATGTTACACCATTCCACAAAGTTTCAGGAAAGTGGTCCAGTAGTTTTTCATTTATCAAGCTGACAAATAGACAAACAGCCTATAGGACACACAGAGAAGCAAACAAATCCTCCTTGGCAGAAGTCAATATCAGCAGCAGTCCTTTTGAGTACTTGGGAATCTGAGAAGGTGCCTTTCAACACATTTTGATTTCAACAAACCCTATACACATCTCTTTCAGCACGTCTTATTGACGGAATATGTTGAGGGAGCGCCAAGTCTGATGTTACTTACTGTAAAACCAGGGGTGTAGGGCGATACTTCAAGGTCAACCCAAATGGATTTTCTCATCTCTCAGCCAGAGTTTTCATGTGGGGAACACAAACTAAAATACTTGCACTGTGCAATATGCATCTTTGAAGATAGCTGGCAGTTCAAATGTTCAAACTTGCCTCAATGTATCTTGCAACTCATGATTTACTCTCACATTTGATCCTGGCTCTCTGTCAAAACTTGATCTGTGTTTGCTAATATGTCACTTCTCTCAAATCTTGACGCGAAGGCTAAAGTCAATTAAAATGTGTTACGGACTTGCTTAATTGTTCTGTCACTAATGAGCGTCCACAGGTGACAGGTACTGTATCATTTGAAGCAACTTCGCAAGGGACTAGTCTAACAACTGGAATAAAATTGTACGCTGTCTAGTGGAAACACTGTAAAAACTAGCTGGTCCTTTTACGTGCTCATTTACACACCAGAGTTCACTTTCCCTTATGCTGGCTGCAACTTTATACTGCTGCTAAAGCTGAAAAAAAAATAAGATTTGACTGTTTAAGTTCAAAAACTAGAAAAAAAATCTTAACTGTAATAAGATAGATGAAGGACACTTTCTCTGTTGATGTTGCTAGGATTTTTCAAGGACAGCAAAGCAGCTGATGTTTTGACCCTGAAAAGTCTATGCAGGGTTCAAAAACATTGTCAATAAAAAGGCTTGAACTGTATATGGTCTTCAAAGTTTTCCATCTCATGCATGAATGCCAATGTGCAACACTTCTTACTCGCTAATAAGTATCACAGAGGACTATCTGTTATTTTGTGATTTGGCGGCATATCATTTTCATTTAATTAACATCTTGTTTGCCTTATGTAAATGTGCTCAATGTACTAAAAGCTATTTGATTTTGTGGGTTGTACAATCAAAATGTGGTTTCTATTTTTTGTTTGTAAAAGATCATTATCATACCAGGAAAAGACTGTTAAAAGAAACATAGAGTGACGCTGATTTTGATCTCCGATCTAAGTCGTGTAACATAAAAAATGCAGTAGTAGTTTGAAAACCATAACCAGGTGTTTTAGGCAGTTTAAACAAACAGATGGACCTGGTCAAAAGTTTAACTGGTCATAATTATGTCAACTGTGTGTTAACATATTGTTGGGCTGAGCTAAAAAAATATAAGAAGTGCAATTGTATACCAAGCAGTGAATTAAGTGACTTAAACTTGCATCTTCCTTAACATTCTGCAGAGTGCTTGCACAATGATGTCAGATTGTACAAAAGTCTATGAAAATAGTACCCTATTTGCCATTTTCTAATGAATGTATGGTCCGAATTGATTGCTAATTCAGGTGCATCTAGTAAAATAGAACAAAATAAAGAAATGTTTTAGGGCGTGCCTACTGCGTGATTAATAAGTCACTACCACCGAGTTGTCTGTGTTTTCATCTCAGAAAGTTAATTTTGCCTTCTTAACAAGTTTTGTTCAGTGACCACCCTTCCATATAATTGAAAAAAGCCAAGGTGTTGAAGACCAAATTGTCGAACTCGAGGCTTTAAAATTGCAGTCCACAAAAGAACATCTTGACATCAAGTTGAATATGTCTACATCTTAATAAAAATATTTAAACACAAGTTATTTCTGTTTTCATAAAAGCCCGTCTTTTCACAATGTGTTGATACCATCTGTTGGACTGGATAGTGAAGTGTGGAATTGAAATACATTTAATACCCTTTCGCTCATGACAAGAATATGCATATGCGCATACACATGCACATTTAACATGGGCACCAACATGGAAAGCCTCCTTTGTGTGAGCTCTTGACTGGCAGCTCAACTAATTAGCCTTTATTTCCTTTTGTTGTATTACTTTTAGGCACAATCCTATGCACCCTTTATAGTCCTGTATATTGAGTTAACTAACACTGGAATAAGCATTGTGCAATTAATATGGTCCATTGCATACTCGGATGGTGCACATTATAGGAAACAACAGTCAGTGTTTTTTGTGTTTTTCATTCAATTGAACAATTAATTTGATAAATGAATAGAGAAATGGAAGCAACAATCAAACAGTATTGGCCCATTTCAGATATGTTACTGTAATTAAAAGCATTATGTTTGCTGACTGAGTAAAGCTGCTGGCTTTAAGGGCATGTGTCATCTTTTGGTCGGCTGTCACTGCTGATAAGACAACTCCAGCACATCCACCCACCAGATGGTAATTTGGCCATTTAATCTAATGATTCCTAGTTAAAAAGGCAAGCACCATAGGCAGTGGATTCTCAGCATGCACTTAATCAGTTTATTAAAAAGTCTTAGATCAGCTAAATTATGCAAAATTCAGAAATGTGGAATATTGCACATTCAAATGTACTCAAGATAAAAGGGAAGGGAAGGCATTCAGACACATTACCTCTCACATCCATCTGTGAGGCCTTTTAGGGTCTAATTTATTGCAAAAAAGGAGGGGTACAGCAGTAAGCTTGTATTACATTGCGTTGAACATGTATGCTGCTTATCGATTTCAAGTATCTTTAAAGTTCTCATTTACCAACAGCTATGCCATTCTACATGTAGCTCCTTTCTCTAGTCAGCAGGAGGGTGCAGTTTATAGCAGTTGGCAATGTACGGCATCACAAGTTTATTAAATCTTCCGAACCAAAGTTACAGTTGGTTAGAGCTTTTGGGAGCCAACTATAAAGTGTGTGGGCTGAAAAACCAACAGTAAAATAGAAGTGCCCAAAAGCTCCATGGAGCTAAATTGTGGTGTGTAATAAGCTGTGGGTTTGAGAGTACAGCAACTGTTCTCCTCACACACTCATTGTATGTACTTTTAATATGACAAAATGTTACATAATTGAGCTTTTAGTATAAACACTCCCGGCAAAATGTATACGATATATGTCAAGCTTTTTTTAAGGGGCATATTTCTGTGTATTTAATCTTTTTGATCTTTGATTTGTTGCTTGTACACAGTTCACACATCAGCATTGTGAGTATTTAAGGATTAGCATGGTATCCTAAACATGACAATCCATCAGTGAACTATCTAGCACATTCATGCCAATGTTTGAAACGATGAAATACAGTCAGCCAACTACACTAATGTTTTGAGTTAAGAGAAAAAAAAGCAGCAGCCGTCACAAACAATCCCACAGACCTCCAGCTCCCTGCAGCTTTGCTGATAGCAAGGCTTTGCTTTCATAAGCATGCAAAAATAACTAACAGGGACAAACACACACAAAATGAACACAAATTCAGCTATGCGTTAAACAATTTCCTCATCATGTCAAGTTAAACTAGCAATACAGCTAATAGCACCAATGTGCTTCAGGGTTTTAGCCCTACAAGCACAATAGTGGATGGTTGACAAAGTAACAGCAGATAATAGCCTACATTTCTGTTGAAGCTATAAGCATCCCACTATATCTGGAAGGGAGGTGAGCTTAACAGCTGTGGTGCCAGCTAACAAGCCTGTAAGTAATCGGTGTCGTTGCTGTGGAACAAACCATACACACAACAGCAAACAATCAAATAAGCAGAATTTGTTTGTCCTCTCTGTGTTTTCCGGTCATAAAGCAAACTTTCATACAGCGCCACTAAGATAAGCCTAGTACGATCCACTCAGCCTCTACCCACTTTTCAATTCTAGATGGACACATTTTCACATCATTATATTTCTGATGCACACAAATACACTTCTTGCTTTATAAAAATCTAAAAAATATCGACAATTTATATACAAACATTTTTATCTAACTGTGGGATTTTTGAGATTCGTATGACGTTGCGTCACCTAATGCATTTTTTTCAACAGGGAATTATCGGTATCCAATCATGTCTTCTTGCTTTTCAGCTAATGAATTGAGTGCACCCCCAATATGTATGATTGAATGTAATACACATTGGAAGGAACCTGGGAATGTGGCTTGATTGTAATTCCAGCTACTTTTCTTGGCAAAATGCGTAGCATTCAAGAGCTAAGTTCCGCTAGGTGTTGATTGATAGCTCATGGTGCATACAGGCCGCAGATTTATTTTATTAGTCAACTGAATCTTTGCTTCTCTACCAGTATTAGACATATCATACATCAAATTAAGTAGCTATCCTATTATTAAATCTGTGATAAGGAATCAATCCATTGACTTGCATTGTTGATGTTACAATTAACTATTTTGTGAAAGAAGAAATCACCAGCCTATATTAGTTTGATATGAAATAAATTGTAGGATAGTTTGGCCATTAAAATGCTTTTTGATTCGATTTCTAGCGAGAAGTGTTTATTGTACTTTTAGAATCCACGTCCAGTGGATGTGTAGGATCTATAGTTTGATAGATATTCCGAAGATGATTTGAGGTCTCGCCAGAAGAACGTGTAACGGCAGCGTCCATGTAAAGTTAGCGTCAACCCTCACGGGGTGAAAACAGTATTTCCGGTCTCGAAGCTTTCATAATAATACCGTATTCCCCTCACTGTCAAATGATTTTAAAGTGATATCTGCCATACTCATCCACTAAAACACATCAGTTTATCCTTGTTAATTACACAACGTTAATTGGTTTAAATTGTGTACACAGCTTTAGTGTTTTTCCCATAGGTTTTTCCCTTTCGATTCTGAGAGACACATTTATTTTTTGCGAGGTTTTGATAGGCTAAAACATCGAACTACCCATAATCCTCAGCTATCGTTGAAGCTCGGTGATTGGATGTTTTAGCCGCAATGCACGTTGGGATATGGTGTTTATGCGATATGAAATCCGAAAACATAAAAAAGAAAATAAGTTAATACTTTATTCCGAGTGCGCTTGCTTTTCTCTTTGGAAGTCATCACATAACGGCATTGTAATACACGGTTCGGCTGCATTAAATATTACACATCTGCCGTAGTTCTCTATTTATAGAGCCCTGATGAGAAGACTTCTGGACAAACAGGAAGCACTGCCGCCAAAACTGAATATGTGATGTGGATCATAAATATATCAGCAATTAAACAACATCTTCAATTTCTCTTCACACAATACGTCTCCTTGCAGTATCAACACTAATTCGGCTGACTTTTATATTTGATCCAATTGGTAGATAGGTTATATTTACCCCATAACGGTGCACAGCTGATAGAAAAGGACTTGTCGTCTATGGAATCAGAATTTCAATAGCTTACCATTAAATGACGGATATACCTTTCTGTCTGTGATGTTTTACAAATCAGATATTAATGTGTACTGTAGAACTAAAATATGTGAAATAAAGTAGCAATATCCTGTAAAATTATGTGAAAACATGAATAAAACTACACATCTTCAGATGTTATACATATGTGTCCTACACTAATAATACAAAGTTATTATGACATTGTATGCTGTGTGTTATTTGTAACATCTTCAGAAACTACCTTTCCAACTCCTCATGCAGTTGACTGTTACAGGTGTATACAGGTTCATGGTACAATGCATAAGCTTCAAATTGAGAGACTGAAACTGTATTTTTTATTACCGTTCTGTTTTCATTTCACAATAAAGTTAATAGTAATATTATGTTTGATATTATTATGTTTTATTAACTAGACCACTGGGTCATGTTTGGTGTTACAAATATCAAAACAATATATCTTTGGATGACAAAATAAATCCGTCATAAACTAAACTTATACTGCAAAGTATAATTTATTGTGTTAACACTGTAAATTTGACAGTTTTTTAACCCGCACCGCCTAGTGGTTAAAGCACGTTATTGAATTTTTTTGTTGAATATATTTTATTTGATGAAAACATTTAAATATTAAGAGTAGCGTACATACAAAATAGGGGGAAGGTAGAAGGTCAATGATAGAAATATAGAATAGAAAATATCAAGAAGATACTGTAGTGATCTCTACAATAAAACAGCTAGTGGAGGACGTCCAAAGATATTAATAGGAGGATGTGCAAAACAGACAAACTAATAAGGCTTTATTTAAACATTAAAGAATACTTTAAGGTTAAGGTCTTCTTTTTAATAAGAAAAAAACGTTGGGGGTATCAACAGATAAATATTAAGCCTGACAAAGTACTTAACGTCTAATATATTGCATAGTTTATTTTGGCACTTGACAATCACCTTCCCTGAATTTTACTCAGGTGTAACTAAAGTCTGCTTTAAGGGTTGTTTATATTTCACATCATTAATCAGAATCTGCAAAGTAACTAAAATAAATGTAGTGGAGTAAAAATACCAGGTTAACCTCTGAATTGTAGTGGAGTAGAACAAAGTAGTACATGCTGCTGTAACAAAAACATTTCCCAACTTGGGATCAATAAAGTATATCTTATCTTATCTTATCTTATCTTAAGATGATCGATGGCTACTGCCATATTTGCAAAATGTGCCTCTGAACCTTGACAAGTGCATGTTTCAGGCTTATCAATTAACAACAGGAGGGGTCACAGACATAAGACCAGCTGTTAAATAAAGCTCTTCTGACCTTAGCTGTCATGTGGGTATATTAATGCTGCCCATTATGGACACAAGCAATTGTCACCCATTTATTAATTATATGTTTTAAATGTGATAACACCAATGTGTTTCGTATCCCCTAAACCTCCAGGGGTGTACACAGTTTAATACTGGCAACTTCTAATTATGTGAAATACGAAAACGTCTTTTAAAACTACAATTCCCAGTAGAGACGTGCCATAGAACATGTTGCGAAACACAATTAGCCAGCATGTCCAGTTTTGGATAGTCTGCCGTGGTTTCATTCCATTTCAAAGAGCTCGGCGTAACCTTGGCGCACTGCCACTCCAACATCCAATCACAGAGCTTGAGGACTAATCACGGGGTTTGTCAAGCAAAGCGGATGTTGTAGTCCCAAACGATAGCTGAGGATTATGGGTAGTGTAGTGTCTTCGGCCATCCTAAACTCCGAAAAAACGATTTGTTTCTCCGAATCGAAGGTTAAAAACACAAAAGCATTGTACACAATTTAAACCAATCAATGTTGTGTAATTAACAAAGATAAACTGATGTTTTTTAGTGGATGAATACGGCAGATATCACTGTAAAATCATTTGACAGTGAGGGGAATACTTCCGGTTTTATTATGAAAACTTCGAGACCGGAAATACTTTTTTCACCCCGTGAGGGTTGACGCTAACTTTACATTGACGCTGCGGAAAAACGTAGTATATTAACGTCCTCCTGGCGAGACCTCAAATCATCTTCGTAATATCTATCAAACTATAGATCCTACACATCCACTGGACGTAGGAAAGTACAATATGCACTTCTCGCTAGAAATCGAATCAAAAAGCATTTTAATGGCCAAACTATTCCACAATTTAGGATTTTTCAGAGAGGGTTATAGACCCTCCGGATCGTTTGCAATCAACGGGAGCATGTTGTTTCTTACACGACCACTAGAGGTGCTACACTTTAAAACGTGACTATGGGTCGTAATAAGCTGCTGAAAAATCGACCTATTTGGTCGTCTTTTGTAGGAGGACAGGCTGGATATGTTATATGACGGATGTCTTTCGCTAGGTAACATTTGCTTGCGCTAACAAGTGATGTGTTCCTTTTTCAGATAATATTTGTGAACTTGCCATGACTGCGTGGTGTTGCATCCTTTACATTTGATTAAAAGCGTAAATGTTTTGATCGTATGCCGGACTAGCTTATTCAACATACAAATTAAAACATTTGTCAAGCAAGCATGAATAAGCTAACGTTAGCCAAGTGCAAGCACACTGTGTAACATCACCTCTTGTCTGTTAATTCACTCATGTCATGTTTAGTGATTTATCAGGTTTATGTTATACGTATGTTTCATGTTAGAGTCCATGTTTAGATTTATGTTTTTATGTTTAGTCATGTCTCATTGTTCACTTGTTAAGTTTCAGTCACTTATATCTAGTCTCCTCACGCACTGTCTTCATGCACTTATTGTAAATATTTTGAAAATACCTTTTTGATTTTTTACTTTGTCTTAAAGGTGGGGTAGGTAAGTTTGAGAAACCGGCTCGAGATCGCTAGAATTTGAAAATACACAACCGGAGAAAATCTGCCACTTCCTTATAGAGCCCCTCCTCCAACACACACGAACGTGCACATTACCAATGAGGGCACGAGATAAGTTTGTGCACAGATGGAAGGCTGACAGGCAGGTAGGCCATCCAGTTATTTTAGCCGGGCCGGCTAAAATAATTGGTCGTGCTTTTTACAGTATTACGGCTTCCACAGATGACATTTTTTTATGGATTTTTTGTCAAAGCACTTAAGATATTCATTGTTTTCGGGATGTTAAGAGCATTCCATGGAATATAACAAAAAGTGTATCTCGAGCCGGTTTCTCAAACTTACCTACCCCACCTTTAAGTAATGCATTTGAGTCTGAGGTATTTGTGTCACGTTCCTAACACACTGATCTGAGGCTTGCAGTCTTTTCATTATCTACTCCATTAAACCGTTTTTCACTTACTGTTTTCCTCATCATCATTTTTTCTCTATCTTTTTTTACTCCAGGTAACTCCTTTAATTACACCTCTTTACTACCCCACTGACTTTCCATTGAAACTTAAACAATGTAACAAGATCCATGCAAGAGAAACGTAAATGACACTGGGCCCCTTTCAGGGAGATGTTCTGCTGTCAGCGGGGGCCCTAACGCCTGTGGCCACATGCAGTTGCTTACATTTCCTGTTAATAAGCTGTGCATATGATAATGAATGTTTAGTGGTGCAGCATATAAACATACAACTTTTTCATGACTTATGGAGGCAATAAAGGAAGCAGGACATGCTCAAACATCACATATTAGGTTTCGGAAAGCAATAGAGGGTGACAAAGGGTTACTGTTGTACAAAAATGTCCAAATCTGTAGAAGATTACCTCTTCAGACAGCAGGCCTTGATAGAGCACAAGGCGACATCATCAACCACCTGCTGAATGTCTCTGTGTTACCTCTTTTTTTTCAAGGGAATGCCAACTGAATATGCATGTCATTTTCTAAAAATGTCCCGCTTCACACTTACACAATGTCGCATATTCACACCTGCCAGTTAGCGAGCACAGCTGCTGTTTGGTGTCTGATTGGCTCACAAAGGCACACTAATAAAGAAAGTACCCTGCTAGGACTCTAGTTGAGTTTTGCCAATTTACTTCGAGAACCACATTTCCAAGTTAGTCCAAAGCTTTGAAAAAGTACACTTCACTCAAAAGGTCTTTAAAAGGTTTATTTCTGTATGCTCAGACAATAAGCTGGTTGAGCTGACCATGGCTATTCAAATTCCCCTAATTGCATCCATGTATCCCTCACTTGCATCTTACTCCTTCCAACATGCAAGCACCTAAGTATGAACGGTATTTTTTCAAGAAACCTTAACTTTAACTTTCATCTGAAGCAACGTTGTTTTTTAATGAATATGGCACAGTTAGATCACCTGCCAGTCGGCTGCTACGGTTCTACAGAGACTCTAGATAATAATAAGTGCACACAGTTACCTCTGCCAGCACAGCCCTGTTTTTGTTTTACATTATGCTAATATACCCCAAACTATAGCTTTCTACCTGACTCACTGGGATTATTAGCTTTTATAAAAATCTTGGAGTGATACCAGATGAGTTTAGCCGTCATTTGTCACGGTATATAACTGCAGTGATGTTTTAAGGCAGTTTTAGAGCACTCTGTTCAGCAGACTTCCAATAAAGTATGCATCATGTATCCTCTTTTATGTGTCCTCAGTGTCTCCTCAGTCCTTGAAACTGAAATATTGGAATAATATTGGTAAACCAAGGAAAGCAAATAATGTTGTAGAATGCCTAAATTGGCTTTGGTCTAGGATAATAATGATTTATTTGATTTATCTTATTTATCAATTGACCATGTTCAAGAAAACAGAGAGTCCTTGAATTGCAAACTACGGCTCCAAGATCACATTGAAAACTGAACCTACATTATAAATAAAATAAACACTACATAACTATGCTTACCAACTTCAGAAATACATTGCATTTCAAGAAACATGTGTATAGTACATTTTGTTCTATCCCAATGAAATACATAACAATTTTGGTTTATATACTGTTTGTTACAAATATTTATTTACAGTTTTTCGGATGTGTAATTCGGTAGATCATTTGTTTATATATAATTTGTAAGTGAATAATATTTTTGTTTATCAATTTAATGCTGCTTAAAGTGGACCTATCATGCTATATTTAAATGATATATTGTAGGGCCATACCTATATAAGGTATATTTATACGTTTCTGTTTTCAAAATACCAAACAGATCATGCATTTTAGCCATGCCTCATTTCGCTCTATGTGCTGTTTGCTGTCTACGGGTCTGATTCTGCTGACCACGCCCCCCTGCAGGAGAGGGGAGACGTGCTCTGATCAGCTGCTGGGCTGTCAGAAGAGGGGGAGAAAAAGAGATCTCCGTCCTCCGTGTTTTATTATATAGAGTCGTTATTCATTTGTTTTAAAGCTCAATAAATAACAAAGAAGACCTTTGACCGGCACTTTTCTAATTTTGTCCGGAAGATTTAAACTTTAACGGACATCTTGACCGGCGAAACAAACTGAAACTGAAACTCTGCCGCACGGTCCCCTCGTTCCTTGGAAGAGGCGGAGAGGTGGGTGTTTGTCATCTGCTGGTGGACTAACCGGAGAGAATTACAGTGCTTGCCTCAACGGGGAGGGATTGCATTGAATTAAAGCAGCGGGAGCAAACGCTTGCCTAGGGGAGGGAGAAAAAAAGCCACAGCGGAGAATAAACAGAAGGGTAACCATGGTAACTATGGGCGGGAAGTCTTCTTCGCTGCTTTTGTGGCAGACTACAGCGCCACTTACAGGCCTGGCATATGTACTACAGCGTCTCCAGCGCTTTCGAGCGGCAATGGCCGGCCGTGGCCCAACCCCACATTCCCCTGATAGGTGGAGAGTTGGCCCAATAGCCGTAGCGCCACTTCTGTGACGTCATTGAAGTGTTCAAATCTGGACAGTTTTTATCAGATCCGTTGCAGACCCTTTTTTAGAGATTTGGGTATGGAGGAACATAGAGAGGGTTGTGTTTTCTGACACTTGGTGAGTTCCCTGGAACACCGGGGACACATATTCATGTATAAAAGACGTACAAAAGTGCATTTTGCATGATAGGTCCCCTTTAAGTTTGTACAGTATAATACTTCTCATGTTTCATTTCATTATTATTATTATGTTTTTGTATTATTGTTTTACACGTTCGAAATAAATCAAATCAAAACAGTTTTCTTTTATAAGTGTATGTGTACGTATGTTTACAGTTTACGCACACACATTACCTCAGTAGTCACAAGCGCCCACCTCAAGCTAATTATCTCCCTTTGTTTTCCTCCAGGTTACAAGGCTTCTTACACATATCGAAGCAAGCAGCATAATATAGAGCAGAGCGAAGGAACGAGTGTTAATGACTGAAGTGTATTTGTCAATCAAGCCTAACACTGGTATGCGCCTGGCTCTACATGTCCTCCCCTCGGGAGTACAATATCAGGGCATGCGCTGTGTGTGTTTGCACAGTTTAAGGCTGTGTGCTCTCACTGGTGGGGATATGTCTGTCACTGGCTCTCTTGAGGCTGTATCCGGTACAAGGCCATCTGTTTATTTTGTCCCGACATTACCTCTGCTTATAATACCTCAGAGGCTTGTATTTTTTTTAAAGGTACAAAGTGACTTTTGGATACAGTATTTGCCTCGGTTCTGTTAGAATAGTTGTGCAACTTTTCACAGTGTGTCCTATCCTCAATTGACAGCAACAGTTTTGACAGAACAAATTACCCATGATGCCTTTACTTGTCTTTCTCTCTTTCTGTAGCCCACGTCATGGTGTGATTATGTGCATTGTCATCATCATCCCACTCATCCTACTGCTGTCACATCAGACCCAGGCTTACAGATTTCCAGCATAATTATAACAAAATCATAAATTCACATTTTCAACATATTTCAACTAAATCCACTTGTGTAATATCAAAGGTTGCCTTTCGAAGGTAACCGATCCAAAACCTTCCTGAACATCAAATTAAAGGACTTACTATGGCTTTCATGCCCAATTGCTTCAAATTCCACAGCCAACACGGAAAAATTTGAGATACGGATCACGGTTAATTACTGTTTCAACACAGAGGAATTTTATCATGCGTACTTAGAAGCTTTACAGAATCTCACATTCAATTTCAATCACTCATGCATTCACAAGACTGACGCACTTTCTCGAGGCAGGTGGCGCGTGCAACAACTGCAGGAGACTGTGGGAGACACACATGAAGACAGCGGGACATGGCCTATTTAGTAAAGAAAATATCAAAATAACTTCAATTTCAGTTCTTGCTCAAAATACATGTATATGAGAGAGGGGGGACAACAATAAGGTCCAAGCCTCAGCAGATGGGACGCCCAGAGTTCTTTCAAGGACCCGTGTCTCTATTTCTTTTTTCAAAAAACTTTCCGAGCTTCTTTTTTTCGATTCAATTATGAAAGGGATTTCAAGGAAACCATGCATGATTGTCCCTGAGTGTATTGTCAGTAGCAGCAGAATTTAAGAGTCCTTACTTGGCTGCATCAGGAGCTCAGATTGCGCTAAAACCCCAAAACTTCGATTTGCTATGCTTGAATTACCTAAGCCATGAATAACGTTTAAAGAAAATTCAAAGTGTCAAACAAAGCATTTGGGGATTGATTATTATTGTTGAATGTGCATCATTATTTTCAGCAGATACCCATCGCACTCAGGCTTGTAAATAGTCGACGTTGGTGTCCCCTGATAGGAAACATATTGCTGCAGTCACACACATAGTCATTATGTAACACAAGTGGTTATCTTGAATTTGTAATGGATGATATCCCTACTCTTAAACGACCTCCATTACCCTGCCAAAAAGTGCAAAGATTGCCAAAGATGATGGAAAATGAATATCAAGTGAAATATATCATTCTTGTCTGACTAGTGATATGGCAATCCCGGGTGGAAAATTCATTTGGTTCCCACTACAGCCTGACATTGTAAGATGAGCAGCAGGAGCACTTTCTGCATTTCCTGCCAGTACTGATCATCACAGTGTCAAGAGATCCACATTTTGAATACATTTTCATATTTTTGTGTTGTCTGTATCTGTTTTATTCAATACAGTGTTATTTAATTTGTTCTATTTGTGCTCTTGATAGTACTGCAGGTTAATGTGATCATATTATTCACACATTATAATATTACACTTTGCATAGGAAAAAGACTGATATTCTAGTTCCTTTTTGTATTTGTTGCAAATTAAATCATGCAGGATATACCAGAATTTCAAAAGGCCAAAGATAACAACCCGAGAAGCCTCACCATGACAACCTGAAATGTCTCTGTATGGGAAGTGTGTTTTTGGATTAATAAAGCTGAAATAAAAGATCTGTTCTTCAGTGAGCGTGTGTGTGTTTGTATTTAAAGAGAAGGACTTGTTAATTAAATGAAGCCAACAAGCTGTTATACACAACACAATCTGCCTAAAGCTACAGCTATAACATTAAATGTGAAGGAAACAATACTGTAACACTGCCAAGTCTCAATTAATTTGGAAATACTCACTGATACACATATCTAACAAACGGCAACGACAGAACTGCCATATTCTGCACTTAATTTTGGTGCAGCACAGAACATCAATGCTTTTTTATTATCTCTACAATTCGTGTGAAGAAAAGTTTTATTGTCTTTGCAATGATTCCTTAATTCCAGGGCGAAACAAATTGGTTCTCAAACATAATCACTGACAAATTAATAAACTCTCATTCACCCAACAAGCAGGCTAGAGTATCACACTACTGTATATACTGTATAAATAATTATATATCAATGATATTTTGGGGGGTTTTCATAGGTTCTTGTGCATGTAAATGGTCTGCAAAGGCTAAAATTACACATTTCTCCCCTGATGGAGTTTCTCTCCCACACTGTGCTCCAACACATTGTACCTGATGGGCCAAGGGGCGGGACATTTTTGACACTTCTCTAAGCCTTTAAACAATCATTCCAGAGCTGGCCAGCTGACCAATCAGAGCAGACTGGGCTCTGTTTCAGAGGGTGAAAAGAGGTGCTGTAGCACAACTGCTTAGAGATGTGTCGGAAATGCCTGTGTTAGCAAATCACGTACATGCGTTGGAGCCAATGAAACTGCAAATTGTACATAGTAAGGTGCTTTACGTTACAGAAGTAAACAAAGGACTCCAATGGAGGCGTTTCAGGCCGGGGGGGGAGTGTGGGAGAGAAACTCCCAGATTTTAGACTTCAGGATTAAATTTATATGACATACTACCGGAAAAGGAAAACTCCAAAAGCATAATAGGCCGCCCCATTAAAAAACTTTTCCAGACACTACTCCCTGCAACTTGACAAATACTGGTGATATTACTTCACCGGCCAAATGCTAAAAAACGAGTGTCATGACGGACTTTAGAGACAATTCATCTAAAACTGTCACAGGTCGCATTTAAGGCGACTCTGCCCTTATAGTTTACAGAGAATTCTACCTATAGTATTTCTAAAATATATTGCCAAAGCAACATTTGTTTCATAACCGAGCAGACTCATAATCATGATGCATGCCAGTGAAGCTTATGCAGTGAGTCACCTCCTCATCCAGTTTTTCTTTTTAATCTCAAGTGATTTTACCCTGTTTATCTGGGACCATTTGCATATGCTGTTTGTATTAGAAGGGTGAAGGGCTAAACAAATAAAGCTTATTACAGATTCATATTTCTTATGCATGCTCGAAAGATATTAAGTGGTCATGCTCCAATTAAGCCAAATCATGAGTCTGCATTTGATGTTGCAACATGTCTCTAACGGAGTTTTTCCGCCGGCTGTAAGCGTTTTTCTAAAACATAAAGCTATTAATCAAAATCCAACCTTAATTCATTTAGATTTTCACATCAGCTGTGTGGTTTATTAATAGTGTAATGAACTCGTAGGAGGCAGACTGCGTGCGTGTGACACTGGAACAGAGTGACAGAGAGAGGGATGACTAAAATAATTAAATTCCATTTTCAGCTATCCTCAATAACTGTGCGTATAGCTGGTGAACATGTGCTGCTCGGAGGCAAGCCGAAGTGCATGATGAAAGAGACAATTAGTACTTACACAATAATAGGGAGACATATCGGCAGACTGGAAAATGAACAGAGACCGGTTGGAGAAGGTTTTTTTCTGTCATTAGAGGCCGGCAAATTAAATCAGTCCTACTGGTGAGCACCTCAGAACCACGGCTCTCATTTGACAGTCAACATCTAAAGGTCTAATCTTGCCAGTTTCTCAGCCCCGCAGTATGGGAGAGCCACTCCATTCACATGGTTTTTAAACTGCATCTGTGACACTGGAATCCCCAGGGCGTGCTCTCCACAGATGCTGCTGCCAGACTAGCTCTCGTGTCTATTTTCCCTACTTGGAAGGAAAGAGATATGCAAAAGAAAAAAAAGAACAGCCTTCTTTATATCCTTGACAGCTCATTACCAACGGAAACAACCCTGGCCAGGCATCACCAGGCCAGCCCCCCCTTAATGGAGGAAACAAACAACAGAAAAAGGATGTGTTGGAAAGGAATGAGAGCACAGCATTACCTCCAGTCACTGGACCTTTAATTAAAAGACGCTTAGCTTCAGAATGTGGAGGTCTGCATTATTTTGGGTGACATCAGCTACCACTTTTCCGCATTAACACCCCAGAGAGTGTCTGACAAAACAGATAAACATGACAAATTTGGCATGGACAACATCATCATGGTTCGGTATACGCTCATTATTTAGAATGCGTTTGTTCTTTGTTCAGGAAAGGATATAAACTAACAGTAAGCAGGGTACACAGGTGGGAAAGTCTTAACTATGCAGTCATTGCATATGGATAATAGCTCTTTATACATGGGCGGAACTTTAACCTTGACTTTATCTGGCAGGAGAATGAAATATCTCATTAAATATCCATGTTCAAAAGAAGCCAATAAGTAGAGCAACATTCTGCAAAAATAACTTGAAACCCTACTGTTTGTGGAAAGCTGCCATTATATGTTTTAGGATGAAGCAATTCAACAGGTTTTTCACAATCTGCATGTGTTCTCATAATGAATGGTTGGGTTAGACCTTCTGGTTGTTTGTCATTATGATTGGCATGATGTCAAATATATGTCATAATACATTATCCATCAATCCAATTGCCTTTTAAATGTATTTATCTTAAAAAATGTATGCTAAAACACACAATCATGAGTACTGCATTTTCGTTTTGTTCTTTAAAAAAAAGTATATGCAGAATTATTTTGACAGATTCCTTTTAATTAATTAATTGTTAATTAATTTGAGCTCCAAATTAAGATGGGTATTTTGTCTACTTTTATTTATATAGCACATTTCAGACAAAAAGGGAAGTGAAAGTGTAAAAGCATAAGCATAAACACACAAAACAAATCAATCAGAAAACAAGACAATTCATAAAAGGGAGATAAGATACAAATCTAGTCAAATATAGTAGATCAGGGATGTCCAAACTACGGCCCGGGGGCCAACTGTGGCCCTTTGTCCATTTTGAATCGGCCCTCAGCAAATTCTATAAGTAGAATGGAATAAGGCCTACAAACGAAACTTGTGCTTGTCTTATATTGTACTTATTAAATATATATGTAAACATATATTACACAGTATCATGCATGTGGTAATTAGCACATTTTTCAAACATATGTCAATTCAAGTTGAAAACATTTTCTAACAAATCTTTGTTGATTCAAAACAATCCAATAACTTATTTGCATAACAAGCTTGAAATACCCTTCATTAACATATGAGGCAATATACCTCACCTCTACTGAGTGGCCCAGCCCTTTCTGTATGTGAAAACAGTGTGGACACCCCTGCAGTAGATTAAGTAATGCTGTTAAATGACCTCGGGAAAAGCAGTGGTAAACAGAATGGTTTTCAGCCTCAAATGTAGGGTAAGGTTTAGGGTTTGTTTACTCCAGATCTGATAACTTACCAATGCAGTACAGGGTAAGCATGGAAACCAATGTATCTGCCTAGACATTGTAAAATATTGAAGATGTTACTGGTCCAGGGTGTGGACTTGGTAAAGTATGCTTTAAGTTTTCTTGAAGTAAACATTGAAAGACATGCAAAGAATTTGGGTTTGTCGGTGCACTCTGCCAGCATCTACACTTCAGAAGAAGGTCCTGTCTGATAGCTTTGGAAGTAGGTCAGTTTTTAAGACCAACACTTGCAGAGATTATCTTCATCGCTTTGAGCAAGAAAGCATGGGTGTTGCAGTTTGTTCCGTAAAATATAAATCATGCTTGTTATGTGAAATATCTGGTGCTTCCTTCACCTTAAGAAGGCAGACTGGGATGTTTGAAGTTTTTGTTGACGGAGCATCCACGATGTGGAAAACCAGATGTTTACAAGTTGGCTTGAAGAAAAAACCCATTCATCCAGATCACAATGCATATTTATGCAAATGCTATGCAAATCATTATCTTCATGTAAATCTGTTTATAGCACACATAATATTGTTATGTTGCATGTAAATGTATGTGCATTTAGAGAACATGCAAATAACTCCTAATGCTTATGACACTTCACATGAACTGTTGAAATTGCTGTGATTAAAAGGAACATAATCTGTATTGATTACAAAATGCTTATCTCAAATATTTCTCTATATTGTGGTAACTAACTTTCTTTTATTACAAGTAGAAATAATGGCTCATTTCTATACCAAAATATACTTATACAGTGTATATGTCTTTTTGATGTAATCAATGGGAATCCAACAGGGTAATCAAGCATCTGAAAAACCCTAGATGTTGTATCTATCTGTTATTATGCAAATGTTCTGTTCCAACTTTATTTCCTTTTGCATCTACCCAAAGTGACCCATAAATGTAACATGGGTTATTACATCAATGTAAATTGGTGTCAAGCCGATAGTATTATACATTGCTTGTATTAGAACATATTTGGTATCAATAACTAACCAACCTTTAAAGTTTAAAGATGTCTAATAAAATTCAACAGGGCTAACGTTAGCCAGCTCTCGATAAACCTTATCGCAAAACCTCAAATGCCTCCATAAATATGGACTTTTATCAGTATCTGGTACTGGTTTATTTATTTTTCATTAATCAGCTATGGGAAGTAATGTTAGCTGCTGATATATGTTGTATATCTATTGAGATGTCCAGAATTTTGAGATACATGCCTTGAGGTAAAAACTTCAGTCAATATCACGTAATGTGTTTTTTTATCTGGTAGAAGCATTTTTTTTCCGTCAGGTGAAATAAAAATAAGACACTTTATGTGGTAATTTCATGTCCACCCAATTCCCTTACATTTAAGCAGCACCAGAGTCAGGCACCAAGGCAACATTTAAAATCTGTCAAGAAGACATGATAAACCTTACTTATTATTTAGGTTAAACCAAAACTTGATTTAGAATTTTTTTAAAAACCTTCTGGTTCATCTGCAGGATCCATAGTCTGACCTAATGTGCATGTGTCCACACTGGCAGGAGAAAAGAGGTAAAACATTAGAGCTAATAAACTGAGCTATAATGTAAGCCTGACTTCTTTATGACATACAGAGCATATGGAGTATGAGACAAATCCAAACAGGTGCTGCACCAAAAGTGGGCAGAAAATGAATTAAGCAAATAATTATCTTGCTTACTGCAGTGCCGCCATGTCCTCTTATTTATTACACCAAGGGAAAAAGAGGACCCCGCTTGGATGACCGCACACTTACACTAAAGCTGAGAGATACAGAATGATGTTTTCTCCACCAATTCCTGACGGACGACACGCCCCTCACCCTGCATCAGTTAGCCTCGGTGGGTTGTCTGAAAACTAGTAGAGGAAAGTTCCCAAGGTCCCGATAGGTAAAGGGAAACAAGAATGGAAAACAAGACTTTAGTGGTCGAACATCTCAAAGTGCTCACAAAGTGCTCACAAAGTGCTGAAGAGAGGAGGGGCAGACACACACCGTTGCATCCGAACAAAGGCAGAATCTTGTCCCTGATCCTGCATACTCAACCTGCTGTCTGCACCTGTGTCCCTATAGCTACATGTTATTGTTGTGTCTTATATCCATATTCATGCTTTTATTTTGAGTTGAACAGCTTAAACTTTAATTCTAATATAACAAATATATAAATAAGTATATAAGCTTTGAGGGGAAAAGTATAAAAAACATGATATCACTTTTTATAGAAACAAAAACAGGATACAATACTCACATTTTAATGAATTACTCAGGTGCTGTATAATTGAAACCCTTATTCCAAATAATAATTGAAATGTTCTTTACAGCAAATCTTTCATTATTTGTCAATTGCTCCGTTTTTCAGACCAAAATATGCACACAGGTTATTAATATGCAGCGTTAAGGCTGTCTGGCCTGGCGATCCTGAGGGTGTGAAACATGAGGCAGGCTACTGATAGATGGAGATGAATCTTTTCAGTAATAGGCAGAAGTTTATATTTTGAGCAAGACTTTCATTGATTTAAAAATCATCTTTTACGAACTACATGCATACAGTAGGTGAACTTTGTTTTTGGCCATCATTGCCACTCATGGTTTTCCGTATGCATATTAAAATAAGAATCATAAAGGTTAACACATACAACTCACAAGAAAAAGAAAAAAAAGGAATACATTTGTATTTCATCATGATGCTGAAGCAACTGTTCACCTTTTATTCCAATGCATGCATTTTGAAGCTTTAAAGCTTGATGTACATGACTGGCTTTTACCCCAAAAATGGTGGTCTTACAAACTTGTTCTCAATTATTTATGGGCTTTTTAGTTAATACCATTCTTGTTCCATGTACATTTAATATTCTGAAAATCTAAATTCATGAAAGTGAACCCGAAATGGTTTGTGTTGTGAGTTTCTTTACTTTAATTAAGCCCTTAAATTATTTAAAAAGATACAATTTCATAAAAGCCCTTGCCCTTTTAGTACTTTATTTATTTTCAATTATTTTGTATTTGAATGTCTTGTCAGTTTGTGATGTGTTTATTCCTGTCTTTTTTTCGCACCTCTTCCTCTTCCAGAAAGTTGCGGAAGCCATGTTGTTCTGTACATGCAATCTGTCAAATAAAATAAAATAAAAGGGACCTGAAAAAACATGTCATGTCTGAAATAGAATAGAAGAGAACAAAATGTTTGTTTGTCTCCCACCTATTCTGTACTAAACCAGCAATCCATCAAATAAAACCAACCAATAAACCACTATGTCCATTTTTCTTTCCCAAACATAACTAACCCAATAACTGTCACAGTCTTGCTCTGTGTCCAGATGCCTTCAGTCTGCAATTCTTATTCCTGTTGTTTTATTTCAAGTTGGATCCTCTGCGATGTTGTGTTTTGCTTTGTCTGCAATTAACCTTAAATTAAGGTTATTTATTCAAGTTCCTGTTGCCTGCAGTCCCTGCAAATATCATCATTTGCGTGCTTTGCATATCCCTTTCTCAATTGAAAATATGTTTTTTTGTGTATCTTGAAACGTCATCTTGGTACATCTGACGTTATTATTTCATTGATTTATTCCTTCAATCCATTACACAAAATCACTCCACAAATGGTGTGCACATAATTTGTTTAGCAGGCATCAATACTTTCTCTCTATGTTAGTGTTGGGGACATTTATTTAAAATAGTATATTAAAAAAACGTATCCATTGTCAAGTGCATGTGAAGTTGTACTTCATAGTCAGTTGTGAAATCCCAAAAAGGGGTGGATGTTGGAATACGGCATTATCTGTCATTATCAACTATGTGACATAGGAATAGACTAAAATAATAACAACAAACTGGAACTGGTGAGAGGGGTAAGGACAGTTCCCAAAAGGCACTTCAGTCACGTTTTATCCTGGCAGTCATTTACAGTCAATATCCATGGCTGCAACAGCTGACAGGCGGAAACGCTCTCGATCTTTGCAATGGAGTTTAAAAACAGGGCCATGTTGTTGCCAGTCTGGAAGATCTGAATATTGGAAGAAGAACTAACAGGAACTAACACATTTTGGTCATGGATTGAGTCTTCAAGTTGCAAGTGTTAATTAATGCCAAGCACATCTAGCACATTTATGTCATAACATAATTTAAGCAGCAGAATGAGGCCATTTGCATGTGTGTGCGATGTTCAGTGTTTAATCTGCATTTTGAGTATGACATGAATTCTGAAGGTGTGCTATTGACTCTATTCTGAGACAATACACGTACAGCGAGAAAAGTGGTTTGTTACCTCAGATTAAATGATGACTTTCTGCAGCATTCCTAGTAAATGTAAACAGGGAAGGTGTTGAGACCAGGATTTATATAGTATATCTTTATTTCTGTGTTTGTTGTAACCAACTCAACTACCTTGGGTGTTGCCTTTTGCTAGCGAAGTTAGCAATATGATGCACCCTTCATATGCCAAAACTCCTATCCATATTTATGAGCCAAATGTCATGAACTTATGTCTGAATTTCACTTCCTGGGGCGTCAAAATGTTGGCAGGAAGCTCTGACAGCTGAGGGGATATGTTGTGTAAATAGCAGCAGCAATCCTTTGACCCGCTAATTTGAAGTTGGCTTGTAATTGGGCTTTGCTTTATGCCTGTGTCATGAACTATCCCATTTTGACATGATTATGAGATATAAGAAGACAAATAGATCTACAGTTTTTCAACATGTTTTAAATATTCTGCAACAGGATCAATGCTCACCTTTCAATCATGAAATATGCTCTGATATGCAAGCTGAATACATATATGTATTGTACTGTTGTTGAGGTTGTCTGATGTCTTGTGTTTTAAAGGGGCACAATAGTAAATGTAAATGGCTAAAATCACAATTCTCCTCCACACACTCCACCCCGAATGAAACGCCTCAATTGTTGATTTGACTACTTCGGTAACATAGTGACATCACTATGTAACAACCACGCTGCTATTAGCTAGCGCTCCAACACTTTTTACGTGATAGGCTAAGTTGCGGGACAACTCTAACCCCTAGATTCCACCGGGTCCGTCTGCGTCGCGTTACGGCCGCGTTACGGCTGCGCCGCGGCGTTCGCTAAGATCACGGCCACTCTAGTCAATGGGTGCTATTCCACCAGACACGCCGCGTTACGGCTCAGAAGCGTCCCAGAAGCGTCTTGGCGCTGGGCTCCGCTCAAAATAGGATTCAAGTCTATTTTTCGACGCGAGGCGTTGCAGAAGCGCCGGGCAGGAAGTGGACCGGTCAGAGCATCCGGCCCATCCCCAAAATAAACTAATTTTGCAGACCCTATCCCTCTGTAGTCTTTCAAGTAGGAGGAGAAATGCCAGCGTTCTCCTCCGGTTTACAGGCACTGTGTCAATTATATATATAGAATAATTATGATGATGAATGCATTTTTTTACCACTAAAATACAGCAACACATCTTTGATTCATGTCGTTTATAACTGGAATATTACAGTTATTATTAACTTTGTCTGTACAAAGTAGCCTGTCCAGGAAATATGCCCAAATCAACAAAAACTGTGAGCCGGCAGGCAAGACGCTCCGCTTCTGAAATGCTTCTGAAATGCTCCTGAAACGCGCCCGGTAGGGTATGACGCCGGAGGAGGCCGGACCAAAACCGCGGCGCAGCCGTGACGCGACGCAGACGGACCCGGTGGAATCTAGGGGTCAGCGGTTGACCAATTACAACAGGCCATGGTTTCAGACAGAGGTACAATTACAGGATCTATGTGAAAAAAATAAAAATAAATGAGTGTGGCAATAATGTATTTGACTTTACACAAGCATCATTACACATGATGGGCTGACTTCATTAAGGTATAGTGCTTGGGAAATAAAAAGCAGACCTTTGAATTGTACCATTCAATTGTTTCTTATGGACTTTAGCTCGGTAATGTCAGGGGGAACAGTAGCTCTGTTCAATGGACTGCAGCTTACACAGGCCACAGTTGACCTTTTAAATTCAGCGCAGCAATGGGAAAGCACTGGAAAATTGACAATCCCATTCTTACTCTGCCTTGTTATGAAAAGTCTGTTAGTATTCTCAGATTTGGATTCTTAGTGTTTTAGCCTTTGTCCATTTGGAGAGGGTCTGTTACACAAAATACAATGGGTTGAATGAGAAAATGCCCTGTTTCTCTTACCTCTATTGGATAGTATTCTTTTTCTTTCATATCAGATCTCATTCAAAAACCAAATTCAGGTTATGATGGAAATATTAACACAAAACAATCACCTTTTGATGGAAACCCAAAGTATAGGCTTTTGAGCGTAGTAACAATCATCAGAACAAAGAAGCTAAAATCAGCGACGGATAACTATTCTCTTTATTGTGTCGTAATTGGAGCGGCTTCTGACATTTTCAGAAAAAGTACATATTACATTTCCCAAGGCTACACTCGTGAACTATCACTGAATGTGAAGTATTCCACCTTATTACTTTGAAGATACCGACTCACCCACTTGCGAATGTCATCTCTCATCCTAGGAAATGATAATGAGCTTCTATTTCACTTAATGTCTTTAACAAAACGTCCACCAAAATGGCTGCAATCAAACTTTTTTTCTCTAGATGACTTTGGCAACAAAGATTTCGACTGTGCCATCACTTGTAGTACATTTGATATAATATTGAATTGTTCTTTATCCTGCGCTTGTCCAACCTTTCTTTTTATTTCAAATCCGACACTTTAAGATACAGGAGAGTTTTGAACATAGCACGTCTCACACTATTCCGGAAATCCAATTTTTTCCTCGTGTGAACAGCCTGACTGCTTCTCAACCTGCCTACCATTGCTGCTTATGTAGCCTTTTCTTAACACTACTTCAATCTCAATCTGATTTTGTCCCCGTCTCCTATGAGTGTCACACAATCGCACACCTCACAAAGAAAAAACTCAACTCACTCAGAGCATCTCACCTTCATTGATTCACTTTCTGTCACACTGTCTCACTATAACACTGATGTTAGTGTTAATTAGGGCCGAAACAAGGGATAATTTTATTATATTTTATTGATTTAGTGTAGGGTATATAAATGCCAGGACATTGAAAAAAAATTGCATTCCATTCCATTTCCTCAAAGTCCAAGCTGATTGAGAGCAGACTGGGCTCTGGTTTCTGACAGAGGGTGAAAAGAGGTGCTGCAGCACAGGCAGTATGAGAAAAATAAAGACCTTTTTGAACATTAAAGCATGTAAACATGTCACAGTAGAGGCACAAAATACAAATATAAACCTGAGAATGAGCATAATATGTCTTCTTTAAGTGTCTTTTTTGTCAGTCATAAACCCAAAGCAGTTTACTTTAATATGACATAAAACAGAGGAAAGGAGTAGAAAAACACCATGTTTCAAAGGCCGGATGGATTTCTAAATGAATAGCATTTATTTTTCCCTCTATAACTAGGCTTCATTAGTGACACAAGCATAGAAATGAATGTATTATTTGTCTATAGCATGGCAGCATTAGTTTGTGACATTGTGTTGCATCATTTGGGTTTACTTTAGGGGTTGCTAT
This sequence comes from Trematomus bernacchii, assembly GCF_902827165.1. Lineage (NCBI taxonomy): Eukaryota > Metazoa > Chordata > Actinopteri > Perciformes > Nototheniidae > Trematomus > Trematomus bernacchii. Next base: position 3,938,227 of record NW_022987513.1, read on the forward strand.
TTCACCTGTTGAGTGTCAACTGGAATGACAATTTTGGCTTCAAAAATGAATAAAGAAACAGTTGCAAGCTAAACAACGCAATTACATTTTTATACTTTGATTTAGTTCTGTAGCATAAAATAACACAGGATTAAGAGCCAAAGCAAATATGCAATGTCTCTTTCTAGCTGGGATCATATTTAAAGCTCAACAACATACTAGAGACAGTACAAAACACAATTAAAAAAACATAACTCAGAACTAAACAAGAAAACACAGACAAAACGTGACATACAAATACAATCAAGCACCATTAAACACGAGATCAGATTCATGACTATTCATGGCTGGTACCACTTAAAAAAAATGGTTTGTTTGAGTTTTATATAATCCAAGCATCTGGCACTTTTACTGCCATTTAATTTCCATCTTCTAATCAGCAATCCAGGTGTGACATGGCACATGTTTCACTTTGGAGCTGCATCCATCCATCATACACAATGTGTTGGTAAGTGTTTGTCATTCATAGCATATAATGTGTTGAGGAGACTGCTGTTATTTTGCTGTCATTTATATGGAGGAAATCTCAGAATAAAGCCTAAAACTCTGGGGAACAATGGCATAATACTGTGAAAACAAGTTAGGAAACGGAATATAAGTGGCCTTTTTCACATAGAGCTTTTTCTCGGCAGCAAACACAAATGGATGCTGATTTGTGTACTCGTGCTTAAAAATACCTTGAAAGTGCAAAATCATTGAATCTATCACACTGGGAATTAAAAAAGAATACTTAGCAGACTGCTCAATGTTTGCAGTATCACCAACTTGCGGGAGTCCAACACATTAATTTAGTGACAATTCAACTTGTTTAAGGAAGTACAACAACAGTATCTTTGCCTTCTTCAGTTGGTCAGTCTTTGGCCAAATCGTGCTTTACCTGTCACCTTTTCATAATGCCAGAACCAGACAGCCATTTTCATAAACATATGCACCAATTACAAAAGCCATTAATATCCATCATGTTCTGTCATAAATCATATATCCGGGCAGCCAGTCTGACTCTAATTATTGCCGAGCAAGAAGCAGAAGTCTGTGATTAGGTTTAGTCATTATTTCGCTCCATGTGATTAATCTCAGCTTTGAAATAATAAATGGGGGAAATGTACCAGTTTTATGTCAACGCCAATTGTGAATTTGAGCGTGACATATTATGAAGCGGCGTTTTGACAGAAATCTGTTTCTGTCAGTCTCTTCTGTCTCCCACTCTTCTATGTCTGTGACAAATACAATGATCAATGCTTTGCCATGTTGTTGTTTTTATCCAAAAATAACATGAAACCTACAAATGTCAAAATAAAATCCAACCATTTCCCTGGGTCTCAGTTCACTTTAAAGTATTTGAAATACTTTTTTCTGAATGTCAGGATAGCAAAAAATCATTCACTCATGAGGGAAAGACAGAAGATAACAACGTGTTTTAGTGAAAGTAATTGTACCTGTTATTAAATATATAACCAGTGCTGATTAGTAGTAATGTGTGTATATTAACCTCTGTGTACTTCCATAATTATTCCTTCTACCAGAGGACACTTTAATTTTGCATTGAGACTACCAGATTGGATGCACCCATATCATATTAATTCCCTTCTTTGTTTGAATGCTCATTAAAACAATTATGTGTGCTCTCACGTGTGCTCTCACTGAAATGACACACGCTTTAGTGAATAATATGTGATTCACAATTTGCCTTCAAGCTTCAGTGAACTGGGGATATCTTAAATACTAATTGTTAAAGTTCACCTATTTGCCACTTAGTACCAGGAAATCTCATTTGGATGCAATAAACCCCGTTCAACAGAGGTCCTAATTTAAAGTCAGAATGTAGATTTCTCATCATTGCAGCTGCTTGTGTACTTTAAATCTTATTGATCTCCTTGTTCAACAATTTCTCTTCATTATAGGAATAATCCGATTTACCGAGGCTGCATATATGTGATTACAAATATCGCTCACCTTCCGACGGCAACACGTGGGGGCCCTTTCTTATGTACAGCCCTGGCCTCCAGACACAGCTGACTAATGTCTGCTGGCATCAGGGTTTTAAGGAAATCAATTTTTTGCACAATAACTAGCCCAGGCATGAATCTGCCCCGTGGAATGAAGGAAAGCATATTACTTCTAATGCAAACCCTATTATCAAAGACACACAGTCATACATTATTTAGTGAATGCCAGTTTCACAAGGCTGGTTCAAAAACAAACGTGAATTATTCATCTGTACCCAGATTTTCTCTTGGTTTTCTCAACGTAATTAATATTTAGACCAATCAGCTCGTCAAAAATCAAACACTGTGGCTTTTTTATCTAATGAGGAGAAAAACAATGATAGAGTTTCATGACCGCTACGCCTAGGGTGTGCGGTGGAGGTGCTTATTCACAATGAAGAGGGAATTCTGCAGGTTTATTGATTCAAGTCCAGGTTAAAGGTATAGCTATTATTCTGCAGCTGAAAGGGGATCACCCCTTTGCCTGGAGATCAATGAAGAGCCTGCAGCTATAATTACCATGAACTTGATGATGTTATTATTACTATGCCATGCACCGATGAAATTGATTATATAGTCTCATCAAATGCGTGTCAGCAAACCCTGAAATATAGCCTCCTTAGCAATATCCTTAAATTTGCAGTAATAGATCCCCGTGCCACCATTTTGGAACTCATGAAGCAGCATAATGTTTGATTACATCATAAAAAATCTGGATTTAGTTTCAGAAAAACAGGTTTAAATTGTTGTTTGTTCAGCAGTGTAAGTGCTAGTCAACTCTTTACACCTACAATCAATCATTTATTAAAGTAAAATATTTGATATAACATTTTGTGACAATTGCCCCATAAATAAAGAAATATACATATTTATATAAGCATAAGTTGAAGTCAAAATGTGCAACCAAAGTATATGCACAGCTTCTGAGGCAAAAGAACAAGGCGGGACGTCCTCCACAGTACAGAGACCCTCTAAAGATGGTGAAGATTTAGATTCACGGTGAAGACGTGATAACGTTTCTCGTCTCGTGCAAGCCTTCTCGGTCCAAACTGTCCGGTAGCCATCAAAGAAAACAACGGAAACCTTGTTGATGGAAACATTGTTTTTGGAAACATTGGCCAAACAGTCCAGAAGCCATCAATGGAAACGTTGTCATCAGATATATCTTGACTCCTGGCTAACGCTGTTAGCTCGTCCATACCCATAAGCCAGTGATCTTACAATGCCCATGAGGCGGGAGACACGGCTTATTTCAAATTTTCTACAAAAATCTGGACCCAGCTTTCTTAATTTGTCACTTCGGTTTACCCTGCATCCACTTTGTCATTCTACAGATTTCAGTGGGGATAGATGTTCCGACCACCATGCTAGCCGGCTTTAGCACAATAAGCTTCTCCCTCGTGTAAACAAGCCATGGGGTTGCTGCGAAACGGCAGGAAATAAATGGCGAAAAAAAACAAACAGAACTCTCTCTACAAGAACATTTTATAAAGGGCACAGCTTAATAAATTACTAATAGAAGTCGCTGAACGATAATGACAACAGTAAGATCAAATACGAAAGCTGAAAGTTGAAAATAGTACAAATCTAGCAGAAGCAACTGCAACAGGCTGCATGCACTGTTGGGGCATGTGCTCAATTCATTTCACATGCAGCTGTTTGCCAACTTTCCAGCACTTTATAATCAATAATCCTGTTCATATGATAAGCATTTTAAAAAAGCAAATAGATTTAAAAAAGAAAGTTTAAATGGTTACATTTAATGATTTATCTGGGAAGGCAAATATTGTTTTTTGAGTCTGAATCAATCAGAGACTTTGAGACCGTTTTGAAATACTCGCTATCAATTCCACATGCTGACATTATTCTTGAAAATCTGTTATAAAAACAAAGATTTATTGCAGCTACCAGGGCTTACTGGAAAATTGCTCTAACTGTTGTCTAAATGTCACAGGCCACAATCCAGCTGCAGAGTCATTCACACAAGGCCTGGGGGAAGCATCATAAAGGTTACAAATGTCAATTATGTCTGATAAAGTTTGGAATGGAAGAGTTCTGTTATCTCTGCACATTTAGTTCTTCCATTGAAACATATGCAGGGGAAAAACTGGACTGACCAAATATAAAAAGTCATTATTCATCAACTTTAAAATGTGGTTAGTTTGTGTAATGGTACCTTTCATTGCAGCAAATGCAGTCTGTGATACATGATCATTTTAATTTACGACAAACTCCCAGACTGAAAATAATATTTATTTGATGTTTTCTTTATCCTTCTCTCTATCTTAACTCTATTGCAGCGTTTCTCAAAGTGTGGGGCCCGCCCCACTGGTGGGGCACAGAGATGTGATAGGTGGGTCGCGAATGGACGCGATGAACGGGAGTTTTTTTATAATACATTTTTTGGGTCCTCGCGGGTGGTAGTGGACTGTTACAGCCGGAGACTCGCAACGGCGGTGCCGAGTCTCCGGCGCAGCCTCGCAACGGCGGGTGTTTGCGGTGGCGGATGCGGTCCCGGTGCACCGGCGCTGTGAAAGTCCACGGCCTACCTATGCCAGAGCCTGCGGCCCACTGAAGGCAGCAGCCCACCAACGGCAGTGGCCCACCGGGAAAAGTCCCGAATCTCCCGGTGGCCAGTCCGAGCCTGCTCACAGCCGCACACACACACAACTGAAACCAAATGAACGTGAATTCTGTCTTGGAGTGGAGAGGGAGTATCCAGTAATTGGGCAGAGAGCTGTGCACATTCTTCTTCCCTTCGCCACATCTTATCTCTGTGAAATGGGTTTTTCAGCTGTTGCAACACTGAAAACAAAATACAGATCTAGGCTCAACATTGAGCACGACTTGAGAGTGGCATTATCAAGCCTGCAACCGCGTTTTGAAAAGATGTGCAGTGCAAAACAGCCTCATTGCAGTCACTAATAATCCAGTGATGAGACTCATGCATTCAATTGGTCATTTGCATTGCTGAATGTATTTCCTGAATGTTTGAATGTATTGATTTGTTATTGATGTTATTTGTTATTATTGACTGATGTTATTTGTTATTGATTTTATTTGTTATTATTGACTGATGTTATTTGTTATAAGATGTAGAACTTGACGTTATTTAAATACATTTGACAATTTTAAGCTTGGCCCATTGATAACACAATTGCATAGAAGGCCCTTTTTCTATATTTTTGGAACTCAGCCTATTTGAGGCAAGGATTGACACCATTGCACTTTTATTTTCTCTATTTCTGAACTTTTATTTGTTTTTGATTTTCTCTGTTTTTGAACTGATGTTATTTGTTATAGATATATTGTTATATTGTTATAGAACGATACATTTGACAATTTTAAGCTTGGCCTACCATTTTATTGGAGTGATGAGGGACAGGTGGAGCTTGAAAAGTTTGAGAACCTACCAGGCTGAAGACTTTTCTTTTTGTCGCCGCTTTTAATTGAACTATTCACATCTTAAACTGCACTGTAACTTTTATACATGTATTTTTTCTTTTAATGTTTATTTTATTATCTTTTCTTTTTAATGACTGTCTTTCATTTTTTGTAAAGCACTTTGAATTGCCTTGTGTTGAAAGGTGCTATATAAATAAACTTGCCTTGCCTTGCCTCGCCTCGCCTCGCCTCGCCTCGCCTCGCCTCTATTGTGATGTGTAAAAATCCATAACGAGAAAACCTTGAACTAAGGACTATATTTCAAACACTTTAACAGGCTATAATATTAACTCAAAGTATTAGATGTAAAATTATGGAATAGCAGTAGAAATGAGATACCCTTGAATCCCCATCTGGCCTAAAAATCAATACACTCAATCAATATACATTATTCACACAACAGAGGGATCATGTAACCATTGGGTTAGTGAAAAGCTTATCCTTTTACACATGACATGTTATGTCTTTTCATCTCATACCTCCAAACAACACTGATTGTCTGTGTCACAGGCTGCGTTATAAATCACTTTTCAATTGTGTTGCTTTACGTACTGCAGCTTGCCTACAAAGTGCGTTTTTCCATGCAGTATTTATACAAGTGGAACATGCTATATACAGCTTGAACATTGACCCTCTTGCTAATATATCCATCTGTGCAAAGGATTGTGGGTCGGAATAGTCAGAAAAGCATGGTGGCTTGCGTACTTCAAAATGTGACATCCTGGTATTTTTCATAAATATCATATGATACAGGATTGCACATACTATGTTTTGTAACATGCTAATCTTTTTTCTGATATTCCTTAATAGTATGGGCATTGGAAGGCACCAGTGCCAAAGCTATGTACTTTGACCCATTTCAAAATCATATTATGAAATGATTGTATTATAATAATTGATGATGCATTACTTGTGAGTAATGTTGCATTGGTAAAGGTCAATTTGACGTTATTTATGTACTGCTTGGTAGCTTGACCTTTAATTATATGGTCACATTTTATATTGATATCAAATCTTCAAAATAGCTAGTAACTAGCTCTACATAAAAGTGGCGTTGAAAAAAAAGTACAATATTTGCCTACAAAATGTAGTTTGGTAAAAAGAAGCATGTGAAAATACTCAATTGAAGCACAAGTAGCTCACTTATCCGACTTAGTACAGTACATGAATACCTTTACTTAGATACTTAGAGTATAGATACCACTAGTTATTTGTATTTTTTTTCTCATCTTACTTTCCTTTGTCCCACCTAGGGATGCTCCGATCGATCGGTCACCGATCGAGATCTGCCGATACTCACTCTCTACCGATCGATCGGTGCTCTCTAAACATGCCGATCGCGAGAGCCTGACGTAAAATACATGACACTTTTCTCTGTGCGCGGCAAAACAAGCTCGCCAAAATGGCTTCACCGGTCTGGCATTATTTTAAGGTGTCCGTAAAAGACAGTAAAATAGCGGTATGCAACGTGTGTGTGAAGCAGAAATCCTGCAGCTCCACCCGCTGTGACGGACCGGTGAGCGGAGCAAAACACACACTAAGAGTTAGACCTAACACACTTAGCTATTTTATCTACCTCTGGAACAAGCTAAACTAGTTATAAATATGTTTATTCTTCACTGTCGGCCTCACACATTACTGGATCAGTGAGCTGCATGAGACGATACTGACAGGCTGTCAAGAGAGAGAGAGAGGGGGAGAGGGGGAGAGAGGAAAGGAGAGCGCTTCCGCTCATTTCTCCCGTGTTATTATCCAAAGTTAATGTAAACTTGAATAACGTACATCATTTGAATGTAATAATTAAGTTGATTGTTGTTTGTGGAAGCTCCAGTGAATGAGCCCCATTAACTGAGTTTTAAACATCACTTTAAATGGAAGATTTAAAGTGATGTTTAATCGGTATCGGCCGATACTGATTCCGGCGATCGGCCCCTACATTGGCGATCGGAGCATCCCTAGTCCCACCTTTGCACATCTAATCACCTGCTCTGAATCACCTCATTCCCCTCACTTGAGCTTCTCCACCCATCTCAACACCTGCACTTCATCCTCTCATCAGATCAGTTTCTATTTAAGTCCTGGTTTTCAGTTCAGTGTCTGTTTGTTCCTTGGTTGTGTTCTGTCGTGTTCAATTTTGCTGTAACTGCACCAAATCTTTAATTCAAAGTTCCTGTTGCCTTCAGTCTCCCGCATTTGGGTCCAATTGCTTTACTCTTTATGACTACATTTACAAATCCTAAAAACATGTGGTTGGTACTGTAGTGATGGCGAGATGAAGCCTTATGAAGCTTTGAAGCTTTCCAGCCAATTGGTTAGCAAAAGGGTTCATCTCATGAGGCTTCATTTGAACACAAACCCCCCTGTTGGTCAAAGAGTGTAAAACAGGCAGATATTACATCTCAACAGTGTGATTTTTCTCATACCGAGTGCCCAACGAGTAAAGCCTTAGAATAACTCTAAACAATGAACATTAAATCATATTTTCATGTTCTCAATTTGTATCAATATTATATGTATTACTGTTGAATGATTGCGATTGAAAATCCTAAAGAGGCTGGCAAACATTGTAAAGAGGGATTATTATTCCAAAATATTATTCGTAAACTTAACCATGTTATAGCCTCAGAAAGGCTAAACAACATCAAAGAATACATTTATAAACTTTTTTTTACATTATTACATTTACTTTAGCCTGCAGTTGAAAGTCTACTGTCTTCACCGCCCACATGATGAATCTACCTGAAAACACTATGCTGTTACTTCACACTATTTTGTCTTAGTCGATTCTCTGCCCATCAACACGTTCCTTTATTTCTATTTCTCACTTGTCGTCTCCCTTCTGTTTGTAGAATGCTTAAATGGGGATGTGTAATTTGGTGCTAAACTTTTATGTGTTCGGTCTATCTTGTCCGCTGCGCTTCGAGTCAGCTCCGTAACGCCTCTACGCTTTGCCGAACTGAATTGTGGTTCCGTTGCTTCGCTTTGCCTCAGTTGCTCGCGGTGAAAGTTGAGAAAAGTTCAACTTTTCAAGAGCCGACTGAAGTGCCAGCCAATCAAATCATATGCCAGTACAAGCGCTAACCAATCAAACCTCATGCTTTGTGTGTCGGGGCGGGAGATTAATGTGATTGGTTGTTGGTCGTTAACCCCAAGCGCACCAGCCAGCCCCCCAACCACCAGCAAGCTTCAACACGACGGAACCGTGTGTACGAGACGTTACTGCACACACAGCCCTAAACAGTGCAAACATCAGCAACAAGTGATACAAACAAACAAACAATCTTCAGAGGGGGTATAAGTGAGGGTCTGAGCTCTCTTAAATCCACGTGGCACCGGGCCCGGGTACAGGAGTGGTAATATGAGTGTTGTAAAACTGTGAAGTGTCAGTGGTTCAACCGATCTGAAGCACTATATGAAGCAGTCGCGTGGTATCGACGGGCAGCAAGGCTTCGTTTGTCATCGATGACATCACTGGCCTAAAACAATACAAGCTTCGATACACGCTTCACCAAACATTTCCTGGATTACTCGAACCACGCTCCGAAGCATCGGCACAGTACGTAACATCACTGGTTGGGCTGCTTTGCTTTAACACCACAAATGTTTGCTGGTTTGCTTGTTCATCACATTTTAAACCAACCCAACAGGTTACATGTGAAAGCAGTGGCGTTTTCTCCCGGAGGCCAAGGGAAGCCAGGCTTCCCCTGTTTTTTCGGATTGTAGTTATAATTTAAATAAATAAATAAAAACACTTTGTTTTGTTTCGATAATTCTCCTTTGCTGTTGCTGCCGGCCCGTCTCTCCCCCACTCTCATTGAGTATTTTACAAAGAAAGAGTGAAACAAACAGCGCCCCTCTCTAGATGTTATGGTGAAACAGTAGATTGCATTCACTGTTGCGAGAGGAGGCCACCGGAATCTGGCTTCCCTTGGTGAGGGATTGACCAATCAGATGAGGCCCACATGATGCCCCTGCCAACCTGTGATTGGTCAGGGCCATGCCAAGGGAAGCCAGCCGTCTCTAGCTTCCCTTCAGAGGCCCGAAGTTAAGTAAACTGATATAAACTCCCCAAACAGGTTTTAAACTTTGAATCAAATCCTGTAAATCCTGAAAATCCTGTAAATCCTGAAAATCCTGAAAATCTCCGCTCTGCTGACCACAATGCACTGCAGTTCGGATAAAAGTGAGGCAAAGTGGCTTCACCCCATTCAAACCCTTCTTTTTTATTCATTACCGAATCTGCACTGCGCATTGAGCGGCTGGTATTGCATTTGGGGGGGGGGGGGGGCGTGTCTGCATAAATTAACCCAACCCAAAAAAATGGGCTTCCCCTAAATTTTTCCCCACGCCACGCTACTGTGTGAAAGTACATTAGTTTAGCATGTTAGCATTTCCTTTTTAGCACACACCAAAACAAACATTTCCCAAGCTTAACCTGTTAACCCCAGGTCTCAGGCTTGAAAATGACATTCCCAGAACAAATGACTATAACTTCACTTCTAAAAGGGGTAAACTAATAATCTTTTTTCTCAAAGCAATGATAAACCTGTGAGTTGGATGTAGAAAAGTCCGAATCAACATAGATTTTTTTTATTTTAAAGTAAATTCAGATTGAACATAGTAAAGAAATGTAAATTATAGTGTCCGTCCAAAATAAAAACATTACTTATAGTGAAAACCACCCTTGAATGATGGGATAGTAAAATAAAAGCTTTAGGAATCCAAACTATAACATATCAGAAGTACCCTGTATCAAGATTGATGCAAAACAAGTGACATTTGACCTTTTTAGAGAGATCTAGAAAAAATAAAACACTTCTGGGGTCATTTGGGTGCATTTTCCATATCTCTGCCCCCCCCCCTCGGTCGATTTTGATGATTGACACCTCTTTTGAACCGTTAAAGCCAATAGAATCGAGAGGGAAGTTCCTCAAATCCATCTAAACGTAACCCATTGGTGAATGAGTGATGCGTAGCCAGAATGCCCAAAACCGGAAGCTGGGTTGTAGCTCTAATAGCAGCTAATATGAAATCTCCGTTTTTGACAAAAATGGAAGGATGGATTATCAGTAATCATTTCAAAGTGACACAGACACATTGGATTAACCTATGGATTAACCTTCATCAGCGTTTTTATCGTTTTAATGCCATTGAACACAACTTTTGATCAGAAAATCAGCAAAGGTAAGACTATTTTCCGTTTTTTCTCCGTAAAGCGTTGTGTGATGTCTGGGTTTGCTTCCCCTGCCGCGAGTTTGATCGCACAGTGATGATACTAATACCCCTAGAATCTGTGGAATCTCAGCTTGCTAGCTGATATCTTGTTTGTGCAGATCCGATAAGTAATAAAGTATTTATACCGTGAGTTCTGTGAAAAGTGCGTTGGCATTCTTTCGCTCAGGGCTCGTTTAGACGCTTCTTGTGAGACTTGTGTTTTGTTTCGGTAAAAATGGTTCATATCGTCAGTTAGCTGAGTTTCTTCCCGTTAAGTGGGTATGACACATTAATAGGTTGTTAAATGTTAAGAAGCCCTGAGACACAGTTTCGTGGAAAAAAAACAGGTTAAGGTCGTATAAGCCACTTTGCAAAATGTTATTTGTGACATGATGATGGTATTGTATGAAATGTTATCACAGTTTACTATGAGGGGAATTAATACATGAATTTGTGTACGATATTTCATGCCACTAAAATATTAAAGGTCCACTTTTTCATGCCTTTTATACATAAACATGTGTCCCCTCTGTGTAAAGAGATTCTGAAAGTTTCAGGAAAAAAAAGATTCGCTCTAATTTTGTCCTGATCCATTTATATAAAAACCTGTCTGAAAATGAGCTGATCAGATTTTGGCCACTTTATGATGTCATAATGATTTTTTGGCTTGTGAAACCATTAGCCAATAGAGAATCAGCACTTTTGAAACAGGGCTGAAACAGAGGGGTTTATGGGATGCTACAATGATCCGTTTGGTATTTCGAGCCAAACACTTCAGAGACATGTTTTGTATATATCTGAGACCTATAATATATTGATGAAAAACAGTATAATAGGGGACCTTTAAAACATTTCTATAAATGGCACAAAAGTGAACCAGGTGGTGTCACAAGATGAAAAGAGATTAAGAGAGATCACCAAAGTCAGTAGGATTCATCCTCTAAAAACAGGTCCTAAGTTACTACCAGACCAAAGGACATTGTAAATCTCAAAAAAGTATTAAAGTCGGTTGTGAGAAAAGAACAAGGAAAAACAGTTTTGTCAAAAATACTTCATTCACTTTGCATTTGGAGGAGGTGAGGTTTTGGTACATCATGAACTACAATGCAATTGACATACTCACATTTATGCGGGTACACTTTATGAACCTCAAAATATAGAGTTATTGTCTACCGGCTGTCCCTGGGGACCTCCGTGCTGCCGACACCGCCGCTGTTGACTGGCAAAGGCACAGAGTTTCAGAGAGCCCGGGATGAGAGCGGGCAGGTGTCACATCTGTGAAAGGAACGAGAACAAAAAACACTGACACATCACCGACAGTATGATAATACGTTTCAAAACACAAGATTTACTCTGAGTGCTTTCTGTGACATGTAGACCTTTTTTAAATACAAATCTTTAAGAATACAAAAACGGCCATACACAGAGCTACCGAAGCTACAAGGACGGTAAAGTCACGCAACGCCACTAATGGCTCGATGCAAGGATAACACTTTTTACATCTTTCGGGCATTCCATTGGGATTTGTGTTAAGGACACAAATCATCAAATGAATGGATACCCAAGGTGTGTGCAACAGAGTACAGCTGTGCTCATGGCATTTCTTGTTTGGTGTGATGAGGTTGGAAAGTGAGATCTGGTTCCTTGATAATAAGAGACTATCATTTCTGACCTTTTTTCTCAAAAATGTTTGACTTCATTTTCCAAACAGAGTTTTTTCTCGGAAATGTATACTGTGCCATTTTTAAGTCTTAGAATATAACTCACATCTCATCGCTTGACCAATTTATTATATATTGACCTAAAATCACCCGAATACGCTGTGATTCAAAACAGATAAATGTTATGACAAGTCTTCTTAAATTAATATTTGTTCACTTGCTCCTGATATTTGTCATAGTTAAAAACAGTATCAAGACTTTGACTAAAAAAGGTTCGGTTCAAATGATATTTACTATAATGTGCTCAGTTTGGTTGTAAGATATTCTGATGATTACCTAAAATTGGTAGCATGAGCAAAAGTAAATAAGTTTAAAATCTATAACGATGACCTAATTTAATACATTTGGTTTGCTTAACTAGTAGTTAAACAGCACACAAACAACATATGATGATATGAAACTATGAATTACAGTATGTAACCACATGTATAGGCTTCTGTGTAGAATAGGTATATTTATTTTCTGGTTTTGTCTAGGATCTTGTGATAACATCTTTGTCTTTTTTTCCTTTAACACTTCATCGCATATTTGTCTGTTTAGAAATCACAGTTGTGAAGGAACAATGAACTGTTTGTTGACATCATGTGTGAAAACATTTTTCCCTACATTCCGTGCAGAGAAAACAACACAAATCCCAACTCTGCCAAACACAATACATGAATTAATGAAATATTGAATGAAAACATTTGGCATACTGTTTCTTTCGCTGCCTAGAAAAACTTCCAAATAACAAAACAGAAGTTGAACTTTCTTACAAAATGAGAATTCATTATCAGCAATGCCATGCTACATCCTAATTCTAATCCATTCTCCTGCTCTATTGTTTAATGGATTATACCAACATTTAACATTATACAGTAAATGGTATCATGATACAGTAAATGGTATCATTGTCTTATGCATCACTCTCTGAGATAATATGACAGTCATCTAAAAGCCTAGTGCCCAGCAAGAGTGACTGAGAGAAGAAGTGGTGCACTATGAAGGAGGCCCCGGGTCAAATCTTAAATTGTCGAATGGCTGATTGAAGAAGTATGGTAGAGCTACTAAAGCTGTATTGCAATGCGTCTGTCCAAAGGCGGAATTGAGTGAGCTGATTGCTAGCTGTGGGCGGTAGCAACGCTAGCACATGATTAGCTGCTGCTAGGCACTGCTGCTCCCAGGTTTTGCTGCATCACACATTTTCCGGCCAACCTGTTTATGGTACCACCTGGTTTTCTTGTCTAAAACTGTGACAGGCTACAAACTAGATTGATACAACAAATGTAGTTAGAGCATAAGCGAGCGCACACAGTTTTGTAATACTGACAATAGAAAAACCACACTATTTCACTGAATGTATTTCAATACAACCTAAAAAGAGTCTTGAATAATGCTGTTTCCCAGAGTACCTGAATATCCTGAATATACGTTCTTTCTTCCGTTATTAGGTCAGAAAGTATGTAAATGATTCCTCAGATTCTGTTTTACATAGTTCTGGATATTAGACTGTTTATATATTCTCTTTCATGGTGTTGTGTAAGAGAATGCATTGATCACATGCTAGTTAATGGGGAGACCCTCCTTATTTATGGCATAAGATGCTGGTGCAGGAACAACACTGTGCTATTTATCTTTTCTTCTTCTTTGTGTTTGTGGGTAAGCAATTAAAAAAAACTGGGTCACTGATTATTGAACTTGTGCTTTCACACAGCAGCACATTGGTATCATCCAATATTGGATCATTCCTTTGATGGCTCACCGTGGAGCAGGCTTCACGCTTTTTGATGAAAGGAATAAGGTAAGGAAAGCAAGTGATTCTCTGTTTATTGTTCCCCTGATCCTCTAACAAATGGTATGAAAATTGTAAAAAGGAACAGGTATTTGTGGCCTATTGACCCATAAACAGTATCAGCAAGCAGACTGTATTATCAAAAAGGTATATATTCATTGCTTTTGTCAAGCTGAAGAAGGGTTTTGATTGGCATGCAGAGCTGACAGAAAAGCCATTTAATCAAAAAGTCTCATCTGAAGAGAGCCCAGGAGAAAAAACCTTACTTTGTGTACTCCTACCATGCAAAACCAATCTGAGTGATTACTCCTATAATCTCACCCACAAGCCACACCAGCACGAAATAAATAACACATGGGCCACAGCAGTGACTGGAGTTGGAGATGACTGACAGCCAGTGGGACCTGTAAAACATCCCAAGGCAACATGATTACCGCCTCCATCAGTACATGGGCTGTCACCGTTATTGAGAGACTGTCAGGCTCATTCTTGGTGCCATCCAAATCAAATGTAAGCATCAGTCATGTAGGGCTGCTGGGGGCATCACACATCCTCTCTTATTGGCCCATTAACCTTGTTGTTTGATGTTCAATAATGATGATCTCAAGGGGACACACCAACTAGTTCCAGTTCACTGCCATGACGTTAGCATTTTTGTTCTCTCAATCGTCAATCCAGACCCATAGATCTGATCCGAGATGGTTCCAATAATGACCTCATGCACTCATTGTGTAAAAGACTGACATAACAACCCGCCTACCATTTATAAAAATGTTACAAGGGTCAAGAATGTCCCCCAGGCCGTGTTGAAACAACTGCAAACAAATGACATAGCTAAACTGGTGTCTTTTGTGTGGATGTCGAGAGGATGCTACATGCCGTGAACCTTATGAGGATATTCAGACTTTAGCAATAGACATCTTTTGTTCTTCCTTTCAGGAACGGCCTTCCTGCTCTTTCAACTCGTGTGGTGCTCACAATGAAAAATCACTCAAACAATTAACTAGAGTGAATGAGATGTCACGAACTGTACCAGTGATGCCTTTTGCTCTTTATACAACTACTCTAGCAGGTAGTAATGATTTAGATTGATGTATTTTTACCAATGCTGTTCTATAAGTAGTCGATCACAGGGATTGCTCTCGCTTGATCTACCGCTCTTCCAGGTGATTCTGCATGGTAACCATAGCCTAAAGCAGGGGTCGGCAACCCCTGGCACGCGTGCCACCATTGGCACGCGGGACCGTAACCAGTGGCACACTAGGAATAAGTGTGCAAAAATATTTAAATTGTGTTTTCGGATCCTGAACGAGACCGCGGGCAGAGTGCGTCTCCCCCTGCAGAAGGAAGCCATGCACGCAACACAGCGCAGAAGGATAACTTCTATGCCCTGCTCTCTTTAACTCCAGTTGACTTTCTGCTGCTTTCCTCCATGGTGAAACGATCAGGGGTGTAGCGCACTTCACTCATTGCAGTATAAGGAGCTGTACATGCCGCAGTTTTTGCGTGGCTGTGTCTTTAGTTGAAAGCCCAGTGGCGATCTGCTCATCTGTCATCGAAAATAATATGCTACACAGGGGACTGGCCAACTGTGTGTTCTGGAGAATCACAGTACGTCCGGTCGTCAGCGAACCGAGCCGGTCGCCAGCAGGCCGTTGACGACCGGGCTCGGTTCGCTGACGGCCGGCACTGCCCTTTATTTATTTAAGCTCCCCCCCCCCCCGTTTACAGTTCACGAACGTCGGCACACTAATCAGATTTTATTTTTTAAATGGCACTTCATATCGAAAAGGTTGCCGACCCCTGGCCTAAAGTAAACACAGTCAATATGACACCCAAATACTAAGGATTATCTTCTTTGTCTCTTGGCATCATACCATTTCGAAAAACAAAGCAGCCATGAACGTAGTTGTTTTTAAAGTGTTTGACTGGTTATTATGTTTGTACAGTTATTGATTTCTCTTGAAATGTCTTGCACTTTGTGTTATATATTCATTTGTAAAGCTTGTAAAGAAGTAGTACATTTTCCATTGCACTCTTTGACCTTCTTTTGGTATATCAGAACTCAAGTACTGTATATAATTGATCATACTAGCAGTGGATAATGCATGCTGGGCAAAGGATTTATTGATGTTTCTACCAAAGAAAAATAGTTGCCTTAACAATTTGCACTTTATTAAAACTGCCTAACTTCAAATACATTTCATACAATGCAATTTAATACAAAAAATCCCATACAATGTGAATTGTATGCAAGAAAGAGCTCTAGTACATCTGCAGATATCCAGATGCAGTTATCGGAAGGACATTTTAAAAGTGGAACGGTCTATCTCTACTAATAGCCAGACATAGACAGATAGATGTTTCACCATATACTAAAACTCCTCAAGATAAAAGCATTTTCCCTAGATGTCTAGAGTCCGGGCAGCTCCTTTGCTGTTATCCAAACAAACAAGAGCTTACATCTCTCCTCAGCTTCCTGTCTCACAGCCCTGTTTCCTTGGCAACCATGTCAGATGAATTGAGAGGGGGACTGGCGCCCTCCAGAGAGCCAATCCTCTCTCATCCAAAGTTTGTCTCACTTCAGGTCATGTGATACCTGTTTCCATGACAACCAGGTTGGAGGGCAGTCTGGATATCTCTTTGATCAAGGAAAAATACCCCACATGCCAGCAAGCAACCTTGAAATCAAGGGAGGGATGCATATATGCAATGGCTATTTATTTGAATGTAATAAGCTCATGTCTGAAAAATGACTTTGCTTTGTTCTACCACTTGAATAGTATCATTTCAGAAACATAAATACATATTCTATATTTTAAGAAAACATACTGTACATTTTAGTAATTGAAATAAAAAAATAAATCATATTTGAGCCTTTAGTGAAGTTACATTATGTTCAGGTACATTTTCACTCATACCAAGAATGATACATAATAAAAACTCATCACGCATTAAGATGTATATCCCCGGTCATACAGAATTATGTATAATCACAACAACACATAGTAGAACAATTGAGTTATACAATGTTACTGGCACATAGGTATCGGCTGATAAAAGGTTTAAAAAAGAAAAGCCCCAAATAATTCCTTCTGCTCATACCAGTAAAATGACTACAATGACTGTAAAGAGCCCTATATATATTATTTTCAGGTTGTTCACATGTTAACATCATTAACTTTATTGTTCTTGTACTGCCACTGCAGCAGCACCTCTTTTCACCCTCTGTCTGAAACCAGAGCCCAGTCTGCTCTGATTGGTTAGCTGGAAAATGTCCCTGTTCACGTACAATGTGTCGAGCACTAGCCAAATGAAGCGTGAGTTTTACATCGTGATTTCACTTTGTTATGGAAGTAAACAAAGGAGTCCAAAGGAGGGGTTTCAGGGGGGGAAAAAAATCTACCTGTTAAAATGGGTCCAACTTATATGATATACAGTAGGCCTATGCAGTCTTTGAGTCTCATTCACTGGATTTAAAAGGCGGGTCTACTGTAATTCACAGTGGGCTTTATACTGTGTTCTTTTCAATTTCCTAGAGGAAAATATGTGCATATATCAAATTGAAATCGGCCAACATTTGTAGGCAAACATCCAATATGGTACTCCTCAGTGACAAAGCAACGTGTAACCCTTGGTCTGGGCCTCTACAAGGTCTCGATGTTATCTTAACCTCGAGACTCCCAGAGATTCACGCAAAAGGCATGCCAAGTGTGAAGGAATACGAGGCATCTCAATGAAGAAATAATACCCAAATCTGCCCAATGTAAAATGGGCAGGTAATGTGATGCCCGCAGAATAAGTTAAAGATTGAGTAGAAGCCTTTCTTGTCAGCTCGCTGCAGCGTTAATCACCAGCAGACGAGTCACAAAACAGATTATATTTTGTGAGCAGGTGGCCTTAAAGCCTTAAAGGTCTTTTGGTCTATGATAAGCATTTGGCCTTTCTAAGCCTTTGAGCTTTCACAAACAAAGAACCTTCCCAAACCTCTGGGCTGAGGTAAATGGTTGACTTTTGCAAGCCTTTTAGTCTGCACAAAGCTGTTGGAAAGCATCCATCAGATAAGAGGTTCCCATGGGCATCCTTTCAATAAAATATGTGACGGCCGACAAATTGGCTTTGGACACCTGTCGTTATATAGAAAGCCAGTTATTTCTCTGCGAAGGAGGAGTGAGAAAACACTGCTATTAGAGGTAAATTATAAAGAGTGAAGGAAACAAAAAGAAGTCACGTTAGTAATATAACACAATCCTACCTCACCCATCATGTACACTAGAGCATGTGAGTTATGTACACATGATGAGAACATTGCCTGACATATGAAAACAATGCCAAAGATTAATTCCTTGTAATGTCAAAAAAAGGCAATTTTATTAGCTATGATTATATTTAATCTGCAGTATTTTCAACAAAGGCAGGTCAAGAGGATACACAGCCCTGCACTGAAGAAATGAGAACTAAAAGAGTCTAAAACTTGGGAAAAGGTGCGAAATCTAATTAAATCAAGAACACAATAAACTCCTACAAAGGACTCAAAGAAATTAGTCTCACATTTAAACCATCCATATTTAAAACCCAAATATTTAAAGCCCAACTGAGATGTTAAATTGAACTTTACCCTGCGGCAAGGCTATGCAAGATTAGGTCGGATGTTTGGCCTATGCCTCTGGCCAATTTGTCAAGCAGTGTGCCTGAACTGCGAGATAAAATGACCGCTAATTTGCTGCAGTCTCACTTGTTGATAGGACTGCATTTTTATTAATTAATTGACGAAGAGCGAGGATTCCATTAAAAATGTAATAGTAATTTAACAACACGTGATATTTCAATTACATGAAATGCCAAAAAGTTAATATTTGAATGGCATTAATGGAATAATATTTGATTTAATTTCATATCACACATCTGGTTTCAGTAAGGAAGGAAATTCATAAGGAAACAAACTGGAGGATAACCAGCAGTTGACCTGCTACAAATCCATTGAAGTGTTTGTAAGTGCTCTCTGGCAAAGACATGCAGGGAGAGAGTTGCTTCCACAAAGCCCATGTATTATATAACTCAATGTATAAAGAAAGCATAATTAGACAGTATGAAGTTGACTTTTGATTGTGTTCTGGTTTTATGTTTCAGTATTTGTAAGCAACTGTGACTGAAAGAATATTGCTTTTATTTTACTTTTTTATGGTTATTTCATTTTTTTTTTTTAAGAAGGAGCAGGTCAAATAAGATGTTCTTCTCCCTGCTCCTTTCCACCATGCGCTATAAAAAAATAAAAATAAACAGTAAGTGTACATGTTTTGTAAAGTGTACATGCTTTGTTTTAAAATAACTGCCATGTAAACAAATAAATATAACACACAATCCTTTACTGACAGGAGTGATTGTAGGCTTTAATAAAACATGGGTTTAAGCAAGGACCCTCATATGGTAATTAAGGTTGTTATATTTGTGTCTCTCTTACCAGTTAACGCACCCATTTTAACTTACTTTCCTAGGAGTTATGATCAAAACATGGTGCAATGTCAACTCTACCGATGCAATGACAGATAAAAAGTAGCAAGACCTGTCAATAAAAAAAGTATTGTTGCTTATATGTGAGAAGCGTTTGTTGTCCGTGCCTGAAATAAACACTGCACTCACCACGGACACACATGCTGGGTAAACTTCTCATCCCTTCCATATTCTTTGAGCTGGAAGCACCGCTGGCAGTCTTCAGTACTTGGGATGATGAAGACGGCTCCCCTGGGCCTCAGCCTGGACCCCTGCTGAACCAAAACAATACTGTCACACAGTTCATCTGCTCAGAAAGCTGACCACAAGGCTGTAACAAAAAGGATTCTCTTCTTTGAATTTGGCAGCTCATAGACGCCAGTTGGGACCACTTAAGTGCAACTTGTGGTAAGGGTGCTGGAAAAAAAGTTGTCAGTTTTGAGCAAGTTTGGCTCTGTTTGGCAACAGGATAACAGCAAAACTAGAGGTCAGATGTTCATGAAACTTGGTGGAAGCATGGGCCAAGGAAAAACGTAATACATCTTGGAGCAATTCCAAATTACGGGGCAGATACACAATTTTATTTTTAGGCGGTCAGTAATGAAAAAGGAACACCGACATGGTGATCAGGATCCTGACGCAAAGCGGAAGGGAGTGCAGCAACAGCAACATAACTTAAAATGACCACTGATCAAGATTTTCTGCATGTAATTGTCCAAATCTATTGTCTACGATTTCTCTGAGGTCCAGTGCTCTGTCTTTTGACCTCTTTCCTTCTCTTGCGCTCTTTTTCTCTTCTTTACTCGGCGCAGTTTATCCATCATGATCACGTTTTCTCCACAAATATAAAATGAATATTAAAAAAAGCATTACACTGTGTTTTTCTGGTGGAGAACAATATTGTTTCTGGTTCACACCTTGCGTTACATTTACCGGACTACTTTCTGCAGATGGATATGACTGAACATATCCCTTGATCCTCCTTAACAATGATCTGTTCTTCTTAGCAGTGGTCTGTTAGCGAGAATTAAGAACCCCTAAATGTCCAAATTGACCAATCAGAATGGAGTATTCACAAAATCCTTTATAGATTTGCCATCTTTCTGAATGTTTCCACGCAAGTACTGCAATTTGGCAAACCCATAATCTACCAGAGACTGTGTGTGATACTATAATTTAGTATTAACACCACCCTGATTCTCCATTCCGGTAAATTGAAAGAGTCCGGTAGTTTTATATTTTGTGGTTGAGGAAACATCAACAATGCTTCAAAACAATAACGACTTGGATTTGCCACAAACAGCACCTTCATTAAAAAGATTGGTTATTTCTTTCTTCTCAGGCCTGGTGAACAGAAACCCTTTTACTTGAATTCTACCTCCTCACTCAGTGAATATGACAAAAAGTCCTGGAAACCTCCTTTGAAGTCAAAAGCAGCCACTGCCAAAAGGAACAAGAGAGAAGTGACCAGATACAGCCTAATGGTTGCTTTGAACTAATGTGCTTGCACCATTTTACAGTCAGCAGTGTCGTGCTGATTGGTTGTTAAATGTGACTAACATTACGCTGGCTTGGTAATAAGCAAATGTTCCTATGCTCCAGCCTTTATTCTTGCTTGAGCCCTCATCTCTGTTTGAAACCATGTGTAATTTGAACTCTCTCGGTTAGAAACTGTATAGGTACTGGCACCAAATCCTCCCTGTGGGGCGAAAGAGATGCATCTTATCTTTCAAAATTCAGACCCAACAAACCATTGAACACAAAGAGCCAGTTCCTCCATCATTATCTGGAGAGAAATGGCACAAACTAAAAGAACCAGGCTTGCCTCGCAGCCATCCTACCCATAAAACGTTGAGGAAATTTGGTTAAGATAATTTGCCTATAGCGTTGTTATTCTCCAAAGGCTGATCTTAGATGAGCTGATTCCTAGCTGCACTGTAAATGTTGTAGCAGAGAATAGGACAGAGTTTAAATCAGTACAATATAATGCTAGTATTCTATGGAGGTAGATTGGTCTCAATAATCTGTCCGTAAATGTATAATCTGTAAAAGTAAAATATATTCTGCGAATGAAAAAATGAATCGGTAAATACTATAATTTATTTGCAAATAAACTAAAAGCATTAACAACTTTCAATCAGGCATTTTTGAATCCAGTTTGTAATCGTGAATCAAAATTGTGTTTTTGGATCTATATCTTTATTTACGGTTCGGCTTTTAAACGCAAGATTTTTGAGACAAACTTTGCGGACCCACTCGGCCATTTTCGGATGTTGACTTGGTTGCTGCCTTTCGAAGAAAGAACTTTTATTTTTTGTGAGTTCACACATTTCTTTTTGCATTTGTGGAAGGTAAATAAATATTGTTAATACAAGTCAACCCCCATATTATGCTATCGGAGGCTGTAAAACCATATTTCTTACCTTTTCACACCGCCCAAAAAAACAAACTAAATGAACCAGCAGACAAATTGCATGTCTCCTCTCCAGCAGCCTTCATTAGTACACATTGCCTCTTGCTTAATTCAAATGGAGAAAGTGTATGGGTTTTCAAATGTGGTGCATAGGCTGTATACTTTTGACTATGGTTATTTAAACCCACTATAACCCCATATGTAGTCAAATACAATAATTATTGTACGCTTTATATGTAGATGTTGTTTTGATAAGCAGGTGGAATTTTCTCATACAGCAGTTCACTTTAGGAGCTTACAAAATTATCAGGAGCTCATTACTTTCTCACAATGCAACTACATTTTGACAAAGACCTGTCTTAGAACCAGCATAACATTTGTAAAGGGTTCATTTATACAGCCATTTATACAAATTATGAAAATGAACAATATGCTTATGGTTGGGTGAAGGAAATACATTAACAGTCTACAGGCATCCATAGCGGCATGCCATTAAAATGGACAAATAATAGAACCATTTATTGGTTCAACTCTACCAGGAAATTGGTTGTCTTGACCAGCCTTCAACTGGTTACAAAATAATAAGGGTAAAATGCAGGGTTAAGTTATCCATCCATTCAGGCCTGTCACAACAATGCCATTATCGACATATCATATGATATAAGGTCATGACCTCAATAATCTTTACCGAATTGATTTTGTGTAATGTTTACTTATATATATTTGTAGACAAAAGGAAGTCACCAACTGTAGCCAATATGAAGCCAGAATAAACAGCAGGGTGATTCCATTTCAGTCATCGTTTAGTTGTGTGGTTTTGTTTAGGATGTTTTAATTCTTTATAATAATTTTTTCAAGAATTTTCTTAAGAAGTGTATTGCTGTTTGATAGGGTGTACTTGCATTACTATAAAATGATATCATCATTCATCCGTGGCACAAAATGGTCTTCCAAGTACTTATTGTGATAGGCTTACTGTAAATGACATATGTCAGTATGATTACAAGCATATTATATCAAATGCACAGATATGAGTGGTAGCAGCCTTTTTATTTAACTCTTTTCCTCAGAGCAGATTTTTTTATCGAAGATTCTTTTTTCAGAATTTTTCTAAAATAGAAAACACTTAATACTACCATCTGAGAGAAGGTTACAACTGTATCTAACTATTATACTTATTTTTAAATGAGGTCAATGTTAAGAGCAGTGACAAAAATAAATGCCACAAGCTGTTCGTGAGAGGTGGTATGTGTCATAAGTGATCACAGTCTATTGCTTTTCAATTTCAGGCTGCTACTCGAACTCTAAATGACCCACTGTATATACCAACATGGGCATTATATTCTAAGATTTAAAAAAGATGAATTATTAATAGAAAGTATGCCCTATGCAATTTCCTCCCATAAGACAGTTAAGTTATTCCAGTAAAATGGGCCACATTAGGCAATAAACATATTATTTGTACCAAGATAGGGTTGCCCTTGCCAAAAGAAAGAGCACATTTAAAAGATGTTTTGTTATTTCACTTTAGTATTTCTTCAACCTAATCTCCATTATCTCAAGCAACAGAAAAGGTTAACCTCATCAACATATGTCAAAACTCAGGATTGCACCCTCTTATTACATCCAAATAGATTTACAAGTTAGACTTACAGGGGCCCTCACACTGAGGGTTTGTCCTCAATAAAAACACCCCAGTTACATAATGTATTTGAATATTTAGGTTACTGGGGCCTTGTTAGCCCAATATCTCAATTAAGTTGTGAATTGACAGCTGTTACTTACCGTTCAATAATGGATGTAACTAAAACGTACACCCTATAATATGCTCCAACCTTGATCAGTGCTGACAAGTCTTGGGTGTTGAAAGATGTAAGCACATATGCCTGATTTATGCTTGAAGCATCTGTAAGGGTTGTGAGTGTATGCAAACCGTCAGGAAGGTTTTAGCATGACGCAAGGACCTTTTCTTACTATGCTGATGAGCTAAGAAAACTGAAACATTGAGGAACTTTGAGAATATTGGTTCGCCAAGAGGTCACAAAGACGCACATAGTTCATGAGATCAAATATGTCCTTGTTGTGAATCCATGTCAGCCAATATTCATGTTTCAATGTTTTTGAAAATTAAATGTAATGTTATTGTTAACACTGTAAACTGGACAGTTTTTGAATCCGCTCCACCTAAGTGTCGAAAGAGCGTTATGACTCTTTTAGCGTCATTGCTATGCAGGTAGGATGTATTGCTAATGTCTGCTGCATGTTTTTGCTGAGTATGTTATATTTGATCAAAATAATGAACATAGGAATAGATACACACTAGGGGGCAAGTAGAAGGTAAATGATAGAAATATAGAATAGAAAATATCAAGAAGATACTGTAAATGATATCTACAATAAAACAGTTTAGTGCGGGACGTGCGGGGGGGGGGGGGGGGGGGGGGGGGGGCGGGACCTAACCTCCTCTAGGGGGGTCCGGGGGCCCCGGGAAGATTTTTTTTTTTAAATGTTGAAGTTAAAAGCATCAATCTGGTGCACTTTGAGAGCAACTTTAGGAGCTCTATGGATACAGCTCTCAACATCCATATGAAACAGAACTGTAAGCAGATTTCTTTTTCTTCATGGATATTTTACATTACATTACATTACATTGCATTTAGCTGACGCTTTTATCCAAAGCGACTAACGATAAGTGCATTCGACCAACAACAGTGTTTCCCCTTTTTTACTTTTTGATTTTTTATTAAAATAATAATAAGTGGCGACCCTTTTTCATTTTTGATTGTTTGTTATGTGGATTTGTAGTATTTGTGTTACTTTATGTTCAATAAAGGTGTATTTTTGCTAAATCTTGAGACATTGCCACTGTATGTACTGGCAGGGCCTCTGGGAGGGGAAAAAACCTTTTTGACCGTTGGCGCTCATCCCAATTTTCAGCCTTGATGTAACAACATTCATAATTAAGTAAATGTAACACCCTTTTCACCCCGGTTACACTTTTCATTTGCCCTGTACGATGGGCGCTGTAAGTGACGAAAGTGGGGGATGTTGGCTTATCAGGCGCCCGCAGCTCACAGCCAAAGTGCGAGCATGGGAGCGAGAGAGGGAGAGGGCGCACCGGTACCGGCGCTGTTGTTATTAGAATCTGGTGCTAGCTGCGCTAACGAATATAAGAAGTAGATGTTTCTACAACCAGGGTGGAGGAGAGCTCTCCTGTCAGACTGAGAGGCTCAGTGAGGTAAAGGACTCTCTGAGTGTTTAGATAGTTATTTTTATTTAACCTTTATTTAACCAGATAAAAGCATTGAGATAAAATCTCATTTTCAATGCTGACCTGGCCAAGAAGGCAGCAACGTTACACATAACACATAACACAAACATATAAAATACAGAGAACATAACTAAGAAAACAAAAGACGAAAAAGCAGTCACTACATTGTGCACATTAGGACAGTAAGAAAGGTACACTACTTGTGACTGCAAGAGCAGCTGGTGGTGAGGACTTCAGACAACTTCAATTTAAAGCATGCTATAGAGACAAATGCCCTCAGTTTTAGGCTTGATTGAAGGTCATTCCAAGACCAAGGACCATAGTTAATTTTAGTCTAAGTTATCTCAGTGGGTCTCAAACGTTTTGACCACAAATGATGTAAACACATATTTCCAAGGCACTCCTTTATAATTATTAGGATAAATAAAAACAGGTTTGAAATCATTCCAATGTATACTATAGGACAGTAAACCAAAAATATCGTTTAAAGTTGGAGAGATACAAAAATATGCATGAATAAATAAATGTTAACTAGGTAAAATAAGATATGAATGAACAACAAAAATAAAATAAGTTACATTTATTTGTTATTGGCTATGGGTTATTGGTTATGTTCATATACTTATTTGATTATTAAAATGTAAACCGATCTTTTTCATATGGGTGTTTTAGAGTTGTACCCCCTAGATCAGGTCTCTAGTAATTGTGTGCTCAATGTGCACCAGCAGACCCCCGGACCCCCTAGAGCAGACCTGGGCATCGTACGGCCCCCGGGCCACATACGGCCCTTTGGTTGACTCTGACCGGCCCGTGTAAGGCTAATTGGAAATTACAAAATAAACATATTTTCTAACTTTACCTCATGCATGGACTAAAGCTGCATTGCTTTTATTTTGAAGTTGTTTTTTATTCACGTGCATAATGACGCAATACGTATATCAAGACGTGCACATTATTGGATCCTTGTCACAAGACGACTTTAGCCCTCAAAAAAATGTCCGCTAAAAAAAGAAAGGTAGATGCTGAATGCAGGGTTTTCAACAAAAATTGGACTGCTAAGTATTTATTTACTGAAGTCGGAGGTAAAACCGTGTGTTTAGTTTGCGGGGAGCAGATCGCCGTGTTTAAGGAGTACAATGTGAGTCGACATTACGAGACGAAACACGCGGAGAAATATAAAAACTTGACTGACGCTGAAAGGGCGCGGACATCGGAAGCTTTGCTAGCTAAGCTGCAAAAGCAGCAAGGCTTTTTTACCAAGCTTCACACATCCAGTGATGCAGCAACCATGACCAGCTTTGTGATATCCCACAAAATTGCTAAAAACAGTAAGCCGTTCTCGGAGGGGGAGTTTGTCAAAGAGTGCTTGGTGGACTCTGCAGCACTAATATGCCCTGAAAAAAAAGCCGCATTTGAGCAAGTCCCGCTGTCCAGGCGAACCGTGACTAGAAGGATCGAGGACATTGCGGGGAATCTGGAGCTTCAGCTGCAACGTGAAGTGGCAAGTTACGACTTTTTCTCCTTGGCTTTGGACGAGAGCTGTGATGTCCGCGACACAGCCCAGTTACTCGTATTCGTCCGCGGGATAACACCGGACTTCAAGATTACGGAGGAGCTGGCAGCAATGCGGTCGATGAAAGGGACGACGACAGGGAGCGATCTGTTCACGGAGGTAAACGAGTGCATGGACACGCTGGGACTGAAATGGGACAGACTGGCAGGTGTCACAACGGACGGTTGTCCAAATCTTACCGGAAAAAATGTCGGACTTTTGAAACGTATGCAAGATAAAGTGACTGAAATCGACGCGGATCAGAAACTGGTCTTTTTGCATTGTATTATACACCAACATGTGTTGTGCAAGTCAGTGCTAAAACTTAACCATGTTATTGATGTTGTTACTAAAATAGTAAACTTCATCAGGGCAAGAGCTTTGAACCACAGACAGTTTATCGCACTTTTGGAGGAGCATGAGACTGAGCATCGTGACATCGGCTACCACACAGCTATCAGATGGCTCAGCCTGGGCAAAGTGCTAAAAAGAGTTTGGGACCTGAAAGCAGAGATTCGAGAGTTTTGTGAGAAGAAAGGCAAAGACTTCCCAGAGCTCTCAGATGAGGACTGGATGGCAGATTTTGCATTTGCTGTTGATGTGACTGCACTGATGAATGAACTGAATACCAAACTGCAAGGCAAGGGCCTTTTTGTTCATGAAATGCACAGCCTGGTGAAGGCTTTCATGACAAAGATGCAGTTTCTTTCAAGCCAACTGGAGAGCAACAATCTCACTCACATGCAAACCCTGAAAGAAGTCACACCATCAGCTGATCACCTCCGCAGGTACTCATCCATGTTGGGAGCATTGCATGGTGAGTTTTCAAGGCGATTTGAAGATCTCAGAAAAATCGAGGATGAAATGCACCTGATTTCCTCTCCCTTTACCTGCAGTGTGGATAATGCACCCAGTGATGTTCAGCTGGAACTCATCGACCTGCAGTCTGATGCAGTACTGGCAGAGCACTTTAAGTCAGGATCTCTGCTGGATTTCTACTCTTCTCTCAAGGAGGAGAACTTTCCAAACATGAGGAGACATGCTCAGAAGATGTTGGTTCTCTTTGGCTCGACCTACATATGTGAACAAACATTTTCAATTATGAAGTTTACGAAATCCAGGTATAGATCCTCTCTCACTGATGATCATCTGTCAGCTGTGCTTCGCATCTCCACCTCAGACATTCAACCTGACTTTGATGCACTCGTTAAAGCCCAGCAGAGACTAGATTTCTCTCACTGAACAAGAAAAGAGAACTTAAAAACACCAAATGAGGTGGTTAGACTACAAATGTTGGCATGTAAAGGCACCAACTAGCAGTGAACTGAGACACTTTCTTTGGAAGCCTTTTTCTCAAAATCACAGTTCAGTGATGTTTAGTGACAGTTCAATATGATGTATCTTGCTTAATATTTGGAGTACAAAGACAATATTGTGATGTCTTTAGAATGCTAAGAACCTCTTTCCAACAGTAAATGAAACTCAAAATGTGTTTGAGTGAATGTGACTGAAAATGTTCACTAATATGAGTCACAAATGGTGAAAAACGTTCATTTTGTTTACCATTGTTTTGGGAAATTTGATTTAATAAATGACATTTTTTTGTAAGGCAACCTCACTTTTTCATTGCTTAACTATAACATATACTCTTACCAGCTTGTCAAAACAATGCTATTTACTGCTTTTTATAAAGAAATACAATTAATATTATGCAGAATTGAGTTCAGCCTTTTGGCCCGGCCCTCCACAATATTTTCAGTTTCTCATGTGGCCCCATGGAAAAAATAATTGCCCACCCCTGCCCTAGAGGATGTGATTTCCACCCCCCAATTCAAACATGTTCATACAATACTGAATACATTTCAAGCCATTTTGACATATATTACCTATGTCAATAAGTTTCTGTTTTTGTAGTGTATTTGTCTTTTGTAGAGATTTTTCATTTATTCTTTATATATGAAATCTCGCCTAGGGCAGCAAATTGGCTAGAACTGGCCCTGGTACTAGGCCTCAAAAGCCTTTCTTGTGCTGGCAGACACATAGAAACAAATTGGCGGGGCGCACTTCGCAAGTGCACACACTAAAAAATTCCACACGCTCCGCGCTCACATTCTGCTGGGCCCACGTGCCTTAGCACCGCTGCTATGACTCCATCCTAGGGGAAACACTGAAAAAGATACAAACTTGAAGAAAACCTCATATAAGTACATCAGGTTTCATAGAGCTAAAACATTTCAAGTGCTACTCAACTGGCTTTAGATAAGTCAGTCCTTTATTAGTATATAAGTGCTTTGTTAGCAATTCTTTGTTACTAATCACTCCCCTTTCAAACTGTATTCTTGTTTATTAATAACAACTTATTTTATACCTGTTTACTTTATTCTCTTACTTTTTTATAACTATAATGATCATATAAAGATGTGCCTTTACCTCACTGGTTGTAGAAAAAGCTTCTTATATTCGTTAGCATAGCTAGCTAACCAGATGCTAATAACAACAAAGTTATTGACTGTACGATCAGTATGACAGAGGAACAGATCGCCACTGGGCTTTCAACTAAAGACACAGCCACGCAAAAACTGTGGCATGTGTATGGCTTCTTATCTGAAGTGCCGGAGCCGTGTTCTGGTGCTCTCCGTCAGAACTGCACCCCTGTCAGACGAGACATATACCACGTGATGACACGTTAGGCTCGTGTTGTGTTCAAGGACCCTGACCTTGGCCAGGAAAAACAGGCACTCGCTTGTTTAATTCTTTTGCGGTCTAGATTTCTTTAATTTTTTTTCTTTTTTGCGTGTGTTTATAAATTACCTCGAGGGCTGTACCAAATGGCCTCGCGGGCCGTGTACGGCCCGGGGGCCGGAGGTTCCCCACCCCTGCATTAGAGAATATAGCGAGTAATGAATATGCTTTATACGGATCTGCAGATAAATGTTTAGTCTTCTCAAGCACACACTATCAAATGTATTGCTAAATTGTTTGTGGGATTTGATAATCACCTTCCCTGAATTTTACTCAGGTGTAAATAAAGTATGATTTAAGTATTGTTTATATTTCATATCATTATCCAACTCTAACAAAATGCTTGGCCCATTTTGACAGCCATTATCTGAGCACAGTTACAGCCATGAAGTCAGGGCTTGTGTAAGTGATTTACAATTGTTCATCCTAACACAAAGGCCTCAAGCACAACCGTCAACCAGGAAACCAGTGGAGGAAGAGTTCAGTCATTAGAAAGACGGAGCAGCAGCCCGAGGCCCTGGATTGAAGCCCCCCTGTACTCCAATATATCCGCTGAAATGTCAATGAGCAAGGTGCTGACTTTAGCACCTCCTGAGTTGCTGTTCTATCTGTAGATAGATTGAATGTACCCTCATTTAAAAATAGTGGCCTTTTTTCCTAGGTGCATGCCAATTCCAGGTCATTGAAGAGGAAAGAGTGACTGGTGAAGAAAGGGACTGAAGTGTGACCTTTCCCTCCAGTGTTGACAGCTGTTCCTTTGCTCTGTCCTACATTTTTTAAGTGCCATGAGAGCCCTGATTCCTCTTGTTTCTAGTGGGCTACGGTGGTAGACTGGTGCAAACGTGCTAAAACAGCCAAAAACATTTGCACAAGGCGAAACACGCTACAGTTTCAAAAGCTTTACAGCTGTGTGCATCACTTTTTAGTGTCCCTTGGTCCCCTCCATGTATCGTCAAGATTGTTAAAATGCTGCACACATGTTGTCAAGTTGGAGAAGATGTTTCTCCATTTGCACGTGTTTTTCTTTTTTTTTTTTATTGTTTTTGAAGCTGCAGCATGTTTCTCCTGATGCAAATGTCTTTGTCGTTTTGCACATCTCGGCCACCATAGTTTTCTCTGCAGAAGCCTAAAAATTATATCCAGGAATTTTCTTTGACTTAGTGGCTTTTTGTCTACAACTTGTATAAGGTAACTAGTCTTAATATTCGGAAAAAGTTGGTAAATATAATATATATTAATGTGATGGTAATAACTGATGGTAATAGTGATGGTATCATTAGTACATTACATTACATGTAGAAGCTTTTATCCAAAGCGACTTACATACATTCAATACTGTAGGCATTCCCCAAAGGAAATATTTGCGGTGAAGTTTCTTGCCCAAGGACACAACTATGCTGACTGCAGTGATTAATGATTGTATCATACTGAACCATAATTTGTACTTTAAACTAATACTACGTATGTGTATTGAGGAACATTTAAAACCATGTTATTAGACATGTTCAGCCCGAATATTAACAAAAGTCCCATGACATCCAATTATTTTACCATAGCTGTAATAGTATTTCTTGTATAATGAAATAAACTAAAATGCGTGGGGCACTTGCATCTTCCAAAACTGTGAAAGTAACACAAACCTAAGCCGAAAAAAAATCAATAAAAATGATTTTACAATCATCATGATTATTTATAAAAGTGGAAGGGCAGAGTAGACTGTTGACTTACTGTGCAGATGATTTTCACTGTGCACAAGTATTTCTAACAGGTCTGCTGGATGGCGGGGAGATCCTGCCGTGTTTGATTCACACATTAAATGTCAAGAGCAAAATGATTCTCACTTGTGAGAAGAACATTTTGCAGCTGCTTTTTATTGCTTCTACTGTATTGCAGGAGAGAAAAAAGTACTGCTGTGTTTTTATTAAAAGTAGCCAGGGGCTTGGATGCTGCAAGATACCCCCTTTAACCTTTATAAATCATATTATTCGAATAAACATGCTGTGAGGTTGCAAGCATTGAATAACTGGGTCTATATTTGCCAAAACCTCGGAAACCATCGGCTATCAGTGCGATGATGATGAGGCTCGTGGGGCAGGGGGCCATATTTTGAGGGTTCCTTGCCCCACTCTGTGGGATGCTTAATGGAAAAAGTCTGATTAGATTTGAAAATACTAAATTGACTTTGTCCACCTCAGTGGAAATGTGTCAATAGCCGCGTTCACACCAAGTACTTTGCCGTACTTAGTGCCGGCACTCAGTGCCCCGGCACTTATTACCCCAGGGCACTTAGTACAGATCGCGTTCACACCGAAATAAGTTCCCTGAGGGAAGATTACGCAAATGAGCCGCTGACGTCACTTCATCTTCTTCTGCTTTGGGTTTACTGGCAGGCCGCAAACCACTTCACGGCGTATACTGCCACCCGGAGTCCCCGGCCGGAAGTCCCCGGAGTTGGGGACTGGCTTCAGTAGAAGCTGCTGGGACTCCCAGCAGCTTCTACTGAAGCCTTCCGAGTAAATCGCCAGAACGCCGACACCTCCTCATCTCCACCGCTCCCATGTTTTATTTTGTGTTGCCATAAGTTAGTCTCTCTGCGTTTGTGCGCTGGGCTAATGCTAATGCTAATAATGCTAATGCGAGGATAATACAATGGCGGCTCTACAAAACATTTCAGAGTTCTACGGGGCGTGGTTTGCAATTCGCCCAGCCAATCAGAACTGGGGCACTTTTTTCCCCCAGGAAAGTAGCATCTCTCAGCAGGCACTAAAAATGGGGGTAAAAGTTCCCGGCTTGAAGTACTCTTTTTGGTGTGAACGCGACATAAAGGGTACTAACGGAACTAAACGCGAAAAGTACGGGGAAAAGTACTCCGGTGTGAACGCGGCTATTGGCAGATCTCAGTACGGCAAATGTAATAGAAGTGGTGGAAAGTCACAAACTACATTTTCAATACCATACTCAAGTACTGTTTTGACATTATCGTACTTGAGTATTTCCATTTTACTCTATACTTCTATTCCTCTACATTTCGGAAGAAAAACATGGATAAAAGTTACAGTGCAGTTTAAGATGTGAATAGTTCAATTAAAAGCAGCGGCAAAAAGAAAAGTCTTCAGCCTGGATTTTGAAGTAGTCAGAGTTGCAGCGGACCTGCAGGTTTCTGGGAGTTTGTTCCAGATATTTGGAGCATAAGAACCAGTGTTTTCGCCAGACCAGGGCTGAGAGGGCGTCCACCCGAGAGAGAGTCACGTGACTTGAATTTTGAATTGAGCCGTCCCTTATAGTAGATATCTCTTTACGTAAGTGATGGGAATTACGGCTCTTTTTAGTGAGCCGGATCATTTGGCTCGGCTCACTAAGAAGAAGAGCTGGCTCTTTTTACCACAGTTTACCACGGAGCCTCAGTTTCGCCGCTGCGAGGCTCCGGCGCTCGCAGTTCACGCGCGTGCTCCACCGCTCATCGCGTCCAAATCGTGCACGTTCCGTGTTGTCCTGTGGCAGGCACCGTGGGTTCAATACTCCGAAAAGAATCCCAATAGGCTCCTTTGCCTCTCCAACAGAGGGATGTCCTTGTCCTTTTTCCTTTTCGTAATTTCAAGCGATCTTTTCTTTTTTTGGACGCCCTCGGCTCGAGTTCAGGCCGTTCCGAGCTGAATAAGGCCGTCAAATGACGGCAAGACGCCCCCCCTGGCGGAAACACTGATAAGAACTGAACGCTGCTTCTCCATGTTTAGAACTGACTCTGGGGACAGAAAGCTGACCAGTCCCTGAAGACCTGAGAGTTCTGGATGGTTCATAATTTAGCAGGAGGTCAGAAATGTATTTTGGGCCTAAACCATTCAAAGCTTTATAAACCAGCAGCAGTATTTTGAAATCAATTCTTTGACACACAGGAAGCCAGTGTACAGACTTCAGAACAGGAGTGATGTGATCCACTTTCTTAGGCCCAATCCCAAACCGCCCCCTACACCCTACCCCTACACACTACCCCTCTGTTTGCGCGTTCGCGCGGAGGGTCCGCCACATTAAGTGCTGTTCCAAACCAACGAGTGTGGAGCGGTGTGGAGGGGGAGTGGGCTATCAAGCCCTCAAACAGCGAGTCTGCATCGGTGCTGACTTGAGACCGGTCTCTACCTGACCGGAGTCACGCTGTGTGTGTGTGTCTGTCGGGAAACACGCTGTTTACAAGTAGTTCCAGCAAACATCCACTGATAAATTGCGATGTTAACAACCTCATGATAACCTCATATTTTTTTAACTTAGGATCATACCTGTGTTTAGTCTAGAAAAAGGTAAATGTGTGCATTTTATTATAAAGTTGTGTATATTTACAGACTGTTGCAAAAACTAAGAAGCTTATGAACATCAGGTTGAAAACTAAAAGAGCTTTACAAAAAAGTAACACAATGAAAGATGTTTGGAGTTTTATTTGAGTTATTAATTTACATTTTTTGTCTAAGAGATGCTGATTTCAAACCGTTGTTACATACAGTTACGGCATTTCCTGTTTCTGCCGGAGAGAGGGGAGTTTGTCCCAAAGCTTGCCGCTGTATTTACTCCCTCCATCTGACAGGAGGGAGCCTCATTCAGCTGCGAGTGTGGCTACAGACGGAGTTCACTCCGCCACGGAGGGGTAGGGTCGAGGGAGTGGTTTGGGATTGGGCCTTATGGCGCGTTTCCACTACACGGCCTCGCTCGGCCCCGCTCGGTATGGCTGGGCCTCGTTAGGACTGGCTCACTTTATGGCGCATTTCCATTACAGTTTAGGAACTGGGGCAGTATCTATAGTAACGCAGTGTAGGCGGAGCCGTGACGTGATCTTCAGAGGACCCCAGAAAAACAACACAGCCGTTAGCTGTTAGCACTCAGAGCTCACAGCTCCTCATATATGTTCAGAAACTAGACAAAAGTTAAACAAGTACAAACCACAGACTGCCTGTGTCATGGTGAATACAGTCGCTGCTTTATTTATGTCTGTATAGGCCGTTGTTGTGAGTGTGGACGGTCGGAGCATATACTGCGTTAGCTTAGCCAATCTCCATTTAGAAAACAAGCATTTTAAAAGGTTTTTCCCCTGCCGTCTGTCTGCAGACTTGACAAAGCATTAATTCATGGTTTTTACTAACCGGTATCAGTATGTTGTTACTTCGGCATCATTTTGAAACGTGTATTACAATTAAATCATGGTCAAATATGTCCATCTTGTTGTAGTTGTAGCCCCCTTGCCAGCGACGCTCTCTCTAGTTTAGCATACTCAGCCCGACTCAGCCTCGTTGTCTCTGGCCCTGGACCCACGATTTTATGAGGCCAGAAAAACTGTGAATTAGGACCCGCCGGCCGGTACTAGGCCAAGTGGAAACGCAACCAAAGACGGGCCGCTGACGTCACAGCCATCTTAAACCGGGCTGCGCGCTGTAGTGGAAACGCGCCATAAGTGTCAGTGAGGACTCGAGCAGCAGCGTTCTGAATTAGCTGCAGCTTTCTAATCGATTTTTTAGTGAGACCTGTAAAGACACCATTACAGTAGTCCAGTCTACTGAAGATAAAAGCATGGACAAGTTTTTCCAAATCCTGCTGTGACATTAGTCTTTTAATCCTAGAACAATTATTTAGGTGATAGTAGGCTGATTTAGTATTGTTTTAATGTGACTGTTGAAACTCAGGTCAGAGTCCATGACTACACCTAGATTTCTGGCTCTATCTGTTGTTTTGAACATTGCAGACTGAAGCTCAGCGCTAACTTTTATACGTTCTGCCTTGGCTCCAAAAACCATTACCTCAGTTTTATCTTTGTTTAATTGGAGAAAGTTCTGACACATCCAGTCATTGATTTGTTCAATGCACTTACTCAGTGTTTGAATTGGAGCATAGTCTGGTGACTATAAACAAATAACCCAGTAGCCTATGTAGTATCTCAAGTATCTTGAATTGGCTTCGTATTGACAAACTATATATTAAAATGCCCTGACTGTACAGTGTATGTAAGTAAATAGGATAATATAATGTTATTTAAAAAAATACATTATTTTTGAAAGGAGTTATTGTGCATATGGAGTACTTTTATTTTTTAAACTGTAAGTCAATTTTGCTGATAATACTTCTCTACATTCAAGAATTGTACTTGTAATGGAGTATTTTAGGATAATAGTAATTTTGCTTTTACTGGATCTGAGTATTACTTTCACCTCTGAATAATCATAACACAACGCAGCATAACCAGCTTGAGACGGGAGAATGGAGTTTGGGTTGAGCAGTCTAAAACCACGTCCCGGCAATAGGTGGAGTTGCATGTTGGTCAAAGCATTTATCCTCTTTTGCTTCCACACGGACTGTTAACCTGCTTCAATCAATCACAGATATCAAAACCACTCCGGTTACAAACGGAAACCAACACTAAAATGAAGGTTCTTCATATGAATGCAGAACTATTTATAGAGATTATACTTGCCATTGCCATCTTACTGAAATGTGCTTCTACTTTCTATTATCCTGCTCATTAGAAGCAGAAAAACACAGCAGGTCCTATTTTAATAATGCAAGCACAATGAGGAACTAAAGTGCAAAGTGATAGGCCTTGTGGGCGTTTCCATGCGTATCTTTTATTTTGGTTCATGTAGGTAGTAGCACAACATGCAAAAGGGCCGCTGGAATAAGAGTTTTTTTTGTGATTTTTAAATAACCCTTTTCACAAGTCACTGTTACTATTTTTCGTTGCCTCACTTATTTACGGTAGCCCTGAAGTGCAAGTCAAAACAACATTTCAGAAAACACCACAGCATTTCAGAAAACGCCACAGCATTTCACAAAACACTTCAACATTTCAGAAAAACACTACAGCATTTCAGAAAACACTACAGCATTTCACAAAACACTACAGCATTTCACAAAACACTACAGCATTTCACAAAACACTACAGCATTTCACAAAACACTACAGCATTTCACAAAACACTACAGCATTTCACAAAACACTACAGCATTTCACAAAACATTACAGCATTTCACAAAACACATCAACATTTCACAAAACACTAGCATTTCACAAAACACTACAGCATTTCACAAAACACTACAGCATTTCACAAAACACTACATCATTTCACAAAACACCACAGCATTTCACAAAACACCACAGCATTTCACAAAAACACAAATGAACAAAATGAACATATTTTACTGTTCTCCGTAACATCAAATTAGAAATTGAAAAGCATGGGTCATGAAAGAAAAACATTCAATTGACAGCGTTGTTGTGCAATCACCTCATTTCATTATGTAGACAGATGACACTTGCCAGACAAAAAGCAAGTCTGCAAATATGTGTTTTGAGTAGGTCTGTCAACGTTAACCCTGAAACCTTCCAGCG
The DNA here is from genome assembly GCF_902827165.1 of Trematomus bernacchii. Lineage (NCBI taxonomy): Eukaryota > Metazoa > Chordata > Actinopteri > Perciformes > Nototheniidae > Trematomus > Trematomus bernacchii. Next base: position 3,975,235 of record NW_022987513.1, read on the forward strand.
GCAAAAACAATGAACGCAAACATTACCAAGTTTGACCCAAAAGTGCTGCATAATAGTAGCACAGATATTGAAACATTAACCACATGGCCATGAAAAGGCAAAGAAAGCAGAGGAATCGGCACAAGAGACATGCATTGCATCGACTGGAGGACACTGCACATCAGTAAGAACTATACCTCGATATAACGGCACAACGGCAGTTGTTCCTTTTAGGTGTGGTGAAGGAAAGGCATTTAGCTGAAGCATGCGCTAACCAGTTTCTTGAAGTTGCACAGGAGTGGGAGATAGCGGACAGGGTCACCACTGTAGGAGCAGATAGTGCTGCAGTATGACAGTGGCAGAGATAATAAGCCCTCTGTAGCACACATTATACGGAGGGTGATCACAGCGGCGCTCTGTGACAGCAGCTTTGTTGATGATTAAACTAAGTGTTGGAAAATTGGCGGAAGAAAGATAAATACATTTAAAAAAACTACTCTCACCAGTTTGTCGTGCATTCCTTTATTACAACACCATATATTTGTTTTATTCCACCCCCCCCCAGAATGCAAGTATAATAATCTTGTAATTAATCTCGATTATATTATACATGGTGAATAACTTGATTACGTTTTTGGTCGATGGACCGCACTAGTTTTGAGAGAGGGTTTAGAAGCAGAAACTGTGTCAGCAGATCAAATACTAACTGAGGCTGAGGTGCAAGTACAGCAAACCCATATAGATGAAATAATGTCTTCCCACTACTTAATCTGCCCGCTCGTTCAAGGAGGCAACGAATGAATGACTCATTTAGATGACTAAGTCCTGAGCCTACTGCAAATAAAAGTGTAAATTAGGCGACAAGGCCTTTCGATACAAATGACGCAAATAAACTTGATATTGAAAGGTTTGCCAAATGTACTCAAAATATCGAACTCCAGTCTTTGCAGAATGCTTCTTGTTCTGTAATAACCCACATTAATGAAGTTTGACGCACAGTGGATTATATCATATGGCAGCTATATTAGTATATGATTAATATGATGGCTTTACAGCAGTCCATTTGGCAGCTTGCTAAGTGAACCGACATTGAAACATTGTTTTATGTGCAGTGTATTTTACAATCTTTAGGTTTATAGAGTGCTTATATCATTATAATTACCTATTCATCCATAAGTGAGAATGGAAAACACAGGCAAGGCAGTTTCCTGTTTAGAGTCTGGCACTGCATATTCATAAGCTGGCACGGTAGTTAGTATACAAAAAGATACTTGCTTTAGAAGCTCAAAGTGCCATGCTCTACACATCCCCTAGCAACTGGAATCCCCCTGGCAGGCACCGACTGTGGCGTCAACAAGCAGCTACTGATTGCCAGTTTGGTGCAGATACTGATATAGTCAGCCCATAGCAAGGCTCTGCACAGGAGGAGGAAGGTGGATGGTAGATATGGAGATGGGGTCTCACTGTTGGAGGGGAAACGTTTTGGAATCATCTCCAATATACTTATTTCGAATAATAAAATGAGGTCCGTTTTTTTCTATCCCTCCTTTTGTTCCTACATACTGTACTTTACTGTCTCGTAAAGGCCTGATAATGCACATATTTAGCTAAAAGCTTTCAACAGAAATAACTAGATAGACAGAAAAAATAATCTGCAAAAATAATCTGCAAATATATGGGTATTTTGTGCATTCTTTTTCATACAAAAATGTCTGAAAATTCAGTTTTTGGTCCCTTACATTTTTCAGCCCTTTTTTTTTACTTTCTATTAGATTAAATAGAATATATTGAATATATAAATAGAAATATATTTTGGGACTGACAAAGGAAGTCATTTAAAGTGATCATATTGAGCCTTGTGACACTAAGATGGATATTGCTCAGTATTTTGTGACTTTTAAAGGACCAAATGATTATTTAATAAATCTAGAAAATAATCACCAAGTAATAAATATTTCAAAACGTCATTAGTTGCAGCCCCTATTTTAATTAACAATTGCGCGGCACTGTACAGTTTTATACAAACCACCGTACCAGTACTGAACCTAGCTTTATCTGTGAACCGAGTAGTCTAATAACAAGGAATTATATAGTATAACAATGAAGGGCCCCTTTCCAGCAATAGCTGAATGTGTGACCTACATTTGGAGGTTATTCAATAAAATGCAAAACTAGAAAGCACAAACAGCATAGTTTCAGACATTGGGCACCATGGATGTGCAATAAGCTCTGTCTCACATCAGACGTGTGTAGAAAGATGTATTCATTTTTTTCTAAGTACGAATGGAAATATATACCCAAATGAAAACAGTTTTTATATACTGTAATTTCCTATCTTCACTGGGCCCCATAGTGCAAAGGGCCTATTATACAGACGGATGCACAGAGAGGTAGAAGAGTGATTGATGAGGCTACCACAAAATGTTGATAGCATCTGATGTCACCCAAAGGTCTCTGGTGAGATGTTTTAAAGCCTAGATTTAGCACATTCATCTTGGAGGCAGAACATCTAAAGTTGGGGGGAAAAGAAGGAAGCCAGAATAGTGCTGAGGGAGAACAAGAAAACTGCAATGTGTTAATAAAGTCTAAGGCTGCATGATACGAGGAGAATTTCAATTCATGATAACGATACTACTTGCAATAAATAATTACATTGAACACAATACTGCTCTCTTTGATATAAGGAAAATACAAAAAAGGCTTGTTCACAACTCAATTAGTAATTTATTAGGCTCACCAATAGTCTCGCTCAACCACGCACTCACTACATACTGAGCGGTTTCCTAAAGGTTGCCACATGCCATACTGTAGTTCTTCACCAAGACAAGTTTTTCTTCAAGAAACAATGAATGTTGCTTTTAAATGTGCTGTATTATGTTTTTATGATTGACTATATCTGAATTAACAGGCCTCCCTGTGTCCTTCATCGTGCGGTGCATTAAAGCAGAAACCTTTGAGTCCGAAGCCAATGCAGAAGTGCCTTAAACGTGCATTATTTCTAATAGTGGCTACTCCAAAGTCTGGTTGTATAGAAGTCTGGGAGTAATTGATATGTCTTTTTACTTCTTTTATGACCTCAATAAACTTTTCCCCAACAACATTATTGTCTGAGTAGCTAGTTTAATATATGTGTCTGCTCTTTTTGTATATTGTTGTCCAATTTAGATTGATTTCTTAACCTGTTCAGGGCGTGGCTACCCTGTGATTGACAGGTCGCTAGTACGTTGTCTGGTTTGAGTGTTGTCTGTGTTTTGCACAGAACTTTAATCCATTCCCATCAGAATTTCAAAAAATCTGTATTCACTTTTACTTTACTCCACCCTGCCGTGACATGTATGGTTTCTAAAAACCAAGATGGTCAAAACGCTAAACTGGAGGCTACAAAATGGTGGCCCACAAACCAATTGGTGATGTCATGTCCACTTCTTATACCCCATTCACACCAACGGTGTTTCGGGGCCGGTTCGGTGCTGGTGCTTGAAAAGCACCGGGTTTTCCTGTTCACACCGCAGCGGAGCAGCCTCTAAGCTCCGGAATCCGGTTCGTTTTGAGCACCAAAAAGTTGTCCGTGTAGAAGCAAGAACCGCTTACGTCGGAGGGGGGCGAGATTAACCTGAGCTAACAGTTAAGGCGAGTACGGCAAATAAAAGTTGTAACCAGCAGTAGTGCTGAGCAAAGTGACTAGAACGCAACCACACACTTGTAAAAAAAAAACACGCTTTATAAAGTCAGGCAACACTAACCAGGCTTCGTCTGATTCTGTTTATTTGTACCTTACTTTGACCATCCGTTCGCTGTTATTGATCATTGTGGAGAGCAGGCAGACGTTTTGTTTGTTATTATAGCAGCTATCGGATGGAATCAACAGCGTCAATTCAGACTGACACACATTCACTTAAGGGGAACTGGGGATATGTAACAGCTGCTTGTGTGACAGTCAGACAGTGAATACTTTAGAGCCGTGTGAGCTAACCCGGAGCTAACGGGAGAATACACTCCCGTTGAAGAGCAGTCAGCACTGCAGCAGTCGGTAAATGCCGCTGAAACACATTAATAAACAATGAACCACGGCACTCTGGAGAAAAGTATAAGGTTGGAGAAGTCGTTATTTAATTTAATCTGGCTTCGTATGATTAAAAGCAACGCAGTCCCCGGCCCGTTGTTGTTGTGAAGTGAGCTCCGTTGGGGAGAAAATCAGCGACGTAAACTGTGACGTCATGACGCAGCAGCGGCAGCACCAGTCGGTCTCTGAGCGGTGTGAAAAGAGCCGGAGCTAAACCGAAGTACCGGTTCCGAACCTGAAAAGCTCTAGCACGGAGCTTGAACCGGAGTTGCGTTGGTGTGAAAGGGGTATTATAGTCTATGCAACCCGGTATCACGGCAAGACGTGAACATGTGACGATTTACCATGCTGGGAGACGTGAAGATGTCACGATTTCGTCCCTTCAAACGTGACAGTTACACGGTATTGTTAACATGGCCCAACCAGTGGAGATATACCCGGAAATGCCAAGCAAATGCTACCCCGACGGTCGGTTGTTATTGTCAATATTAATATAATAATGATTTATTTTGTAATAGTCACACTCGATTTCACCGATTTTCTTGTTGCCCCAGCTGGTCGACACCTCTTTTAGCAGAAACAAAGGCTACATTAATGTATTAAATCGATGTTAATCCATGTGTGTGGAAGTGGAATTAACGGACGTGACGTTGTGCGATTGCGTTGCCAGCAGAGATGGGGTCGTTACTAAAAAAAAGTTATATATTACATATTACATATTACTTTAAAAAAAAGTAATATATTACACGACTTCGTTACTCTCTACATAAAGTAACTTGTTACTTTACTTGTTACTTTACTCGTTACTTTACTCGCAGGGCCGGCCCGCCCCTCCCTACAGGCAGATCACGCAGACTGCTAAAGTTTCAAATGTTCTCTTTAGTTCAGTTTCCATTGTCGCATAAGACTGATCCAGATAGCTCTGACCATGGCTGTCCTCTGTCTCCTGCTATCTGTATTTTGCGCAGTATATCTCTGAACGATGCGATGGTGATTCCACTGTGCAAATGGGCAACATTTTCTCTACTATGAAGGATGCTACAAGCCTGTCCATCTCTGCTTTGGTTACCGGTAAGTTTTGCTGCTTCGGAGTCGGCGGCAGCGCACTCACAACATCCTCACTCTGGGTTCGGGGGTCCTTAGCTATTAGCTTCACCTTAGCATGTGTTCTTTGCAGGTGTTTGTTGAGGTTTGACGTAGTGTTTACAGCAGTGGATTACAGCTTCTGGCCTGGACACAGTTTGCACCTCACCGTCACATTCCTGTCTATTCTTCGGACGAACTCAAAATAATGGGCATACCTCCACCCCTCGAAAGTTATCGCTGACTCAGCCATGTTTATGCAGCACTGCAGGAGATGTGGACGCGCAAGTCGCGCAGATTACGTACATATAAACCTGCGGCGGAAACCCCTCTTGTCTGTCAGTGTGATTATGACTGATTTTATAAAAGTAACGAAGTAACGCGTGTCGGGGCAATGTTAGTAACTGTAGTGTGATTACTGAATTATAAAAGTAACGCGCTACACTACTCCGTTACCGACAAAAGTAATATTATTACAGTAACGCGTTACTTTGTAACGCGTACAAAACGCGTTTTGGAACGCGTTACACCCAACTCTGTTTGCCAGGCAACAGCTTCGGTTCATGTTAATTTACAAACTCTTCAACTAGAACCGTAGTTATATTTAAAAACATTTTAGAAGGCCTCACGAAATACTTTAATGTAAATTAAAATTTAAATGTGAAGGAATGTGTGTATAACAAAATACATCCGTCATAAGCAATACCGGAAACAGGCAAGGTCCTCAGCTCGGTGATTCGATGGTTTAGCCGCAATGCACGTTGGGAAATGGTGTTTATGCAATGTGAAATCCGAAAACATTTAAAAAAAATAAAATAATACTTTATTCCGAGTGTGCTTGCTTTTCTCTTTGAAAGTCATCACATAACGGCATTGTAATAGACGGTTCGGCTGCATTAAATATTACATATCTGCCGTAGTTCTCTATTTATAGAGCCCTGATGAGAAGACTTCTGGACAAACAGGAAGCACTGCCGCCAAAACTGAAAATGTGACGTGGATCATAAATATATCAGCAATTAAACAACATCTTACATTTCTTTTCACACAATACGTCTCCTTGCAGTATCAACACTAATTCGGCTGACTTTTATATTTGATCCAATTGGTAGATAGGCTGTATTTACACCATAACGGTGCACAGCTGATAGAAAGGCACATCTAGTGGTTAAAGCACGTTATTGCATTTTATTATTTTTCACAAAAAAGAAACCATCAATAGCAAAAACAAAATTAACTGTCATTACTAAACCACTCAAACAAAAAGATCATGAGTGGTTTTGTTTTACATATATTTTAAGGATAATAATGGCAATGTAACACTGTCTATGACACTTATAACACTGATTTGAAAAACATACAGAAAAAACTAATTCACTGCCCTTAATAAAGTATTTAAATATACATTTCAGGTGTGCTGTTTTGTTTAGATCATTAACATCTGGAGCTCTTTTAATGTCCTTTTTTATTATTGTTACACCAGGTCTTGTCAAAACCTTTATTCCATATCCAATATCCATTACTAAACAAAACAGCAATTCTACTCCACTACAATTCAGAGGTTAACCTGGTATTTTTACTCCACTACATTTATTTTAGTTACTTTGCAGATTCTGATTAATGATGTGAAATATAAACAACCCTTAAATCAGGCTTTAGTTACACCTGAGTAAAATTCAGGGAAAGGTGATTGTCAAGTGCCAACAATCAGGAGAGATATTTGATAGTTGGTGCTTGAGAAGACTAAACATTTATCTGCAGATCCCTATAAAGTATATTCATTACTCGTTATTCTCTACTAATAGTTAATGAAAGTCTGTATATAACGGCTATTTTGCATATCCCTTTCAAGATTTCAAGATTTTCTAAGGTTCATTGACATATCATATACAACTAATTCAATAACGTGCTTTAACCACTAGGCGGTGCACACAAGGTACACACAGCCATAATAACTTTGTATTATTAGTGTAGGACACTTGTGTATGTATAACATCTGAAGATGTGTAGTTTTATTCATGTTTTCACATAATTGTACAGGATATTGCTATACTATTTCTCATGTTTTACTTCTAATATCTGATTTGTAAAACATCACAGACAGAAAGGTATATCCGTCATTTAACAGTAGCCTAAGCTATTGAAATTCTGAATCCATAGATGTGTCTCCCATCACCCAAATCCCCTGACTATTCTCTCAACTCAGTATTTACATTCTTATATTCAAAGAAAATCAGTAATATCTTTAAAAACGACAAGTCCTTTTATATCAGCTGTGCACCGTTATGGTGTAAATATAACCTATCTACCAATTGGATCAAATATAAAAGTCAGCCGAATTAGTATTGATACTGCAAGGAGACGTATTGTGTGAAAAGAAATGTAAGATGTTGTTTAATTGCTGATATATTTATGATCCACGTCACGTATTCAGTTTTGGCGGCAGTTCTTCCTGTTTGTCCAGAAGTCTTCTCATCAGGGCTCTATAAATAGAGAACTACGGCAGATATGTAATATTTAATGCAGCCGAACCGTGTATTACAATGCCGTTATGTGATGACTTTCAAAGAGAAAAGCAAGCACACTCGGAATAAAGTATTATTTTATTTAAAAAAAATGTTTTCGGATTTCACATCGCATAAACACCATTTCCCAACGTGCATTGCGGCTAAACCATCGAATCACCGAGCTGAGGACCTTGCCTGTTTCCGGTATTTTTTATGACGGATGTATTTTGTTATACACATATTCCTTCACATTTAAATTAAAATTTTCATTCAAGTATTTTGTGAGGCCTTCTAAAATGTTTTTAAATATAACTACGGTTCTAGTTGAAGAGTTTGTAAATTAACATGAACCGAAGCTGTTGCCTGGCAACGCAATCGCACAACGTCACGTCCGTTAATTCCACATCCACACACATGGATTAACATCGATTTAATACATTAATGTAGCCTTTGTTTCTGCTAAAAGAGGTGTCGACCAGCTGGGGCAACAAGAAAATCGGCGAAATCGAGTGTGCCTATTAAAAAATAAATCATTATTATAATATTGACAATAACAACCGACTGTCGGGGTAGCATTTGCTTGGCATTTCCGGGTATATCTCCACTGGTTGGGCCATGTTAACAATACCGTGTAACTGTCACGTTTGAAGGGATGAAATCGTGACATCTTCACGTCTCCCAGCATGGTAAATCGTCACATGTTCACGTCTTGCCGTGATACCGGGTTGAGTCTATGGGCTCGCTCCTCTGAAGCAATGACAGACAAAAGCATGCAGAGTGATGACTGAATGAAGCAACTTGCTCGCTTGCTCACTGTTTGAAACATTGACCCCATCGGACAAAATCACAGTTTTTCGTCTGTTTCTTTAATGTGCAATTTAACTATGATGACTCTAAAAACAGCACCCCTTATCAATTTAATCAAGTACACTTCACAAAACGTAATCTCTTCAAGACAAAACAATACAAAAAATCGCAAAATGCAAGAAAAGCATGCACGAGTGGTATTTAAAACGATTAAATGTGAATTGATAGGACTAGAAGGTTTGTGTGGGTGCTGTGCCTGGGACAACTGCTAAGTAGGGTAGGTTTGAGGACATAAGTTCATTTGGGGGGTGTGGGGTTTCAGCACATCGTTAAAATTCTCAAAGGGGATTTAATGACCCAAAATGTGTCCAGCTGCCAATTGGAAGGGATGGTTGGCAGTAAATAAGCATGAGAGTCAGGAGCCAAAGAAGGCTCTGAGGGACAAACGAAAAGGGAGAGCTATGTATTGGGAATTAAAGATTGCATGTGGACAGGTAAACAGTGCTCATACAGTACTAGGACAAAAATAAAACGGTATGAGAGAAAAGAAGGGATTTTTATATGTGACTTTCTGATCTGATAGTACAAGTTGAGTAGCTGAATTAATGGCTAATGGCAGTATCATCAAGGGAGGGCAAGATTAAGTGATTTCAAGAGGGTTGAGCATAAAAAACAATAAATGCTTTCATGGAATACACTTTAATTGTGGGATCGGACAAATGGGTCTGGTGTTAAGAATGTCATACCCAATCAAAAACATAAATGGAAGATATTCTCCATATGATAAATGACAAAAAAAGATCTGACAAGAATACCTAGGTTTATTGTCATGGGGCATTTTTACAGACCTATATATCTGGCTTTTCTTACAGCGATTACTGTAGCTGCAATGTGTTGCCTCGACTGCTGAGCAGAAGACTTCCTTTCTGCTAACCTCGATCAACGAACAGGAAGGAATGATGCCGGAGTGACAAAAGGGTCAGGAAGAGCTGTCAACATACCTGTCTCCCCTAGATGCTATCTGTACTGAAAGACTTTCCCCTGGGAGTGAGGTCACACATCACCTCAACAGTTTGTTCCCATGAGATGTCACGCTCCCTAAAACTCACCAGAAAATCGCCTTATTGCTCCCCCCAACTACCATCTAATACCTTATACTTCTACTCTTTTTATTTTTTTAGATTTACAGTTTTTGCAGTATCTTGCAATCCCTGCACATCTTTAAATCCTAACCTGCATAAACTGTGAATATCAGAACCTTTACTATAAGATGTGACAGCTACAAAAAAGGATGGATTCAGCATTAATGGTAATTTATATGACACATCTCTGTCTATTCAGCATTAACGTTGTCATTGCCAGGTTTAAATGCCACTATAAGTCAATATATTACTTGGCACCGCTTAACCATTAGCTGCAACCACAGCGAAGGAATGTGCTGTATGTAGCACTTTTGAAGCACTGGCAGCCAAACTACTCACTGTATGAGGGATCACTTGTACTGCATTATAGTACTCTGAAGCAACCCAGTCTCACGGCATTTCGTGTTATAGTCACGAAATTAATTTAATCTATTGATTCGTGTTCACCAACAAGATTTTCGCCATTTTTTCGTGTCACACAGAACGATTTTAAAAGCAATGTATTTCTATTGGTAGTATGTTTCGTGCCTGCAACACGTCTTTTTGTCCGGTCGGGTCTTGGAATACCAGAAGCTGTGTGGTTCATAAAAATATTTTCTTACTCAATATCTTACCCTAAGCCTAACCCTATCCCTTTTATTTTAAATTGTATAATGTCTGAGTTTTTTTGCCGTCCGCGAGGAAAAGAAATGGGGCAAAGAGCCTCAGAATACTGAAATCTGTATTTTTTGTCATCTTTGTTTCCTTCTAATGTGTTATTATTTGGTGCAGGCATGAAACATACTACCAATAGAAATACATTGCTTCTAAAATTGTTCTGTATCAGAATACTGAAATCTGTATTTTTTTTTATCTGTTTTTCCTTCTAATTTCATATTATTTACATTGCTTTTAAAATCGTTCTGTGTGACACGAAAAAAATTGCAAAATCGTGTTGGTGAACACGAATGAATAGATTAATTTCGTGACTATAACACGAAATGCCGTGAGCAGTGGCGAGCCGTCAGGGCCCTCTAGGCCCTCTGTGAGGGCCTAAGATATTCTAAAAAATAATATTTTAAAATATTTAAAAAAAAACATTTTTTTGAAATATTTTTTTTTATATATTTTTTTGTTACATTTTTCATTAGTTTTACCAAAATAACTTGATTTAATTTTATTTAAAATAACATTTCCAAAGAAATAAATCCTTCGAATCTGCCTGTTCAGTTTCTGTTGGAATGTGAAGGGTTAAATGCCGTCTCTGCGAGTTACTGTGAAGACGGGAGAGCTTGTTGGTCCCTCTGTACATTCACAGAGGGCCAGCTATAGTAACTCAATGAGAGAGTAATGTCAAATGACAGTACAATTGACCAATCATATCCTCCCTCTAAATGGGTGGGCTTTATTTTCGCGGACTTTATGACAAGTTCCGCCTGCTGTGAGGTGGTGCAAGTGGTGCAGTGACGCGTCCTAAAACCCGGAAGTAAGCTGCGCTCGGGTTCCCTCGACAGAAAAGCAATGGGATTTCTCATGGATGTAATAGCTCGAAATAAGGTCTGTGGAAAACGAACCTGTTAGATAAATGCACGTTTTGTTCAGCCGGATAATATCCACATGTCTACCCTACTTTTATTATTTTCGAATCCTAAATCTAATCAATAGATTTATGATCGATAGATTTATGATCGATAGATTTATGATTAGCATAAGTTCGTTCATGATGGCTCATTTCAGTGATAGTGATGACATCGTTGCGAAATTATTAACCGAGTCATTTTCAAGATTGAGTTACAATGATAAACTGGAGTGGCAAAGGATCAGCTGCATGACCCCGCCATCAAGTGCTTCATCCAAAAGGACAGGAGGATGGACTTTGTGTTTAAGTGATTTGATCATCAAAGGTAGGCCTAAATCATTTTCAATGTGGGCCGCCGTGCCGACTTAATTCATTTGTAATTGTTACTTGGCTGTGGGTGCCCTGTCATGATAGGTGTTTATATAAATGGTGTTGTTTTGTGTGGTAGAGGGTCGCTGTCATTGATGCGTTTTGCACCCCGGGCCGTTGTTTTGATATTCCGCTGAAGTATACGCTGAGACGTAATAACTCTTCTTTTTTTTCGAGGGAAGGGGGGGGGGGGTCAGAGGGCCTAGGTATAAAAGTCACGGCTCGCCACTGGCCGTGAGACTGTGTTGTCTGAAGGGAACATGTTATTATTTAAAGTACATCACTTTAAAAATAGATCATTAAGTCACAGCTTCAGATAAAAATGAGTCTCTTTGAGTTCTACACTATATTAATCACACACCACTTGTGCCCCTTTTCCACCAAACTTGTTCCAGGGCCAGTTCAGGGCTAGAGCCAGATTTAGCTCTGGTTCTTCCTTTTTCCACCGCAGCCGGGCCGGCTCTAAGCACCGAAAACCGGTTCTTAGCTGGCCCCACTTGGCTGCCCGGCAAGAACCAAGAACCAAGAACCAAGAACCAATACTTCACGCTTACGTCGGAGGGGGCGGGATTAACCTGAGCAATAACAGTTAATGGCGAGTAGGCCTACGGCGTATAAAAGTTGCAACAAGCAGTAGCGCTGAGCAAAGTGACTAGAACGAAACCACACACTTTTTAAATTTAGGCCACACTAACCAGGCTTACTGTGATTCTGTTTATTTGTACTTTACTTTAATGACCATCCGTTTGCTGTTATTGATCATTGTGGAGAGCAGGCAGATGTTTTCCTGATTTTGTTGTATTATAGCAGCTATCGGATGGAATCAATTCATGGGCTACACAGGTTGCCATGTCCGACTATCACAAGTAGAATCATAATGAAAAATACGCCGGTAAAATGTGCCTGTAGAAAACGGCTTATGCCACAATAGGATAGCAACAAGTAGTCATGATAGACAGATTAGCTTTGGTTGCTATGCTAACATCACCCATTTTCAGAGGTGGGAGTAAGTCCTACATGTGCAAGTCATGAGCAAGTCTCAAGTCTTGACCTACAAGTATCAAGCAAGTCCCAAGTCACTGTGGTGAGAGTCAAGCAAGTCAAGTCAAGTCATTGCTCAGGTCAAGCAAGTCAAGTCAAGTCATACAAAATTCTGATGAATAAGCCCAGTTTCCGCATTTAAATCAGTTAAAAGACAGTGGTTATGAAAATGGATTTAACCCACACTATGATCTTCATTACATACACAGTTAACCATTTGAAATCTAATTTAGACCGATGACAATCATATTAGATTCATATTAACCCAATATAGCTAGGACTCAATCAAAAAGTCTGTTCAAAAAGGCAGAATTCCAGGTAAGAAAATCATATATGGCATTTGCCATTACACATATTTAATTGAAATTTCTGTTAACACTAGAAGCGCCAACAGCGTCAGCACCTACATAGATATCATTTTCAAATCATTTAATTTGTTCCTCTTCATAATTTCCTTATAAACTAAGTAGGACGATTTAAAACTCAGTTAATTGGTTTAATTTAGAAATTGCTTCAGTTTATCATCATAACAGATCAAAAACTTCAGATTCATTATTACAATAAATCAAGGAATGATGCACTTCTACAAACAAAAACAACATAATTCAAACATTTAAACAAACTACTAAAAGTAGATGAACTACATTATTCAAAAGTTTACAGTAACTTCTGATAACACAGGGGAAATAAACGAGGCATCTCTTTTCCTCTCTCTCTCTCCCTCTCCTGACAGCCCGTCAGTATCAGGGTTAGTACAAATGAATCCCTTGGCGGTTCTAGTGTTAATTTATCGTTTTGTCTTCTCTTTGCAATGCTTAATCGATTTGAAACCAAGCAGGGTCGGCTCAAGAACAAATCGAATGGGGGGGCAATCATTTACCACGGGGGGGCACACACTGCCGTCAACAACCAACACACAAACACCAACACAACTTCAATTTCAAAAAGCATGCTGTAAAGTCAATTGTCTTTCACACACATTGCAGGGGTGTAGTGCTATTTCACCTACCGTGCCACAACCGTGCCACAACCGTGCATACATGCACGGTTGTGGCACAACCACCAAAACAGAAACATATGGAACCATATAAAAAGTGTGCAAATGTATTTAGTATCCAGAGTTGGGTGTAACGCGTTACAGTAATAATATTACTTTTGTCGGTAACGGAGTAGTGTAACGCGTTACTTTTATAATTCAGTAATCACACTACAGTTACTAACATTGCCCTGACACGCGTTACTTCGTTACTTTTATAAAATCAGTCATAATCACACTGACAGACAAGAGGGGTTTCCGCCGCAGGTTTATATGCACGTAATCTGCGCGACTTGCGCGTCCACATCTCCACGTGCAGTGCTGCATAAACATGGCAGAGTCAGCGATAACTTTCGAGGGGTGGAGGTATGCCCATTATTTTGAGTTCGTCCGAAGAATAGACAGGAATGTGACGGTGAGGTGCAAACTGTGTCCAGGCCAGAAGCTGTTATTCACTGCTGCAAACACCACGTCAAACCTCAACAAACACCTGCAAAGAACACATGCTAAGGTGAAGCTAATAGCTAAGGACCCCCGAACCCAGAGTGAGGATGTTGTGAGTGCGCCGCCGCCGACTCCGAAGCAGCACAAATTAGAATTTGGAGGACCGGTAACCAAAGCAGAGATGGACAGGCTTGTAGCATCCTTCATAGTAGAGGTAATGTTGCCCATTTGCACAGTGGAATCACCATCGCATCGTTCAGAGATATGCTGCGCAAAATACAGATAGCAGGAGACAGAGGACAGCCATAGTCAGAGCTATCTGGATCAGTCTTATGCGACAATGGAAACTGAACTAAAGAGAACATTTGAAACTTTAGCAGTCTGCGTGATCTGCCTGTAGGGAGGGGCGGGCCGGCCCTGCGAGTAAAGTAACGAGTAAAGTAACGAGTTACTTTATGTAGAGAGTAACGAAGTAGTGTAATATATTACTTTTTTTTAAAGTAATATGTAATATGTAATATATATATTTTTTTTAGTAACGACCCCATCTCTGTTAGTATCCTATCCATGTGAACATGTTTTAGGTGGGGGGTTGTACCTAACCTCCTCTAGGAGGGTCTGGGGGCATGCTCCCCCGGGAAGATTTTTTAAGTTAAATGCATCAATCTGGTGCACTTTGAGAGCAAAATTAAGAGATCTATGGATAGCCTACATCTCTCAACACCCATATGTAACAGAACTGTAAACAGATGTACTTTTTCTTTATGGATATTTTACTAATCACTCCCCTTTTAAACTTTATTCTTGTGTTACTGTCCTATAGTATTTCATACCTGTTTTTCATTTATTCTCTTATTTTTTAATAACTATAATGATCATATAAAGGTGTTTATGCAAAGACTTAGTTAAATGGTGACCAAACCGTTTGAGACCCACTGAGATAACTTACACTAAAGTTAACTATCTAAACACTGAGAGAGTCCTTTACCTCACTGAGCTGACGTTATAAGATCCTCTCAGTCTGACAGGAGAGGACTCTCCTCCACCTTGGTGTAGAAACAGCTCTTTAAAGCCGTTAGCATAGCTAGCTAACCAGATGCTAACAACAACATTCCACGTTACTGCTCGCGCACTCACAAAATGCGCTCGTGCCACACACACACAGAGCCGAGCTTGAATGAAACACAGAGACACAGAAGTACTTGTACTGTATATCATATTATTTTCGATGGCTTTACTGTATAATCAGTATAACAGATGAACAGATCGCCACTGGGCTTTCATCTAAACACACGACCACGTAATGATAACAAAACAAAGGTCGGGGGTCATTGGTCAAGCAACACACCAATCAGAGAGCAGCAGTGAGCACACCTCAGGCTGTGTTTTATATTTGTATTCTTTATTTCTGATTTATTTCACACAAAAAACTTTTAGTGGAAACGTTTTCACTTATATGATACATTTTTTTTTTAAAACGGCAAAGTGCCAAGGCTTGCCCGCCCTGCGTTGGGGGGGAACAGTGACTGATTTGGGGGGGCATGGCCCGCGAATGACCCCCCATGACGCCGACCCTGAAACCAAGTCTAACGTAGCTTAAATTTAACGTTAGCTTTCTAGCTAACACAACACATTCACGTACCTTTCTCTGTGGGTTTTTTTGTAGTGACGAATGAAATTGGATGTTGTGGTGGTCGTGTCACTGATCTTTATGCTGCAGACCCTGCATACCGCTGTTCTCTTCTTATTAGCGTCATCGACAACATAATCCTTGAATCCAAACTTGACTATTTGTGGAGTAACGCTAGCCGCTGCCATGATAACTGACACTCCTGCCTTCTAGTGGGTTGCCAGGTTTGCACGCATGGCGCTATAATCACCCAATCACGTTTCGAAAAAACTAAACGTAATATCCCAATGCAAAAACAAACGCAAATATTTCATTTCAAAAAGTCAAGTCCTTTCAAGTCATCTGTCTCAAGCTTAAGTCAAGTCTCAAGTCATGAATACCAAGTCAAAGTCAAGTCAAGTCTTTTATCAATGTTAGTCAAGCAAGTCTCAAGTCCAAAAATATGCGACTCGAGTCTGACTCGAGTCAAGTCATGTGACTCGAGTCCCCACCTCTGCCCATTTTATACCAGAGAAATGTTCATAACAGCGTTGTTTTGCCAAACAGCGTCAATTCAGACTGAAACACATTCACTTATGGGGAAGGGGGATATGCATCAGCTGCTTCTGTTACAGTCAGACAGTGAATACCTTCCAGCGGCCGCTGCTGTAAGTTAAAGGTAGACTAGCGGCCCGTCCACACGGCAGCGTGCGTTGAAGCTTCAACGCTTCTGCCCATTCACTTTGAATGGGGTGACGTCACGCTTTGCCGAACTGCATTGTGGGAGCGTTGCCTCGCTTTGCTCGCGTTGCTCGCTTAAAAAGTTGAGCAATGTTCAACTTTTGAAGCTTCGGCCAATCAAATCATATGCCATTACAAGCTCTAGCCAATCAAACCGCGTGCTTGTGTGTCCGGGGCGGGAGATTCATGTGATTGGTTGTTGGTCGAGCTTCAGACACGCCCGCCGGCAAGCTTCAACGCACGCCGCCGTGTGGACGCTGCGTAAATGCTGGTGGACGAGCAGATGGGTTAGCTGGGCGGCTCTGTTGTGATTGGTCAACCACTTAGAGGTGTGTGTGTATGGAAGAGAACCCCCTCTGGAGGGAAATTTGGGATTTTAACCTTTGCAGACCATCTACATGCATGACAACCTATGTCATCTGTCTGTGTTTTCCCTCCTGTCTGATAGCAGATGATGTTCACCTGGTGCCCTGGTGTTTTTCCTGCCTTGCCCAGCTGTGTCTTGTCCTCTGATTAGTTCTGCATGTATTTATGTTCTGGTTTTTTGTTGGTGCCGGTGGGATTCTTGTGAGTCTTTCGCAAGGGAGAGAGTTCTGTTTGTTGTTTTGCCTGTGAGTGTACAAGGAAGTGAGTTCTGTATAATGTTCTACGTGTTAGCCTTGAAATAAAGGTATTTTCAGTTTAAACCATTGTCTGTCCTGCAATTGGGTCCTACCTGCTTGGCTCATAGGGCCTCTTTAATTATCACATTTTTACTTTCAAGACAAACAATACAAAACAATAATGCTTCCCCGTTCTTAGTCGATTGTCCACTAATTGGTTATTTTGGTCTTAGTTAAATAAGATTTCTTTAGTGGATTTGTACATTTCCAAAGCGTTTTTCAGGCGGAATTATTTATTTCCAAGAATCATTATGAGCACAAGTCTGGTAAACGCAATTTTTCTTTGCAGATTTGGGGATTAAATCAATTTAAATTAATCCATTCGAGGAAGAATCTCTGTATAGCAACAGCCCTACAAAACAATATTTTCCATCGGGTGATTCATACTGCGTTTTCTGTGCTGGAAGCACTGTTAGACACTTCACTTGTTAATATTGCCTGAATTTAGTATGTGAAGGAGGTTATGAAGTAAACCACAATGTCAAAATTATACCTGGCATGTTGAAAGCACACATACATTTTGATCCATCTTTATCTTCCGGCACGCTCCACTTTTTACTAAAACAACTCACCCTGAGTGTTATTGACTATAATAACACCAACTGTGAGCCATCTAGTTCATTCATGAATAGACAAATATTGCTTTGAGACACACTGTCAGGCAGCAGCGACAACTGCTGTGGGCGGGGGGTGGAGCTGCTATAAATCCTGTATAGCTGCACCAGGTGCACCTTTTACAACACAAAGCCTGTTTTTTTTTTATCCTCTCACAAAACCCAAATTACTGTGTACAACCACATGAATAGGCAAATTCTGAGCCAATGGGAAATGGCAGAAGTGCATGAGCCCAGCTTGTGGGATGACAGGGTTCATTTAGTTCCGTGTGCTAGAAGAAAATACACTTATTCCCCTATCTCTATCAAAATGAAGGCAGGGATGATTTATTTTAAGATATATATTTTTTTTCTAGTAATCACATATGGGATTTGCAAATGAGCCCATAATTGCAAGATGTTTAGCTGTATTTTAATGCTCTCTGGATGCTGAGAAGGTGTTTAGGGAATTGCATGTTAGAGTCTGGTAGCTGCACAAGTTTGTCCCTAAAGGGTATATGTATGACGTTGTGTGCATGCATTTGCTTTTTCTCTTCACTCACTGCTGTTCTTAACAAACTCCCAGTATCTTACATTTTATTCATATTTTAACAATATATTAACAACAAACTATGGTAAAGCCTCTATTTGATACCCTCGACAGCAATGCTGGCTTTATTTTCACTGTGTGTGTTTGTGTGTGAGAGTTAGTCTGTTGACAGATTTTGCGACTGTGCAAGATGCAGTCACAAAACTTAACAGATGTGTAGTTGATATAAAAATGATAGTCAAGTTTGATGGGCGTAGTTCGAGCAGAGTCCTAGGTGGTGGTGTAAAGATGGTGGTAGTCTAAGAAGGGATGCCAGAAGTTTGCTCAGCATCAGCCAATCGGATTGCTACTCCATCTCTGCGAGTGGGACCCAGGTACCCCTCAAAAACACACCTGTTTGCTATCCTGGTCCCTAAATGATGGAATGAACTCCCCATTGACATCATGACAACAGAAACTCTGTCAAAAACTGAAAAAGCATCTGTTTACGATTGTACCTTGGTAATTAAATTATTGCTGAAAAAAACACTTTAAAGAGTTAGCTTAGGCCTAGTGACTAATTCATCAGCGCTGACAATGGAATGACTTGCTTGAAGTGAATATTATCTTCAATTTCCTTGTTGTTCGGAGTTTGAATCTCTATGGTTTTGCACTTATTGTAAGACTTTGGATAAAGCGTCAGCCAAATGAAATGTAATATAATGTAATGTAATGTAATGTAGAGCGGTATGAAGTGGGGAGGGACGCTTGACAGCCAAACCATGTCCTTGATCATAAGATAGTCCCTATTTTCTGTACTTAGGTAGAGTAGTGCATTTATACATTGTTAAAGGGGCCCTATTTGGTTTTTGGGAGGGAGTTCCCCTTTCCTGTAATATTTTACATAGGTTTTTGTGCGTGTATATGGTCAGCTAAAATCCCAAAAGGTTTTGTATTTCTGTAACATAGTAACATCACTATGTAACACTTAGACTTCTATTGGCTAGTGCTCCAACACATTGTATGGGTGGGCTAAGTGGTTGACCAATCACAACAAAATAATCAGAATCAGAATTTCTTTATTGGTCACGCAAAGGGGAAATGTACGTTGTTAATTATGACAATTTACAGAAGTACACATTCAAGTAGATAGTAAGTAGCAGCAGTATTTATAAAATAAAATAAGTCTAGCCTGTAGAGCAGGGGATGGCAAACTTTTTGGCTCGGGGGCCACTATGAGTTTTGAAATTTGACAGACGGGCCGGGCCAGTAGCAGATCGGTGAAAAAATATTTAGCTGTCCACTCCTCATTAAACACTCGGCACTCAGTGTCGACTTTTCTTTTTTTTGGTCCACTCATTGTTACAGATGCAGGTTCAAAGGTGAATTAGGTTCAAAGGTGAATTATTGCGTCATTGCGTCATCGTTTGCGTCATGACGTAACCGTTTACGTGCCTTCTTATGACCCACACGGCGTTTTACGTCGCTGATTTTCTCCGCAACACCGCTCACAACAACATCAATAGAGGACTGCGTCGGGTAGTTTTTAATCATACGAAGCCAGATTAAATTAAATAACTATTTCTCCAACCTTATACCTTTCTCCAGAGTGCCGTGGTGCATTGTTTATTAATGTGGTTCAGCGTTTATTCTACTGTTAACTCACACGGCAGCGGCCGCTGTAAAGTATTCACTGTCCGACTGTCACACAAGCAGCTGATACATATCCCCCATCTCCATCAGTGAATGTGTTTCAGTATGAATTGACGCTGTTTGGCATCACAACGCTGTTATGAAAGTTTCTCTGGCATTCTACAGGTGATGTTAGCATAGCAACCGAAGCTAATCAGACTATCTTGACTACTTGTTGCTATCATATTGTGGCATAAGCCGTTTTCTACACGCATATTTTACCGGCGTAGTTTTCGTTATGATTTTACTTGTGATGGCCACGTGTAGCCCATGTATTGATTCCATCCGATAGCTGCAATAATACAAAACAACAGGAAAACGTCTGCCTCTTCACAATGGTCAATAACAGTGAACGGATGGTCATTAAAGTAAGGTAAAATAAACAGAATCACACTCAGCCTGGTTAGTGTTGCCTGACTTTATATAAGTGTTTATATAAGTGTGTGGTCGCGTTCTAGTCACTTTGCTCAGCGCTATTGCTTGTTACAACTTGTATTCGCTGTACTCGCCATGAACTGTTAGAAGAAGAATAGAATAGGGAGGGATGAAACCCTCTTTAATGGTCACACATGCAGAGCACACAGCACACACAGTGAAATTTGGCCTCTGCTTTTAACCCATCCTAGTACAAGGAGGCTAGTACTAGGAGCAGTGGGCAGCTATTGTACAGCGCCCGGAGAGCAATGGGAGTGGGGGGGGAAGGGGGGTGTCCGGTGCCTTGCTCAAGGGCACCACGGCAGGGCAGGAGGTGAACTGGGACCTCTCCAAGTAGAAGTCCACACTCCATATTTAGGTCTGGTTGGGGACTTGAACCAGCGACCCTACGGCTCCCAGTCCAAGCCCCTACTGACTGAGCCACTGCCGGTTATTTAATAACTGTTATTGCTCAGGTTAATCTCGACCCCCTCCAATGTAAGCGTGACGTATTTAGTTCTTAGATCTTTCCGGGTTGCCGACTCCAGCAAAGGTAAATTGTGTCTAGAGTCCGCCATCTAGTGGGATCAACTGAAATGCTGGGTATTGCAGGAAAAAGGCTAAATGAATGCGGCCTTTACTATAATTTGGACAATTTTGTACCAATATATGGCCCGCGGGCCCCTTAGTTTGCCCATGCCTGCTGTAGAGTGTAGTGTGGTGTATAATATTAGTAAAAGTTAGAGGCACAAAATACAGATATGATCCTGAAACTTAGCATAATAGGGGCCTTTACGAAATTCTTGATAAGCAGCTTGTAAGCAACACTACTCAAAAAAACATATTCTTTACAATGTAGAACTGGAATTTATAGTTGCTCAAAGAAGCCCCATTTCAATAAACAATATACACTCATCCCACACAAAGTGCAGCAAAAAACTAAATTGCTGAGAAATCACAGTCCTCCTGATCCCCCATGTAATTCCTATTTCTTGTTCAAATACAGCCCAAGCAGCACACAAACAAAACACTTTCATATCTAGTGATGATAACAAGAAATAAGCAGATCAAAATCATGGCAGGTGTATTTTCTTTTTAGCGTTATTGTAGCCTTGTCTGTTTTCTTGTACATTGTAAAAAGAAATTGCTGCATTACAAGGATGGCTGTAGAACACAGGAAACAGAAGCAAACAAAAGCGATTGTAATCAACTTCAAGGATGGTAGTTGGTGCAAAGCAGCACACAGATTAAGTTTAGTAGGGGCAATCAGTGGCAATCAACCAGGCTTAAATGGAAACCACTTCAAAACATGCTGTTATGTTAAAACTGCATATTCCTGTCTCTCATTTTGCTCAATGCTTTACATGATGTGGTTATTTGAAGTGAGGGAAATATCTAAACATATGGAAAGGAAACCCTACGATGTAAACATGTATACAAAACACAAGCATTTTCAGCTGAGCAGAAGCTCTCTGATCTGGTACAATCCTGTTTAATTAGATTTATATTTGCATCAAAAATAGAATTCTCTGCTCTGTATATCTATTGCTCTACCACCTGCATATATATAGCCAGCGGCACACAACACCTTTTACATGTCACTGAGCTTTCTTCTTTTTTCTTCTTCCAAACTTTTTCTAAACAAAAATTGAGTTCCAATTCCTGAAGGTAGATAATAATAATGCATACTTAAAATGTCATGAATGCAGCTTGAATCCAACCTGTCTAATGCCCTCCAGTTTCCCCTTTTCTTCATCATCACCACTGTATTGGGGTTGCAGACATCCGCATGAACACGTTAATTCTCGTCTTAGACTTTCAAACAGATAGAGACATCCTCAGAGACACAGCAACTGTTCACCCCACACACCACTCTCAGCAGTGGGAAGAGGATATAATCAGTGCTAAATTAAACTAAATTAAACTACATTTTTCTGCGGGTATAAAGTTGGCAGTGGGGGTTATAAGTATAAATCAAACCTTTTTATATCTCACATAATCAAACAAATAATTATTTAGACCTAGAACCATTTTCATGACAAGCCATATTTTAAACATAGTGATGTTTGGTCTGATTAGTTGCATTATCAATTAGTGGATGGATAGAAAAATAACTGCAACTAATTTGATCATTTAGTAGTAATTAGTTATTTACAAATGTGTCATATTTCATGACTATCTATTCATCATATGTAGTTCCTGCTTACCTATAGTGAATCTATTTGTGTTTTGGACTTGCAAAACATTTATTAATTTAAAGACGTACTGGGATGGGAATCTTTTTAAAATATATTTTCTGACCTTTAATAAACCTAACAATTATGAATCATTCAATCAATAGATTGTAATCAGATGAGTAATGAAAAATGTCTAAAGCCTTCACTAAAGTTGTGGATGTGGGTGTGTTTTCCCTGAAAAACACAGGTATAAGCTTTGAGCATTGTCCGCAGATGTACACCCTCCGCACTGCAGAGATTGTATCTGCATTCCTAAAAACTCCTGTGTATCATCCCACATCTTATATTCTCTTGAGATGCAGTTATCACACAGAAGTATACAACTTAAGGTAAACACCAGCTGTCTCAAATTCTTTCCTGGCTGTCAGCATACTTACAATTAAGCACAGGCATGGACAGAAACGTGATCCTCACTGTTAAGAATTGCTTGTGTAATGAGGAAGTCATGAATAATACATTACCCAAGTAATAACGTAGTCATTATTAAGCCCTTATGCCCATTAGGAGCTGCTCTTAGTTCCAGCACTGTGTAACGCTGACCAGGAAGTCTCACTAGCAATGAGCAGATGTGACCTGCTTTCTTTTCTCATAACAATACACCTTATTAAACCAATCCTTATTCACTGTTGTCATTGATTGATGGAGATTTATATCACCTATATTCATATCCAGTCATTTAAACAACTTCATTGTTCCAGTATATGGCATGATAAATGATGCACATTCACTCCCTGTTTTTTGCCAACATTTTTTTTTACATGAATAATTTCTCTAGAGATCCCCCCCCCCCCCTTTTACACACAAACGCACACAATGCCACAAGAAGTAACTGCGCTTTCTAAACGAAAGGGCTTCGTTTGACATGCAGATCCTTTGATATATGACATGGAGCAGAGAGAATGAAAGCTGCTCACTTCAATAAACATCTTCTTTAAGCATGTGAGGAAAGGAACTGGGTCTTGGTTATTTTTCAAGGGCTGTGTGCGATTGGGGAGCGACTACTGATGACAAATGTCGTTTCTGACCTCTCAGATTGATATGCAGTTTCACAGCGATCTGGTCTGCTGCCATAGATACGAGGCATCACATCTAACCGGAGATCAATATAGTTCAGTTCCCAGCACCCAGTCAGTCATTAATCGTAACATCAAACGTGTCAGTCGCTATACAGCCTCAGTGACATTATCCAATGAGGTATGTGCTAATGAACACGGATATAATGATAGACAGCAAGCCACCAGACATATTCTTCTCATGCGGGTTCATTTACATTACAGAGGCTTTGGTATAAATCCCTTCCATGGAACATTTTCAGTTTTGATCTTACATTCATATTTTTTATGCATTCCACTGTCATGGAATGCACGCAGGCAAAATACCTTCCTGACAGTGTGATTCAGATTAAATACGGTTGTCATGTTTCCTTTCATTCTTGGTATGTTACACAAAGATGCTTTTTTTTCAGACTCTCATATACAAACCTGATTTATTCCAGCAAATATGCAGGTTTTCTGAAGAACCATCCACAGACTCCTGTGCTTTACTATATGCGAAACACGACCCCCCCCAGTAAAAAATGTTTTACATAATGATCAGTTAGGAAAGCTAGTCTGTTTGTACCCAAAATAGCATGCACCTGATGTCTTGCTCTAACTTTGGAAAATACTGATTCAATTTGAATCTTATAACTTCGGTTTTCAATTATTAAAGGGGCCCTATTATGCTTTTTTGGGTTTTCCATATCCTGTTATATTAACTAGCGCTCCAACACATTCAATGTAATACATCTCTAAGCAGTTGACCAATCACAACAGAACCGGCCCGCTAACCAATCAGAGCAGACTGGGCTCTGGTTTCAGACAGAGGGTGAAAAGAGGTGCTGCAGCACAGGCAGTATGAGAAATACCTTTTTGAACATTAAAGCATGGACAAAAGTCACAATAGAGGCTGAGAAAACAAATATGAACCTGAAAATGAGCACGTTGTTTCAGACAAATACAACCACAGTGATACAAAAAAAGAAAAGAACAAATATAATCTTAATCTCCTGTGAATGTATACAGCACATCCTCTGGGAGTTCACAACCTGTTCTAAGTCTTCGTAATGGAGGTTTGTTTTACAGCTCAGTACACACGCTCACATATACAGTACACCACATCACAGTAACAGTGTGTTAGAACTTGTAGCACAGATACGTTCCATTTATAATACATTTTCAAAATTGTAAAACAAAAATGTTGGATGTGTGTTGGACCAAGTAAAATGAAATATAAATATATATAATATACATAAATATAATGCATTTTTTGTGTTGTTATTTTTATTATGCAGGGAATTTTTCAGAGTTTCCCTGTGCTGATTGTTTTATTGATTATTACTCCGATTCAGATTATTATGATTAATTACCTGTAGGTGTTGTTTGGCCATTTAATTTAGTTCACTATGAGTGGAAGGGCAAATAATTTTCAACCGCATATGCAAGCCACG
Source organism: Trematomus bernacchii (assembly GCF_902827165.1). NCBI lineage: Eukaryota > Metazoa > Chordata > Actinopteri > Perciformes > Nototheniidae > Trematomus > Trematomus bernacchii. The sequence continues at coordinate 4,000,229 of NW_022987513.1, forward strand.
TGTGATATGCCATTTAGCCATGAATCTTTTGTTAAAAGTCAAACATTTGTATTTGTTATTATTTTCTCAGCTTTTCCCTAAATAAACGTATGACTAAATGGATAATAATGTGGATGCGCAGTGATTTTCTGAACGCTCATAACAAAATGTAAGGTTGTGTTCATAACTTTTCTACGATAGTAGGGCACTCTAATTTGTATAGATCCCAGAAATGTTTTTATGTATAACGGTACGTCCACACAGCAGCGTTAAAAAAATCTTGGAGGTGGGCGTATCTGAAGCTTGGGGATTTTTTGCGAGCAACGCGACCAACAACCAATCACATGAATCTCCCACCCCCGACATACAAAGCAAAAAAGCCTGAAGTAAACTGGATATAAACTCCCCAAACAGGCGAAAACCTACCACTGTCTCTGCCACCTCCCTCCATGCCAGGCTCCTCCGGTTTGTATCCCGGTAGGTAAATAGGGACTGGTCATAAAGCACCGGGTGATTCCCTACCGCTATAATTAATTTCTCCTCCATTTTTTGGAATATGAGGAAATGACCTGCGGTATGTCTCTCCCAGCATACACGTGGTTTGATTGGCTAGCGCTTGAACTGTCAGATTTGCATACACAGGATTTGATTGGCTGATGCTTCCACCTCAGCTTCAAAAGTTGTCTGGAAATCTCCGCTTTGCTTCCCACAATGCAGTTCGGCGAAAAGTGAGGCAAAGTGACGTCACCCCATTCAAAGTGAATGGGCAGAAGCGTTGGAAGATTTTTTTAACGCATGCTGTGTGGACGGGCCGTAACAGGTTATTGCGATTGAGGAAGTATAAAGAGGAAACAATGCTGCATAGAAAGAAGGTCATGGTGGGTAAAAAGAAACCCAGACTTTATCCTGAGAGGCCGCTTTTTTGTACCCCGTGCCAAACCAAAATAGATTTATTTGTCACATAGTTTCCATAATTTAGTAATCCCACCTTCGTAGCTTCTCTAAATCAAACTGCAATCCTAAACCTAACCAAGTAATTGTTTTGCTTTAACCTAACCAAGTTGTTCCCTGTAAACTGAAGTTCATACAGAAAGAAATCACCTATTGTAAGGAATCATACAAGCAATGTGGGTTATGCACGTACCACAAATCAATGTTTCATTCCAATCACTCATTTTTTATTCACAGATAAATGCTGACCATAAAGACAGGAATCCAAAACGTGTACATGACAGATGGTGAATGATGTGTGCTTTACAATGCATGAAATAGAAAAGTTGCTTTATTCCTCTATGGATATAAAAGGAAAAGGAATACATTTTTGATCACTGAAGGGTAAAACCGAAATAAATGAGTCCTTTTTTTGTGCAGTCACAAAATATTTTCCTTTCAGAGGAGTAAATATAGTCTGTGTTTTTCCGAGCTTAGCTGAAGCCCTCTGAGGTTGTGAGAGCATCTCACTCATGCTGCTATACCTCTGAGAGAGCGGTGTGAGCCCCTGTGCTCTTGGCATAGTTGTCTTCAAAAAATGTAAACACCTGCATCACTGCTGTGCTCCGGCTAATTAAAACTCTGTCTGTCTAATGAGAGCCGTGCCTGTCAGGGCCCTCCACACACTCAATAAATCACCGCTCCTCAGGCCTGCTTTATCCCACCGTACGGAGAGGGACGTGTGCGTCTCTCAGATATATGCAACTCTGATTCTCTCTCCTTCGGTTTGTTCCCAGCGTTCTCCATGAGGATTCATTGTCTTCTCCACTGCATCCCCTGAGTCATAACATGAGCAATGTAGAGTGGCAGTCTAAACAAAATCTACTCTGTTGGTGGCCATGGTTACTAAGCATGAGTTCCCCACACCGTAGACGCAATGAGACAGCTCATATAACCCGCCTATATCCATCCACTTAAAAAGGTATACCATGTGGGATTTATGTAAAACAGTCCCCAAGCAGTTTCAACAATCAGTAATAAATCTAAATCCAAACAAAGAATAACGTCTAAACAGCACAATACGCAGTCCTCCATTGAGACAAACAAAGGCGATCAATTCTCAAATGGTTCAGCACTGAATGGGAAGAAGTCATTTACAGTACAGTGACCACAACAATAAAAATCTCTTTACAATTGAATGAAATCTGATTCAACAGTCTTGTAATACACACTACCTTAATATTTGAATTTAAAAGCAGTAATCTGAGCTGTTGTTGCGATATTTCACTTTAGGAAAGGAGTTTCTATAACACCAACACAGCTTGTATATGCAAAGTCTGCAGGTACATCCTAGAAAGCAATTTCGTAAGCCTTTGTTTGGATTACATTTTGCTGTAAACCCTATCACCATGGCAGATAAACAACTGCTTTCTCCATATCTCAAACTCAAAATTGACTTATGGAGATAATAAGGGACATTGCCAACGTTTTCTTTGCCTCGCACAAAGAAGAATTCTACTTAACTGCTGGAGGCAAGTTGCAAGTTGACCTTATTTTGCAGGGACTTCTAAGATAAGATGAGATATGCAGTTATCTTGTGGTTAGGGATGGAGAGACATACTTCATGCCTTAAGCTAACCTTATATTTGGTGGCTAGAATACTCATGAGAAAGCACAAGAAGGTAATGAGCCATTAGATCATTTTAAACTGATTTCTGTCAGAGTTTCTCACGTTGTACCGGTGTCAGCAATTCATATCAAGAGAACCTCCATGCAATCTGAAGGCAGGCTTTAATCTTTGCTATTTGGACCCCAGCATCTGGCCTTTTTGGGCCAAACTGTTCTTGGGACTCCCTGAGAGGAACTGCCCATTGGGGAGCAACCCTAATATACAGACTGGGGTGAGATGTAGCATGCAGGCGCACACTAGTCTCCCAGCTAATACATTCCACAAGCTCTCTTTTGCTGTTTTAGTTATTTGAGAATAAATAATTGCAAAATAGCCGTCAAAAAAGTACCTTTTGCGAATTGATTTAGATATGGCTATCATTATTCAGCTTCAGATTGTGCTTTGTGCTAATGATTAACTGTTGGTTCATTTGTTCGTGATTTTTTTCATTTTTTTGTAACAAGCTGTTTGTTATGTCTTGTCAGTTGTTTAAAGAGGCCCTATTATGCTTGTTGGGGTTTCCTGTAGTGTGTTACAAAGGTTTTGTTGTGCATGTAAATGGTCTGCAAAGACTAAAATCCCAGAGTTCCCTCCAGAGGGAGTTTCTCTCCGACTACTCCCCCCCTGCCTTAAATGCCTCCATTGGACTCCTTAGTTTATTTTCCATGACATGGTGACATCATTATGTAACACTTGCGCTTCAATTAGCCAGCGCTCCAACACGTTGTACTTGATAGACTAAGGGGCGGGACATCTCTAAGCGGTTGACCAATCATAAAAGAGCCAGCCAGCTAACCAATGGTTTCAGACAGACAAAAGAGGTGCTGCATCACAGGCAGTATGAGAAAAATAGAGAGCTTTCTGAACATTAAAGCATGGAGACATGTCACAGTAGAGGTACAAAATACAAATATGAATCTGAAAATGAGCATAACAGTGCCCCTTTAACTTTTGTTTGTTTATAATGCTGGTGCTGTGTAGATACTGATTGAAGACTACCTTTACTGAAATGCTTCTTCAGTTTGTGTAGACAAGGTATAGTGCATTAAAAAGTGAATGCACTTCAGAAGAGGTGAATAAGTATGTAAGTATGGTACAAGGAAAATGAGGAGAAAGTCCAGCCAAGGACAAGCAGTAAAACTTTCATATTCTCATAAGTAGGTCATTAGGAAGAAAAAAATCTATATACTCGGAGATCATAAAATACAAGATCCCTTGTGTTGTTTGACTCCTGGGCTCTTGTTTTTTTCATTATCCAAGAAACTTTATGAATAAGGAAGTATAAAGAGCAAAGAATCATGCGAATCATTAATGAATCAGCAGAGGTTATGAGTAGTTTCCCCTAATGTACTAGTCCGATGAACCACAGCAAAAAGAATCAACTGAAGATGACAAAGCCCCAGTCCATAGCAATAGCTCAGAAGATGCCAAATGGGTTTGCTAGCAGCAGAGAAACCCTGATTGGACAAGCTCTGTCTGTCTTAGAACAAGACATCAAAGATAAAATAAATAAACATCTAACAGCAACATACCCTTTATTACCCTTGCAGTTGCCATATGTTGTTGCTGGTACCTAAAAAACATTAATGAATAAAATGAAATACACTGTACTCCGCATGGTACATGCTGTTCAATTTCTCATTGTAATTTTTCAACCATGACGTCATTGAAAAGCAGTTTCCCCTCTTTTATGGACTCCATCTGGCCAATGGGCCGTTAATGTCATGTTTTTGTGTTCATGTTTCCTGTTTTATTTTGAAATGCCTTCTCTCTCGTACTGTTTTACTTCCTGTGTTTTTCCACCTGATTGTCTGATTGTGTTCACCTGCCCCTGTGTTTCACTTCCCCTCTCCAGCTGTGTCTTGTCTCTGTGATTAGTCTTAAGTGTATAGGCCCGTCTTCCCTTGTGTTCTTGGTAAGTTTGTCGTCTTTGTTCCTGTTTACGGTCCTGTCTGGTTTCCCAGAGTTCCTGCCTATGTTCCTCGATCATCCTGCTCCTCGTGCCCTCCCTGGTCTGTACAGTACATGTTCAGTTTTTCTTAGTTTGGTTTTAGCTTGCCTGGTCCCCCTGTTTTAGTGTTAAACGGATTTTTGTTTGTCAGCTTTTGTTATGTCTCTTTGTTATAAATACCTGCCATCCTCCTTTTACTGCTTTTGGGTCCAACATCCTGCCTCAATCCTGACAAAAGAACCATCTAAACTGACCTAATGTAACAGCTTGTTTGGACTACAGATTCCTACTGTATGGCTACTTTCCTTGTTTTTTTACTAAATTGATGATAGACATGAAGGAGTATGGCATTGAAAACATGTACTATGCTGGGGGTCAGAGTTCAAACTCAACCTAGAAAACAGCATAATCTCCCTTATAGTCAGCTAATAGTGTATCCTCACACAGTTGAAAACATACAGACAATCACCTACAACAGACATGGAACCCCATGAAAACAGTGGTACGGTTAAAATATTGTGGAAATTGTTAAATAACTATCAAAGTTTACATTAAAGAGTGAAAGACCTCATAACCGAAGGGCCTAGGCTTTATTTATATCAACTTGGAGCTAGGGGTTGATTAAATAATATAATAGTTAAATAATCCACCCCAGGAAAGAGCCAAGGCTCCAAGTTGATACATCCAAACAGTTAAGACACCATATTGCAGGCTTACTGCAAGATGCCAATTTTTTAAGCATCAAAATCACAGACTGAGAGTGAAGTTTGCACAGACTGAGAAAAAACTCTTAACTCCTCCATCTAAAGACAAGTCAAACACTATTCATAGCAGTACCTCCAAGGCTTCTAAGGATTATTCTTCAGGTTTAAGGTACAACTTTACCATCAGCCAAAAACCTTGCAGCAGAATATGTATACAAAAAGCAGTCTTTGGTCTGTGTGAGTTTTTTTTGTTTCTTTCAGTAACAAAATAAACACCAACAATATATCGAGCTGCTGTAATGCTGCAGTGTACTATTTCGAGTCAAAAGAATGTTTTTCCCCTACAGAAAGCACACACATAAGCCATACTGCTACTAGATTTTCATCATCATTATAAAACTACATGTGCATTATTGTTGTACCATGACTTCATAAAGCCATAATCATTGCAAGTGCAGTCATATCAAACAACCCCAGCTGATAGATGTGAAGACGGAGAGATCATTACATGCATTCGCCTCCCACTCTTCTTAGAAGTGGTAATGAAGAGGCAGCGCACTGTTACGGAAAAAGGGAAAAGAGTCGTCCCTCAAAATCGATAATTAGTCGTGAGATGAAGGCATCTCTGGGAGAGAAAAAAAATTCATAATGTATGTGCTTTCTGACTGAATTTTCTTTTTCTGTTCTACCATAAGGCAGAATGTACTGATGCGGTTTTAATTATCTTCGCAGGTGTTAAAAAGTAAATTGGCGGTGTCGCAAATGCTGTTATGGCTTTTGTAATGCATGGATTTATGACGGCTGTTGTAGAGCTAGAAGCCAGTAAAAAAAACATGCACGCCTTACGACTGTATACAGTACCACCCCTTTGTGATATTAAACACAAAATAAGGCTGTAAATCCGTGTGTTTTCTTTGTGATTTTTCAACAAATCGATTGAAGTTGTGAATTGAATCAAATTCTGTGAAATTATTAAATCTGAAAATCAGCAATCTTTTTAAAATGCTGACATTAACCCCCAGTCTAACTGAAATAAAACATATATGTATTTCTTCTTTCTTTCACTAACAATTTTGAACACCGTCCAATCAGCAGACAATAATATTAAACATCTGCTTATTTTAGTTTCTGTTTAGTTTAGCAAAACAAATGACATATCAGCCTGTTTTGTACATGAAGGTACGGCGGCAGTCGGATGAGAGCTCTTTTGATTGTTGAAATAAAAATCCATAATCTAAGGATTTAATCTTAAACCATCCAGCATCCACCCCTAGCTCAATGTAATTATAGACAACACAAACCCCGTCATAGATAAAGGCCCCTTTCTGTGGAAATGTCTGGACAACAACAAAGGTCAGGGGGTCACAGCAATATATCTGTCAATCACACAGCATGGTGTTCAGCCCAGATTGGGTTTAATAAAAACCCAATGACTCATGTACTGAATAGGATAAGACTCGAGTGGAGCATCTGTTATGGATTACCAGGCTTTGTTCCAAGACTATATTCAGCAAGGGACTTTGCTGGATAAAACATTTCTGTGCAGGCATGCTTTAAAACCCCCCAAACGTCTTTGGACTGCAAGAACAGCAAACCAATAGATGCATCCATAGACTGTTTATTGTATTATTCATTTATTAAGTAGTTGATATATTTATTTCTATAGGAAATGCATTCACATATCAATTAGAAGATATTACACTGGTCTCTCCACAGGATGTTTAAGTATGATAAAATAATTGTACGTGCCTACAGATTCTTGTTAGTCAATAGTATCAAACTCCAGGTCATAACCCTCTATTTATGCAATTGACTGAAAATATTCTTTCAAAGTTACTGTACCTGGTTGTATTATTTCATTGTGTTACACACTCGTAATGATTTGTGTGCTAAAGTGTTCCTTCAGTTTGGAAATGTCTACCAATGTAGTATATGACATAATGTAGTCCATTGTAAAATTGCAATGGATGATGATACTGTTGTCGGCTGAGGGCTCAAAACTGATAGTAACTAATGAATATTCCATATTAATGATTGTCAGCCTTTGGCAATAGACAATGGCATTGTTTATCAGCCTAACTCGAGTGTGGCTAGCTTTCCAATCGCAGTTTAGAAAATTACAGTCTGGCTCTAAAGCAAAATTCTCAATTGTACGGATAGTCAATAATTACCACAATCAGAATCAGAATCAGAATCAGAAACGCGTTTATTGCCAGGTAGGTTCACACGTACGAGGAATTTGATTACGTGTAGTTTAAGGTACCCTGGCCTATTATACTGTTTTTCATCAATATATTATAGGTCTCAGATGTACTGTATACAAAACATGTCTCTGAAGTGTTTGGCTAGAAATACCAAACAGATCATTGTAGCATCCCATAAACCCCTCTGTTTCAGCCCTGTTTCAGAAGTGCTGATTCTCTGTCTGTTACTTTAGATGAAAATAAGGAGCCACTCCCCACGCCCCTCTGCAAGATATTTGGTTAAAAAGAACACAATGGTGCTCTTGGAGGAGATTCAGGTGATAAGGTGGCCAGGGTTTTCCTTGGTTGGTGATTGGCTAATGGTTACACAAGCCAAAAAATCGTTGTGACATCATAAAGTGGCTCAGCTCATTTTCAGACAGGTTTTTATATAAATGGATCAGGACAAAAAGAGAGGGAATCTTTTTTCCTGAAACTTTCAGAATCTCTTTCCACAGAGGGGACACATGCTTATGTATAAAAGACATGAAAAAGTGGATTTTCCATAATAGGTGACTTTTAATACAACCATGTAAAATCCAAATGTTTTTTTTTATGAGAGTTGCTTAGCAATGCTGCCAATTTTGGTTGCAAACTTAATAATTTTGTAGTAGGTTTTAAATACTGAGGGGGTAATTCAAAAATGTATTGCACCTGCTAACCCTTATTCTAATAAGACAAAAAGGAACCTTGTACATCTCAAAGCAGCCACAAAGAGTGAAATGCTCCCCTTACTGTGCTGCCAGGCAGATAGCTTCGCTGTGATCCTGTGCTATTAAAATTACATAAAATTGAAATGAGCCTCAGGGTAAAAATAGTCCGATTCACCCTGTTCAGTGCTTATAACCACGAACAGATACAGTGAAATGAACAGTATCTTCAGAGAGTTGGCAATAACTATAGCACCTACAGTATGTAGGAACGTCTACTCAGATTCTGATTCTTTTTCAGTGAAAAATAAATGAATAAAGCTCTAAACTATGGAATTATAACATGGCTGAAAAACATTAGAAATGATCACCTGTTTAGAATCCAAGCAGGGTGGCATTATTTCTAAATATAATGCGTTTTCAAATGATGCCGTACCACACAGATTGTAGTACTGCATGAATATAGGTACAATTGTTTTTCTCCTGTGTTGCCAAGTTTTAGAAAATATTGGAATAGTTTGCTTTGTGTAATCTCTCCGGTAGCAGAAGTACCAGCCGCACATCACATGGCAACATGTTGTTGTTGCGTTGGGGATTCTTTACAACTGCTGCTCAGTGGATCCTGTCTTTTCCTGAATAATTTATTCATTTATGAAAAGTTAGACATAGACATTACTGTCTCTGTTTTACTTACAGTGAGTTGTCACACCTTTGTAATGTTTCTACATGAACTAAGAACACATATTTAATATGTCTTTTCACGGTGATGCATGATGTGTGAATAGATCCGTAAAAAAATAGGTTTAACATACCTTTTCATATGCATCTGAAAAGACCTTTGCAATTGTTCCTCTTTTTATAACTATAAGCAGGTCTCCCTTGAAAAAGAGTAATTGACTGTAAATATTTCACAGTAATATTTCACAGTAATTTACTGTAAATATTTCACAGTAATTTACTGTAGATATTTTACAGTAAATTAGAATAAAAGTACAACTAAATATTGTGACTTTACAGTTGCCATGCCCATGGAATTACTGTGATGTAGCAGTACAGAGCTGTGGTATTATGGTACCTTGCTCTACATAAATTACAGTAATTACCTGTATTTTCACACTATTACTGTAGAAGTAATGCAACACAGTAGCCATTTACTGTAAATATACAAATGTAAATAATATGATAATATATTGTAAATTTGACTAGTTAACTGGGATTTTACCATAACTACACAATTCAATCAGCTCAATCAACAAAGAAAAACAAAGAAAATGCCCATTTCAACATTTTATTACTCCATTGAAGTGCAAAGTACATTTCACAGTGTCTTGGACATGTTGTTACGGCCCCAACTTCTACTCCGCGGTAGTGGCTCGTGCTGAGACCCGCAACATGAAAGAATACACGCAATAACCGGTACTTGGTAACGAGCATTTATTGATAATCAGCCGTTTGCTCACACAAGCGAAACGGGAAACAAAAAGAGGTCTAGAGGACTGGCCAAAAGGAACAAACAGAAGGAGGGAACCCGAGCCAGCCACACCACGGGCCGTAGGACCCAGAGCCCCCCCCCCCCTAACCAGAAATCAATTATAAATCCTATGGGAAACAAAATAAAGCCCCGAAAACTGGACTACCAGGTCCTCCAGGCTAAACATAAACACATCTGCAAAAATATGGCCTAGAGCTCAAAATGGCAAAGAGGTATTCTAAGGAGAGTGTCTCCCGGCGTTAGAATAGGCGAGACATCCTTCTCCTCCAGCTTCTCTTTATATATACACGGCTGAGTGGAATTTGGAACACCTGGGCAGAGGCGGAGCCAGGGGCAGACCAGGTGCACCTGGGCAGAGGCGGAGCCAGGGGCAGACCAGGTGCACCTGCGGGAGGGGAGCACTTAACACATGTCTACACAGACATCCACTCAAAGTCAACAATTTTTCTGAAGAATGTTCTGACATGGGGGTTTAAATTGCCATGCCTCTTTTTGGCTTTCGAGCCCGTCTCAGGATTAATGCCCAGGAAGCACTGAAAACAATAAGCCAAGAAAACAATTTCAATTTTACATAGATTTATATGTTGCATCGTTTATTTTTAAGGCAAATGCAGCGGTGCCCCTTTCAATTTAAGTAAAACCTGCACCAAAGAAAGAAATTAGTATTTAAAGCCAAGCAAGAGCGATAAAAGCAAGAAAATCACTTAATTTGTTGTGTTATCACAGAGGATGGTCTGAATACAGTATTTTACTGTGAAATAATACAGTAACATGTTGTGAAATCCTGGTAATCATTTATCCTGTACATTCACAGTAATTAACTGTGCCTGCATTGATTTCCCTGTGAAATTCAAAAGTACAGTATTATATTGTGAACATTACAGGTAAAGACTGTAAAGTGGTAAAACAGTAATTTATTGTAAAATATTACAGCTAAATATTGTGAAATCATGGTAATATTTTACAGTGTAGTTACATTGTGGTCAACTGGCAACGAGTGCTTTAGGAAGGGAAGGTTCCTGTTTTTCTCTTCCTCTTCCTGTTGGACCAAAAACTATTAATCAAGAGGAGGGATTTCTTCTTAGGGGAAACATGTTTTAATACTTATTAATTTTAAATGGTGTTTGCACTCAGATACATTTTTGTTTATTTTAGTGTCAGTTGTTTGTGGGCATTTCCTGGTTTACCAAATCCCCTTGCAGTGGTTCAGTCTATTTAGGCAACCCCCCATGTAGTGGTTTAGTCCAATTTTTTCAATATGTTCTATTGTCTGATACCATTCTGATTTCTAGCCAGTAATGATTATTGGAGTGTCATTCATTCTTGAATGAGCCCAATTGTTATTTTAAAATGTTCACTCTGAGCCAATAGTCATATAATCTGGTCAGAAAGCTTAGAAAACTAGATTTACATATCACATTGTTAGGTACGTTAACTGTAGCCTCTAACTGTAAAATACAGTATCAGGGTGAACTTTTCATTCTCCCTTAACACACCCATTCAGTTTGTGAGTGAAAGTAACCCTTAATGGTTAGGAATGAAGAAGTATGCCCCCAAGAGAGTTTGCTGTAACTGATAAGAGTAGAAAGTTGTAAGTTCTGGCATTTATATTGCCTCTCAAAGTCTGTCAAAGATTGCAGTGTTCTACCAGAAACAAATGGACAGCCTGCACAAGCCAATGCACACAGACGGGTCGTTTCAAAGAAAGTACGAAGGTCGGAACAAAGAGATAGGTAACTCCAACCATTTGTATGGACAACTTCACACCAGTGACTGCAGCTTTAATGTGCAACAGTACCACAGAGTGTTCTCAGTATTATTGCTTTATTCACACAGGGAGGCCTTTAAATCTGCAGTTCTCTTTTTTCAGGATATTGTTTATAGCACTGTAGTTTCAAAGAATGTGGCTTCAAGTCGATGATAATCTGTGTGACTGAAGAATATATTTTATATATAGGAATAATATATAAAATATATTTTATTCAATAAAATATAATTCAGTAACAAGTAAGGGTCAGGGTCACAGTTGGTATAGGATTTATAATCATGTGTCGGCAAAACGGACACCCCAGGATTCTGTTAGTGGTAAAGTTTTCCTGACAAAATGCATGCTCTGTGAGTCTACAAGCTGTCTAGTTTAGCATTCCCAGGGGCGCTTCTGCTAGCAAATGTGAGGATACACTTCCATCTGCTTACAGAACGGTTTCTTCCAGAGCAATGAACACAGGGAAATCTCACATAATCATTAGAAAAGACGAGGGAGAATGAGATTAAAGTGCAGAGATAGTACGAGTGCTCCTATTTCTAGGACTTACCATAACACCATTCAAACTTTAGTTAACTTATACATATTTACACTTGTATGATAACCCTCTTAGCATTGTGGCAATTCCCTAATCTTAAGAGAGAAACACTTGGCAGAGTAGTGTTTTAAGCAATGTTTGGGCTACTTTCCTGTGTGCAGCCTTGTCTGACTTGATACTCTCACACACAAAAAAAAACACATGGTTTACTCTATGATATTGACAAAATGCTGCAATAATAAAGGAGAAAGGCAGCCTCCATGTGTCCTCTGGGGAGAGGGAAGCCAAACATTGGTAACAAAATATAGACAGTCTTACAATGAAGACATCTGACAATGGTGGTGCTCTTCTTATCAGAAACAATGTATTAGTTAAACCCACAAACAACTCAATGATAGGACCTTGTCTCCCAAAAACTGAACACAGGAACATATGCCCTGCTTAATAAACGCTTTATGGGAAAACAAGGGGATTTTTATTATCACTATGGCTACCTTTTGTATGTGCTCTCTACAACTTAACATTCACTAAGGCATAGCTTTTATTATAAGTGTTCAAATATAAGTAAAAACACATTGATTTGTTTCTACATTCAAACTAAAAGATGTTTTTATGTACTTACCTTCAAAACATAGCCCATGTTTTGTTTGTTTTTTAGTCAAGTTACCATGGTTATTGAGGCTTTGCACAAAATAGTGCTCTTCAAGAAACGTCAGAAGAAAGAAAATAGTTTTATAGGGATTTTGCCGATTGTGAGATGAGTTGAGGATAGCTGGAGAAAACATAAATCACTTTAAGAAAACATAATTATAAAAATACTAAAATAAGAGTCTCCATTTTTTAACCTGGACAAATGTTGTTTTTTATTCGAGAATTTCGAGAGTACAGCACTTAAGTGTATGACATTAGACCGAAAAAAGGTTCATACAGTACTGTTATATAAGAGATCCAACAATACAAGATAAACTGAAAAAATCTATATTCTTCCCCTATAGAGCATTATCCTTTTTTCTTCAAAACCCAAGTGCTGCCATTTGGCCATGTCGATTGCAGGACAAGAGAAAGCACTCAAAATAACCACAGGGCTAAATTGCAAAACACCATTTTTAGTAGGGGTGTAGTGGCAAACTTTATATGTTACCTAATATGGTAACACCAAATGCAGCAGTTCCATGAGGATGTATTCAGTTCATGTCCTTTGCTAGACTTATGATTAACCTTAAGAGTGTCTGGGTGTCAAACACAGTGTCTTGAACAAGTTCCTGTGTTTCTTCCCTGTTCCACAATAAGTTCCTGCTTTCCCCACCTCCATCTGTCTTCAACAAGTTCCTGTTTTTCTATATTAGCAATGTACAGTTTCTGTTCCTCTGGAAAGGCGTTGCTTATCTCTCTTTCAGCCCAGCAACAGTGACAGGTGATGAAGTGTTGTTGAACTGTCAAGATCCTATAAAACGTACACACACACACAAAGTTCTGATTGTTTTTGCTGTATATTGGTCAGACAAAATACACTGCTCCTGTGTCTCCTCCAGATTTCAGTGAGGATAGCCGTTGTTTCGGCGTGATCAGCTGTTACTAGTGTAAACAGGGTAGACATAGGGTTGCTGCTCAACTGTGAAAGAAACTCTCTACAAGAAAGTTTAGAGAGCGTAATTGTTCAAGACCAGAATGTGTAAGTCTTGTTTCGCTATCTTTTTTCACTGATTTCATACATAAGAATATGTGACCATAGGGGTATGCAACTTCTTTTATACAGCTTCACTCTCATTTGGACATATTTAGAGATTCTGAAGATCAGTGGAGATGAGTATTTGTATTTACCATTATCCCACACATCATAATAAATGTAAACACTTTCATTTGTATAAGTGCTCCGCATGGAAAAAATAACAGAACCCAATAAAATGGCAATGATTAAAATGATAAGGGAGAACATGCAAGTGAGAATGAAGAAGAAGAAAGCATTATTTATTATTAATAATAAAACGATAGATTTTAATGATAAGGATACTCACCCTGTACATCTACAGTATGCAGTGAACATGTGTTTTGTTCTTACTCTTGGAGACCATTTTATAGTCTGGGTCTTTCAAATAATACCAGACATGTTTATAATGCAATTTTACCAGTGCAACCACCTGATCCTGTCATGAGTGTATAATGGAGTCCCACATCTTGTGCCACATCTGACAAGAAAAATGCCAGCGCAAGCCTTATAAATAGATTATAAAGAGGAGAAAGATGAATGCCTGATGGGAACATCAGGTAGACAAACAACTTATTGCACCATGGAGAATTCACTGTGGACCTCACAAGATGGGAGATATAAAGGTTTGATTTTGCTTTCGGCTCCAAAGCAATGTCGTTTCCTCCAACTGTGCTTTTAGAAAGACACGATGAATCACTGTCCCTTAGCTCAATCACGGCTGTCACACTCTATGAACGAGTAAATGACTTATGGGAACAGAAGCAAGAGCAAGTATTGTGAAAGTAATCATCACTGGCCAAGAACAATCTCTTAAAAGGGGGCATCAGGAGGCATTGATGTGTCGCTGGCTCAAATATATAGAGATTCAAAATGTATTAAAAAAAAAAAACTTGTGGAAGCACAATACACTTGTTATTTCAGTCCATCTGTAAATATCAGAGAGGAGGATGGCAACATGATGTTATGGACAGTAAATGGATGGAATATGGTACTAAATCGATATTGCAATATAAAAAATGATAAAATCAAGTATGCTTACATGACATTCATGATCTATTCAAAACATGTTTTTGGTTTAATGCATGTTTTTCTCTTGTGAAATAACTACAATTTAACTGTGGAAAAGTTAACTTAATGAAATGACACGCTGAGCTGATTATAATGAATATGTACAACATGTACATGTATGGAAATCCAAGGATTTGCTATGCACAGTGGTTGATACTTGAGGTAATTCATGTCTGTCAGGTGCTGATCCAAAACCTCGCCTGCATGTACCACAACCTCCTGATCACAGGAATGACGTTGAGAGGAGAGAATGGGCGATGTGGCCCCTTGCAAAAATCCTCCCGCCCTGCTAGTGCCCTATAGAAACGCTGTATGGATTCAAACATATCAGGGATTATTAAGAGACCTGAGAACAAGGTCAAAGAATTGAGGAAGAACACAGAGCAAGTTAAACTTAACTTCCACTTCATCCCCGAGGCTCTGCAAATACTTAGGAGATAGTTGAGGCAGGCTCTGTTGAAAGCTCCCCCGCCGGCACGCAAAGCTTTACTTTTGATGTTAATTCCTTGAAAGCTGTTTCTTTAGCTGGGGATTAGTGCATGAAGAGCTAAGCTTACCATGCTCTGGCTAATAAAGATGAAACATATAACACAGGTACTCGTACATACCGTCGCCTGGAAACAGTGCCTATAAAGTTGCCTTAATTATAAGGAACTCACTTCGCTTCAGTAACTATAAGAATGGGACGACATTTGTACTTAAGAAAATACTGTGGAATTAACCGTTGGAAATCCTTTGTATTCTTGCAACGCAACTGGTAAAATAATGAGTATATAGGCACATCATTTTCTCAGCTCATGCGTTCAAAGCTGCCATAGTGTGCTCTCAGCTTAGGTCTCTTTAGCATAGCGCGCTAAGACTGACAATTATGAAGTGTGTCCATTACAGCGGCTGATTAGCCTCCATGTCTGCTCTGGCTTGAGCGACTGTTGTAGCTAATGATTCTGTGGCAGCGTGCATAGAAAGCCAGACACCACAATTCATCTGCTCGGCCAAAAAGTCCCCGTGATTAATAGGTGTTTCACTCCAACATTCGCCCCTTTGAATATTTGAAACGGTTCCCCCCATCGCCGAGTCTCTGCTTTGACAGTTTAAGAAGTAAATTAATCAATCCAATCACTGCATCCATCCTGCTTTCAAGTACAATGAATGGCTTCCCTTTCATCACTTAATTGGCTATTTTCCAATAACTAATACCAGGATGATTCATTCTAGTGACCTTTATTTAATAAAAGGTATTGGTATTATTGACAGGAAGACAATATCAGCTAATTCTCACAATTGGCTTTATGAAATGCGCCGTGCATTGAATTTAAAGCAATATATAGTGACCTTAAATCAAATCCTATTGAGCTTAATGGAATTTCATTAGCTCTTCTTCCACACTGGAGGTGGCTCTGTTTGTTCATTCTCAGCCATTTGTGTCCAACGAAAACTGTTCTCAATAGGTATTTTTGGATTATGGATGAGTCTAGGACCTGGCTTGCTCTTATGGGAAATGCATTAATACACCGCCGTCACGGCTGTCAACTTGCATACAGTTATATCATAAGGCAGGAAGGCACAATTATCCAAAAGCCAATGAGGTCTGTAAGAGAGTGGTAAATCTTATCTATGTGATGTAGAGTGATATAGCTGAGAAACACATTTGCCCCACTTGTCATCTTGCATATCTTGTTCAGTGTGAAGCAGAAAAAGCACATAAAAACTCTGCATTAAAGACTCTGAGGGAAATATAGTCTCTGGATTTTCCTGTCAAGTTGTACATTTAAACAAGTAGTTAATTAAAACCTTAATTTCCTTGTTTCATGGGGCCAAATTGACTCCCTGGCAAACATTCCCTCGGAGTTTAATAGTCCTTGTTGTAATTACTGATTGTCAACAATATCGTCCTTGGGTAATCGTCCCAACTTTGTCTCTCTTGGTAACAAATCTTAAATCAGGTACCCTTCTGGCATCTTACATTCTATGTTGGACTGAATGCTCAAGCACGGTGAATAAAAGGTGATTCACCTGTATATGGATGACATTAGAGTCCATTTCCTCAGGGCTCCAAGGATAAACATATATCATCACCTTTCTGTCACCATAAATGGGCTCTTTGGTGCAATTTCACCATGAAGTCAGGTGCATTTAGCTGGTTCACTTAGTGCCCACAGCCAAATTGAAGATTTAACAACCCCCACTCCATTCTCTAGCACCCAGCTCAGTCATTTCCTGTTAGAATCTGAACACAATCATTACCCTCAACCCTTACTTTGATATATTCAGCGTGTGACATACATACTGTATCGTCATGCATGAGAACCACGTGGTAAATGGAGACAGGGACACAAAGTAGTGCATTGTCTGTATTACATACAGTATCTGTAGGGTTTATATTTCTATAACACCCCAGGACATGGACCCAAATGTCACCCATTAGAGTTTCAAGGCATACATCACTAAACATAAACACATACTCAAAGAAAACACACTGAAATGGAAAAAATGCAACGTGCAGTAGATGTAATGCCTAAGGAAGTTAAGGCAGCGGGTCTATGGTTTAAAATAATGCCAGGCAAGTTATGTGGTGCATGATGGGATGAATGAAAACCTCAATCTATTTTGATTTAGCCTAAGGACTGTCAAATGCCAGTGATTTTTATTGCCCCTTCCCACAATTCCAGCAGAACTTATATCATGAAAAATATCTGTCATATTCGCAATAGAGCTTTAAGAAACAAACATATTTGAGGATGCATTTCTTCAATTCTAATGTAAAAATGGCTCAACATTTTGGTATCTAAACATGGAA
The DNA here is from genome assembly GCF_902827165.1 of Trematomus bernacchii. Classification (NCBI taxonomy): domain Eukaryota; kingdom Metazoa; phylum Chordata; class Actinopteri; order Perciformes; family Nototheniidae; genus Trematomus; species Trematomus bernacchii. The sequence goes on from NW_022987513.1 coordinate 4,017,723, forward strand.
TTGTTAGGCATAATATAAAATACACAAATATAAGAGTAAGAATGATAATCTAAACAAAATTAATGTAGGAATGATAGGAAAAAAATAGCAAATGACTTTACTTTTAGAGTGATTATACAGTAAATCTGGTTTAATTCTACAAAGTAGTACACAGCTGACATAATTGTTGGATTCTTTTAATTATTTTCAATAGCATTAAACTCATTGCTATGAATTGCATCACATAATAATTGAATTCTTACACTCAGGCAAAACAGGGGAGAGAGTTGCATTACTCTGTGATGTCATCAGATAAGTTGGCTTGGAGAGGCACGGTTAAAACAGTAAGGGGTGAACGTAGCATGTGTTACTGAGACATGTCATCAGCACATAGGTAGCGGGAGTTCTCCATGCATTTTTTACCCATCAGGTGCCTGAATGCATTTGGAACAACAAAAACAGATAAATGCCAAATCCGTTCCAATAAAGCAGGCTGAAAACACCAAGTCGTGAGCTGTGATAGAAGACACAGAAAAGCATAATGTGTAATATATGTATCTCTAAGTATGTTTAATGTTGGAAAAGCAAGAGTCTCATGAAATTAAACCAAAATGATTTCCTTGCTTTTCCTTTTTTTTATGAATTAATTGTTAAAATGTCAGAAAATCTAAAAAGATATATCCATCCCTGAGTCCCCGAAAGTCTAAGATGATGGGAAAGTGTTGTCAGTGTAAAACCTAAATATAATCACTTTAATATGATGTTAAACAAAAAACAGGAAGAAATGTCTTTATTGAAAAGGCTGTAAACAGCATTTTTTTTTTTAATGCTGGTCAAAGTATTTGGTCGTTATTTTGTTCTGTAAAAAGACTATTCCAATAAGTTCCCTGCTGCAATTCCAACTCTTATTTTGTTTCATTAAAAAAATAATTGAAGCAATCATAGTTTTTATGGCCGGTGAAAACATTCAGTTGATTTGTTGGTATTTCAGCAAATGTACTGATGCTGATTTAAAGTAAAGCCTTTTTTTTGTTTAGTATTTTTAATTCATTAGTGATGCTTAGCTGAGTACAGTGTGCGTTTTATATCTGCCTCAATGAGTCTGGAGTACAAGAGTGAGTTAAATTGCCTAGCTTAATTAGCCTTGAATTACTGTAAGAGACTTAAAAAACATTATTGGACAAACTGGCCTGCATCCATTACAAATGCCCCTGCTCGTTGATTTTATTGGACAGCACCTTGTGTCACATATTGCATACATTAGCTGTTAAAAGGGCAGCTTCCACTTGCCAGAAATTGAGTGTGGCTTATTGTTTGAGGACATCAAGTAAAAGAAAGCTCTGGTCTCTGGCGAGGCAAAGATGCAAACCCTGGACCTGACATTGACACGTGGCCTAGATTTCAGCTACACAATGTCATTGTAGCTGCATTAATCAATCCAATCCACTACAATGGTAGTCAGAGTGCAGGTTCAGAGTTGCCCAGACTGAAACTTAAACATTTAACATACATTTAAAGGGGCCCTATTAACCCTCCTGTTGTCTTCGGATCAAATCTGACCGATTTACTACTTTCATCAATCATAACCTTTTTGTTTTACATTCGATTGCATTAAGGCTTTATGATATCCTTCGACATTTGAACATATACAATTGCTGATCACCACTTTCATTGAATTTTGGATGATTTAGTCAACTTTGTAACGCCCATGGTGTTCCCGGTCAAAAATGACCGCCATAAAGAAAAGGAATTGGTAACCATCCGGATCAGATAAAACACACACACAAACACCCACCCACACACACATACTCTAGATGTGTTCCCCCCCTTATGTGCCCATCCCCCCATGTGAATCACACCTGGCACTCACAAACACACACAAACACACACAGAACAATTTGATACATTGCCCGCTCTTATGTGCCCATCCCCCCACATGGATCACACCTGGCACACGCAATACATGTTCAGTGTCTATTCTTTGTGTATTTACTGCAGTTTTTCATGTATACCAGTAGTCTGATACAATATGTACAGTTTGAAAGGGTGTTAAATGAAATTTGGTGATGATTAAAGGTTTCGTGTCAATGCAATAGCAGTTAAAACAGGACCGGTCCAATTTGACCGCGAACACCAAAGTAAGGGGGGGGGGGGAACTAAGACAATAGGAGGGTTAAGCTTGTTGGGGTTTTCTCTTCCCTGTAGTGTGTACTATAGGTCTATGTGCATGGTAATGGTCTGCAAAGGCTAGAATATCCTTCAGAATGGAGTTTCCCCCCCCACCTCCCCCGCCCTTTACACACCTCAATCAGACTCTTGTTTATTTCCATAACACAGTGGCATCACTATGTAACACTAGCGCTTCTATTGGCTAGTGCATCACAACAGAGCTTGCCAGCTAACCAATCAGAGCGGACTGGGCTCTGGTTTCAGACAGAGGGTGAAAAGAAGTGCTGCCGAGACAAATAAAAAGCTTTTTGAACATTAAAACATGTAAAGATGTCACATGATTACATTTTAATGGGGCTAACACCAGATTCCAGTGTGAACAGGTCACATTTCTGAAATGACCTGCAAAATAACAGTGACAAAGACAGAGTGAATGTGGAGGCTACTTGGTGTTTATAATTGCATGCAAGTAAATGTGCAGTGGATGCCAGCAAATGCATAAGCAGAAAAAAGCAACAACAAGGAAAAAGAAAATGTAATTATGCTTTTTTGTGGAGCATATTTCTGTAGGGGGGATGTGTTTGGATGCAGAGTTGGAGTCAGGATCTACAAGTTGTGTTGTTTTTGGACGAATTGTAACACATTATCTTATTAAGAGATGTACACATTTCAGATTTCACTGTAGTTATACAGTATCTGATTGAAGAACACTAAAACATTTGCCTAAATAAATATTGAAAATATGTGATTCACTGAGATCTTTTTCAGTTCACACTGTTATAAAAAGGAAAAACTGGGCTGAGTCTTGCATAAAAATCTGATTTGAGCCACTTTTGCCTGCAGCATTAACAAGGACTTAAAGCTCAAGTGACTAATCACTTCTTCAGTCTCACTTTATAATGCATCTTACAAGTATCACATAATTACATCTAATGACAGTCTATACTTGGGCATTACTTAATTAAGTGCACATTGTTTCTTGTGGAAGCTGTGGAATGACTGTTGATCGAGCACCTTGTCTGTTAATTGCAATTGTGTACAATAGATTGACTTGTTGAGGCGATGGATGTTTTCTTATCTTACCTCGTCCCTGGGCTGTTGTGTTAGAACCAAGTTATTAATAGCATCGCTATTGATGAACTGTCAAATGCTCAGCAGTCGGCAGATGGACACTTGTACTTGATAACATGTTCGAGGCTAGGGGCCATGTTCCATTTACAGAGCTGAGGGATTGCAGTGTGTGTACTGTAGCAGCATCGGGGCTAATTTAGAGCCAGCAGATGATATTCAACTCTGTATGATGTGATTTATTTGACCCAAGAAACACATAAAGGTGCATGTTCAACAACCCTTTTAAATAACGACGCTTCAGCGTGCTTGTCAATGTTTGAGTGTGCATAGATGCATTTCTTTAACAAGGATATTTGAACAACAGAAAGGCGGTGAGCTTAGCACCATAGCAGCTTTAACCATGGTGTCCCTATAGTGATGCCCAATCAGGATAAGTGCTTTATATCGATTTAGCAGTCTGTGTTCAGCCCCTGCTTTTGATTTCCCCCATTAGGTCAACAGAAAGGGTGAACCTATTATCAGCATGCTTCATCTTGATAACCAGCATTTGTGTATTGCTTGTTGATAAAGGTTGCTCTACACCCAATTGTGTGTGTGTGTGTGAAATAAAAATAAAAATGCGGATTGCTTCAGTCTTCAAAGTGTGACATTTAGATGTGCGCTTGATGTGCGAGATTTATGAGTTGCACTGCACTCATCCGTCTCCGATATTTAGTATTAAGTCCATACATGCTTAAAGCGAAAGGAAATAGGAGTGAGTAATTCTGAATGAGGACAGTTATGAAGAAGTTGAATTATAATCTCATCAAGAGCCAGTAGATAATCCTCTGTACGTCAGTTCGTGAAAAATCGAAGGCCGTGGATTTTTTTGAGCTTCTGTCAAATCACACTGGCTCACTTTTTGTCATTAGACAGAAAAAGTTCAACTTTGTGCAAACTTCAGATATTTAATAGTTGGTGCAGGTCTGCAAACATCGATCCTGCCATGCCATAACAAAACATATTTCACTGAGAAAGTAGAAAATATATTATACCTGGATATTAATGCAGTGTTGTACTTGACTCTATTGTTAATGCCCTATTGCATTTTCAGTACCAAGAATAAGACCAAATCCTTGAAATAATTGTACCTTTTTTAAGTTTTGATACACTGGACTTAGCAAATATTTACATTCATTCAATTTAAGATTTAAATCTATAAGCAGCATACATATTAATATACTTCCTCAGTTAAAATCCCATCTGAAAAGGGATCACACCATGAGCAGGAGAAGATTAATTTTGAATAATAAATAATAATACATTTGAATACTAATACCTAGTTGTGTGGGATGAAATATATTCATATAAAAGAAAAAAAACTTTCGTCCAAAATTCTGAATCAATTCACGACTCCCAAAAATCGATCTTTCTAGAAAATAACGCAGCAGGTCAAAGTTGTGTGAAGCATTAGTGTTAATTATTGTAATTATTGCATAGTAAACATTTATTCTTAAAAGTGGAAAGTTTCTTAGAAATAAAAAGCCAGCTATCCTTAGCCATGCAATTGTATTCATGTCACATGCAGCATTTTAATTTTTATTTAATTTAACCTGGCTTTTCTTAAATGTCCTGAGGATTGATTATAGATAATATCTAAAAAATGTTTTAGTAACAAAAAGGGTATTGTTTTTTTTAAAGGTTTACGATGAATTAATGTCACCTTTTGTCTTGGGTTTGTTTTTGTGTGACATGGCAATCAGTCGAAAACATTTTTTTAAATATAAAATGTCATTATCTCTTACACGCTTGCTTTCTTAAAACTCTACTTTCATGCCTTAATTTGCCAAACGCTGCCTTTTTTAGCACATGGTAGACAGGAGCAGATCCTAAAATTAGGACCCCTAGATCAATCGGCACAAGATTTTGAATCCAACCATGACCCCAACAATCAAAAATAATCATGAGATATGGAAACATTCATCCCCCTAACAAGCAGCATCAGCAACACTGATGATTATCATTGTGTCCTGCTGAAGGAGATACACCTGACCTGTGTACCCCCTCATTATCTTCATGGAAAAGCCTATGTTTTCTACCAACTGTCCCCTCCAACAAAATAAACTGCAGCTTTCCTAAAAAGAAAACAGCTGCCCATGTGTTTTTTCTCTGTGACAAATAAGGAGGATTAACTTATCAGAACATATCCTGTCCTGGGATAAAGATCGACAATCAAGCCTGTCCTGATTATCTTCTGCGATCTGCCACAGCTCCATTCCTTCTGGCTCCGGGGGGAAAAACGGCAGAGTGTCATCCAGCTGAAAGGGCCGTTGCTTGCCAGTTGCTCTCCACTGAGCAGTCTCCTAATGCCTGAGCAAAGAGGAGGGCAGGGAGGATTGTCCCCGACATTGCCCACCCAGGCAATCAGCTGTTGCAGGATTTGTGGGAGGTGGAATTAGTCCATCTCCACTGGCTCTGTCTACTGCTTCTGCAGCCTCTTCCCAATACCTGTCCGCCTCCTCAGCCAGCCCTCCAACCTGAACTAAATCTCACAACTGACTGCCTCAATACAAACCCGACAAGCGGAATGATCTTTTCAGTTTATCCACCAAAACTATGCGCTCCCAGATTTTTTTTTAGGAATAAACTTTTCCGGAATGAAAAGCTGCTGCCTGTACAGAATGTCAGAGAGATTAGGGATCCAATTTAATTAACTCTTATAACTCATTTTGCAGTCTTGAGCATTATTATATATCATACATTATTTGCAGTGCTGGGATCAAACTAAGTACATTTACTTAAGTACTGTACTTATGTAGACAATGAAACTACCCAGCAATGTATACAGTAATCAAAATGAATGCAACCTTGCAGATGCATTATAAAGTGATGAAAACACTTAACCATACATAAATATAAAACAATCATTTCACATATGCATTTTTGAAATTGGACATTACTATACTTAAGGTATTACTTTTACTTAATATGAAAATCTGAGTACTTTTACTACTAACATCTGAGGACTAACCGCTTGTAAACTAGCTTCTCAGCTTATACTGAAAAAAATCACTGAAGTTGCGCATATTTTGGTTTTAAACATTGAATTCAAGTTATTTGATACATTTTCATTGTAAAAATAATTGTCCAGTAAAAAGTTTGAGCTGTAAAAAAAGGGATAGTCCCCCAATTAAACATACTTATCTTGAGTTCATCTTAATAAATACATTTTGTGTTACAACTATTGCATTTATTTGTATTAAGTATATTTCTGGAAGAAGTGTATTTAAGTAATCCAATCATGATTTAATTGTGTCACCAGTAAGGAGGGCTCAAGTTACAGTATTATCTATTCCAGTGGTTACCAACCTTTGGTCTAACATACTCCTGCAGTTCACCTCCATAAGATAATCACAAGTATTACTTCTTTGGCACCACCCGATATGTTCCAAAGTGTTCATTTGAATCTTTGTTAAAGTCGCATTATACAACCTTTCCCCCTTGACAATTTTGAGAACACTGGGCTACCAACAAGACAGGACATTGCTTTTGTTTAAGAGAACTGCAAAACCAAGATTACTAATAACTGATAACTTACTTTCTTACAGTTTCAATTTTCATATAAGAAATAACATTGGTGTACTTGTTTATATTTTCCAGCTAATGCTCGCAGCCTGGCTTTGGTCTAAAGCAAGAACTATAGTCAACATTTCCAAGAACTAGAAACCTAAGGGCTATATTAAAGGCAAAGTAAAAGTATTAATAAGCAATGGGTCTCTTTTGCCATTGAGAGCTTTCACAGTTAGCATTACTCTGTCTGTTCACCTGGGGAAAGCTACTTGAAACTGTTGTGTTGAGCTGCTTTTTAGCTAAATGCTCTCTGGTAAGAAGAGAAGCAGTGTATTTGTTTTTCTGTCAAACGGAAAAGGAAGGTGTGTGTTGGTGCTGCTGTTGACAATATGGGAGCAATAAAGAGTTTGCTATGTTTTATTATTTTCATTTACAGTATGGGCGCAACTGAAACGCTATCTTCTTCCTTTGTGTGCCTTAAATCGAGCCTTTATTTTCCCGGAACAATGCGACCATGAGGCAGACGGATACAGAGAAAGGAATGCTCACAGGGAATTCATCTAAACCGTGTCATTATTCAACAGGCGATACAATGTGCAATCAATATTTACATCATAATACATCTTAATCATATAGGTTGAAAGCAACAAATGTGTCTTTAGAGACTTTAAACTGGATGATTGAACAGCCTACATACATGGATGGATGGACATAGTTTATTAGTATGTTCTTCATCCATTTTAGCAGTTTGTTTTTTACTTCCCAGCGTGCTTGTCACTAGTTGTATTTGCTATCACTCTCAGCTTGCAGCATGTTGTGATTGATATTAATATTGATATGAATGTATTGCTAAATCTCTACATTTTGAGTTATAGGGACAGGGACAATTTCATTAACTTGCACGTACAGAATTTAGGACAAGACATTTATTACTGATTTTCAGGTTTACATTTGTATTTTTTGCCTCTGCTGTTTTTGCATGTCTCCATGCGTTAATGTTCAGAAAGCTCTTTATTTTTCTCATACTGCCTGTGCTGCAGCACCTCTTTTCACCCTCTGTCTGAAACCAGAGCCCAGTCTGCTCTGATTGGTTAGCTGGCCGGCTCTGTTTTCTTTAATTGGTCAACCGCTTAGAGATGTGTCGGAAATGATCACGTATAATGTGTTGGAGTGCTAGCCAACCGCGACTGTTACATAGTGATGTCACTATGTGACAGGATTCCTATCGGGTTGTTTCATACAGGGGGGGAGAGAAACTCCCTCTGGAGGGAACTTTGGGATTTTAGCTTTGCGGACCATTTACTTACACAAAACTCTATAACACACTACAGGAAAAGGGGAACCCAAAAAATCATTATAGCGCCTCTTTAAGTTGCAAAGAGGAACAATATCACTATTGCTGTAAAAACTAAATTAAACAAAAAGCATTAAACAAAACTTTTCCTGTAACACTTCAGTGATCGTAGAGGGGTTGTTGACAGAAAAGTCTGGAAGGAATCGTTGTAGATTCCATAGGTGAATCACTGTTAAGCTAGCTGCCTCCTCAGTATACAATCTGTACATCAATATTAACAGTGCCTTCATAGAAATGAACATTCTAGCCCAGCAGAGTTTGTGAAAGTCCTGGGCAGTTGTTTTTACTATTTTATTCATTTAAAAGAGAAAATAAACCTTGAGTCAGCTTCCACTGGAAGTTCATGCAATAGCCATGCACTTTTTTTAAGCAGTGGTCGAGGAGTTCATAGTTTTATTTACCAACACTTCAAAACCCAATGTCCTGCTGACAAGTGGCAATGAAAAGTCTCCCGGGGCAGCGGCTTGGCCCAGAGGCAGGCATGATGTGTGATGACTGAAAGGTTGTTGTTTTGATTTCTGGTAGCAGAAGCAGGCTGTAGGTGTACAACGCTGGAAACTAGAGGGTGACTGATATTGCAACTATGGTACACAGAGCCACGATGGAGGGCCCCTGAACGTGACACTGAAGCACAATACATCCGAATAGATCTGCAGCGACGCTTTTCCATGACCTTTCCAATGAAAAACATGTTTATTACGGGAATGCTGAAAGAGATTAGGTGATGTAATGTTTATCCAGGCATAAAGCTATGCCATTATTAATTTCCATGTCACAGGAAATTGTGAGGCATTGAACTTTGATATAAATACATTTTGGCATGTTTTGACGTTGATATATTTCAGCTATTTGTAATTGGTTAGATTAGAACTCATATATCTGCTTTAAAATAGAAAAAATATTGAGAATTAAGTAATATAGACACATTTTAATGACTTTTCAGAAATGTTTAACAGAGAAACACCAAATGCCAGGGGGGGTTTAGTTTTGACGGGTGTTGCCTAGCAGTTGTCAAGCGTTTGAATCACTGTGCTGGAAAATGGCACTGGTATGACACGGACAATAACAAGAGCTGACGTGTAAATATGAAATATTTTGGCATGCAGCTGCTGAAAACACAACAATATTCCAACTTGTTTTTTCAGATTCATGAATATCTTTCTAACACAGTCATCATATGGTGTGTGATTTATTTGTTTCCACCAAGTATGATAATTAAATATCATTATACTCATAAGTCAGCGTTATTATTCTGTGTCAAAGAGACACTTATTGCTTATTTCAAACAGTAACCCGAAACAAGATTGCTGAATCATAAGCATAACAGTTTGATATGCTGCAACAACGTTATTTTCAGAATAATCCTTGCATGTATCGACTCATGCTGTGAAAGAAGAGGAGTTTTCATCCTTGGTGGATACTCAGTATAAAAAACTGGATCAGCTAATTGCTGTTTTTTTCCCACCCGATAATTTATAAAATGGTGTCTTGCAAATGGAATAAGCAATCTAGCAATCTAAGAAAATACATTTGAATTAAACAACCAAAGAGAATGATTTATCTTTAATTTTTGTTGACAGATTGCTATTTTTGTAAATGCAATTTGCATGGTTATGATTGTGAAATATCTTCCAAGTGAAAATGATGTTTAAGAGGAAGGCTGTCTAATATCCATACCCCATTAGACAAAGATTAGACAGATGCTGACCTCTACAGGTTTGTTTCTGCCTTGCATTCTTGACAGATATCACTTCAAATTATGGAGCACATTAAGGGGCTTTTATCTCAATCAAAAATGGATTGAGATTGATTGCTTTTATTTACATCACAGAAAACACATTGGTTACAGGCATGCCTTTATACATGTTTCAAGATTACACTCACTAAATCCAGCCAAACGATGAGGATGTGTGAGAAACGTGTTGTTGCAGAGGCACTGATGGACAATGAAATGTCTCACTGGACCCAAAATGTAGTGGCAGAGCAACAGGGAGGCAGACAGCTAAAGCAAATAACTGGGCTATCAGCCTCTACTGACAAACAGCCACAAGCCTGAGTGAACTGGGGAAAATAGAGCGGTGGAGGAGACATGGTGGCAATGGAGCACAAAGTGGAGATGACAGCCTTTAGGACACAAGTGACAGCAATTGAGGGTAGACTGAGAGTGCAAGTGAGTGTCAGGCAGAGGGAAACGCCATGCTGGTGCAACAAGCATTAATGGTGACTGGCACATGAGCTAAAGACAGACACAGGGGTCTCATTCTCAGGGTCCCCTCACACTGCCACTCTGGTCAACTGAGGAGTGCATAATGATGTTTCACTGCACACATTTCAGTCCTGACTTTTTTCAGAAAGTTGGCAGAGTTTGCAAGAGCTGGCTATAAAAAACTGAAAAAAGTAGATTAGTGTTTCCTAAACCTATTATGATATATTCAAATGGTTATTTGGGCCATTTACTTAAAGATACTTCATTTATTGTCATAGAGCAGTACACAACCAGAACACTTATACATGTTCTTGATGAATGTATTATTTTCTAGCTTAATAGATTTGTTTTTCGTCTTTATATATTAGGAAATGATGTAATATGTCAATTAGTATTTCTCAAGCCCAATATGACTCGCAAACATGTTTGTCCATAAACTCAAAGATATGCAATTTATTGTCATTGGGGATTTAAAAACTGTAAATATTCACATTTAAGAAGCTGAAATGAAATATGTTTAAAACATTTACTTTAAATCTTTTATATATAATGAAATATGAGTCAATTAGTTAAATTAATCAATATATCTTAACAGCTCTACAAGTTAATTTTGCACAGTGTTAAACAGACGTAAACTGAGCTTATAGATCCCATTTAAAATGCACTTGCACTGAACTATTGGATGTAACAGAGATTGTTGAGGGGCTTTCGGGTATCAAGCCTTTCGATAAGTTTCATTTTGCGAGAAGAGAACTTCTTGAGAGTGAATGACCTCATATTGGAGGACATTGGACCATTTCACAGAAATGCCCAAGCTGTCACACTCACTGGCCTTTATTAATAATACATGGCTACACATTTCCCAACAGGATGTGAAATTAGACAATAAATCAAGAGGACATCCAAAGGTGCTAACAGAGGATCATCTGAGTGGAAAGAGCAGTCACCTGTTATAAAACTGTTCTGTTTGTAGTGTAATACAAGCCCTACATCCTATAACACACATACAGCAATTCATCATATCACTCGTACTACTAGCAAAAAGATCCTCATATGCCTGATCGTTCATTCTATATGAATGCTAAAAGGGCCATTTTGAAGCAATGGTGAGACTAGATTTGACTGAAAAGATTCCTTAACTCAATGACTTATAGATTCTATTTAGAAAGAAATGACTGAATCCAAGATCAAAATCCTGCATTGAAATGAAATGTACTGTTACCATCCTAAGTGTGTTTACATGTGTCATTTTACAAAGTGAAATGCTCATGATAAAAACATGAGAGTTAAGCTATCTCGGCTTAGATCAAGTGTAGTATCTGTTCTTATCAGTTTAATATCTTATATTCCTCTATAAGGGCACAACATATTAAACAGATGTTTCGCTGGGAGCTGAAAAGAGGGGCTCGCCCTGTTCACTCCACACATCGACCCGCTATTGCAGATCCTCCAGGAACGGTGTGCCCTGATTCAGGGTTGCAGGTCAGTAGGGACCTGGCTTGCGAACTAAAGGGTCAACGCTTCAATTCCCGATTGGACCAACACAATACGGAGTGTGGACTGGTAGCTGCTCCCTGGCAGCCTCTTCGCTTTGGCACCTCTCTATAAAATATAGAATGTGTTAGTGCATATCTGTATTTCTATGTATATCTCCTATTCCTATCACTGTTTTTTACTATCCTTTATTCAGGGGATCATTTTAGGGGATCATTAAAGGGTAATTGTCTTCTTTTTCTATCATACAATTACATACTGTAAAGTGACATTTTTTAATACAGTAAAATGTATGGTTGGAATGGAACCGTAGTAATAAAATATAATGTATGCACATAACAGAGGCCAAGTAAGGTTTTAAGCACTAGACCATAACAGGAGTCGACCAGACGTGACTGATCCGTAATTAGTTTCTTCTTCAACATTGTTGTGAGATTCAGTTCCTTCAGTCAATGAACGTTGCTGACTCAAGGCTCTTTTTTGTTTAACTTGTGCAATATAACTTCCATAAACATCTATATCAGTACTCAAATAGGTAGGGTGGGCCATAGACAGGAGGTATATGTATACTTATAAAGGCCTGTTAGCAAAGAACGAGCATGCACACATTATATTAATAGCTGGTAAATGTGGCCATTGTTTTTTAATTAATCCTCAGTCTTCATGGTTTGTGAGTTCCTGTATAGTTCCAAAATATGAAATATCATAGAACAGATCCTTGTCCTCTGACGTATTTCCACATCCTTCTCATTTGTAAGGAAATGTGTCTCTGTTGCTGTGGCTAAAGGGTTAAATGTGTGTCGACAGGAGACCTACAGAATGGTCTATTGGTCTAAAAGAGACCATTGATGTATGAAGGGATTTTGGTAGCACCACACTGTATTAGTAAATGCATGTTTCTCACAAGAAATCCTGGCCAAATTATGCAAAATACGTTTCCTAATTTGCTGGTGTAGTTAAATCATCAATATTATTTGTATAATGTTGTAGTACAACCACTATGAGACCTATAATTGATTTTGTGTACCACACACTGTAAGTTATTACATATTTTGCACAACAAAAGATCACCAAGATTATTCAAAAACATATTTCTTCACTAACAGTACTGTTGTTTAGCAACATAAGACCACTAATGGGTAGCATTGCATGTACTGTATAATCGTGAAGTATTGTATTTACCATATAGGAACAAATCTACAAAATGATTTTCCTTCGTGTTGAATAGTGCTTTTCGGTAGCACTTTCCTGTCTGACAGGGAATGTTATTAAATATTGTGTTGGTCTTTTATGTCTTTTTGACGTTACAGAGACCAATGGAAGTTGTCGAGTATTGACTTGTTTTGATGAAAATTAGGTTGTAGCTCATTGTTTACCTCACTGCTGTTGTTAAAAGACCATGTCAGTGTTTTAACACTGTTTGAGAAATTGATCTGTCAAGTTTGGAATTCTCAATAACTTTCTAACATTGCCAAACTGTGTTCAAACATGAACTTGACCTGTTCTTGGTGTAATATTTAAAGATTAAGGTTTTATCAGCATGTTGTACTTTGGTGTATCAAATTTATTATCACACATTTTATTACAGAATACATTTTTCTTCAAAGGCCACAGATGGTTTGCCTCTAAGTGTTCACTGATTCATTGATGAAAGCAAAGGTCAAAAGCATAATTTATTTTTAATTGGCTAACCAAGGCTGTACATAAAAAGACCACATAAAAAATTAAAATACAATGTTTGTACAGCTAACAATGATAGAGTGGGTAAGTGTAATCTTGAACATGAGCTGTATGTCCTCAGAGGACCCATGTAACATGATAGCAGCAAATATGTTGACAATGGTTAGAACTTGATGGTATAGTGCTGTAACCCAATAATGCATTACATTCATCTAACGAGAAATCAATTGCTGGATGCCAAAACCAAAATCCAGAACATCACATTTAATATCACTCAATGTTTTTAAAGCTCGGTTGGATGCTACTCAATCGGAAGCTGTTGGTACCTGTGCATGTGGATAGTTATGTAAATTGTAATCCCTGTAATGCTAATGTATGATGTCCTTTTGTTGTTCTGTTTATGTTTTTAATGTTTCATGTGGAACCTACTTGAGCAGGTCTCCCTTGAAAAAGAGGTCAATGATCTCAATGGGATACAACCTGGATAAATAAAGGTTTGAAATGAAATGAATATATTACAGATAACTTGAGAGTAACTATTATGAAGTTTATGACAGCTATATCAATTGTGAATGCACAGGAAGTGTCATAAATCTGTGTGTATGTGTTTTTATGTTAGCAGTCCAAGTCAACCATACCCTGTGTTAACTACCAGAGTCTTTACTAAGAACCAGCATGATCTATTCAAAGTGTCAAGTCATGCTTTAGAGACATGAGAGCTATGTCGCTACGGGGGATGAACACCCTCAGCAGAAACTGAAAGGGAGAAATACTTAGGTATGCTTGGTTATTAATTGCCACTTATTGATTGTCAGACATAGGAGGAGTGCTTTCTGCAGAGGGCTGGATGACACAATAATAGATTTGGGTTGATAGAGAATGTGAGAGAAAGAATTAAATGAGACAACAATGGAAAAGTCTCGCTGCTTTATTAAAATGAGAAATCAAATATTGAGATGCAAGTGGAATATTAACGCTAGGAACAAATCAGCATGTTACAAAAAACAGGAAGTTAGAGAGACCACAAAGCAAAGCAAAGCCTACAAAGAGGCTGCAATAAAGGGCTTAAAAACAGACATATGTATATTATTATTATTATTATTATTATTATTATTATATTATATAGTACTTTTATTATTGGTATATAAGCTCAATTAAATCAGTGATAAATGTTTTAAGAAAACTGATTAAAGTTGTTGAAAATCTATCGTTTAGAAGATGTAAGAATAGGAAACCATGTTATTCAAAAACTAAAATACAATTTAAAGGAGATTACACATTAAGTAAAATCAGGATAGGCTCTCCAATGGAAGCGTGTTTTTAGAAGGGGCTTTAAGGAGATCACCGATTCAGCCGACCTGATTTCGCTCAGGCAGATTAGTAGATTAAAAGTCACTAAGACGTGTAGAAAACAGTTCCAAATGAACTGGCTCTAAAGATTTTAAATTCCACAACCAGGTTCAAAATTAATTTCCAAGACTTACACTAAGGGGCGCCCTTCACACAGCCTGAGCCAAAGCAAATGTGATAGGCAAGCCTCACATTGACTACAGTGTATACCTGCAGTGTTGTAAGACGAGCAAGAAAGATACAGCATATGTTTTCAATGGTTTAGTATCAGACTGCATAGGTGTGATTAACTGGGAAATTAATGTAATTCCACAGAGGGTCGCACATAAAGGTTTTAAAAAGATGTATTGGCAAGCTTAGGGGCTGTTGAACAAGGAGGAATTACCAGAGTTCTCTTTTATCAAGGGCATTGTGACCAAACTAATAAACAGCCACATAGAGCAAAACCACACTGTGCATACCCAACACACTACTGTCTCATTGCATTCACATTTCAGCGCCATGGACAGCAACAGTGTTGACAGCTTCACAGCACATCAAAAAAACTATAATAAAATGTGCATACAAAAATATATTTATAGAAAACACTTTATTTCTTATTAAATGTAATGTATACAGGGCAATGTGGAGGGTTTCAGGATAATATGCTTCCACTCTTTAGTGCACCCTGTCTAGGTTGAGTAAAAATATGGGTAATATGGGTGAAATATAGGAAAAGAAACATTAATACATAGCAATGACAGTCAGCGCAAATTGTAATATGTAACAAAGCTAGCTATGTTACTAATGCTGTTCAAGTCGAAATCAACCCATGTAATATACAGTATAGAGGACCTTCCTTCAAAGCAACAAATGAGACGCTGGTTTGAGCAATGTATTACCTGGTTGGGGAATGGTATAAATAGACATGGTTGGTATCTCAACTCTAAACATTTTCAAGTTTTTCAGTAGCAGTGTCTCAGAGCAGCAAGCAGCCAGTGGGAACAGGGGTGTAGGCTGATCTGATGCTAGCTGCTGAAGCACTAAGTTCATTGTTGTTCTCACTTTTACCAAGGTCCTCAGACGCTACTGCATCTCCTCTCCATAGTGAAAATGTAAATGGTGTGAAAGGAATCTAGTTGACATGGGCTGATATGGGCATAAGACGTGGCATCTTTGATTTCACCATCTTGTTTTTTGGAGCAAGAAGTGACATAAGAATGGAGCTGGGTACAACCGTATCCTGAACGAAACATTTGTATGGAAACAAAATGTTACAACTGTTTAGACAAAAACACAGAGCATACCCACATCAAACAACACTATTGTAGCAACCTGTCAATCACTAAGTGAACATCATGCTACACTGAAGAAGATCTGAAACTAGCCAAGTGGAGAAGTAGGATCATTTCTTCATAGACTTGTATACAATACAATTGCTTTCTACAACATTTGGAGTCACACCCTTCTGGCTAATAGAGAGAATGCAAAGGTAAAGCACTTTGGCAGTGGCTTCACTTTTCAGACCTGAAGAGAACCACTTGTTTGTGCACAAGTGGTTTCAGAATAATAGGTTTGCAGCTACTCTCGTGTCAAATGCTTGCCATATTAACTTTGTGACTTCAAAACCCAAACATGCACATGCCAAATGAGGCTTTGTTTAATTGATGGGCAGCTCATTGCCATCTGAGAACAGGGGTTACTAACAACACGAATGATAGTTATCTTTTTATATGAGTAATAAAGGTGTAATTTGTCTTGCACAAGCATGTGACACAACAGTGGAGTGAGGGAGATGAGAAACAAGCACTTTGTGTACAGGCCAAGTCCTGATAAATTGTCTAATCAGCCAACTTAATTTAAATCCACTGTGTGTGTTTCCTAAGGTTGTGCCAAACTTTTAAGTAAAGGATCTAGACATTTCCTAGGGGGATTTAGTGCTTAAACCATAACTTGATTGACAGAGAATGAATTGCCAACCATTCAAAAGAGAGAGTAGGCTATTTGCTAAACAAGTCCATACAATTGTTGGTTTGAGCTTTTGAAATATGAAGATTTACTTTTCTCCCAGTTTTAATTTGATTAAAGTAAATTTGTCAGAATCAGAATACCTTTATTAGTCCCACAGAGGGGAAATGTACATTGTTACAGCAGAAAAGAGCCAAAGGCAGCTTAATGTTACCTACTGTAAGAAGCATGCATAAAAAAGTATTAAAGATAAAGAAATTACACCATTTACAAAATACACATCCTGTAACAGTTCTGAGGATCTAGGATTTAGCTTGAGTTTCAGACGGTTGGTTGAACAAAACCGGTTGAAGACCTCACCTTGGTCTCTTTGAAACATTTAATACACCAAATGACTATTCGAGCAATCATAAATGAATCACATTATGAAAAAGTGTCCTACAGTCTTTCCAAGCAGTCCACAAATTAAACTAAAGTTACTTTGAGTTATATACAAAGGTATTGTATGTCATCAACAGTGTTTAAAGGAACCACCTTTTTTTTTGTTAACCAAAAGTGACACAAGAGGGTTGAGCTAAGTACAGGGGAATACTGAACAAGACAATGTCAATCACAAATAAGCCTTGGTCTAGCGTTAAAGGCCCGGACACACCAAGCCGATTTTGGCCGTTGATGGGCGTCAGGCCGACGATGAGCGTCGACACGCCCTACTCAGATAGATTGGTGTGTCCCGCACCGTCGTGTCTTTTCAGCCGTGCCGACACCTTTTCGGCCGAAAACAAAGCAGTCGGCCAAAGGCTGTTGGCAAAAGAAATCACTCTGATTGGCTGTTCAGCTAGCGAATCAGTGCATGAGAAGTAAAACGGAAGTGAGGGACCCAAACAAACTATTAAGAAGGCAAATCTGAGATTTCATTTAACTCCAGCTCTCGACACAGGTTCGGGAAAGCCCTATGAGCTTCTCGTTGTAGAGTGAAAATGGAACGCACACGCTATTTGTTGTTTGTTTATATCACGCAGTCTGTTCTTCTGCTCTCGGTTATCACACAGTCTGTCTTCCGGTTGTTGCCTCTTTTGAATGACGAATACACACTACCGCCGCCTGCTGGTAAGGAAAGTTATTGCCACTCACGCATGCGCAGTTCGTACGTGCTTCTTGGCCGTCGGTTGAAGTCTTTGCGGTGTGTTTCAGTGCAACACATTAGTGATGGGAATTATGGCTCTTTGAAGGGAGCCGGATCTTATGGCTCCGTTCCTTTCAAAGAGCCGTTCAAAAGAGCCATTTTTTTAAAGGGGGCGGGGTTACTAGGTTTATCTGCGAAATAATCACCAGGATAATGATTGACTGTATTGCCAGACCTAATGTCAATAATCTGCATTGTAAACATGACACAAGGTGGCGCCATATCCATGTCATTCATGTCAGTGAATGTACTACTTTGAATTTACTTATGTGTTAAGTAAATAAAGTTGCCTTGCCTTGAATGAAATTCACGCAACTCTTAATATTGGATACTGTGTTTTTAAGTGGCGATGGAGATTATTTGTTGACCCTGCATTAAAGGATATTTTGCCTTTACAAATGGTGCGCTTTATCACTGCCTGGGTTTTGGTTGAAGTGCATCCAAATGCTGCTGCGTTTTCGCGTTTGGCTCATTTTCCATCCGAAAAACACGTCGTCTACCTGTCCTGTACCACTTGTTATGACTTCTCTCTCTCGCGTATTCCGTTAAGACCCACCCCATCTCACTCCTCGTGCTGAAACCTACCAATCAGAGTAGGGGGGGGTCTTCACAGAATAAGTTTGGGGAACAAAATCAAGCTTTTTAAAAGGCGAGTGGATTTTGGCAGGCAGTGAGTGCGGATCAACGATTGAACGATAAAAAGAACAGCTCTCACCAAGTACGACTCGGTTCCCCTCGTTCGTACCAAAGAGCCGTTCAAAAGAATCGGCTCGTTCGCGACCGCCACATCACTACGACACATGGCCAAGACGCAGAGACGCGAGGCGACACAACAGTCGGGGGTCCGTCTGTGTCAGTTCTTTGGTGTCAGCTTGGTGTGTCCGGGCCTCCGTAAACTAGCAGAAAATGGTAATACATCTAGAGAGCAATTTTACCATAGACTTGTGTCAAATCTGATCAAATGCAGGTTTGAGGCACTTCCATATTGGCTTTGCAGGCCTGGAGGTTGCCGCTTGTTTGCATCCCAGTAACCCGCACATGGCCTGCAACTCACAATTTAGATGTATGTTTTTATACTGTGTAGTAGTGACAAATAATATACAGGCAGGCTTTGGTTGTTTTCAGCTCAACAGTCTGTGGGCCTACGTCTGACAACAATAAAGATCTAAAAAATGTCTTGTAAACTGACTGTGAAACAATCTGGTTGTAGACATCTTTGGCTCGCAAATCCAACTCTATTTTCACGCCTGAAGTTGCTAATCTGACTGTAAACAATTAGAAGCGCCATATACAGTATTTAGTTCAAACAGAACCCTAGATATATAGCCCCTTGCTTCCAAAGGCTTATAATTGCAACCTGTTTAACAATATACTGAAAAAAAGTGTATACAACATAATGTGTTTTCACATGGTTCTTGCGATTGTATAACTATGCTGAGGCTCTTGTTCAAAGACTTTATGATAATGTGAATTTTTAAAGACCTTTAAACCTCCCGTATCATATTTCTGAAATGATAAAATAAGAATATCATAAACAACATTTTGAAGTCTGAAATGTCAGAAATACCAGTATTGGTATAGAAAGTCAAATTAAATGATTAACTGAAAATGATAATATGACATTTGTGATTTTGTTGATTAAAACCGCACACATATATCTGAAAGCTATAAAATATAAATAGCGGGTCAGACAAAGGCAGTCTCTGCTTCTGTCTGCAGTCTGCCTCTCCGTTCCTGGATAAGTAATGATCATAGTAACAGAGGAGAAGCCTCTCAAATTGGCTGTCTAACAGTCCATCCCCCTGGGAAAGAAGACCATGTTACACAGTCTGAGCAGTCTCTCTATTGATGCGTGGTGTTGGTGTGTTGTAGCAAAGAGACAGCTGCTTGTTGGTGGGGTAATTGTGTAGTCTCTTCATATATACGGCAGTGACCTCAATTGCTCTATAGTCTCTGAGTCTGCATTTTAGTGCAGCCACTTTTCAATTCCTCATTTGCACAGTTGTCTGCAGGTCAAGTGTGCATGTAGCCATTGTTGTTATGTCTGACTAGCAGAATCTATTTGGAACAGATAAGGTTTCAACGGGTAGTGTGTAGCCTACCTGCAGACATGATGGCTTTTCAGAGCTAAATAAAGTGCCATATGTTGGCAAGAAGGAAAGAACTGGCCTGGTCCAATTGACAGGGTCCCTCGACCTCCAAACTGAAGATATCTGATTGAAAATGGGTTCTATGGGTAACCAATAGTCTGTCCTTTACCTTAATTCCAATGTTATTCTAATCCTATACAGTTTTGGAAAAGATCATGTTATTTGTTCGTGGTACACACCCAAGTTTTGCAATATTTTGGTGGTATTTAATTGAAATACATACAACAGTCATTTAGTGGAGTATAGATTAATATTATCCCTATTAACATAGGTGACAGTCATATCAGTTTAAATTTCATATGTGCTGTGAAGAAAAATTATAAATGTAGGCAGCACCCGAGTGGAACTTTTGACATGGTAGCCGTTGCGCCCCGGATTGTCTCAGGGGGAAACTTCCGTCCACCCCTCGTTTCTTCATTGCTGCTGCACCTAATCTGTGTTTTACAGGTTAGTAGTTGGTAGAATGATCAATGTCAACTCATGTAAGCTGGTGTACATTCCCTGTGTTTTGATAATCGTTTTCGTCTAACTTTAGAAACTTTGAAAATAGCTTTTCTCAGATACCGCATGTTTGACTATCAATGAGTAGGCCTATTTAACCTGGGTAAAGTCTTGCAGGCACGTTATTGGCTGCAAGGATTGTGTTTTATTTACCTGAGTTGGGACTTACAGGTTTTAGGTTTAATAACTTTACACAACGGTTTTTATTTTTGGCTCTTACATCTGTCAATGGCTTAAGAAAATTGGAATAGTGTTAAAGGTGGGGTAGGTAATTTTGGAGAAACCAGCTCGAGTGCGCTAGAATTTGAAAATACACAGCCGGAACAAATCTGCCACTTCCTTACAGAGCCCCTCCTTCAACACACACGAACGCGCACATGACCAATGAGGGCACGAGATAGGTTTGTGCACAGATGGAAGGCTGACAGGCAGGTAGGCCATCCAGTTACTTTAGCCGGGCCGGCTAAAATGATTGGTCGTGCTTTTTACAGTACTACAGCTTCCACAGATGACATTTTTTTATGGATTTTTTGTCAAAGCACTTAAGATATTCATTGCTATCGGGATGTTAAGAGCATTCCATGGAATATAACAAAAAGTGTATCTCGAGCCGGTTTCTCAAACTTACCTACCCTACCTTTAACCTGTTAAGCCCGAGAGACCCCGGTACCGGGGCACTGCCGCAACATCTTGCAGGAAACAGTGTCTGAGGGCATGTTCATTTAATAAAACTATGAATGTTTTATATCCATGTAACGGGAAGAAACTCATCTAACTGATCATTTTTATTTTTTTTTCTAAAGAAAACCCACAATGCTAACACTGAGCCTCTGAATTAGCAACGAGCGAAAAACACCTTACTACACCGAAGATCACTCACAAAACCTTATTATTTATCTTTTCACCACATCTAACACATCGATTCACATCGTGAGGTAACACAGAATCTATTGACACCGACATTACCACTGAATTATACGTATTTGCGACGTTATAAGCAAAAACGGACATCAAAACAGGTGACGCTAGGTAGCTAAAAATGCTAACATTTTTACCTTGGCTCTGTAGTCTCTCCAAAGTGGTCTTCAATGGCATTAAAATGATAAAAACACTGCTGAAGTTAATCCATAGGTTAATCTAATGTGTCTGTGTCCCTTTGAAATGATTTCTGATAATCCATAAGCATTAAAACTGCTTTTCCGTTTCCAGATGTCAAAGCTAGAGATAGGTTCACTCTGATTGAAAATTACATGCGCGAAGCCCCCACCTTTTCTTTTCACAACGTGTGTGTGTGGGCGACTCCCCCTTCAATTCTATTGGCTCTAACGGTCAGAAAGAGGTGTCAACCATCAAAATCGAGCAAGGGGGGCCAGAGATATGGAAAATCCACCCAAATGACCCCAGAAGTGGTTTCTTTTTGCTAAATCTCTCTAAAAAGGTCAAATGTCACTTGTTTTGCATCAATCTTGATACAGGGTACTTATTATATGTTGTACTTTGGATTCCTAAAGCTTTTAGTCTACTAACCCATCATCCAAGGGCGGTTTTCACTATAAGTAAAAAAGAATTTTTGGACGGACACTATAATTTACAGTTTTTTACTATGTAAAATCTGAATTTTCTTTAAAATAAAAAACATCTATATTGATTCGGACTTTTCTACATCCAACTCACAGGTTTATCATTACTTTGAGAAAAAAGATTATTAATCTAACCCTTTTAGAAGGGAAGATATGGTCATTTGTTCTGGGAATGTCATTTTCGAGCCTGAGACCTGAAAAACAGGCTCAGGGCTTAACAGGTTAAGTGCTGGATAATATTTTGATTTTACAGAACTGTACTTGTTATTTTGAAATGTTGATATTGTAATTAATGTTGCTAAAATGTGTATGGATATTTTGCACTTAAGCTACAAATGATGGAGTGATACAGAAATTGACACTCATGTGATGTTGTGTTAACTTATGTGTATTTGGAGGGTATTTGAAAAAGACACAATCTGGGTGTCAAACTGAAAGCTCTTTCTTTCGTTGCTACTGAAGTTTATCTGTATTCTACATATGTCTTTTTTATTGCTGTGGTACCAACGTTGGTACCAGTATCTGATGCATTAATGTGTTTTTTTCACATAGTCTAAAAGTCCCTAAACAGCCTTGGAAGGGCCTACATTCTATGACTGGAAAGCTGAGACTCGCAGCTGTTTTCATTTGCGATGTTAGTCCTAGTATAAGACACTTTCTTTCAAACTTGACCTCAATATATAAAACAAACTGACCTCACAGCCTTATGAAACTTAAGAACCACAAAATACAGACTGAGGTTTCCCAATTTCGGATCAATAAAGTACCTCTTATCTTACCTCTTATCTTATCTTATTTCCTAGCCACATTGACAAAAATGAGTTTTCTGAGCAGTTTCCATAACAGAAACAATTGAAAGATTAAATTCTAAATAGATTCCAGTTGCAGCAGGGATCTTTCTGTTCCTCAACGTCCAAATGTTATATTTTAGAATTTTTTTATCAATTCTGTGTTCAGACATTGTTAAATATTGCACCAAGTCTGTGACGAGGGATATATAATAAAGCATGGGGATGGCCATCATATACTTCATATCCATCATAATGTCCTAAACACTCTAAATTGTGAACATCGAAAAAGGCGCCTACCCAATGTTTATTACAGAGCAAATTCACTTAGTGCCGAGTTACATCTCAATTTAATCTTTTGGTTCCCAGCTTTCAGATGAGGTAGACAACATCCATGTGGAATATGCTTTGTATCTACCCCTAAATATCCCCTTCCCCCTTGAAAAGTACCACAAGGGTCTATGCTACTGTAAGGTGGGGGGAGTGAAAGAGGTTAGTTAAGTTTACAAAGTTTGACGTTTTAGAGGACATGAAGTTTGCTATCAGTTGAGAATGGGGAAATCTAAAATGCTAAGAGAAAACAAGATATTTCCATTATGTTACTCTCAGCTTCCTTCTGCAGTTATGACTGCTCACAGTTGATGCTTTGCCAAAAAAATCTCATAATGTAACTTGTCAAGTGAGCTGGTGGTTGCCTCATGCACACATCAATTCGTAAGTGGGGAAAATGAGATAGACGCAGGTTATTTTCACTGCCTCTGCTTTTCACTCTCCCTGTGGCTGTGAGTCGCTAAACAAGAATACAGAGATGATTCCATGGAGGCTTTCTGAACCAACTATCAGTGTCAAGAGGTTACCGTGTGACAACTCCAATAACAACTAAGCTCTCAGCTGTCCCGCTTTATCTGACATCCATGCCCTCTTTCAGCAAAAACAGCGAGCCTAGTTTAATATCTCAGGAAAAGCCGGCTACATTTATAGGAGGCATGAAAGATATTCACATAAAACTTTACAGGCACTATCTTAGTTTCACGTTAGATATAAAACCTGTGCAGACTATTATGGATATGATGATAATTGTAAAAAATACATCAAATGAGTACAAAGAACTGATTTCTCTGCACTCTGAGGGAAAAGAGAACAGCAGTTTTTGTGATAACAGAGAATTTAATAATGAACACAACCAACCATGCGCATGAGTTAATATCCAAATGAATTTTTACAGACTCTTTCATTCTTAATTTATTTTTATGATAATCTATGATAATAGAAGAACTAGCCTGAGTGCAGCCAGAATCCTTTTTTCCTTACAATGATATTTGTTCTAATGGGTGCGCTTGTTAAAATCAAACCATCCATTTATTTTAGGCCAACACAAATTGTAAAATATTAACCAGACTGTTCAAATTCATACTGTGTGTAAACTTGTCCATACTGTTTCCTGTGGTATCCTCCAGGTACAAACGCGCTACAACCCAAAACACTTCCATTAGGAGAAATGCGCTGCACTTTCAAAAACAATGCAAGTCTAAAAACACGAATACGCCAAAACCCATGCAAATGGAAGAAATATCTTCACCAACACCACATCACATGCTACGCATTTAAAAAACATTCACAAACGAAGGAACCTTGTAATCCCCTAATGTCAACAAGTGCTCAGGTTCCACTTTCTGTTGTGTTTTGAGCTTCTTGCGTTTTTTATTTTTACCGTTTGTGTTTGCAGCATTTGGTTTATGCATTACTTTGAGTAAACGCTGTGCATGTTTTGTCAACTTGGTGATTTTTTTCTAAATGCTGCGCGTGTGTTAATGTTTTGGCACATTTGTGTTTTTTATTTGCATCGTTTTTGAAACTGAAGCGCATTTCTCATAATGGAAATGTTTTGCAACGTTTTCCCTGTGTTCATCTAGCAACCTTTCCATTTAGCGTGTCTGTCATTTGTGAGACACTTGTTTTTCATGTGCTGGTCCATTTTGGGCTATTATGCTTCCATAACATGTCTCCTTTCAGACTAGTGGGAGAGAAGCACCTAAAATATACATTTCTGTGTTTATTTTCCTAACTTTGCATTTTTTTCTCCAAAATCAACCAAAAGTTAACATTAAATAATGTCTTGTATGCATATGTTTGTGACCAACTTGTTATCAAATGTTGATTGCCCATAGATTGTTTACAGATGTTATTGACAGTTCTGAAATGAGTATGTCATAAAAGGAAGATGTCCATTGATTTGGGTTTCCAATGTGTTATGAGGATTTTTTTTGTTTGCAGTTAAGCCAGCAAAAAGCCCCCTTTTCTGATTGTTTTATACATTTAGAGAAAAAACCTTCCTCAGCAATCAATGTTTGGGAGACATGGTATCTGAACTCCAATGATCTCAGATAATATTTCAATCACTTGTCTCCTGTTTAAATGCAGAGCATTCCAAAAACATGTGTACATTTGTACCAATAGTCATTGGTTGCACAGAAGGTATATTGGGCTTGGGAACATCGTCAGCTGACCGCATTTCCTGGTTGACAGATAATGTGTATAATGTTGTACTGTATCAATTGCTGATTGTAATTACGTGGTGTATTCTCTTCCAATCAATAACCTGAGTATAGCTTTTTGAAATATGTGTTCCATACTGCAGAGATGCCAATATATCCAAGTCATTTCTCTTGCTTCTTTTTCTTTACATTTCAAAGGTCCACTCCCACCATTTGAACTCAGTAAGACCTTAACCATTGGGTGTGTTGGCAGAGGATGATTCCAAGGTACTCAAAAGAAAGAAGAGCAGGCATGTTGTTTGTATATTTCAAATATTAGAAGGACATCAAGACGTTGCTGTTGGTTATATCAGAAAGATAATGTATATGTAAATACATGTTTAAACAAACAATTGCAGAAAACTAGAATGATCTTAAAGTAAGTAATCAACTGTATGGGGAAGTTTCATGTTTGTGTTAAATGTTCACCATAATCACCAGGAGTGTCTTTAAAGGCAGTTGCCGTAAAATAAGCTTTTTCTTCTTATACACATATCTCCATTTCAGCATATATAAAACATCTAAGTTTAATTAATATCTATGTTCTGAAGACTTTTACAAAGGGGTGTGTTTATATAGCTACCATTCATAGCCTCATTTGTGTATCATTTTATCAAAACAAATGGTGGTAAAAGGACCATTTCCTTTGGCTTTTTTATGATTTATGGACAAAAGAGAAATGCAAAATTCCCTCTGGAATGACCTTTGACTCTTAAATGTTGACAACATGAAAGGAGAATTTTTAACCTTGGTACAAAAATGTGCTGCACTTTCCAAAACGATGCAAATATGAAAACATTTATGGGCCAAAAAACATGCAAATGAAGAACATCTTCACCTACTTGGCAATGCTTGTGCATTATTTAGAAAACATTCACCAACTTCACGCAACATTTGCTTCGTTTTTCTGAAAGCGCTGCCTAAACGAATCGCTGCAAACACATAATGCTGCAAGAAGCTCAAAACACACTATAAAGTGATGCACACAGCTGGGACTGAGTGCTTGTTGACGTTCAGGGATTATAAAGTTGGCCAACGGTCACTGTTTCATAATTGTAAGTATTTTGTCAGTATATTTCAAATGAGTAGGTTACCTACAGTATGTTAGTTATCTAGCTTATCGCAGGTATGCAATGCTGTATCATGTGATCACATTTTTTAAATAACCCGTTGTTTTTCGAGCTTCTTTCGTGTGTTTTTGCACATTTGTGTTTTTATATTTGAAACGTTTTTTAAACTGCAGCACTTTCCTCCTAATGAAATTGTTTTGAGGCATTGTAACACATTTGACCCTGTTGGCCAGCGTAGATTTCTGTTCTTGAAATGTATGCAAACGAGCACATATTTATACATTCAAAAAACTAGTAGTAGGAAAAAAGAATTGCCTTGATGTAAGGGAATGGGGGTTTTATGATGATATAAATAGGCCTAAATTGCTACCTTGTTTACCTGTGTCTCCCCTTTATCTAGCACACATACAAGCCGTTTTTATATGGCAGCACAAAAGAGAGTAGATGCTAGAATTTTTCTCATTAACGCAGCAGTCAATCATGTGAGAAGTCATCGCTGTCAGTTTGCTGTCGGCTCTCCATACCAGGTGGTGCAGAGCATCTGCAGTGTTTCACAAGAGGTTAAATAAAACGCAAAAATAATTAGGAGCACTCAGAACATGTCAGACGGCAGACATGCTACCATTAGAGCGGAAACATAACTAAAACCGCTTAAGTGTTAAAAGCTGCAGAATATAGGCTAACCTACTCTAATCCTTCAGTTTTAAAAGTGGAAAGTAGTTAAAGACAAAGGGATTGATATTCTACTTTTGCCCTTGAGTGAGAGGATGAGGGAGGGAGAGAGACACAGAGGGGGGGTTGTCAATGTGTGTATGTGTGCAAGAGAGGGAGAGGGGGACGAGTGACAGAGAGATAATCTCTTTTGTATTTTTGATCCCTAAATGTGGTGGTTGTGTCCCCTTATCCCAGCTACTTAGTTTCTGCAGTGCGTAAGTGATGCCGTGCACTTAGGGCCGTGAAAAGCAGGTCAGTATGACCACTGAGAGAAAACCACATGTGCATCACATGGATAGCCTTGGGATTATTCCTCATAAAATGTCTTAATTCCTCTGTTCACTAATGATCCAGGGAAAATGCCCTCTAATCTCCATTCCATTAATTAAAAAGAGCATGAGCCCGTGGAAAACCTCACCATCTGCTGCGGCTTCATTCCAGCAGACAGATTGTGTTTTCAGCTTTTAACCAGGGGAAACTGGGTTTCTTTTTTTCAGAGCAAACGGTTGGAGCACGCATTGAGGTGGATGGTAAACAGATACTCCATTTGAGTATTTATGTGCTGAAATATGATGAAAAATCAGTTTTAAACATGAGCAATCCTTGCCAGGGCAGTGATGATGTCTGGGAGTTTGAGCTGCCTCCTGAGGACAATTTCACAATTTGAACGCTTCATACACGTGCTATACATAGAGTCAGTAACAGCCCTCTTAATACTTAATAGTCTTTTATTAGTACATTTAAAGTTACTGCTTCTATAATAAAATATGCACTTCTCTTTTTTTATAGGAAATGCTGCAATGCAGTCCCTGTGTTTTTCTAAAGGATTGCTATCATTCTCTTTTTCATTTAGCAGGACCTTTAAAGCTGCTTTAAGCTGCTGCATCCTCTCTGTTACTGATTTGATTAAGGTTCCACTGATATTACCATTTCCTCTAATAACATAAACCAATGTTAAAGGATGTTCACACCTTCCACAGAAACTAAAATTGAAAGGTTTCTAAAAAAGTCCTTTAATTACAAATCTCTAAAAGGACAGTTTATTACATGTCCTGTGCTGTAACAATAATACCTCAATTAGTGAAACATTTCAAATAAACTGATTCATTTAATTAAGTTGAATTAAAAGTGTCACTTTTTGAAATCAATTTAGTGAGTTCAAGTGAATAAGATTGTTTATATCCAAATATGAGTTGATTGAAAGGTTTTCAAAAAAATCCTTTTATCCCATAGGACAATTTATTAAGTGTTCTTTATCCTGTGCTAATGATACCTCAATTAGTGAAACATTTCAAATCAACTGATTAATTTAAACAACTTTAATTATAAGTCTAACTTTTGTTCATCAATTGAGAGAGTTAGAGTGAATATGATGTGTTTATGTCCGATTATGCTGAACCCCGGTTGAGAAATGATGAAACACTCCTGTAAGAAATTGAATCAAGTGCGTTTGACCCGCGGTCAGAGCCTAGAGACTGGGACATGGATTCGATCGGGCTAGTAGGCAGGAAAGATTATCCCAGCAGATGTTGGTTCCCTTCTATTGGAACAGTAGGGCCAATAATAAACACGCACACACACAGAGACACACGAAACGCGCACTAATCTGGGAGAGATAGGATAGCCCTTGCACGCCCCCCTTTCTCTCCTCTCTTTTCTCTCAGGCAGACAGTCGCTGTTCCACCAATGTCAAGTTTTTGCCAGACTCTATTTTGCACAATTCTGCCTGAATCATCCTGTAAGCAGTTCTTAGCGTGAGGTGCATTGTTTCATCCAGATGGACACACAAGGGGCAAAGAAAAGACTGTTTTGGAGATGGCATACAGTTTGCCTATTTACGTTGTGCACTTCTTTCTTGGATGCAGTCCGGGGACAGATTCGCTACTCCATCCCTGAGGAACTGGAGCATGGAGCTTTTGTTGGCAACATCGCAGAGGACCTGGGCTTGGATTTGGACAGGCTCTCTGCGCGCAGATTCCGGATAGTCTCCGGTTCCAAGAAGCAATATGTGGAGGTGAATTTGGAAAATGGAGTTTTATTCGTCAATGAGAGAATTGACCGCGAGGAACTATGCGAGCAGAGTTTGTCCTGTTCTTTCCACTTGCAGGTGGTCATTGAAACCCCCCTGGAGCTGTACAGGGTGGAGATGGAGATTTTGGACGTGAACGACAACTCCCCTAGTTTCCCATGGACCGAGTTTAATCTGGACATCTCAGAGTCTGCTACGCCAGGATCCCGTTTCCCACTTGAGAGCGCACAGGACTTAGACGTGGGATCCAACTCCCTGCGCACATATTTGCTGAGTGTCAACGAGCATTTCCTTTTGGATATACAGACGCGCAGTGATGGCAGCAAATTTGCAGAGCTCGTCCTGCAGAGCCCGCTGGACAGAGAGCAGCAAAGTGCGCATCAGATGGTCCTGACGGCGGTGGATGGAGGCGCGCCGGAGAGATCTGGCACTGCGCAAATTGATATCACCGTTTTGGATGCAAACGATAACGCGCCTGTGTTTGACCAGTCCTTTTACAGAGTGAGGCTGGCGGAAAACGCACCTAAAGGCACCGTAGTCATAAAACTCAACGCGTCAGATTTAGATGAGGGTCCCAACGCTGACATCACCTACTCGTTCAGTGGCCATGCGCCCATCAAGGTGCGCCAGCTCTTCAGCGTGGACTCGCGCACGGGGGAAATCAAAGTGAAAGGAGTGATAGACTATGAAAAGGCCAGGATGCATGAAATCTATGTTCAGGCTAAAGATAAAGGCCCCTCCGCTGTGGCAGTGCACTGTAAAGTGCTGGTGAACGTTTTGGATAAAAATGACAACCTCCCGGAAGTGATCTTGACATCAGTGTCCACACCTGTGCAGGAGGACGCCCCCCCGGGGACTGTGATAGCTGTCATCAGCGTGATGGATAAAGACTCAGGTGAAAACGGGAATGTGGACTGTGAGATCCCACATCACGTGCCATTCCAGCTCCACTCCTCCTTTAAGAACTACTACACATTAGTAACTTCTGATTTTCTGGACAGAGAGGCGATGGCTGAGTATAACATCACACTAACAGCGCGAGACATGGGCTCCCCTCCTTTATTCACCAGGAAAACTATCCTTGTCCAAGTGTCTGATATGAATGATAACGCGCCTCTCTTCAAACAGCCGTCCTACACTGTGTATCTGACTGAGAATAACGCGCCGGGTGCATCCATATGCTCGGTGACTGCACTGGATCCAGATTATGGCCAAAACGCGTACCTCTCCTACTCTATCCTGGAGGGAGACATACGGGGAATGCCCGTGTCCACCTACGTGTCCATCAACTCGGACAACGGGAACATTTACGCACTGCGATCCTTTGACCACGAACAACTTAAAAACTTTCAGATCACAATTCAAGCTCAGGACGCAGGGTTCCCGCCTCTGAGCAACAACGTGACAGTGAACATCTTTATACTGGACCAAAACGACAATGCACCTGTGATTGTGACACCGGTTGTGCAAAACAGCTCCGCGCCAACAGCAGCAGTGCCCAAGTCAGCTGACGCAGGTTACCTTGTCTCCAAAATCAGCGCCGTGGACGCAGACGAGGGTCAAAACTCGCGTCTCTTATACCAGATGCTCCAAGCAACAGACCCGAGCTTGTTCAGCGTGGCTCTGTACACAGGCGAGATCAGGACAATTCGCCAGTTGGTGGAGAAAGACCCCTCGAGGCACAGATTGGTCATTCTCGTGAAGGACAATGGTCAGCCGCCCCTCTCGGCCACTGTTTCCATCATCCTGTCAGTGGTTGACAGCCTGCCAGATTCGCAGCCCGATTTGGGTGACCTGTCACTAAGCCCGCATCACAGCCCTAACTTCAGCCTGTACTTAATCGTGTCTCTGGGCGCAATCTCCTTCACATTTCTGGTGGCTATCATCGTCCTGGTTTCAGTGCGCAGGCTGAAGGGCAGAGCGTCCAGCAGGGAGTCAAGCTTCCCCCCCATCAGCTGCTGCTGCTGCTGCTCCAGCTCAGAATCCTCCACCACGGAAGATGTGTTCAAAAAGTCCAATCTGAATGTTCGGATGCCCGCAGAAGCGTCCGGGTGCGCAGAGGCAAACGGCAACGGAGCTCTCCCTCAGGTCTACTGCTATAAAATGTGTCTGACTCCGGAGTCGTCCAAAAGTGACTTCATGTTCCTGAAGCCCTGCAGCCCGGTGATGACAGTTCAGCAGAATAACGCCAAGAGCACAGATTACCTCACCTCTGGCTGGAGCGCACTGGACCGTAATGAGCTGGCCAACAACAGAGCAGCGTCCCCAAACGAGGTAATAAACTGACATATACCGACGCGTAAAAATCCAAATAACAGAGGAGTTGATTCTCTTATCCTTCATTTTAATAAGTATACTTTTACCAAAACTGTATCCACTTACTCATCCTGTTGTCTTACATGAATTAGAAATGACAGAAAGGTTGAGTCAGGGGCAAATGTCAACATGCATTTGCCACTAGGGACGCTCTAAGCCAATCTTTTTTTAATTCAAATATATTTCAAAAATGGTTTTGTAAAAGGGGTGTTAAACTGTTAAACGCTATTTAATCCGTGAATATAAAATATATTAATTCAATTATATTAAACACTTCTTCAACCACAGTTTGTTAACATTCTGCATGTGATCCATTGGACAAAGTAGTTTCAACCAACACATTTTGAGACCATACACTGCAATCTGGGAAGGTTCCAACAGTGTCAATGTGTGTGTTGCAAACTAAAAAGGTGTTGCATGGGTAATGTAATTGCACATTTGTATCCCAGATCTGACTGCTGCTGTGTTTGTGCTCACCTCAGTGTAACCAACCACTAATATTTACCCTCACATTAAGCAGATTAGTAACCAAATCATGTTGCTATTTTTAGGAGATGTGGCACCTTCTCCCCTCATCGGGGATGTGAAGATGTAGTGTGATAGTCCAATTTGCTTAATGGTCTTATAAAAGAGGAAATTCAAGTTTTTCGAGTTATTTCACAAAAACATGAATTGAGAATTTCCTTCTACGGACTAAACGCATTTGCACCCAAATACTTTATTTATAATGGAATGGAAAATGCCACAACATTTGTTGTGATTGGTCTAAAGTCTTAAAACCTGGTTTGGACATACTTTGTATCCACAATAACACATTGATATATTTAGAAAAAAAAAAGTTCAATAGTCAAAGTCAGGAGTTTTAAAACATTGGAAAAACGCCAGTACTCTTTTCATCTAAAGACGCCAATGTTCTTTTCCATAAAATATAATGATTTATAAAGAAAAACTGAGATTGATTATTAAAAAGCCAGATTTTGGCTTGTGAACCCAGACAATAATTTCAGTCATGGGAATACTACATTCCATTTGCGGGCACAAATATGATAACTGTTATTAAAATTCAATATCTCTGATAATATTATCTTATCTATCTGACACTTTTACCTTGCCAATATATACATGACTGCATCTGGACAATAACGCAGTGCTCTTGTTCTTCTTGAGCTGATCACTAATTGTTGTTGTTTGTGTTCCAACTCTCCAGCTTAAGTATGCGAGTATTAGCAACGACTGGACCTTGACCAAGAACCAACGCAACTTGGCATACAAGAGGTGAATGCATTAGTCGAGCCAGTACACACGCACACACACATGCACACATGCACACGCCTGTACTTATACTTTCTTATTTTCTCCCAAGGTATAGTTCAGCAAATATGGAGGGCACTCTTACCCGTCAACAAAAATACGATGCCCATGGGTTTTCCTGTTCTGTGGCTCCACAGTATTGGACCTGGGGAAGCCATATGAATGGTAGGTGCAGTTTTGGCTCATTGTTATTCACAGGAAAGGGGGGGGGTGCTTCTCCCTGTGTCTGTTCCTGAGGATTTAGTCTGAAATATAAAATGGTAAACTGAATAGATAATACCAGGGGGGATTTAAATGCATCAACACGAGGATTACTTTTAAGAAGATTCCTTATTTTTTGCCAAAAAGACTGAAATTAAGAAGATGCCTTTTTTAAAACCACCTTATTTAAATTGAGTATGTAAATAGGAGCTCTTTGCAGAAATAATCTCCCGATACAAACTGTAATTTATGCGCATGTTTTACAGACTGCAAGATATCTCTTCAGGAGGGGACACTCCCTCACTACTCATGGACTCCGAAGTACACTCAGCCGAGTTCTGAAGCGGCAGACTACCAGCACAACGTATACATACCCGGCTCCACGTCCGACTACAGCACTCTGAAGCTGGCTCCCAGAGGAGAGCTGGATGTCTACAACACCTTCTCTACTTTTGGGAAGAAAAAGAGATTCATCTCAAACTATGAACAATCTTTTGACATCGATGATAGTCTCATCGTGAGTAATGACATCTTCAAATGAACTCTACTGTATTGTACAGTATGCACTTATGTGTATATATATAAATATATGCCATTTATTAGTTCCATTTCTAATTATAAATCTCTTCTCCAGTTGAACAGTTTCTCTGGAGGCCTGACAGACATGCGTCTCCTTTTTAAGTGGAATTTAATACCACATGTATATTTTTATTTTTGTAAATACTATAATAAAGTATAAATGAAGTATATTTCTAGTCATGTTGGGAACAAGGGATGACTTTATAAAGTCTAATCAAAAAAGCTTACAGTAAATTCAAAAAGGGTATATATCAATCACTTTTATAGACAACAACATACCTTTGTGTCTTGAAGGTACACACGCCATGTTTTAAAGGTTTATAGCCTTTTAAAGTAAACGTTTCTACTTAAAGCTATCACATTTAAGATGTGAGATTTAAATCGATAACTTTGCCAGTTTTCTTTTTCTTTTCATATATTTTGGTTGTATGATGAAGCAGTGCCACAGTTACAGCTGTATAGGTTCAACGTCTTGCATCCAATCATGCTGCATTTCGTTAGTGACGGGTCATTTGTTCACAGGTCTATTGAGTGTGAATGCAGCCCAGGCACAAGCGCTGCAAACAGATGGCAAAGGCAATGCGCAGTTATAAATAATTATAAGCACTCATTAATATTAAAAGGCATTGAACCAATAACCATTACCCATTATAAAGCATTGTAAAATGACTTAAAAGGTGAAGTAGCAGTATCGATGCTTTCTTTTGCTGGTCACTCACTGCCATTTTAGATGTCATTTATATATATATGTATATGTGTATATATATTTTAGTAAAGCAAACATCTATCTATCCACTTTTATGCAACTTTTCATCACATTATACTGTAATGCATTATAACGGTGTAAAAAATGAATTACAACTATCAGAATTATGATAGAAAACATAATAATTACATAAAAATGACACTTGACCATAATGGCGCATTTCCACTACAGCGCGGAGCACGGTTTAAGAGGGCTGTGACGTCAGCGGCCCGTCTTTGGTTGCGTTTCCACTTGGCCTAGTACCGGCCGGCGGGTCCTAATTCACAGTTTTTCTGGCCTCATAAAATCGCGGGTCTAGGGCCAGAGACAACGAGGCTGAGTCGGACTGAGTATGCTAAACTAGAGAGAGCATCGCTGGCAAGGGGGCTACAACTACAACAAGATGGACATATTTGACCGTGATTTAATTGTAATACACGTTTCAAAATGATGCCGAAGTAACAACATACTGATACCGGTTAGTAAAAACCATGAATTAATGCTTTGTCAAGTCTGCAGGCAGGCGGCAGGCGGAACACCTTTTAAAATGCGTGTGTTCTAAATGGAGATTGGCTAAGCTAACGCAGTATATGCTCCGACCGTCCACACTCACAACAACGGCCTATACAGACATAAATAAAGCAGCGACTGTATTCACCATGACACAGACAGTCTGTGGTTTGTACTTGTTTAACTTTTGTCTAGTTTCTGAACATATATGAGGAGCTGTGAGCTCTGAGTGCTAACAGCTAACGGCTGTGTTGTTTTTCTGGGGTTTCTCTGAAGATCACGTCACGGCTCCGCCTACACTGCGTTACTATAGATACTACCCCAGTTCCTAAACTGTAATGGAAATGCGCCATAAAGTGAGCCAGTCCTAACGAGGCCCAGCCATACCGAGCGGGGCCGAGCGAGGCCGTGTAGTGGAAACGCGCCATAAGTGTCTTAAGTGACCAAAAAACCTAAACTTAAAATGTGTTTGAAAGGGTTATTAATATTTATGAGTGCTTATAACCAAAAGTTCTAAATGTCTGAGCAGATTATAACAGGTATAAGTATATTGCATTAGACATGAGCGCCATAGAAAGGGTTAAAAGCGATACAGTAGAGAAGAGATCCAATGGCAAATGCATCTGATTCCAGAATAATGACATTGCTTGGATAAGTTGAGACATGTTATGTGTCCATTAACCATGTTTCATTGAAGGGTTTCTTTACAAGGAATTGCACCGCAGCTGTGATTTTACTCTGTTGGCCTGTACTGAAGACCCCTACGTTGACACCTCATCAGCACTAAGAATGGCAATAACAAGGGTATTGTGCTACTGCAAGTAACACACACCAAATGTCTGATGACACACAATTGCTTTTCAGTCACTGTTATATGCATCCAGATTTGTATTTATCATTTTGTGTGATGTGTGTATCTGCTAAGCATTACACAGTTATGCTTAGTAGGACAAATCACTCTGTATTTAGTCTATGTATATATTCATGTCAATAAATCTGACTTCAACTCTGTACTTTTTTCATGTTGCATTCCTTCCCTTGGCTTGGGGAACTTGAATGTCTTTATTTTTTTCTTGCCAAGGACCCCTAACTTGAAAAAAGACGGGTGAGGGACCTTGTACTACATTTGTGCAAAAATGAGTAGCATAATTAACTGCGCCAACAATTACGTGTGGTTGGCCTAAAGTGGCTAGTATAAACAAACTTTTTCTGGTGTATTCAATACTTTGTTATAACAATATAACAATACTATTAATAGCTACCTCATAGGTGCCGCACATTGATGGGAAACAGTAAGCCTATCAACGATGTTGCGTTAGTTTTTTTCTTTTTATGGAATAGGCTGATTTATTTTTGCAAAGTGTTGGACCCTGATTGCTGAAAAGTGCACATATAGATATATTTGAAATAAAATTTAAAAAACAACATTAAAACGTAATGAAACAATAACTTTCCTGCAGTAACTCTGAAGACCTCTGATTAGGCCCTTTTTCCCAAAATAAGACGATGTATCTGTGTCTCCTTGATTCATTATTTCTTTTTATTTGATACATCCAACATGTATGTTACACATGATAAGTTTGTATAACAGGTTTATAGGGTTCCTTTTGCTTTGCCTGGATGTTTGTGTGGATCAGTCTCAGCTGCTTAATCAAGTGAAGTGCCAACAGGAGTGTCTCATTAAGTCTTTAGCAGGGAGGGGCTGGGCTCTGTCAACATGAAGAGAAAAAGGTGACAATTCTGCAGTTAATGACTTATAATATTATTATATATTATAAATGTGCTCATTGGTAGGTTGGCTGACATAGTTGGCAGCTTAGAGATCTTGTATTCATTGTATGTTATACTGTGTGATTTGGGTTTTGCTTTTTATTAAGCCATCCCTATACTTACCTGGGCAGTTGGTATGTTCCAGTTAAAGGTCCCATGTCATGGCCATTTCTACTGATCATAATTCCATTGTTGAGGTATACTAAAATAGATTTACATTGTGCAATTTTCCAAACTCACATTGGTTTCTCATACAGCATCTCTGTATAGTATGTGTATTCACTCTCTGTCCTACATGGCTTGTTGGAGCTCCTGCCCCCCCCCCCCTCCTCCCTGTGAGCCTAC
Organism: Trematomus bernacchii; assembly: GCF_902827165.1. NCBI lineage: Eukaryota > Metazoa > Chordata > Actinopteri > Perciformes > Nototheniidae > Trematomus > Trematomus bernacchii. The sequence continues at coordinate 4,054,848 of NW_022987513.1, forward strand.
TGTGCTCTGATTGGTCAGCTCGCCCACTCTGTTCTGATGAGTCCACCACCGTTACAGCGGAACATCAGTGATTATGTGTTACAATGGCGTTAGCAACCAGAAAATGACACCAGAATTGACAAACAGATGAGAATGCTGCGTGGGGTCTGGGTGCCGTGTTGGCGGGACGCGGCTCACTGCAGTGAGGAGCGGACAGTGTGAGCTGGGTTCATTTCCTGCTTGCGGCGTGGGGTCTGTGAGACAGCGAGACATCGCGAATGGACGCGGGAAGTGGGGGGTGCTGAGGGAGCTGTAGCACCCCCATCTGCGAGGCTCCACTAGCAACCCCCCCCCCCCCCCCCCAGCGCGTCACAGTTTCGCCGCTGAGAGAGTGTGTGTGTGTGAGGAGCTCCACGGATTGGTCCATTTGGGTATGGTCACGTCACTATACCCAGGTAGACATAGAAATCTCCAACGAGGCGTTCTGGGGCAGCATAGACAGATCTTTTCTGTGTTAGAGTTGTACTCGCTACAGGGTGTACTTTGAGGGTTTGTGACTTTGCAGACCGTTTACATGCAGAAAAACCTTCATAACACACAAGGGGACAGGTAATAACCGGAAAAGCATGACATGGGACCTTTAAGTGAAGCCAAGGACGTAAAATACCTTCTCTTCTATTCCCGGTTGTCAGTTTTGCCCTTTTTTTCTTAAAATAAATGACACTTTTTTGCACAAGCCCTGCTTATCAAACTGATTTTTCAATATCCTTTTGTTAAAGTTTTTCAGTGCTGTACCACCTTATTCCCCCTTTATATAGCAGAGTCATACTTTTATTCCTATCAAATGACATGCTAAACCGTTGCATTCATGTGGTTCTGAAATAACTGCTAAATGAACCTAGTAGTAATTGCAATCTGAATCAATCAATCAATCAAAAATAAAGCAATTCAAGTTGCAGACATGAAGGATTTTCCTCAGTCCCCCTCAAAAGCTGAATTCAGGATTTTTCTGTGTAAATTACATGAAACACCAACTATAGAAGTGTGGAATGAAATGTGTCAAGAGCACGATTAGCTAGTGGTCTTCAAAGGGGCCTTAAGAATAAAAGCTCATTTTGCCTGCACCGGCCTTGCATGTTGCCTCTGAACAATGCCTTTAACAATTCCGTCATTTTGTGCCTATATGCTGACATTAAGATTTGTGCCCAGAGAGGACAGTTGTGTGAACCATGGAGTCATATTTCTTGTAAAACAAACTGTCAACCCCACTGGAAAATTGAAACAATTTTTTCCAAAGTTTCCTGCCGAGATGCAGTCAGGTGTGGTGATCCCAGCCAGTCCCACTAAATCTAGAAGGTGAAGGCAAGAAATCAGGCTTAGTCCGGAGGATTGGAAGAAGTAGGAGCAGCTTTTGAACGTTGTGTCATTTAACCTTTTCTCTTGACATTTTGGTCAGTTAACCTGGGGTTTCAACTACTACTCTGGAGATAATACCTAAAGATCCATGGGCTCTCACTGAGCTAATGCAGACCTGGGGGTTAATCCTAGGCCGGCCCTCACTGCCTGAGCAGAGCTGCTCCAACTGCTTCTAAAAGCTGGGTGCAAAAGGCCAGTTTCACATTTATTTTGAACTCTCTCCAGCAAGGCTACAAGAGATATTATTCAATCAAATACGTAGTATAAAAGAGGGAAAACACATCCCCTCGCTATGTATATAATATTTATATAAACTACATTTCATTTTTTGCTACGCTACAGACTACCACACAACACATCTGCAATTGGTATAAGGTTAAAAATAAATGATTCTATTATTGCTTCATTATTGCTTCAATTTAATTAATTTACGACTTTTTTTCCCACAACATACAGTAGTGATTCTATTCACGACTTCTGAGAGAACGCATGTATTTATTTGGATATGTTTTTAATGGGCAGAAATGTTTGACAATAAGCAGTTATCTTAATATGTATAATAGGATTTATTGAATTCCAATACCATTATTTAAAACTGAATAGATGTGTCATGCACGTGAATCAGTGCTGCATGCCTGTTTTAAAGTGTAACCTTCAAAAGACACAAAAGTTGCGGGAAGAATAAATAATGCCTACATATTTGCTGACTCAGCATACATTACATTAAAGGTGGGGTAGGTAATTTTGGAGAAACCAGCTCGAGATCGCTAGAATTTGAAAATACACAGCCGGAACAAATCTGCCACTTCCTTACAGAGCCCCTCCTCCAACACACGCGAACTCGCACATGACCAATGAGGGCATGAGATAAGTTTGTGCACAGATGGAAGGCTGACAGGCAGGTAGGCCATCCAGTTATTTTAGCCGGGCCGGCTAAAATGATTGGTCGTGCTTTTTACAGTACTACGGCTTCCACAGATGACATTTTTTTTATGGATTTTTTGTCAAAGCACTTAAGATATTCATTGCTATCGGGATGTTAAGAGCATTCCATGGAATATAACAAAAAGTGTATCTCGAGCCGGTTTCTCAAACTTACCTACCCCACCTTTAATCAAGAAAAGTAGATTTACATAAGAATGCATACTTCAAAAAAATACAGTAATGTATAATGCATTACATTTCATTATATAATTGTAATTGTCCGCTGCTCCCTGAATTTAGTTTCTCTTTCCACAAACTAAGTCTATTCCACTATGAATAAGAAAATCACCCGAATGCAGGAAATAAAATGTTTGAGCTTTAAATTCACAATGGAGATAAGACTTCAAAAGGATAAAACCTTTGAGATAAAAAATGAATATTCATCCCCGTCATTTAGAGGCGACTAGGAAATTAAAACACAAATCCAGATAGGCCCACCACTATATCCTGCCAATAATTACAGACACCCAAGCCAAGAAGTATCTTTGACTGTATCACTCAAACAGCCAGGCTTAGCAGGCATAATATGTCCCATATGCAATAAGCAGAAACAAAGCATATGTCTAGCTTTTTTGGGGGGCTTGTTAAATATTTTCAAATCCCAATCTGTGTTATTATATCTCCCAACAATCCATAGCTTCCAAAACTCTAGCACATAAGAGCAGTTCCCTTTTTTCTCCACTAGAGGGGGCCTTAACCTCACAGATGCCTTTTTTTTTATATATTTGAAGGAATTTCATTGCCACTTTGGTCTTAAATAATATGTCTCTTTTATTGCCCTTGGATTGATAAGTTTGAATACATTTGAATAGATTTGCAAAAAAGGATCGGAATATGGCTTGTTTATAATTTAACACGCAGAAACTACTACATGCATTTATGGCATGCACAGTAAATTCAAGACCAAATCAAATTGCTATTTTCATGCCTGATGTTTGCCAGAAGCTCTGAGTTATCCTTGTCTCTGCCCTGCTGCACACCATTAGATTGTTGGCAGGATGTAACACCTAGTTTGGCCGTCACCATTATATTCCTGCTTTAATTAGCAATTGGGCGAGAATGGCCCCTGGAAATATATGACTGTGAAAGGACAAAAAAAGCATTATATGACACGGACATTAATAGATAATAAGGCAGGATAATAGACCTACAAATAAATCTAAAAAGCAGACAACAAAGCAATATACATTAACATAAAAACACAGGAGGCCACAAGCAGCATTATTACACAATCCCAAAGCAGCATTACAAACAGGATCTGCACAAAACAAACACCAAATAAAGTGATTCATATGTGGATAATTGTATAACGAAATCTTAAATGTTAAGGCAGTGGTTCTCAAACTTTTTCTGTCAGGCCCCGCCTTTGGAGAAAAAAAAAGTCGGGCCCCCCCAACACAAATAGTCACGAAATGGGCCAAGTTAACTTTTATTAAAATACATCAATATGAACGTGAGCATTCCTTTAAAAAAAATCAAAAAAATCACTTTGCTAGAACATTGATTATAAAACAATGCTCCATAAGTCTGTGTGGTCAAAAAAATAATACAATTGTGCAATCCCTTAGAACAATAAGTTATAATACTTTGCCACTTTGCAATCTGTGCAAAAAAATGAAAAGAAAGAAAATGCTGATATTTGCCCAAAAAGTGTGTCTTATCACAGGTGAATGCAATGAGCCTGTTTTGCACTGCACATTTCTTCAAAACGGGGTTGCAGGCTCAGTGGAGGCGCCAGAGATTTCTTTTGGGGGTGCTGTGGGGTAGCTTGACGTTTCATAGAGGGTGCTCAAACATTTAGGGTTTCCCATTAATGTACCGGTCGCTACAGTGGAATTTTCTACTGCAACACTCCCCACACGCACATACACAGTATATCAGCAACTGTTACAATAAAGGCTCGATAATCAGCTCACGGCATATAGGTGTAAGCAGGGGTAAAGTGCTATTTTTATAAGTGGGGAGTGGACCTAACATCCTCTAGGGGGGTCCGGGGGCAGAAATATTTAAGTTAAAAGCATCAATCTGGTGCACTTTGAGAGCAACATTAAGAGATCTATGGATACATCTCTCAACACCCATATGAAACAGAACTGTAAACAGATTTACTTTTTCTTTATGGATATTTTACAAATCACTCCCCTTTTAAACTGTATTCTTGTTTTACTGTCATATAGTATTTCATACTTGTTTTTCATTTATTCTCTTATTTTTTTATAACTATAATGATCATATATGTGTGCCTCGGAAATAATTGTTTACATTAATCGTGACCAAACCGTTTGAGACCTGAGGCCTGTACTACGAAGCTGGATTTTCGCTTAGCCGGCTAACTTCAGGGAAATCTCGGGCTTTCCGGTCCTACGACGCTGGTTCTCTTTTTAGCAGGCTAGATTTCCATGGTAATTTATGCTGAGCGGCAAACCTGCTCCGGAGCAGGTTAGGTTGCAGGCTAAGAGATCAACTCAGTGAAAGCACCGCCTGCTGACCAATCAGAGCTCCGTGTGCGGAGTTTAAAGCGATCAATTCATATTACAGGATAGAGGAAATACAGAAAAACTGCCGTTGCAGGAAAGACGGCCGGCCAAAATCAACTGACTGTGTGAACGTGAAAATTAATAGAATATCCCCTCCCATCTTCATTATATTACTATTATAATATTAGCGTTAAGAAAGCTTACTTAAATATCTGCCACGACATAAGTAACCGGATCAGAGTAACATTAAGTACAGTCCGCGGCACTGTGAGTGCAGACGGCGATGTGTCCCATTATCATTCATATCATATCACATCATAATGTATCATATATTTCCTTATTTGAGTCAGCTTCTTGAGCCGTATCTGGCCGTGCAACACTCACAGTGTCACATACTGTATGCAGAAGTATTATTTTAAGCAACACATTAAGTTGACGAAACACTCGAGTCAAATTCTCCTAATTAAAGTCAGATCCACTCGTGTCTTGGACGGGGCAGTGATTTCATAAACCTGTTAATGTACGCATTCAAACACTTTTTCTTTTACCAGCTGTATTCACCTTGCAGGTGCAGCTATGTGGCTTTTATCCTGGATAAAGTGTTTAAGTCATGGATGTTTAAAGTTTAACTTCTTCATATTTGACTAATATTAAAGTTCACTTTTCATTCAGGAAGTATGACGCTGCGCTGTCAGTACGCTTGTGCGTGTTTGAGATTGGTCGAATGCTCCAAATACCACCCCTTTCATGTGAACGCGCACCTAACTAGATAGGACACGGCTGGCTTGAGCGATCCACTTGATAACCAGCGTCGTAGTACAGTTTAGCCAGAGCGCGTATGTTTTGGATTGGGCCAACCGGCTAACTCAAACATATCCAGGTTAGGTTGAACCAGCTTCGTAGTACAGGCCTCTGGCCACTAGCTCGCTAGCACCAGAAGCTAACAACAACGATCTGCGGTACCGGCAGAGCCGGCCCGACCCATTAAGCGACATAAGCGGCCGCTTAGGGCCCCGCAGCCACTAAGGGCCCCCTAGCAAAAAATGAAAAAAATGGAAGAAAAAGAAAATGGAAAAATAATAATAATCTCAGAACACCGTGATAAGTATGTTTAATTCATTTAGTTAATATGCCTAGATTGCCTACTCTCAAAGTCATGTATTATATTATTGAGTTTATAATATAATACATTAACCGTGCTTTACCTGAACCTCATCATGACACTAGAGAGGACGGCAGGATTGTAATTTCCCGTGTTCAGTGAATGCAACAGAGGCAAGACACCAGACCAACCAGAGAGTTGAATGGAAATAAACATCTGTCTTATTGGCTGACAGGTACCTATCCTGTGAGCTGTGACAATATTTAAAATAAACTGTCAGTCGGACTCTTTTGAAGATGGACATAAGAAAAACATTTCTTAAAAAATACGACAATTCGCAAGTGGTGGCTCACACAACAACCCCAGAGCCACCACTTGAGCCAGGTAAACAAGGTATGTAAATGTCAGTAAACTTCCAAGTTATGCGAACATGTAAGTAAAGCATAAATTACAGCTACGTTGACGTTACTTTGAATCGCGGGGGTAAGCTAAACCGTTAGCAAGTAGCTATAGATATATTAAAGTGGACCTATCATGCTATATTTTAATAATATAGTGTAGGACCATACCTATATAAGGCATATTTATACTTTTTTTTTTTCAAAATACCAAACAGATCATGCATTTTAGCCATGCCTCATTTCGCTCAATTTGAAAATGTTTAGCTCTGTTTTTGCAAGGGCTGATTCTGTGAGAACAGCACCACCTACAGGCCTGGCATATGTACTACAGCGTCTCCAGCGCTTTCGAACGGCAATGGCCGTGGCTGTCTCCTCCTGATTGGTGGAGTTGGCCCAATAGCCGTAGCGCCACTGTCCTGACGTCAGGACAGTGTTCAAATATGGATCAGTTTTTATCAGATCCGTTGCAGCCCCTTTTTTAGAGATTTGGGTATGGAGGAAAATAGAGAGGGTTGTGTTTTCTGACACATATTCATGTATAAAAGACGTACAAAAGTGCATTTTGCATGATAGGTCCCCTTTAAATAAACACTTTGTCATACAATCTAAATGTAATGTTTTTTAGCGTTACCTGGTGATTTCAAAGAAAGCTCTCTGGGAAATGTTGACTTACTGTTCGACAGGAAGCTAGAAGCTACCTTACAGTACACATCCTGAGTCCTGTCAGTTAAAGTGTTTCATAGTTAGCTTAGCTAAGCATCAACCTAGCACTGAAATATATGGATGTTATGTGACAGTATTTCTGAGAAAAAGTCAGCTGAAATGGTGGCATAGTTGCCACTGCTTTACGTGTCGACAGCATGATTGAACGTATTTGCAGCAGTAAATGTGGCTGTTTGGCCACTGACGTTGCCATAACAACACCTGAATTTAAATGTGCAACCTCTTTTTGTGACAGATTTTTGCATGAAATTATAATTCTTCTGAATGATATTCCTGTTGACAGCTAGTTTCTATGTGAACATTATGAGATGGACAGCCAGAGAGAATAAATGAAAAACAGTTATGAAATACTATATGACAGTAAAACAAGAATACAGTTTAAAAGGGGAGTGATTTGTAAAATATCCATAAAGACAAATCTGTTTACAGTTCTGTTTCATATGGGTGTTGAGAGATGTATCCATAGATCTCTTAATTTTGCTCTCAAAGTGCACCAGATTGATGCTAGAGGAGGTTAGGTCCACTGTGTTTACATGCTTATTTATTAGGGCTGTCAGTCGATTAAAATATTTAATCGCGATTAATCGCATGATTGTCCATAGTTAATCGCGATTAATCGCAAATTAATCGCACATTTTTTATTTGTTCTAAATGTACCTTAGAGGGATATTTTTCAAGTTTTTAATACTCTTATCAACATATGAGTGGACAAATATGCTTTATATGTTTGTTTATTATCATTTGAACAATGACAAATATTCTCATGAATATAAAACACAACAACCTCTGAACATTACAAATATTCGCCTCAATTCAATCTGGAACCTCTCTCATACAATAATACAATACAGTGTGTGTGTGTGTGTCTGTGTGTGTGTGTGTGTGTGTGTGTGTGTGTGTGTGTGTGTGTGTGTGTGTGTGTGTGTGTGTGTGTGTGTGGAGACACTGTGATGGATCGTTGGAGCTATGTGCAGCTCAAGGCATATATGCTCGAACGGGAGCTGCCTGGACGCTGCAATCATGTTGCGCGCACTATCCGTGCTGAGTGTGCTGGCTTTTCGTACAATGTCCCACTGTCTGGCTACCTGCATAAAGTCAAGTGCTCGGCGCAGTTGTCGGCGAAATGTCGCTCCTCTGTTTTCATTGAAACAGCTCCTTATATCCGTTAGCGCAGCTAGCTAGCACCAGATGCTAACAACAACACGTAAGGTGTGTCTCGCTCGCGCCACACATACACACACCCTCCCGGTCCTCCCGATGGCCAGTCCGGGCCTGCCGGTGAGCGTGGAAGTGTGGTCTGCCACAAGTGGGCGGCAGGAGCGGGGCTGTCAGCATCAGCTTGTAGATGGTATTTTAAACTCGATGCGCTCTGAAACTACGGGGCGGCCGAGGACAAAAAATACACATGTGTTAATCGCGTTAAAATAATTAGTGGCGCTATTAACGCGTTAACTTGACAGCCCTATTATTTATACAATATGTGTGCTTATGCTAACATCATAAGACAAAAGTTGGTTCCGTGTGTAGTGAGAATGCGCTAGAGTGAGGGGGGCCCCCAAGCCAAAGCTCGCTTAGGACCCCCAAAAGTCTAGGGCCGGCCCTGGGTACCAGTGCGCTCTCTCTCGCGCACACACAAAATGGCTCGTTCCACACACACACAGAGCTGAGCTTGAATGAAACACAGAGACCCAGACGTACTTGTACTGTACAGTATCATATTATTTTCGAATCAATAATATTTTTATTTTTTTTCAAAATCATCTTTCCTCCTGGTCTCTCGCGCACCCCCCCCCCCCCCCCCCCTGTCATGCCTCTGCGCCCCCCAGGTTAGCATTGGGATGCTGTAGGGGTCTTACCAGGTTTGTATTCTCACTTGAATCAATAAAACAAGATTGTAGCTGTACATATGAAGTATTTAAATATTCATTTGCATCTTAGACCATACATGTGAACCATGTGCAATAGGCTGGGTCACACTCTTTATGCAGTCTATGGTCATACTTCAATAAAGAAAACCTTAAATGTTGATATTTTGGGCTGTGCCAACTTAATATGACTTGATTGTCTTTCAGATTTAGTATTTAACCCTTGTGTGGTGTTCATATTTTTGTTACTCAGCCAGCCAGTGTTTGTGGGTCTGGTGGACCCGCTGCCTTTTTGGGCTTCAATTCAACACAATCAAACTATTTTATGTTAAAATACTCAACAGAGTATTGCTTCATCTCAAACCTCTTCCTCTTCCTCTACATCATGATCAAATGGTTCTCTCTCTTCCAAAATAATTTGCAAGGCCCTCTGAGCAGAGAATCGTTTGGCCATCTTGATCAGTTGTGATAAGGACCCAAACTGGCGAAGCTTTATTTATTGTGTCTTTCCCCAAATGTGCAGCTGGGATAGAGTGTGAACAAAATAAAGATTGGTTCCTGCAAAACATAATGCGGGAATGTGAGAGCAGACAGGTGTCCGTGAACATTATCAACAATGTTGGCAGGGGCAGAAACACAAACGTCTCACACACACACACACACACACACACACACACACACACACACACACACACACACACACACACACACACACACACACACACACACACACACACACACTAACACACACACACACACACAACCTACAATTTCCACACTTTTGTTAGCCCCGGGTCCAGTGGACCCGAACATCCTGTATGTAATATAAATGTGAAGGGGGGGGTACAGTGGGTGGTCATTGAAAATGTGTTCTGATATATGTTCTTCACAGAAAATGAGCCAAGGCCATTGAGTGTGGGTTTGAAAAAGTTATTTGTCATATCATCTTTCTTTAGCTAAATAATGAAAACGGGTCCCACAGACCCGAACACCATACAAGGGTTAAGGCACTTCAGGCAAGAACATTGTTTTTCATCCACTGGTTTGAGCTTTAAAACATGCCTTTTTCAAAGTAATGAAAACCCTAACTCCAAAATACACTCGTAGGTGTTTATTTTACTACACATTTATATATGCAGTTTAATATTTAATATTCCATCTGTCAAATACTTATGTATATATAATACCTTGCTTTATATCTTGTCATTGTTAATTTGTAAATTCAACATGTATATTTTCTACTTTCTTGTTTATTTCTAGTCTTTTAATTTGTATTGTACAATGCCATGTATTTTTATGCAACACAAACATTTCCCAAATTGGGATCAATAAAGTACTATCTTATCTTATCTTATCTTATCTTATTTGCGTCTATAGATTTCTCCTACATTTTTCAGAAATAAGCATTAGGTATTGCCTCCTTCAAATATTTTTAAAATAAAGTTTAAAAAAACGTTTAATTCAATAAATATTTGTCTTTATGTAAGTATTCATCTTCAATGAATTTTAGATTCATGAAGTGATGCCATGAGATACCTTCGTGTAAAAACCTTTCACGGTTATATGTGAATAAAATGAACCTGGCTATATTCAATGCTCAATGCATGTTGCTTTTATTTAAGATCAAATTAGCTTTATTGATCCCAATTTGGGAGATGTTCTCTTTACAGCAGCATGTAAACAAGGCATTGCACACAATGTGACAAATAAAAGGAGTACAAAAACAGACACAAACATAAAATATAAACAATCAAAATAGAAAATAAAAAACAGCCCTTAAAAGTAAATTAAATACATAATGACAGTGGAAGATATACATTTGTATATCAGAAAACTGTCTGTCAAATATACACTATGAAAACATTTCACATGAAATTAAATATCAATGTACAGTGTGAATACACAATATACATATAGACAAATTGTGAATTTTGAGTGTAAAAGTGTCCAGTTATCAAAGCAACATAAGAACCTATGGAGCTGTGAGTTCTCTGCCAGCCAGAGGTGATTTGTTGTACAGGGTTATGGCAGTTTGCTGGAATGTTTTCCTGTACCTCTCTCTGTGACAGTCTGTTGGAGAAGGAGCTCCGCTGTCTGTCCAGCTGCTGGTGGAGAGGGTGGGAGGGGTTATCCATAATGGATAACAGTTTGTTGAGGGAATTTAAGTGCCCGTTTCATCTGGGTTGTCTCCTCTAGTTATTGTATCTAGTCTTCCTTTGTCGTTTTTACCTCACTTTACCTCAGGGGTTGGCCACTAAGACACTTTTACCAAAGCAAGTTACATTTTGGTCCTGACATGATGTACCTAAGTTGATGCAATACCGGCTGACTGAAGTGATGTAAGTTTGGATAGAGGAGAAAGATATATACACTATTTTGAATAGACACAATAAACAGGGCCAATATTAATCCTGTAAATAGGTAAAGCAGATACAAATTAACATTTAAAATGCATTCAAGTAACAGATACAGAAATAAAGCTCTTTGCGTGAGGTGAAGTCCAAATCCTCATGTAATCCTGTATATTTTCACCAGATGGAGCTAGAGGAAAGGAATACTAAGGACCATCCTCATTTTACTGCCCATCATGTCAGTATATAATCCATTTAGTGAGTGAAATGCAAAAAATAATAATATCAGGGGTCATAAAGTGCATGCTAAATGGTCAGAACGCTCACCAGTATGTCACTGTATGTGACTTTTAATTTGTACATTCTATTTTGTATGTATATAGTTAAAGGTGGGGTAGGTAATTTTGGAGAAACCAGCTGGAGTGCGCTAGAATTTGAAAATACACAGCCGGAACAAATCTGCCACTTCCTTACAGAGCCCCTCCTCCAACACACACGAACGCGCACATGACCGATGAGGGCACGAGATAAGTTTGTGCACAGATAGAAGGCTGACAAGCAGGTAGGCCATCCAGTTATTTTAGCCGGGCCGGCTAAAATGATTGGTCGTGCTTTTTACAGTATTACGGCTTTCACAGATGACATTTTTTTATGGATTTTTTGTCTAAGCACTTAAGATATTCATTGCTATCGGGATGTTAAGAGCATTCCATGGAATATAACAAAAAGTGTACCTCGAGCCGGTTTCTCAAACTTACCTACCCCACCTTTAACTTCTCCTGCATTACTTACACATTAGTCATGCAACATTCTCTTGTTCTATTTTATTTCTACTCTTTTTGCACTATTTGTGTTGTTTATTGTATTTGTTTTATATATATTTATGTTGCATTGTTGGAGGAGCCTGGGACTTAAGATGTCCATTGCCATATCTACACTGTAGCTGTGCATATGCAAATAAAACCTTTGATCCTTGAACCTTTAAAAGAAAAACGTTATATAATTACTATTTATTGTATTGTAAAAAGTTTTAAATCTACTTGATTATTTTTGGGGGCAGGGGCCTGCAAGATTGTAGCTAAGAGATGCAAACACAACTTGAAGTGCATGTTACATGTCTTCATATATATTGATCAAGAACAACCTTAATGTTTCTTTATTATCTGATTATTATTTTTTTGATTGGTACGTTCAAAGTAAATTCTTGATATTTTCAATTGCAGAATTTTTTTGTACAGAGCGGGAGATTTTTCACCATAAAAACAGTCATCTGGAGAATGTTCACAGGTCATCATCCTGAAAAGACATGAGCTCACCTCAAATCATGATTAGTGAAATCTTAAGGTATGCTTGCCATGCTTTTCTATTTTTCTCTATCGTTATCATAATTTATCATATGTAAAATAAGACCTGCATGGGGGTGTAATTAATTTAAACAATAATAAAGATATGCACATGCATGCTATTGTTGTCTTAATCATCCAGGTGCAGGGCCACACTATCAAAAACTTCAATAACTTCCACTCAAAGATCATTATAAAGAAACTTTCATTGTCACCCCCAGTCTGTGTGCTGAAAAACCATTATTAATGTATGTTTGTTGCACTCAGCAGCATAGAGAGATGTTAAAAAGAAAGGGAAGGGGAATGACTAAGGTCCTTAATGCATCCTTCTTACTTTTTTTTTAAATCACATGCTGTCTGCAATTTTAAAATAAATTGATCCTCCAAGGGTTTAGGGATGATGATGAATAATTTATAATCATGTTTTTCCTTGACTATATAAAGTAAGACAATAGTTCCTTATATAATATATTTGAAATGATACATGATCATGTTATCTAATCCAATCCAACAACTGTATTTATGTATATTAAGAATCAGAATCAGAAACAGGTTTATTCCCAAGTAGGTTTACACATAATGGAATTTGCCATGGTATACATGGTGCACATAAACCCAGTTAAGAAAAACAACCAAAAGATGAAATAAACAATTATAAAAAATGATTTAAAAAAAATGATTTACATGAAATCTGGATATACAAATAAACTATGAACAGTATATTAATGCAAAGAACTCAAAATAATAAAATACAATAATAAATGTGCAGCATTGTTATGGAGAGTCAACATGAAATGTTTTTTGTATGAAAATATCTACTTTTTATTTTTGTGAATTCAAAAAGCCTGTTATACCTTTTAGATGTCCCCCCCCCCCCCCCCCCCCTTAATCTCAGTGCGGCCCCCCCAGCAGCCTACACACTCGCTGCCTCCGCCCCTGCAGAGCAGCGCTGTGAGAGCCCAGCTCCTCCAGCCCTACTGTACAGTGAATGGCCTGCTGCAGCTACAACTAGTGGAGGCAAGAATGACACCGGCGCTCCCCTGCAACAAGACAACCTGATCGTAAGAACGGATCTCTTTTTATTCCTACATTTGACAAAATACACACAATGATGGCGCGTGTCATTGCTCCTTCACGGACACGTTTTATCGAGACTGCTTTCACATTCATTGCACTATGGGGCTGTGCGCTTTCCATCACTCGGTACTCTATTCCGGAGGAGATGGAAGAGGGCTCCTTTGTTGCCAACCTGGCCACAGATTTGGGTCTGGATGTTCGCAGTTTGGTGCAGCGCAGCGCAAAACTCGATGTCATCCACAGCAAAAATTACCTTGACATCAACAAAGAAACAGGGGAGCTGCTAATCCGCGAGAAGATCGATCGGGAGAACATATGCATGACTAAAACAACCTCGTGCTTTCTGAAAATGGATGTCATACTTGAAAACCCAATTCGTATTTTTAACATTGAGTTAGAAATCATGGACATCAACGACAACGCGCCTGTGTTCCGCAGGAAGACAATGCACTTGGACATATCAGAGGCAACCCCTCCCGGTGAGAGATTTTCATTGACAAACGCCGTGGATGCGGACGTGGGGGCGAACTCTATCAAAACGTACTATCTCAGCGAAAGCAAGTACTTCAACATCGACATACAAACGGGCAGCGATGGCTCCAAATATGTGGATTTAGTGCTGAACGGTAATTTAGACCGGGAGGAGCAATCGGTTCATAATTTGATTTTAACCGCTGTAGATGGAGGGGTGCCTCCCCGCTCCGGCACAGCCAGCATCGTTATTAACGTGCTTGACATCAATGACAACGCCCCCCTCTTCAGTCAGCCGGTATTTGCAGTGAATTTGTCAGAGAACTCGGCTGCAGGAACACTGGTCCTGACCTTAGATGCAACAGACTTGGATGAAGGCACAAACGCTCAGTTAACATACTCATATACACTGTACACCTCGGAGAAGACTCAAGAGCTCTTCTCACTTGATCCAAACTCTGGAGAGATCAAGGTGAAAGGGGTGATTGACTATGAGGAGAGTCAGAGTTTTGAGATGCACATACAGGCCCAGGATGGAGGGGTGAACCCCAAGTCTGGGCACTGTAAAGTCACTGTGTTTGTCACAGATTTGAACGATAACTACCCTGAGGTGACCATTAAGTCTGTGAAAAGTGCCCTGACTGAGGATGTGGCTGTTGGGACGCTGATTGCGGTGGTCAGTGTCAGCGATGGCGACTCTGGGGACAACGGGAAAGTTGAGCTTACTTTGAATCAACAAGAATCCTTACCATTCCTCCTGAACAAATCCGCAGAGGGTTACTTTGAGCTGCTTGTTTCAAAGCCACTTGACAGAGAAATAGTAAGCAAATATGACATCACACTGAGGGTGACGGACAAAGGCTCGCCGCCCCTAGCTGAAAACGAAACCATCACGTTAGAAATTCATGACGTCAATGACAATGCACCCACGTTCCCCAAGTCCTTTTACACTATCCATGTCGTGGAGAATAACCAACCAGGGGCCTTATTGACATCCCTTAGTGCGTTTGACCCAGATCTCAATGAAAACCAGTACTTGGTTTATTTCATAATGGAGAAGGAGATTGTTAACACGTCTATGTCAATGCTGTTTTCCATCAACCCAGAGAACGGAGACCTTTATGCCCTGAAGACCTTCGACTTTGAGCGAGAGAGGGAATTCCTTTTCCACATCGAAGCTAGGGACTCTGGTGTTCCACCGCTGAGCAGCAATGTGACAGTTCACATCATCATTCTGGACCAAAATGACAACAAGCCTCTCATTGTGGCGCCTTGGCGGGAGAGGGGTACTGTCGTTGAGGAGGTGATACCGAGGTCTACTGATAAGGGGCACCTGATCACCAAAGTGATTGCCATCGATGCCGATTCTGAGCAGAACGCTAGGGTCACGTATCAGCTCCTGCAGATCACTGACTCAACCCTCTTCAACCTGGATCAGTACAACGGGGAAGTCCGGACGACAAGAATGTTCAGTTACAGAGACCCGAGGCAACAGCGGCTGGTAATTGTCGCCAAAGACAACGGCGACCCTTCTCTCTCCGCCACTGTCACCATTCAGATATCAACGGTGGAAAACGTCAGGTCCTTTTCAGAGACCACAGAGTTGCCACTAGAGTATGACGTCTTCACAGACCTCAACCTGTACTTAGTAATCGGGTTAGGGGCTGTGTCGTTTCTGCTGCTGATAACCATCTTGGTTATTATTGTGCTGAAGTGTCAGAAGCCCAATCCAAAGGTCATCAAGATCCCCCAACCCAACAGGAACAGTGTGATCAGCAGGAACAGCATGATCAGCCAGAGAAGCTCCACCATCGCAGATTCCACCCTGATCTCCAGCGATGCCTACTGGTACAGTTTGTTCCTCGCAGAGACCAGGAAAGGGAAGGTGGTCGTGAGACAGCCCATAATTCCCAAAGGAGCTGGGTATTTTGTGTCCAGCATACCCAGGAGCATAGGGCCGAGTGAGACCACAGACTCCAGAGCATCCACACTGGAGGTATGTATGTTATAAATACTTTGTGGGTGCTTACAGACAACACAGAGTGGCCGGAGTGACAAGGGTTACAAAGTCAACTAAGTTATGTGTTCAGAGGAATATTTTGTGATGCTTTTTTCCCCTGTAAGGTCAAAATATTTCATAGAATTAACTGTGGATGTACGTTGGTAGTACTGTTGATAGTTTTGGCAGGTACCAGGCCTATTGCATGATTGAATAATATAACATATTTGCTCTGAAACAGGCCGTCGTGCAGAATGAGTACTTTTACTCTTGGTACTGCAAGTACATGTTGATGATGATACTTTTCTACTTTCACATAAATAGAAGTTAGAATTCAGGTCTCTCTACACTGTGGTATTACTACTTTTACTTAAGTACCTTTCTGAACATTTCATCCACCTCTAGATACCACACTAAGTGCACTTCATTGTTAAACCTGTGGTTCCCAAACGTTTTGGCCTTTTATTCTTTACCAAAACACTCTGTATGTGTCAGTTTATGTGGAAACATCTTGAATAATTTGGTTAAAATAACTGTTAGTGGCTTGAACATTTTAAATGATCTGGTGACCCTCTGAAGGGGCCCTCAACTGAGTGAATCTCATAATATACAGTCAGTGATATAAAGTTGTTAAAACTAGCACCACCGCAATAACATCAAAATGCTACTGCACATTGATTAGTATTAAGAAAGTAATGATGTCAAATACAGTATGTTAGTATGATTCCAGTGGCAATATTTTCTGCAAAAAAAAGATGTTCTGCAAATTCTTATCTACACGTTTGGGATGTCAGATACAGGACTTGTATTTGTACTGAAGTATATGTGCCATACTTTTCTTAAGACAAGGATTTGAGTTCTGGGCATGTCATTTTCGAGCCTGAGACCTGAAAAACAGGCTTGGGGCTTAACAGGTTACGACAAGGATGTAACTCACACTGTAACTCTCACACCTACTTCAAAATGCATTTAGCCATAAACCAATGACTGAAAAAACAACAGTTGTGGAGGAAGTCCTCAGATATTTATTTATTCTAGGCAGCTGATTTTAGGATTTTATCTACATATTATTTTGCACATTAGTGAGTAGCTTGATCCCTCTGGGATAAATACATTCCTTTTGATACGAACATATACTAATTCATTTGATGATTACATTTGGTATTGTTGATCTGGAAAAGTATCAAATAAATGTATTGTAGTAGTCTGCGATGTCCTGGAGTAGTAATATATAAAGTAGCGGAATATGGAAATACTCGAATAAAGTACAGGAACCTCACAATTATACTTAAGTACAGCCCTCAAGTTACTTCCACCAACGAAAATCAAAGCTGTATGTTTTAACTATTATTATTTATGTTTTGTCTGGCTTATTAGTATGGCAACAAGGGTGCGGAAAAAAGGGTCATTGAGAATAAAAATGTGAAAATACTGCATTATCCACAGCATTTTTCTGTATTTATATATTTATAATTGGCAGTAATTTACCAATTTAAAAAGGCAACATAAAAAAAATCGGTGAAAGAAGTCACAACTAAAAATAACAGCACTGTCATGTTGATGCTCATCATCAGGGTATTTCTGGTGCAAACTACCTGCACTCGATTGCATAATTAGGCCAAACAAATAACCCCCTGAAACAGAAAATATGCCACTGTTCTATGTCTTATGTAGGTCATTTATTGCAGATGCATAACACACAATCAGAGCATAACTGGTGGGTGTGAAATAGGGGGGAGTTACTTCAAAGAAGCCCAGACATGGAGGGGTTCTCGTCAAGGACAAGAGATATCGCTGTAATGAGACGCATTATGCGGGGGGTCTGTAGAGACTGCTGCTCACAGCAGACTGTTATCAATGTGGAAGCGCTCAAACGCATCCAGATGTTGTTTGCTTTTACACAGATGGACCTGCAGACTGAACCCGAAACAAGTGATCTACTGAAAGATTAAACCACATGAATATGCATGAATGTACAGGTGCATGTTGAGGGTGAGATTTGTGAACGATGTGAACTGAGTGTAACACGTAGCACTGAACTTGTCTCTTTTTTCTGTTCTTAAGTACTCAAAATGAAAGGAAGTCCATTCTACAACTGGAGGTATGCTGGTTGCTAACTACATTCTGTAGAGCCACTATAATTGTGCAGACATTTTCTTTCTATTTGGTATAAATTCTTGGTTTGGCTCAAAAAACTGTCCCAATATGGTGTAATCCTCAACATATCTTCCAAATACAGCAAAAACGAATATTTCAATTGTGCGGTTAGTCTGTGTCTTTCACAAATACAACATTTTGCTCCGGTGCGATGCTATTGTGAGCAATTTAAATTGGCCAGTCTTTCAAGTGCAAAAACCTTTCAGCTCGCTGACAGCAGAGATTAGAAAGAAATTGGCTGCTGGTCAGACCTGTGTCGCGCACATCTGGCTAGCTTGGCGGAAAATTGACCCAGGGCAAATTGATGACGCAGATAAAAAAAAAAAAATGATATCAGGGAATGATTTGTCCCACATCGTTTTTCTCAGCACATACCTGAGAGCATAGGCCTACCAACCATCTCTTTGCACATGAGCTCTGTCCTATAATAAAAATATGGAGCCTATCCTTTTTTATTTCCTGTAATTACGGCCTACCAAATACCAAATATGGCATTGTGATGCCTGCCTGTGCATGCTTTAATTACACCCTTTGCTTCCCTATTTGGCTTTTTCATATTTTACATTGGCCGTTTTGGTTAAATTCCTCAACAACCTATTTGAAAAACTATATAGAAAAAAGTTATCAACTAATCCCTGAATTGAAATGTCCCTGATGGTGGCAGTAACCAGTCACAATCCATTGTTGCATGAGTGAGGACTTTCTACAAGTTCATATGGAGGTTGACTTTCTATGTTTGCTAATTCTATTTTCTGTTTTTAAGCAGCAACCCAGAAGAGAACTGCCATGATATAATCATCTCTTCATGGAGCTGAAATCCTTCCCTGTGACTCACAAAGAAGAACTGTCCTCCC
Organism: Trematomus bernacchii; assembly: GCF_902827165.1. Lineage (NCBI taxonomy): Eukaryota > Metazoa > Chordata > Actinopteri > Perciformes > Nototheniidae > Trematomus > Trematomus bernacchii. Next base: position 4,074,047 of record NW_022987513.1, read on the forward strand.
TCTCTGTCCCTCGGCTCACATTTCTCTCCAGCTCCTCCGATACCACCGCTCAAACATCGACCACGAACCACCTCAGCTTTCTACCTTCTTTTCTCTTCTAAGCATGGGTCTGCATGATTCTACTAGAAAATATTTGGACATAGAATTGAAATCATTTATGGCAGGGTATTTGGACATTTAGAGTTGCCTCATGTAGTCAATCTTTCTTTCCTTAATGCTTTGAAACTCCTCAGTGGACATATTTGCCTTCTCTCCAGGGTTTTTACGCTGTGTGCTGTAGTTCTAGAAACCATCAGTGGCTCAACATATGCGCAAGTCATCGTCATTCAACCTCCTTTTTACTAAGGGTCAAAACACGCCTATTCACAAAGACTCACATTAATCAGGGTGAATATGTTTCTTCCGTAAATATGATAAATACTGAACTGTAGCTGGTTACGTCACCGATTCAGGCTTTGCACTTGGTGTTTATCTTTTATGAACAATACTTTTTACTGTATTAAGAGTCCTGCTGTTGAGCAGGCTGTCAAATGGTTACTTACCGATAAAATAATCAATGCTCTGATTTTTTTTTTTACAATGTTTGTTGTTCTCAACAGTATTGAATGTGTGAACATGACAAAAAAAGAATGAAAGAAAGCTGTAAAATGGAAAAAAAATATATAGGAGATACATTGTTTCTCTTTTATTTTGATTGTAGATATTTTAGCTCTATAGAAATTATAAGGAGAAATACTTTTTACCCGTGTAATGAAAACTTTTATCTGGCTTTATTGGGGAAGAATATACTGCAATATTGAATTTACTGAACTGTTGTCACGTTCAGAATCTAGCATATACTGTTTCAGCCTGTCTCCTCTTGTTGGGGCGAGAGAGCCAGGGTGAATGGGGGAGGTGTGTCCTCAGATCAAGTTTCTTTAGTTGAAGGACGCTTGGACATCACAACATGGGGCGGGGCCAGAGTGGGACACGTGAAAATTCAAACATGATAAACTATATTTTTCAAAAAAAGGGGGAAAAGTGTATCAAGCTTTTCCTTTTCACATGCTAGTATTATCCCTATTTAATTTCCACTGATTAAGCTGGCAGTATTATCAGCATCATTCCTTGAACACAAAATAATTAATTTAAATAATTAACTTTCCAAAGCAGTGGAAATTTGAAAAAAAATATTTTGTAATGAAAAATACTCTTGGTTATTGGAAAAGAGTAAAAAATATCCAAATGTATTAATCTTTGCCATGGTGCAAGGGAATATAAGGCAAGGTATTGTTTTATGACTATTCATGTTTTTATAGGTATTTTATGTATTAACTTTTAATGCTGCTTTCGTGAGCTTATTCCAGGGCGTTTTCTGTTGCTTATTTGTAGTTTAGTGCATATGATGTTGTTTTGATAGTGTACATAAGTTACTATTAAGAACTAGAGTACTTTTGTTGACCTCAAAGGTAGCGCTGTTGCACTACTGTGAAGCCCAGGACTTTCCTTCCTCAGAAACAAGGAGCTCATTAGGATCTTATTAGGGTGCTAAATGATAGAATCTAATTGGGCTGATGGGATCCTGAGAATAGTGGTATTTATAGTTGCGGTATTCTAAGTGATGACTCTGCAAGAACACATAGACAGTGCAGTATTAAGCGAGTGACAGCACTTTGAAATATGCACCAGATCTAAATGTGATCGCAGCACGCACACAGTAATGCAGCGGAGGAAGAATATTTCCATAAGTATCGAGTTACGTATTCTGAGTCGGTGAAATCTAACCCCTCTCCTCCTCTCCCACTGTTTCCTGGTGTTAGTGGCACACCAGGCTTCCCAGACATAAACACAGCTGGTGGTCTGTCCTAAGACTAAAGACGCCGTCACGTAATGAGGGATCTCTTGCTGTGGGGAACATGTTATGTGTGCAATCAATGCCTGGTTCCAACAGTGTTTAAAGAATTAATGAATTGCACATGCGATGAGCTCCTTGCGTGCCTTCTGCTTTGTAAAAGATATGTGACTGTTGATGAATGAAAAAAAGACATGTCATACAATATTACAGATGACTGTGAGGGCTGGGATTATTCTATTGATTAACTTTCAATGTAATCGGATTGTGAGGAAATCATGTCTCAATACCCAATTCAGTTGTCCTGATTGTCAAAAACAAGCACATTTTATCAAAAATGTCTACGAAAATCTAAAGTGAAATATTCTGAAAGTAATATGGAAATATTGCTTCTTAATTACATTTAAAAAACCTTAGTCATTTTCATTTCTTTAAAGTATTTTATCCACAGAGGAGTATAAAAAGTAGGCTTTACCATGTGGGTATTTCTTCAAGACACATTTTTCTTTATTGAATTACCAGAAAACATGCTGTATCGTGATAAACATTGCTATTGAGAATGTTATATGACCTATGTCGCGATATACAATATCTTAAATGACATATCATGATATACAAGTATGAAGTTACCTACTGTATATCGTAATATACAATACAAAATGACATGTATCACGATATACAAGTATGGAATTACCTATATCATGATATATGAAGTAGGAAATAACATATATCGTGATATATGAGATATGAAATGACATATATCAGGATATACACAATTGGAAATGACTTATATTGGGATTTACGAGACATGAACTTCCCTATATCCGGATATGAAATGTTAGCTATATTGCCCAGCCCTAGTCACAGTACCCCAGTGATAAAATACCTTGAATCGCTAAAGCGTTGTTGGATAGGGGCTCAGCCTTTCGGGTTTCAAAACAGATGTTCTATTGAAAACCGGTAAATGCATTTACTGTAAATTGAACCGCTTTATACTTTGTGTTTTTTATACAGTAGACTGTTTTGATATCTTCTGTCTTCACTGTGATCAAATGGCACAGGAGGTGCTTGTGCTTGGTATAGTAAAAGTGTGTTATTTCTCATTTGTACACAGCTCAGTTTTATTTCTCTGCTCATTTGCCAGTCAGATTGTACTGTAGAGTATTCTTCGAGAGTCGCATCAAACCTAATCCAGTTCCGTCCCACTTAGTGGATCAAAGAAAGTATGGGAGAGAATGGTCTTGCTTTATTTTCAAGTCTAGTTAATTGTCGATTTTTGATGTCGCTTATTTGGCTTAAATGTTCTGCCTGATCATGCTAGTTTGAATAAAGCTTTTTAATCTGTCTTTCTGTCTTTTCTGTGATGAAACTGAGTTATCCAGAGTAATTTAGGGAATGTGACACACTTGCTCCCTCGCTTTAATTCTCTTGCATGCACACATTTTGACCCAATTCTCCGTACAACGCTCTGTTCAAGTTCTTGGAAAACTGAATAAAGGGAGATGTGGCTGCAGTTCAAATTGCAGAAGCACACAAATAATAGTTTTGTCAGGATTAATAAAAGTCTGTTTGCTCTGTGACCATGTAGGGCTTTCAGTCTGCAGTCCTACAGGAGACTGATGCGTGAGAGCTCAATGCATTTTCATGAAAGAGTCTCATCATAATTAATGGCATCTATCTGTCTAAGAAATTCTCTGTTTGAAAAGGACGTTTTCACACTCCAAAAAGCCAGAAAGATTGTAAGTTAACTGAGAACTGCTGTTGAAATGTATTAAAGCGGCTGCATTTTTGGAAGATTACATTTAAAATATTCAAAAAAGTTCAATTTAGGATGTTTTTCATGTTAATCAGGGTTATTCTTACTGAGCCGACATTGTTATAAAATATTGCTTTCGTGTTAATAATACAAATCGGATACAAAATATAGCACCTTTAAAAGCTCACTATCTATTGGAGGAATATTTTGGGAGTTTTTTTGTTACAATTATGGCTACATGCTGTTCATCTCCTTACACTCATATTGTGGAATGGAATAAAAAACACACAAAAATAGCAAAGTTAAAAGATGAACTTGACTAAAAGCATACATGTCTTTCTCTAATGGTCTTTAGATATTGCGATATTGTGAAGTAACAATCCCAATTGTGACCTCAGTGGCTGAACATAGAATATGATATTCAATATATGTTGGATAGATGCTGAACCAAAAGACACCACTCATCTCACCAGCACTTTGTTGTTCTAGCACTACTATGTTAAAGGCCTTAAGCTCTACTTGTGCTGTAAAAGAATTGGAAGCAGGTCGGAGGAAGTAGTACACCTGTGGCTACGTCCATGTGTGCTGAGCATTGCTGTATTTCTGCCAGTGCTCTTTGCAATGCTGGTGCTGTCCATGGTGCTGAATGTGTTCAGCTGCGATAAAGCAGGACACTGGGGTGCACAGCACTGCTTATTATCACACTCTTTACTTGAGGGGGAAATTAGATTTTAAATCTGTTAAAGTATTTACTCTGCAGAGCTGCAATTTCACACATTATCTCAGTTACTTATTTGTACTGAATCGTAGGTAAGAATAGTATGTAGGGCAGCTGTGAAAAGCCACCCACGTCTCTGGCTTGTTCAGGAATTCAAATAGTATCAGTGGTGAAGAATAATAAATGGCAACTCAGGTGGATTATCAGGCTCTGGTTTTTCTTTCACACACATGTCCCAGTGATGGAGTGTTAAAAAATAGAAAAAATAGATTTCAAAAATGATAAGTGATATCCTTTCATGGCTCAACATTTGTTGCAGTTTAATGTGCTGTTTACACGAGAACGCAAACGGTTGTACCCGCTGCTTTTCTCTTTTGTATAGCCCGTTCGTTTACACGAGGCCGTAACGGAAACGCGGAAACAGACACCGCAAACGATAACGGGTCCCAAGGTGGATAGATCTGCAAACGGAACGCTCTGGGGGGGCAAACGGCTCCGTGTGTATGCCCTATACGATCATTTCCTGATAACGATGAAGCCATAGCCCCACCTCTCCCCACCTTTGCTGCTCACTGCTGTAGCATGGTCAGTAACTACTGTCAGTAGGTACTGCTACTGCTGCTGACCATGCTGCAGATGTTAGTGCAAAATCTACAGCTCCTCTACCACAACCATCATCAACAAGTGGACATGGTGAATTACATGAACTACATGTTGCTAAATCCACCGCGGGGCATAAACAGAAGGGCAACCATGGCAACCATGCTCGGGGGTCTTCTTCGCTGCTTTTGGTGTATTTTGTGGCAAAAGTACAGCGCCACTTACAGGCCCGGCATATGTACTACAGCGTCTCCAGCGCTTTCGAGCGGTCTCGTGTGAACGGAATACTTTTTTGATATCGTATTAGGTTCGTTTGCTTTTCGTATGCGTTTGCGTTTGTGTGTAAATGGGGTCTAAGTGATTTGTAAAACAAATTGGAGTTTACTACTCCCCAACACTGGTTGTGATAAACCTTGATGATAATGAAATAATGATACAATGTTAACTATGCACATATTCTAATCTGTAAATAAACCAACCACCTCTCAATTTGTGTAATCTCCACCTTCCTACATTCATATTTTGAGTGTAATTCATTTTCTGAAAAAAAGACAAAAAGCAATGTAACATTCACAGACTTTCTTCTGGCTATTTCTCTCACAAAAAGGAAAATCATGCATCACAGGGCTCCAGGTCAGATTTGAACCCGGGGCCATGGGTTTCAGCCAGAACACACCAAATCAGGTGAGCTAAAGTACCAGAGCGCACATTTGCTATTAAGTATGGCCGTTTGTTTGTTTTTCGCCTTTGATACCTTAAATACTCCTGTTTCTCCAACTTTTCAGATTTTCTCTGTCAGTCATTTTATATAGCCTTTCAATCAATGTCACCTCTGTGCTGAATAGTGCTTTTGCAGCTCTTTTATTTGTTTTGTTTCCTTTTTAAAAAAATTAAAAACTTAAGTTACCATGTGTTTCCCTAGAAATAAAGTAGAGGTTGTTATATATGCTTAGGTGTGCTGAAACAAATCATTGAATGCATTGTGCATACATGTTTATATTATTGTAATATTGTAAAAATATTGATATCACTATAAAACTGTAAAAAGAGTTTAGCAACTCCTTTCTGTAAATCGTACTATACACTATACGTTAGTTAAATTGTTCTTTTTGTAGGATTTTTCACAAATTGGCCAAGACACGAAATGCACACTAAACAACATTTGAGATTAATTGTACTGAGAGCATTTTATTTTATTTCTTTTTTCTATAGGCATCACAAAACCTTATTTATTTGGTAATCTTTTTAGTAGCTATTAGCTATTATATTGTTAACTTGTATTTGTATGGAGGGTTAGGGTGCCAACAGCAGCTGTGTAGCCTTTGGATGTTTCCACTTACAGTAACCTACATGTACATGTATGGCAGAAAAGCAGCCGCCTTGAATACTTTCTCCTGTCCACAGCGAAAGCATTATCAGATGATGTGTGGTCTTGGAAAGGTTTGCAATTAGGCAGTCCATTATACATCAGGAATACTTTACACAGTGATGTTGTCTTTTGGCTTCACAATAAGAAAGGCTTGGTTCGCACAGAGCTCAACTAGAAAGCATCGTATTGATCCAGTGAGTGTGTTTCTCTATTGAACACTGTCTGTGTCACTATGGAGTGCTTCAGAGATTGGTGAAAACTGCTTAAGCATATTTCAACCAGATTATGTGGATTTGCTCAATCCTATATCTAGATAATATAAAAGTCAATTTTGTGTCAGTTTCAATGTATGTATTTGCATGAATCTTGAACTTGAAACTTGGTTCCTGTTCTAAAACTGTATGTAATGTTGGTTAAGTCCTTCACGGTAGTATTTGGAGGCCAGTCCTTGCTTAAAGTAGAAACAGAGTTTCTCTACTGCCCTCTATCTGGGTTTTTCGGCCTGGATCACATGTGAAGGGTGTGACCGTGTCATTTTGCTCTATCATATCAGTTCAAACCATAACTATTATCACACATATCATCTAGATACAACATTTAACTGACCAAAAATGAAACCTAAGCTTAATACACATCCCCCTTCTTATATTCAATTTCCTCTGCAATTCTCATCAAATGTTCACACTGAAAACTAAAGTGCTCGTGAGATTTACATTTGTTAATCATGCTATGTTTAATAATGTTTTTTAAATGTTTTAAATGTATTCCAATTGTATTTTCTTCCAACTACAGTATTCAACAAATGTCTCAATCTTTGTTTTTGCAAATGTATTTTAGGTCCAATAGCAACTTTTTTTATAATTTTGTTTCATTTTAAAGTACAACAAATCTTTAAAGCAATAATTAATATACTATGATTTTCAAATAAAACACAGTGGAAAAGTGATTATATTCCAAGTTCCATAGTTTAAGATAGTAGTTCCCTGTGATGCCAAATGAAAAAATCTTTGTTAAAACCATGATGTGAGTACAAATGGACACGTATCAGTCAAAGTGTGTGACAGGCTGAGTGACCCATTTGTTTGAGTCAGTCAGCAGAGAAGATCCTCTGGCTGGAGCCCGTTTGATGCACAATGGGGTCATGAGTGCTAACACCTAGAGCCTGGGAGGATAAAGTGAGGAGGTTTTAGTCCAGAGGCCAGTCCTGCGCTGCTGGAGTAGAGAGCAGAGTGAGGATAGATGTGTCATTAGGGCCCGAGAAACAACAGAGTCAGAATGCAGGACCTATTGTAATCCCTAGAATCATTTATTGGCAAAATAAATCCCTATTTTGAAGGCCTTAAATGTTATCAAAATGTGATTTTATTTTTGCAAACTTGTCAGGTTTGGTCAAAGTTGACAACAGGCAGCCCTTCACTCAGGTTTCAAGTAGAAATGTGAAACTTGTAGGTATATGTAGCATGGTGAGATGCACAAGAAAGCCTTTTGGAGACATATCGTAAACTCAAAAGGAAGTCGGCCATTTAGAATTTTATTTTCAATATATGGCACATTTTTGCACTTTTCAGGTCCCTTATTTGAACAAACTCCTGCTACAGTTTTTAACTGATCCAAATTTCAAATTTGCTCAGTACCATTTTTAAGACCTTGAAGAATAAAGGTTTTAAAAAAGCTTTAATTTACATCGAATGCCCCCACATTGGCATGGCGGCGAAAAAAAGCGCCTTTCGCGATAAAACAGGAAGACTCTGTAAATGTGATTTGGAGCCCGCCCTGTAACTTTGACCAGGATGGTCATAATCACACAAAACTCCCACTCTTGTTCGTTATGAACTTTTTGTTTGAACAAATAGAAGCAATTCATTCTGAACAGGTGATAAATTAAAGGGGGTTTCTAAATCTGCGAGAGCTGGTGTTATGGCTGCTGGATTTTGAACACCCACTTGTAACTTTGGCCAGGATGCTCACCAAAATCACAGTAGTGTTAGTTAGTCCACTTTAGTTCTTATTATTTTAGGGCACAAGGTCTGACAGAGTGACACGGGACAAATGATGAATATGCTGTGCAGGGCAGTACAAAGCTGGACACCTGTTCACCCTAACCGGAGGTGGTGTTAGATTTCCAAAACATCATTTTCAACCTCTATGTAAAACATAATGTGGATCCTTGGGGCCTGTCTCCAGCGGTCATGGCGCTTTACTGTTGGGTTGACAGGGATCATGGAAGTACACCAACGTTAATGCATAAGTGAGGGCCCAATCATCACTGCTTGCAGCTTTAATGTGTTTTCATTTGTGATGTGTGAAAAGATAAAGCAGTCATTGCATCACAGCAGAATTGGATTCGCGCAGGTTGTCTCTCTGATTTGGAAACGCAAGCTGGAAAAGACAGGAATACAAATATATTAATGCATCTGCAAAGTTTTTTATTTATACACAAGATCTCCTCAGACAACAGCTGTCCTGCTGCCTTCATAATACTGTACAACACTTAGTTTTGGTTTGGAAGAGGCAAACACTGCTGTAGATTGGAGAGAATCATTGTAATATATATAGAAGTGTAGCATGAATAAGGAACCGGCTTCACATTCCCTTGGGACCCAGTGACTGGATGTTGATCCGGTGGCCGGCTGAAGCTTGATGGCGTTAAGTGCAGTGCGATTTGGCCTCCATTGAGTGACGCCTGTGGCAGGTTTTTTCATGAGTGGCTGCCCTTGCCAAGGGGTCACTGCTGCACCAGTTTGTGTTGGCTGTGTCAGAGGACTGCGTGTAAGCTGGATTTCTGCCAAAATGTCTGGTACTGTTTTGAACCTGCAAGAGTGGTTTGTGAATTTGAATGGATTAGGCAACTGGTATCACATGTGATGGACAGACATTGAATTGCATATAATGTCAAATGTATATTTGAAATTGCACTTGTTTGTTTTTCTGTTGCATGCCTAACATTGCATCCATAGCCTTCTCATTATTTTAGCATGTAGAAACGCACCGTTTTGTGTGGGTACAGTACATTACATTTAGAATGTTAATCAGAACTGCTGATACATTCATCAAAATGTTGTTGCTATGGAAACACATGTTCTGAGTCTTATGCAACAATCCAAAATGGTTTCTGTAACCGAGCAGGTGAACAATCAGAATGCATGTGAATGCAATTGCTTTTTTGACAATATTTATACTCTGAATATCTGTAATTGGTCATTTCCAGATGTCAAGCTTCAACACTGGCTTTTTCCCCTAAATTAAAGTATGTATTAGTATATTCTTTTATATCATTTCGACCACATTACTATGCATCTTTCCTGTTTTGCTGATATTGATATAATGGGCTGTATCTTTTAGTTGACATGTATAATAAAAATGTGTTTTTTTTTTGTGAAAATATGTTTTATAACAGCATCTTAAAATCATTTGGGCTCACTGTGCATAGATTACTCAAAGCAGCCACTATGGCTCTCCTCCATTAGATTTATTCACCCATGATCTATGCTGCTCAAGGCTCAGCACAGCCTTGCCCTGCCAGCTGTTGTGACCGACTTCACTTGTCTATTTTGGACGGATTTCCCAGACTCCCTCAGCTTCAGCTCAAATATGTAGCTGGACTCTCAAAGTGTGGTGGAGTGTTACAAATGTTTTATCTTCACCGGTTTTGCTGCACATGCCAGAACATTATGGATACCATTCTTTGTGACTCAACTAAAGTTATGTGTGTGCCATATTCATCATTCCAGTTTCCTTTTTGGCACATGTAGCAATGTACTAAGGCTGCTAATTAGCTCACTGTCTGATCATCCGATCCCAAATGTTACACAAGAGAGGCGATGTTACTGACCTAGCCATATGTTTACTCAAATTGTTGTACAACATGCTGCCCCCTTTTAGTAAATTAGATTGCTTAAGTACATTTTAATATGTTTTCATGTTGTCATATTGTAGAGACAAGACACCTATGAGCACATCTCTGGTAAAGACTGGTAAAAACTATTTTTTGCAGATCTGTTGGTTATATCACTAATAAATTAACAAAATCACACACACCTTTGACAACGAATGTCGTGGATAACCCTATATATGACTTGTATATAGATGTTTTACTTTCTTGCATTGGTTTCACTTCTAATCCCTTTTATAGAGATAAACACATTACAAAAACTGATATTTTCCATAACTGATGTTAGCAGGAGCATATATTTATTTAAATGTAGTCTGTGATATTTTTTTATTTTGTACTTCATTATCATTCCTTTACACCCAGCCACATTGTGTGTTGTGTGCATTAACATGGGATTTCCCTCATCTGATTAACACATCCAGTTATAGATTATATTATAATCCAAGTAACTAGGGGCTGTGACATTTTCCAGCTCTGCCATGAGTAAATAATAATTCATACTGGAGTAAACCATACATCTCCACCTCAATTACATTATACATTTGACTGGATTATTATTTTACACACAAATATACCCAACAAGGTCAAATGCACATTGAAAAAACATACTTCCCTTTGCATGCAAACCAGTAAATATACATGTATTACATTTGTATACATAATGTTTAATTCTGTCACCTCACCCATCCTGAGCCTGAGGAACTGACCCTGGTGCAGAAGTTACTTCTTGGCTGATGCTTCTTTTGCCATGCAACCTAACCTGGTTTGTGCAAGCATCTATACTTAACAGTTGAGGAATATGAGAACAATTCAAACTCCATTTGAATGCTATTGATGCTTTTGCATAAACATAATGCCTCAGAACTGCTATCTACTGAGTGTTTTTACCATCTCTCTGCAACGTTAACCGGACTTGGAGTGATGCATGATCCAAACTTCCTCCATTAATGTGGCATCATCACCTCCTACTCTTTTCCAACATAAAATAGATATTTAGGACTAAAATGATAGACAACAATATGTGACAAAAGAGCTGGTGAATTTAATTTAAAGGTGAAACACAATGACTACAAATTCCACTAGAATCTACCGACCAGGGTTTGGGCCGCACTCCACCAGGAAATGTAACGAATGGTCACTCACAGCCAAAGAAAATGTGAAATTACATGAAACACAAAAGTAAAGATAAAAAAAGAGGCAAAAAAGTAGTTAACCATGCATTAAAATGGCTCATCTCATTTCACTATATGGTGTACTGTACATACTACCAAACAATAAGAAGCCTCTACAATCGCAAATAAAAAAGGAACAATTAAACAATGAGCCAGTATTTGCAATTACACACTGACATTTGAACCTAAAGGCAATTTAAATATCTAAGTTCACTTAGGAAAACATGCTGCCTCTTACATCAGTGTAAACTCTTGCTTGTGTCTCCCCATGTTATAATTTGTTTCCCTGATTTTTTTAACAATCAACTGCAAGGTTGGAAAGCAGTATACCCCTATATCACGTTTCTCTTCGGGATATATATCATAGAGAGGAAATGAGACTCCTGCTTTATGGGGTCCACCACGGGCATCTTAGATATGATTATGTGACCTGACAGTCTGAGGTCTGCCTCTGACAGTGATCCATGTGGAAGGAAGCTTGTGATTGTCAGTGCAATGCTGTCTTTCTTCTGCGCCTTGCCCAAATGCTCGCCATGCGGGAAGGCTGCACCACAGAATCGCTACCGGCAAATGAACCATCTTCATGTCTCCGGCATACAGACAAAGGGAGACACACACAAGCCGGTCCCCAAACGTGCCCATGTATGCGACCACGATTCTGCTTGTATCTTCCATGTCGGGGGGAGGTGCCGGTGTTAAATATTGTGCAGATGAGCCTCGACCTTGCCTTTTATGAGCAACAGTCCAGTAAAATGTAACAACGGGAAATAAGATAATTTATCATCAGGTTTTATTTTACGTTTTCAACATAGGCTAGGTTTTTCAGCCACGTGCTGCACAGCATTTCTGATTTACGTTATGCATTACCGGTGTTGCTGAATAGATATGCGATTATAGGGATATTTATTTTTAATTCTGGGGGTGCTTTTAATGTGGTGGTCGTTCATTAGCTCCCAGACCGTAAGCAGATATCGCAATGGAGGCATGAGAGGCGAGAAATGGGTGGGGAAGGAGGAGGGGAGCTGCGCCACATTGGAGAGGAGAAGGCAGGGGTCTGAGCGCGCGCTGAGGTGGGATGTGTTGCTTCCAAAGTCAATTCAGCTACATTCAGTTATATAACCTCCGGTTGTAGTTTTCAGAATAAATCTTCTACATATTAACATACTAACTGTGCTGCTAAATGTTTAATAAGGCACACAGATGTATTGTCATGTGTTGTATGTTTGTAGCAACCACACGCAATACAATACATTCAATAAATGCAATAATAAAAGTGCTATATTTATTGCTAGCAAAGGTGTAAACTCATTATGCATAATGGTAAGAATTAAAGAAACTATAAGTCAGGATTGTATTAAAAATGTAACAAGCTATGACTCCCAGCAAGTGCTTTTCAAGTTCCAAAAATCCATGGACGTGTTTCTAAATTATATTAGAGTACAATGGGAGTGGGTATATGTGACAAGTTTCTTATTTTATTTTGAAAAGACTCCACCACGTTTCCGGTAATCTTGGTGCATAATTCGACCGGCTTTACCTAACTCACAGCTCCAGAGGCAGGGAAACACACCCGTCAGCAGCGCGCATTGGAGATAAAAAAGCGCATCACGGACAAAGGAAATATGGGTGCGCTGGAGAGGGTTCATCTCCGCCGGGTAGCACAATGGATGAGCTGCTTGTGCTTCTTTTACCGGGAGACCAATTAGCCCACCTTAATGAGGTGCTGGGACGCAAGATACTGCAAGCTAAACAGGCGGAAGGCTGCGTTTAATCCGTCTGCGGATCCTTTGAGCTTGCAATGGCTGTGACGGGGATATGCAACTGGATAGGGAATAATGTGCCTTTTTATTTTGTGATATTTTCCTTATTTTGTGGCCTTTCCTTTGGACAATTGCGCTATTCTGTTACAGAAGAGCTCGAAAATGGGGCACTGGTCGGCGATGTGGCGCATGACTTGGGGCTGGATATTCGAAAGCTCTCCACCCGAAAAATTAAGGTAACCTCCAACAGCGGTAAACGCTATGTGATTGTCAACCCCAAAAATGGGAAATTACTTGTCAATGAAAGGATCGACAGGGAGGCACTGTGTGATTTATCCAACACCTGCCTCATAAATCTGGAGGTGCTGGTCGAAAATCCCAATGAGGTGCACCACGTCGAGGTGGAGATTGTTGATGCCAATGATAATGCGCCGCAGTTCCCCAGAGACGAGTACCAACTAGAAATCACAGAATCTGCTTTACCTGGGTCTCGTTTCCAAATTGAAAACGCTGAAGACCCAGACATTGGTTCCAATTCTGTTCGCATGTATCAGCTCAGCACAAACGACCATTTCGCGCTGGTGTCCAACAAACCCTCCCTGAATACAAAGTACATCGAGCTTGTGCTCAAAAAGCCCGTTGATCGTGAACAGACGCCTTACCACCAATTCATTCTAAGTGCTGTGGATGGTGGGACGCCAGAGAAAACAGGCACGGCCACAATCAATGTCCGGGTCCTGGACTCAAATGACAATGTCCCCACGTTTGACAGCTCAGTGTACAAGGTGAAACTGTTGGAAAATTCGGCCAAAGACACCCTGGTTATCCAACTGAATGCATCTGATCTGGATGAGGGCACAAATGGAGAGGTGTATTACTCTTTCAGCAGTTACACCCCTGAGAGAGTGAGGCAGATGTTCAGCATGAACACCAATACTGGAGAAATAAGAGTGAGGAGCAATGTTGACTATGAAGAGACCAACTCCTATGAGATGTACATCCAGGCGATGGACAAGGGCCCTGGTGCCGTGGCAGCACACTGTAAGGTGGTCGTAGAGGTGGTTGATGTAAACGACAACGTTCCCCAGATAGTGCTGTCATCTCTGTCGAGCCCCGTGAGGGAGGATGCCCGTGCAGACACCGTAGTGGCCCTTATTAGTGTGACCGATCGAGACTCTGGCGCTAACAAGCAGGTGAGCTTAGAGATCCCAGCAGGCCTTCCTTTCAAGATCAAGTCATTCAGAAATTACTACACTCTGGTTACCTCAGCCTTCCTGGACCGCGAGACCACTGCTGCCTACAATGTCACTCTGAGTGCCACAGATGGAGGGAACCCTCCCCTCTCCTCTCAGAAGACCATACAGGTGGATGTGGCTGATGTTAATGACAACCCACCCCGATTTGAGCAGACTTCGTATACCGTCTATGTGGGTGAGAACAACGCCCCTGGAGCCTCTTTGTGTACTGTGAAAGCTCAAGACGCAGACATCAAAGAGAACGCACGCATCACCTACACAGTGCTCAATGACAACAACCATGGCATCCCTGTCACCTCGTATGTGTCTGTGAAGGCCGATACAGGGGAGGCGTATGCCCTGCGAGCCTTTGACTATGAGTCACTGAGAGAGTTTCACTTCCAGGTCAAAGCCCAAGATGGGGGCATTCCTCCACTCAGTCGCGTCGCCACCGTCTACATCTACGTAATGGATCAGAATGACCATGCACCACTGATAGTCAACCCTCCCGGCAATGGCACACGCTCCTTGGAAACAGTGCAAAAGAACGCAGAGCCTGGTGTCATGGTTACCAAAGTGGTGGCGTACGATGCAGACGCAGGTCCAAACGCCTGGCTGGTGTATGTGCTGGAGACGGCCACTGACCTGGACCTGTTCAAGGTCCACGAACACACAGGGGAGATCAGGACCACTCGGAGGATCCTGGAGGACAACTCCACATCTTTCGCTCTGACTGTTGTGGTAAAGGACCATGGGCAGCCTAGCCTCTCCTCCACTGCCACCATCAATGTGGCTGTCATGGAGGTGCCGCCCAAAGTGGCCCCTGACCCGAAGAGAATCATACGCCCCCACAGCACGCTGCTGTTCTCCAACGTGACCCTCTACTTGATCGTGGCTCTGAGCGCCACCACCTTTGTTTTCCTAGTCACTGTTGTGGTGCTGGCAATCGTCCGTTGCCATGCCTACTGCACCCAACCTGGGTCTTGCTCTCCTTGCTGTGTGTCGCAGAAGCCCCCTCCCGATGGGGGGAGCAGCAGCGTGAGTGCTGGTGGGGTAGGCGGCGGAGGACCTGGAGCACAGCCCAATAGCAATGTGATGCTTCGGAGAGACCTCAAAGTGGAGCCTCACTACATCGAAGTGCGTGGTAATGGTTCTCTAACAAAGACTTACTGCTACAAGACCTGCCTGACAGCCACCTCCGGCAGTGACACTTTCATGTTCTACAACACGGGACGACCCATCAGTGGCACCTGGGGCAGCGGCGCCGACCGCTTCTTCACCAATAACAGTGGATTTGTACGTAGACTGAGCATGCCTGATGCCTCCATGCAACTCTGCCCAGAGGTGGGTCATTCATTTTGTATGTTTACCTTTGTGGGAGGTTAGGACTGGACTTACACATTAGTGGCTTTAACGTAGCCTACGTAGGGCTGCAAAAAAAACACCTATTATTTTATACAATGTGGATTAATCTGCAGAATATTTTCTAGATTCATTGTATGCACTATAAAATACAAGAAACAGAAAGTCTGTAGTCTTTTAATGTTTTGTAATGTCAGTGAGAAACCTATTGATATTCAGTTTAATATGATATAAAACAGCATTTTTAAGAGGCTGAAAACAGCATTTCCTGACATTTGTGCAGAAAAAAGAACTTTCAAGAATAATCAATTATCAAGAGATGTTAAGATTACCTCCATCAACTCAATCGATAAGTCAACTAATTGTTGCAGCTCTACTTGTATGACATATTTTCTAGCTCTAAACAATGTAACATCCCTTTTTAGTACATACTAAACATGACTTTTCATTAGGTCTATTGCCATAGCATGCATTGTCATAATGTCTGTCTGTGTGATAGTGTTGCTGCAGGGCGTTGATATTTCTGTATGTCAAGTTTGATCGCCTCCTGCAATGAATTGAATCCTTGCGTGCCTCATTCTCTCTGTGCAGTTCCCACTTGTGCTGTGCTGTCGCTCAGCCCAGCCCAGCTCAGCACTCACACTGCATTAGTGTCAGGCCTGATGCTTTTCAGGGTCTTCTGTTATTTCTGATGATTCAGAGATTTGTGTTTCAGTTTGAGGTTGTCATCACATCTACACTAGGAACAGGTCATGTAGTATTCACAACTCTCTCATTCTCTGTGCAAGTGTGTTTGACTTTTGTGTGTGGGGGCAGACTTGTGTGTGTGTGAGTTGTGTGTGACTGTTGCACTGGAGCAGTAAGGGTTAAGTGACTTGATCAGAGGCCCTACATGACTAGTTGTTTCTTCTGAACTTGCACAACTATTCTAGATGAGTTAAACAGTGAATGCCAAGCCATATATAATGATTTAATTCCTCACACACTACATCAAAAATCCCTGAATTACATGACATATTGCAACAAAAAACACCAACACTATTATCACTTATATCGCTGTTTAATTGACATGATGCTGATCGAGGTGCTCTATACTGTATACATGCTTTCTTGAAGATACATGTGCCATTTGTTTAGACCTCTAATGTTGACATGTTCATGTTGTAGATTTCTGGAGTCCATGTTGGAGATTTCTGGGTATATATTTTGCCTTAATGCAGGAGACGTTAGATTAGAAGGTAAAACTATTGGCATAATGTATTTTTTCTGTCTGATTATTAAGGCAAATGCTGCTAAGGTTAGGCGTTCATCTCTGGATGCATCATCCTTATCGGTTGCCAGCCACTGGTACATTAGTTACAAGAAAATCTCCAACCAAGACTAATGTAGCACTGTAAATTAAATTAACCTCCAGCCTCTGTTCCTTAGCCCTGTAAATTAGATTTACTCAAAGATGCTGGGTCTGCCAGCAGGAAATACTCCCCTCTGAATTGAACTGAAGAACACAATGTGCCAGCATTATCTGGGACACTTGCTGCTGCCTGAGCAGGTTTGTGTCTTAAACACAGCTTTTTTGTTTGTTTTAAGGGTTCTTCCGTTCCGAAGCTACAACCCACATGATGCTGCCAAATTTTTGCATGAATGCAGCTGTTCACATTATTTCATACAGTGCAGCTAGACGGTACCTATTCATGAGGAAAGTGATGAGTAGGCATAATCAGGCATGCTCATTAAAATAGGGCTTTCCCCCTATGAGACCTATATGGTATTTTTTTTTATGAAGGCATTATCATCAGCAAAATGTGTCCATCATCAAAGGCAAAGGAATAGCAGTCTTGGCAGCCTTAACATAATGTCCAAAAATCTCAATACTTTTAACCAGAGCTGCAACTAACAAGTGTTTTCATTATCCAGCTGCAAAGTATTTTCCTTCTTGTCAGAAAATCGGAAGAAATGTCCATCCAAGTTGCTTGCAAATCTTACCATTTACACCATCACAGCTCTGATGAGAGCTAATGTAAGATCATTTAAAATAGTGTTATATATGTTGTTAAAGATTACCCTCATCCAGGCAATGTGTTTCAATTTCAGTATAGTAAATATCCAAGGTATGTAATATAGAAGAAATTAATTTGTGAAACATTATTGATCAGTTGTAACATGCATTGTCTTACACTCAGACACATTTGCGATGCTATACTGTACTGATATTGTTTATATAAATGCCTCAGGTAATACAAGTGGTTGACAGTAAATAAGTACATTTACTCAAATACTTTACTTAATTACAATTTAAATTCCCTTATTTGAGAATTTTCATTTCTTGCCACTTTATACTTTTACTCTATTGAAATGTGTTTAATTTTTTACTTAACTACAATTATCTCTTAGCTTAAGTTACATTGAACATTTAAATTTATAATGAAAATGTACAATTACTAAATATTTTATGAACATATTAGTGCATCAATTATTATAATTCAATAATATAATACTGTATACTGAATTGTTTTATGATTAGGCCACTGTGCAGGATGAGTCATTTTAATTGTTGTACTTGAAGAATTTTTTTACGCAAATACGTTTGCTTACTTTCACTTAAAACAGAGTAAATCTACTGTTTTGTATTACTGCTTTTACTTTAATAAACGATCTAAATACTTCATCTACTACCCGGCTAATATAAACCAGAGGTATAGGATGCGGTTGCCCTGGCGATAATGGCTCTTGCTTATTGGTTTTCAAAGGCAATTATTCACCACAGGGACTGCTGGGACTTCCAACCACTCAGCTCAGCCCGGGTTCACCAGGAGCAGAGACTCACAGTTACACACACACACATACACATCTGTCTGTGCACACACACACAGCCAGCCGGCACTCAGGGAAAGGGCATTTCTCCCCCCACTCCCACATTTATTGAGTCGCAGAGTGACACTGTCCAAAAACTCGTCAATATGGCGTTCAGTTACTGCCCTTTTTCAAGTCCTTCTGTGTCTGTGGATATCAATATGTATGCATATGTGTGTGTGTGTGTGTGTGTGTGTGTGTGTGTGTGTGTGTGTGTGTGTGTGTGTGTGTGTGTGTGTGTGTGTGTGTGTGTGTGTGTGTGTGTGTGTGTGTGTGTGTGTGTGTGTGTGTGTGTGTGTGTGTGTGTGATGGGGGACACGACTGCAGTGTTCCCATCACGTCCAGAGCTGGGATGTGTATCATGATTAATTGATGAGGCCATGGCCCAGCCTAGCGCTGCACTGAATGAGATCAAACCTAACTCTCTCTCTTCTATCCCGTCTCCCCCTTCACTCCCCCTCCCGTCTCTCCCTCTCTCTCTCTCTCTCTCTCTACCTCCTGCTCGCTCAGCCGAAAGCCCCGAATGCTGACTGGCGATATTCTGCATCTTTGAGGACAGGGATGCAGAGGTAAGCACATTTCCATCTTTTAACTCTTTTACAACTTTGATCCTCTAGAAAAAGGCACACCTACAGTGACCCATCATAATGCTCTTTATCAGAGATGCTAAATGTACAGAATCTAATACAACATGTATCCACACATCATCACCTTTTTTGCACATCCCTACACTTCTCATTGACTTCCATCAGAAATGATAGCAGCGCATTAAAAAACTGCAGACCAGTATCTGCCATTATTAAAAACAACCATCAGTGGCCCCCTCAGCATCACTTTTTGAACGTCTTCCTCCTTGGGGAACAGCCATCTGCAGCTCCCATCAGTGGATGCATAGCACTCCTCCTCTGCAGTGTAACACTATATAGGTCATCTACATTCTGAGCGTCGCTTCCCCCCAGTCTTTAAGCAGGAAGCATGAAGGACAAATGAGCTGACTATGACCTTTCTCAGATGATCAGAGCCACACATGCATCAGTCTCTACGGGCACACCACACATGCATCAGTCTCTACAGTGCGTGCACACCACACATGCATGCCATTCTGTGTGTCTTTTTGTCCAGTGATGAGGGGAGAAGTTGTAAATACAGACAGTAGAGGACATTTTTCGACTTTATTCCTGCTGTTAATTGGCCTGCAGTGAGATTCCTACGCCTTATTGCTTGACCAAATCCAAATTATAGATTGGTCTAAAGATCTCATTATCATTAGTTTCAAAGCAATCAGAGAATACTGAAATTGGATCCAAAAATTGCTTTTTTGTATCTACATCTATCATTTGAATTTGGTAATGATCATGTCAGAAAAGTTGTTTAAAATACATAATCAAGTGTTTCGCTAATTTAATACGAGGACAGCTGTAACGTCGGGGACTAATGAGTTTTACCTCCGCATGTCTGTAATTTGTACTAAATTCTCCTAATTTCCTGCCAACAATGCTCACTGCTCAGTCGTGCAGTCCTCTGCCTTGTCTAAGTTTGATTTAATTGGATATTAGTGTTAATTTCTATGGCGTGGAGGGTATCATAATGAGCATCATGTCATCAAGTCACTGTAACATGACATGGATTAACATAAATCATCATTGCAATTTGCCGCTGCCATCTCTAGAATGGCAGTGCCTGTAACACGCTAAGACACAGAGAGGCTCATGTATTAACACTTCACCCTAACACACGCATGCTGTAATATATCTAAACAAAGCGTGGAGCGTCAACTTTACTGACCCACATTCCTAGGGTAGTCAGTCAGTGGAGAAAACACCAGTATCTGTGTCACGTTCTCACCCGTTACAACTAGCTCCCTTGATTATGGAAAAGTTAAACTCACACTGTTCAGAATGCACACAGCTATTTTTTATTTATAACTAATCCCTATTCAACGTAACACATAAGCGTGTTGCAGTTTTAAGGTAGATGCTCTGCTGCATTGCAGAGGCCACAGCCAGGGTAGTGCCTCCTATACAGTAAGCTCTGGATTCATTATGGATGTATGCGGGGAAAATCTCCGGACTAGGTTGGAAACCCTTGGCTTTGGATGTTTATAACATCATTACAAGAGTTTCTTAATCTAAAGTTACAATTTAGTGATTCTGTGTCATCCTTTTTCCCCCAATTGTGTTATGCTTATGTAGGAAAGCTTAAGGGAAATTAGCCCTATTACCCTTTTGAATGTCCTGTTTGACTCTTTGACCTGAAAGCATGGGTGTAAATAATACATAAAATGATGGCTGAAATCCATTTAGCTGCTTTGATTTCAGGGTCCTGCATGCTGGCAGGATGTCACTCTTACCGCAACAGTCATTTAGAAAGCAACACCGGAGCTTTTCCGAGAATAAAACCTTTTTATTGTATCTTGTCAAGTCAAATGTTGCCATTTAAAAAGCTTATTCTGATTCCTAAATGCTCTGATTTAACAAAAAATGATGTCCAAGGAGTGTAGGGTTTGGGAATTATGGCAGTTTAAAAAAAGAAATGTAAGGCGAATTTCGAGCTGTCCTCCACTCTAGCTGTGACATCACGCACTCTTAACGAGCTGCGCAATACACACTCATGTTACATTCTGAAGAAGGCCTCTTTACCAAGTTGAATATTTTGATATTTGAATGGTTTCTGTAGCTGAAAGTATGCTGAAGTTATTGAGAGCCAAACTATTTGGTGAAATAATAAGGACAAGATGATTAAAGAATCGAAGAACTATAGTGGAATGCTGTAAACAGCAAAAAAATTTTTTTTTAATGTTTTCAAATATTATCTTTTAGAATATCTTAGGCCCTCAGAAAGAGGGCCTAGAGGTTCCTGACGGCTCGCCACTGGTAAGTCACTTTGGATAAAAGTGTCTAACATGTAATGTAATGTAATGTAAAGGGTAAAACAATCATCTTACTATTCAATGTTAAAAATAATAATTACTTTGAGGCCTTCTTGTAGAAAATATATACAAGGAATGACTTCTACATCTACAGCCCACCCGCTGAGTCGAATAAAACAGTAGATCCCAGAAAAGAACACCCTTTGAGTTTCATGTCTACTGATGAAACTTAAAATAAAAAAAATCTCAGACTTCAAAAACTGCCAACATCCTGAGAGTCTATGTTGTGCTTGTAGCGTGAATTCTTAATATTTTTCATTTGGGTGTGGTAGGAGTGTCCTACTTTTTATACACATAATTATTAATATATAAATATGTAACAAGATCAGCTGGAAACACTTAAGTACTTTCAAAATGTTATGTATCCCAATTGAATATGTAAATAATGGAGTCTAAAATATGTTGACAGATGAAAAACCAGCAAAGTAGAAAGTGCTATTGGAAAGCTTTTACTGTGAAGCAGCTGCAGTCGGCGTTTACAGAAGAAAGGCACTCAGCGTGAGAGAGAATGAATTGTAGAAGAAGGATGATGGGAAAATAGGGGTAAGGGCGTGACAACTCTAAACCACAGCAAGTCCTGTGTTACTCAACAGCTACACAAATATACTAAACTGAAAGCAAATGTGATTTTACTGTGATTTCAATACAGCTCTACACAGAAGGCACACAAAACAAATATGAACCTGAAAATAAGCATAACAGGGCTCTTTTAAAGCTCCCATGTCATGCTTTTCCGGTTATTACCCGTCCCCTTGTGTGTTATGTAGCTTTTTCTGCATGTAAACGGTCTGCAAAGTCACAAACCCTCAAAGTACACCCTGTGGCGAGTAAAACTCTAACACAGAAAAGACTATGCTGCCCCAGAACGCCTCGTTGGAGATTTTTATTTTCTTCCTGGGTACAGTGACGTGACCATACCCAAATGGACCCATCGGTCCAAATGGACCAATCCGTGGAGCTCCTCACACACACACACTCTCTCAGCGGCGAATCTGTGACGCGCTGGGGGGGGGGTGCTAGTGGAGCCTCGCAGCGGCGAAACTGTGGCACGCTTACACTGTAGGTGCGCCGCGTTTGGGGGTGCGGGTGCTAGTGGAGCCTCGCAGATGGGGATGCTGCAGCCCCCTCAGCACCCCTCCTTCCCGCGTCCATGGTGCTCAGGCTGAGTTCAGGCTGAGTTTCGCGATGTCTCGCTGTCTCGCAGACCCCACGCAGCAACCAGGAAACGACACCAGTAATAGAGCTCACACTGTCCCCTCCTCACAGCAGTGAGCCGCGCAACGTCCCGCCAACACGGCACCCAGACCCCACGCAGCATTCTCATCTGTTTGTCATTACTGGTGTCATTTTCTGGTTGCTAATAAACGCCATTGTAACACATAATCACTGATGTTCCGCTGTAACGGTGGTGGACTCATCAGAACAGAGTGGGCGAGCTGACCAATCAGAGCACACTGGGCTCAGAGGGGGGGGGGGGGGCAGGAGCTCCAACAAGCTGTTTAGGACAGAGTGAATACACATACTATATAGAGATGCTGTATGAGAAACCAATGTGAGTTTGGAAAATTGCAAAATATAAATCTATTATACCTCAACAATGGAATTATGATCAGTAGAAATGGCCATGTCATGGGACCTTTAATAAATGTATGTTGGCTCAATTTTATTTAGCTCTTTATTTTAGGGTAAAAGAGGATTTCTCACACTGTTTAAAGGCAGAGTATTGTACATGTAAGGGTTGAATGTTGTTGTTTTTTTAAGATATGAAAACTGGTAAGTGGATTCTAGGGGCACCAAAAGCACAAGAAAAAGGTGTAGTAGTCCAAAAGTGGTCGCTCTCTGCACTGGGGTTGTCAAGGCCTGAAAATAGTGGCCAATGCTGCTAGAAATGTTTAGAATGTAAGTGTTTAATAGCCATTCAGTTGATGTTTTGGAAGTCTATACTATCATAAAAACAAACTTCTTTAATATGAAAATGCTTAACAGCCAGACTGTATAGCCATGAATAATGACTCAATGTTTGATTCAAAGGTTGAATTAATATTTGATTTGAAGTGTCTCATTGAGTTTGCTGAATGTGTTCTGCCTTTCAGTTCTGTCCACATGGAGGAGTCCTCTATGGTGCAGGGGGCCCAGGGGATGCTGGTC
This sequence comes from Trematomus bernacchii, assembly GCF_902827165.1. Classification (NCBI taxonomy): domain Eukaryota; kingdom Metazoa; phylum Chordata; class Actinopteri; order Perciformes; family Nototheniidae; genus Trematomus; species Trematomus bernacchii. Next base: position 4,097,669 of record NW_022987513.1, read on the forward strand.
CAGAACTGGCCCACTGTGTCCAGCGCTGCAGGTGAGTAGCAGTGAGGAGAGAGTGGGGGAAAAGCACCCAGAGTGTCAGCTTATTTGGGGAAATGGTGTATTCAAAAGCAGAGGATGTTCAACTCAGGTATACTGGAATGTCCTTACACAATATGTACAGCTCCAAGGTATTTGTTGAAAGGCATGTTAAGCAGGCACCAAAGATTTAATCCCTCTGGGACCCTTGTTGTGCGTGCTAAAAACATAATGGTCGGGGAAGCCAGCAAGTGTTCATGTCCCTGTCGCTGCACTCATGTTACTCCCTCCCAATAAAGCTGCTGGCAGGTGAATAAATTAAACCCTGGGGTTCATAAACACAGTAGGTTGTACAAGCTATTCGTATATACATAAATAATAACATCATTAGACAGAAGGGCATAACCCAACACTGCCCAGGGCATAAACTGTTGTGTAAGCTACTATGTTAGCTGTTAGCTAAACAATTGCTACAGTGATGTAGTGGACTATCATTTTTTTTTTTATTATGTATGCTCTGTAATAGTGCCAAAAAAAAAACATTTTAGACACATTTTAAGTCTTCAAGGAAACAGATAATAGTTTAGTAAGCTAAAGTAAAGAAGTACACTAATTTATCATTTTGGGAAACGCGTGTTTGTTCTCTTAACAAGGGTTGGGTGAGAAGAATCATTCTACTCTCATATCTGTAGCTCATTAGAAAACAGCCATGATACGCTTAGCTTAGCTTAGCATAAAGACTATAAACAAAGGGAAACGGCTAGCCTTGTTTTGTTTAAAGTTGTTTTTAAAAAATGGCTACCAGTACCTCTAAAGCTTGCTATTCAACATGTAATAGGCTCATCTTGTTTGTTTATTCTGTACAAGAGCCAAAGTGTAAAATCAGAAAGTTGCTTTGCAATTTTTTTTCGTTTTCTTTTGTACTGTTTAAAGGTCCCATGTCATGCTTTTTCGGTTATTACCCGTCCCCTTGTGTGTTATGTAGCTTTTTCTGCATGTAAATGGTCTGTAAAGTCACAAACCCTCAAAGTACACCCTGTAGCGAGTAAAACTCTAACACAGAGAAGACCTGTCTGTGCTGCCCCAGAACGCCTCGTTGGAGATTTTTCTTTTTCCATTGTATTCTTCCTGGGTATGGTGACGTGCCCATACCCAAATGGACCCATTGGTCATCCGTGGAGCTCCTCACACACACACACACACTTTTTTAGCGGCGAAAATGTGACGCGCTGGGGGGGAGGGGGGATGCTAGTGCTGCAGCCCCCTCAGTGGGCCCACCCACATGCACGTCTGGCCCACCCACAGCCAATCAGCGCGTCATAGCAATTTTGACGTTCCTGACAAGCGGCAAACTCTGGGGCAGAGCCGGGAAGCCCAGAAGGAAGTGCCACAAACTGCAGTTCATCAAGTGGCTGACAGGGGATGGATGCAGAAAGGAGCAATTCCCAAAGACCCCCATGTTAAAATGCCCAACTTTATAGCAGAAATAAACATGTTTCTAGCCTGGATCCAATAAAAACGTATTCTGGATATAGTTAGATTCCACCTTCATGACAATGGAATAGGGAGTGCCTATTTTTTTGTTTTCACTGCTAGTTTATGCTTAGGTTTAATTAGTGCATTAAAAAATAAATAAAATCATTAATGAAATTTCAGCTCAGACCCCACGCTTAATAAGTCTCCCCCTGGCCCACCTACATTTCTCCAGGCCCACCCACACAATAATTCCTGGCTATGCCACTGGAATACACATACTATACAGAGATGCTGTATGAGAAAACCAATGTGAGTTTGGAAAATTGCACATTGTAAATCTATTCTAGTAGACCTCAACAATGGAATTATGATCAGTAGAAATGGCCATGACATGGGACTTTTAAAGAAGATATGTGGTTTGTCCGTGAGCTTTTACAGGTACCGAAATGTTTGTCTTTTACGTTTGAACAGTGCTAGGCTTACTCTCCCAAATATTGGTCTTCAGGTTAAGCTATAGGCTGACTGTCTCCTGACACTAGCTTATTATTTAACGTACAGAGATGAAATGTGTATTTATTATGTGAACATCATTGTAACAAAGAGCACTTCCTAAAATGTGAAACAATTACTAAAAAATGACAATATATTATCTAGGTCAATATTTGCAGAAAGGAGTCCCATAGGGCATGCAACACAGAGGTTGTCTCAAAATAAAAGCCACTAAATGACATTTAATCACAATCACAATCACAATATGTAATACATTTGTGAAGTTGAATGAATCTTTGGTTCAGATAATATGGTAAACCTTTGGATTTGACATCTGCTTTAAATATCTATATGATTTGAATTCCACTGCAGTGTTCATGCAGAGCTTAGCTGAGGTGCCAAAAGCCTGGAGCTCTTTCACAGAGCCACAGATAAACAACTGTATCCTCCCTTGAAAGCAGCTGCAGCATAGGGAGCTACAGACTGAAAAAGCTATGTGTTTTTAATAAGACATGAGCTGTCCTGAGTGGGCGGCAACATAACGAATGTGTTGCATGTAGCACAACATAAGTGTAAATAGAACCGGCTAGGAAATGACCTGTGCTTCCCAGAAACACAAGCTCAAAGGAAGCTAAAGACAGGTTTTTGTCCAATGATTGGAAAACTTTTGAAACGTACAACTTTGAAACAGTGTTTGGAACATTGTGAGCTGTTCCATCCTTCCTTCCTTCAGCCATTTATTGATTTTATGTCTAGCTGCAGGAATAACAACATGGGTAGAGATCTGAGGATGAAGGCTTGCCCAGTCAATCACACGGCAAGCCAGTGACAGAATATGTCTTACTGTCTGTCAGCGCTTCTCTCTGGGGAAAAAAGCTGGGAAATGATTCAAGGTACAAGCTCTACCAGCATCTCTGTGCCTGTTGGCTGCAGAGGAATGTGTTTTTGTAAGCAGTTAAAAAAAAAGCTGCCACCATGGTCATGCAAAGACTCAAATATTGTCTTTAAGCAGAGTGTACAGTGTCTACTGCAGACATGCGTTGTTGCATGATAGGAAATAATTTGTCATGAGTGGCTTGGCACTAAAGGCATAGACATGTAATGGATTGCAGGTTAATCCTCTTATGCATCAAGAGGTGGAGCCTTTTTTGTGACACATTTTCATGTCTGCAGTGAATTGTTATCATGAAGTTGTCTGGTATGCTCTGATGCATCTAAATGCGGCACCCTCAAAACTGTGTTTATGTAAGTGACCCATGGTGCAGATGAGGAGACCTTTGTCTAATGCCAGAGGGGGAGAGAAGCTATTATCAGTAATAAGAGAGTACCAAGGAGAAAAAAAGAGATCCAGTAACATTATAAGCAATTTTAGAGAGGGAGAGCAGAGGAGAGGTACAAGGGGATGGAGAGAAAGGGAAAAAAGCGAGGTGTGGGGGGATGGAGGAAGAGAAAGGTTAAGAGGATTGGCAGGTTCCTGCAGTAGTGTTGTTGCTAGGGAACGCCATGTGACCTGTTGCCTGGCAACACTGTCTAACTGAGAGATTGCTGCAGCAGCCGCACCCTCCATCAGCAGGGAGTGGGCGAAAGCAGTTTCCATGGCAACGGGTCATATCTTTAAATGGAAAATTTACACACAGAAAAAAAAGGAAGGAGCAGGGAATGGAAAAGGGAAGCAGACTCTGCAGGGGCAGGTATTAGGAAGAAAAAGGGGATGCAGTAATATTTGAGGAAATAATGGTTCTGGTAGATGTTTCTCATGCAGAATGCATGGGCTAAACCGCACATATTTATACAAGCGTTACTCTGCACACACAGATTTGTGACCCTATGTGCTACAAACCACCAGAGGGATTCTTTTTTAGATGGAATCGTATCTTGGATGAGATAGAAAAAAACACAGCCTATTTTAAATGTAGGACATCAAGGTGACACGAAATGAGGCTTCAAACACCCACATATCTAGCAGGTGTCATGGCAACCTCCTCACAAGGAGCTGTGTTGACCTGCTTACCAGCCGTTTCACCATAATCCGTTTCAGGATGCGAATTTGCTCCAAAATGTAGGCTAATATGAAGCTATGGCAGAGTTACAAATGATCCTCCATGTTAGAGAAACAGTAGCAGAGGAAGCAAAGCTCTTGCAGCACGTTATGACTTCTTTTTTTCACGCACACACAGAGGAATATCTCAGATTAATACCTGGGCCAGGATTCTAATTAACAATGTCAGGGTTTTGGATTTGTCACAGCTGCTGCAGAGAGCTCTGGGATGTCCCGAGTCGCTGAGACAATATTCATTTGATTAGACACTTCACAGCCACTTGACATTTTACCTCTGTTGGTCATAAGGACATGAAATGCTATAGCCTCATCAAGTGCAAATAAACCAAACACTGTACTGCTCTCAAAGTGTACAAGTTTCCTCACTGCAGGAACACAGTCATTATAGTGAGGTTTCCAGCTTTACTTCTTTTACTACTTGTACAGTAATTCAAAGGTTCAAAGGGTTTATTGTTATATGCACAATAGCTACAGCGCAGTCTGGCAATGAAAAAAGTCTCAGGCTCATAATCAGCACAGGTTTAATTATATATACAAACAGATATTAAAGTTTACAGAGTTTAGCATTTCTGTTTCTTCCAGTTTACTGCCGAAATATAACACCTTTCTTGTTAACTAATCAAATTAAAACATGAAAGGAAATTATTTATAATATTGATTTTATTGATAAAATGTAACATTTAAATGAACTCAAAATGCACTATTTAAAAATTACATTTAGTACGTTTCAAAGTCTTCTGCTTTTATTCACTTTAAAAGAACAAAAAACGATGTCAGAATTGGACATTGCAATGACTATAAAAACAATATATTACGCAGGCCAAATCTAAAGGCTTCTTGTTACCTTTTTCTATAATGAGTGGTCCACCACAATTAAGGTCCTGTAGCCTGCCTGCAATGGTCTGGCCAAAACCACATAACTTGGATCAAATACAAATATACCAAGAATGACTAGACACATTTCTATAAAATCTTAAATGAATATTAATTTGAATCAGAGGATAATCTGGATGTATAGGTGAACCCGTCTAGCACCTCCATCAGGCTTAGTACATTTTAATCATAGACCCTACTGTATATAAGAAGTGGACGTAGTTACTATTACTCTATGTCAGCCATTGCTTTTTGGATTACCAATTTGAATACTTGAGTTGGGCCTTCTTGGTTTTAGGCTTATGTATTTTTCTCTAAATGGCTCTGTCATTTTCTAAGTGCACATTAAGCTGTATTAAAGAACAATTGAAGTGAGCGATATTTACGATGAACTTGTCAGGAAAAACAGACATCCGCAGAGGTCTTCCGCTTGATTAAAATGTAATGAGCACATTCAGACTTCCAGGAGGCAGAACCCTTTCCACTGTGTGCACTTATTGACCTTTCTCCTCCATTTGGTGTTTGTATTTACTTTGGGTCTGAAATTATTTGTGTGTAATCATATTTGTAAAGCTGTAGGAGAGTTGTGCAACCTGCCCCATTATACTTAAATATAATTCAAAGTCATTGTATGGTAAAAAGGTAGTTTGCAGGCTGCTTTGGATTAGGTGTAATGCTTTGTTTGCAAATTACAGGGTTTTAAACCTGTAAAAATTAAATGAAAATGTCAAAAGAAAGATCCTTTGTATGTTTTTACCTCCATAAATGCAGTTTAAGACCGTCTAAATAATGTGTTAACAAAATATAATGACTGAAAACACTTACCCACCTTTAAATAGGTAACAGGAAATATCAGTTATATAAAATGGAGGTGCATTGCGTACAGCAAATGTACTCACTGCATTACTGGCTGAATGAGATCTTCCACATTCTGCCTGACAGTATTTTGCACATCTAACTAACCGGCTGTCTTTTCAGGTTATTTTAAGAAGGTTGTCCTCCTCCACATGAGAAGCAATCTTCCTGTCTAACCATTGAAAGCCATTGAATCGGACTGATTTAAAAATACCAGATCCTCTTCCTGGGTTTAATACCCAGATTAAAGAGCATACCATCAAATCATAATCCTCTGAAGCAGCATTACAGAATTATACTAATGGTAAGATAAAATGATAACATATGACACTGACAAATCATTTAACAAGCTAAATAACTTAGGTCAATGGCAATTTACGATGGCAATGGAAGAGTCTGCCAAGGCACAAGCTGCTTTCAAGTGTTCCTTGAATGGAACCATTTCCAAATTTGGGTAGTTGCCCATCTAACTTTAGTGTGTTCATGACACCACAAAGAAGTTTTTGTTTACTGTTAAGAGTTTTCAACATCATCTTGGTACTAAAGATGCTTATTATTTAATGAAGCTTACAAATGAATACTTCTATTTTTGCAAGAAGAAAACAAATTATTTATGTGTGTCTGTATTTCTGTTCCTGTCACAATGGTACGTTGCTGCTTTGTTACTTTAAGACACACTATCTGACCACTCCGGCTATATTACAACCTCAATCCTTTACTGTGTTAATATATGATGAATTTTCAGTGAGTCATGGCTTAATAAATATAATAGCCTTATGTGAAAGGTGTAGTAGTCAAACAGGGCATATGGAAATATTGAGCATTGTGGTACTGCCCATTACATCTGCTCTTATTATAGTCCATTTATATATCATTTATTCTCATACTTGAAGAGCTCATTTGTAGGGGCCGGTTGATGGATGCATTTTCAGAATAGTGTACTTCCCAATGGGACTATGGTTTGAAACCATTTCAGCATTCCAGTCGTGTCATAAATAGCCTACAACGAAAAATCAAACAGAATCTTTTGCAAGGGCCGTGTTTGATCTAAATAAAATCCAGAGAGAAAGTAGGTCAGCGCAGAGGGAACTGGTGTGGGCCTGAGAGCACGGTGTCTGCGAAACCCGCCCACCCCCATCTTTCTTACTGCCTCTCTAGCTCTCTCTCTCTCTCCTCTTATCTCATCTCACATCCTCTTTCCTTTTCATTCCGCTGTCTTTAACCTTTTGACCTTAATATCTATGTCTTATTTTCACTTTCCATAGCAATTCCTCTATATATAGACAGGTTTTTGTCTTACTATCTTTTCCCCAAATGGGTTCCTTTCTGTCACATCCAAGCTTGAGGACAAAATGTTAGATTTTGAATCCCTGTCTCTGGCCTCCTATGAGAGTAGGATTAGGCTGCTGTCATCAGCCAAATACAAATAACACTGCCAAGTCAAACATCCCTGTGGTTTAAAGGTTAGCCCCCTCCAGTGTTCCCTCCTGTGGTCTATCTGTTCTGAAAACATCCACTCCCTGTGGCTAGCGCTCCATTGTCAGGCTACTGCTCTCCAAGCTTTTGTGCACCATTTTGATTATTCCTTACATGTCAGATTTGATGAACATCTCAAGGACCAAATCATCAAGTCTTATTAGGAAGCTATGCATGACAAGCAGGACAATTAATTCACATTGAGTAGCAAAGGTGGATTTACCTCTGTGAAGTCACGGTCAGAATGGACTGCCCTGCTTCTGCCACTCACAAGTAATCAAAATATAATTTGTAAAGAGCTACTGTGGAATTTATACTTCAAGGAATAGTTCTACATTTTTGGAAATGCGATGTTGAGAAGATTGCTACACCTAGTTTAACAGCCAATTGATGGGCATTATCAATGGATTTCAGACTCATGGATTTGGGTCAGAAAGGGCCTGCTACTTCAACCACTAAATACTACTTTCGGCCCCTAATCGATCTGTTGTTTTGTCTGTCTGACTTTTGTTTTGTTATGTTTGTTCTTGCCCTATTACTTGTAAAGCGACCTTGGGTCCCTTGAAAGGCGCTATATAAATCGAAGCTATTATTATTATTATTACAGTATATTCATACTGTTGATTAACGAGAATAATTCAAACAAAAAGGCGACACCTAACTAAAGCAGCAGAAGTCAGCTAATATATGTAGTATAAAAACTAAAAACACAGGACTAGACCAATGTTAGTGAGATGTGTTGTTGTCTTTGTGTTCATGAGAATGTTTCACTTTCATTTAATTTTCACACAAATTACAATCTTTTCCTTAACATGGCTATGTAGCTTTGGTGCTTAAACAAGTTAAATGTTATTTGTAATTCAGTTATATAGCCCGTTTCTTTTTTTGGTTTCACTTTTAGAACAAAGTAGGTGCAGTTTTGCCCATGTGATGCATTAGAATGGTAGCAACTGTTTCACTTAGCCTAGCATAAAAACTGAAAACTGGGGGATAGCTAGCCTGCCTGTAAGACATAAAAATCGGCCTACCAGCACCTGTAGTGGTCGGAAAGGATCAGACGAGAGGCAGGAGGAGATTTGCAGCCCGACAGGTCTTTTAGTTTTATTACAGTGTCAAATATGATACACCACGGAAACAATACCAAGAGCGCGCCTCAATTATACAAATATCACACATATATATATATATACTGTAGTTACTTTCACCACCCACCTAGCTTACATTATTTAGTATGATATGTTACAGGATGCCAAACTTTGTCAAAACAAGAACATCCAAATGAACATAACAACTCTCTTGCCCCCATCTGGTTGGTGCACATTTTCTGTCACAGATCCAATAATTGTTCCTCCTAACTCTCATGTCACGCTGGCCTTTTCTTGTTGGCAATGAGAATATTTTTCCAAGTATTTCACTCAACTAATCCCATCACACTGACTTTGTCCAAGCCGGGAGTACACTTCCAAGAACAAGGATTCCACGTCACACCAGTAAATATCAAAATTGAACATATTAACTCTTGTTTGTTCAACTTGTAAATAATATAAGAATCGATTTCCTAATTTAACTTTCAATAACTCAAGAAAGGATTTCATAAATGTAATGAGTAGCTAGACTTGACCTCATTATTTTTATTTTTCCTACCTGTGCAGATGGAGATGGCGGTGAACTCTCCCCCCCAGTGGGCGCTGGAGTAGACAGCAACAGCTGGCACTTCAGGTACGGCGCCTCCGGACAGGGCTACTACCCTCCTCAGCCCATGAGGCCCGGAGAGATTCATCCTGAAGCCTTCATCATCCCCGGATCCCCAGCCATCATTTCTATTCGCCATGACGCCGGCCCCGTGGATGACAAAGGTGACTTCATAAGCTTCGGCAAGAAGGAGGAGGCCAAGAAGAAGAAAAAGAAGAAGAAGGACAAGAAAGACAAGAAGGATAAGGGCAAGGATGATGATGATTAGAGGTGAAGGGGTGACTTGAAAACAGAGCTACCAACAAACTACCATCCCAATTACAGAGCCAGAAAAAACGCCAAATACATATTGTAGAAACGAGGGAGCCTCCTTGCACCACTTGCATAGACATTGTACAGTGGCCAAACCCTCATTAGAACAGGCCTGGCTCCCCACGTCATAAGAACTTGTTAAACAAATGTCTTGGCTCATTTGATCCATAAAGTAGGCCTATAAAAGTCTAAGGTTTATGGTAAACAAATGTTCTTAATGGACAGACTTGATCGAAAGGTTGGACCAAATTCAAACAGAAAGGGTTTTATTGGATTAGATTAGCCTTTCTGTGATTTGCTGCCCCCTGCCCCACTTTATACAATAAAACAAAAACACCTGAAAAGGTGTTCTATTTGTATCTGACCATTGTCAGCTGAGGCTGCCTGTGTTGGCTTCTCTGTCTTTATGCAGCCCCCTTCCTTTTTGGCTAACCTACTTGGAGGTGAAGTGGAAGCCAAACAAAAAAAATGAAACCGAGGCTTTTGTCTTCAGTATTACGGAGGCCTTGTAGAAATTCAGCAAATGTGGTCTTTTGTAAAAAATAATATGAAAATGAAAAAGTAACAGTATATGTATCATGAGATTAGCACCTTTAAGAGATTGGGGTGGCTGAGACAAGTAGGACCACACTTTAACAAAGAGCTCTGTTTTTCAATGTAATATAGCACACTGCTGAGGCTGAGGACTTGGACTGGGTTGCACCAACTATGTGCAAATGTGTTCCAAGGTTAGGGTATAAAGTAGTTTCTCCATAACTGCTGGTTAATTTGCTATTAGCAAATTACTCGATTCGATTGTACCATGGGTAGTATAAGCGGGCAACTCTACGGCTGTAAATTATAACTTTGATATTTCAGATAATTTGCCAATCAGTAATGGCATTACCTCGCAGATGGGTACAGGGTGTGTAGTTGACTAGATTGGCATTAAACAAAACGATCGGCAAATAACATCCATATTTGACTTTTAAAAGGACAATACTAGTTTTTGCATGTTGCAGTCCATCTTTTACGTCTCTGACGATTTTTTTTATTTTTTTTTGTGAGCCATTGTCTTACTATTGCCACAAAAATAAATTAGCTGAGACCCTGAAACTATTTATCATTAACATATGCATTAAAGTGAACACAGGGTATAGTTTACTGCATTATACAATTTGGCCAGGTCTCAGAAAATTGATTTGAATGGAATGGAAATTTAAAAAAAAATCTCAGTTCAAAAATTGTCATCAGTAATGTGTCATTGTGTAGAAAATGTGCAGAAACATCACTGTTATAGTCCTTCAAAATTGCAAATTGGCATGGAATTACTGAAGAAGAAAGGAACAATGTTAAAAAAAAAATGGAAAAAAAAGTTCTGCTTTACTGTTAGTGAGTGCAATTGTGTGACTTTGTATCATTTGCACCTGCTTACTTGCTTGCTTAACTATTTAGTTGTGACTTAAGGTTAACAGATTTTTGTGGTGCTACCGCTTGTGTTTTAGCAATGCGTGGTTCGGGATAAGTGGCTAACTTCGGATAAAACTAGGGAACCTACGTGCAGCTGATGCAACCGGCACCTGACCATGCCTCTTTTCTTGGAATATGGCACAGGTCAATGGGGTCATAATCCCACTGTGTATCAGCACACTCAGACTGACATTATTGTACACAAACACAGCCTCTTACTCGCACATACACACACACACTCTCTCTTACACACATACAGATATACAGAATACACAAAAATATACGAAAAGAACACTAACGGGAGGCCAATGGCATCCTTAATATTGAGTGTATTATATGGATGGGAAGCAGGATCGTTGCTTGTTGCTTCATTTCTGTTCAAGCCTGTTCCCTCTTCTTCTGTCTTTGAATGTTAAGTAGTTGTTATTCAAGCCCTGCGCCACTGCCTCGACTGCTTCAGTGCTTGGAGCTTTTGCTTGCCCGCTGCCTGTTTCCTTGCTCTACTCCCGTTTCTTCGAATCAACATGGTTGGACGACATTTCTCATGGAAGTCATTCTGCTTCAATACCACAGATAGATACATGCGCATATAGTACACACACACAGACACATCTTTTGTTAGGTTCAACTTCAGCTGAGTTTAGGAACCTTTCAGCCAAAGTGTCTCTGTCATCTCTTGCATAGTGCATTGTTCGAAAATCTGACAAGTTAGTTGAATCTGGGTTGATGCTGTACTGGAAATGTTGAGACAAAATGGAGAAGCAACAGAATAGTCATTGTGCAGCTCCAACGTAGAAGATGAGGAAACTGCAGCAGAGTTAATTGGGCAGGTCATTCCTCTTTCGCATGAGCAGAGGCATTGCAGTCATTCTTCTGTCAGCCATTAGTAAGAACTGATAAACGTGGGGTTGACTAAAACCATGTACAAAATACATGCAGCGCAGTTCAGCAGCAGTGGAAGGAGGTTGACTTGTGGTTGACTTGGATAGGGGGGAATCCACTTTATTGGAGGTGTAGGACATTTTAAGACAATAATCTCAGCTAGCAAGACCTTTGAAAGGATACTTGTTGTCTTAATTGCTGCACACAATCGATAGAAATAGTGTTGCAAGGACATGCTGTGCAGAAAGAACGTCCAAGTTTCATTGTCGAAGTGTGAACGGTGTAAAAGTGATACGCTTTGTTTGGCCCTGACATTGTGAAACCCAGGTGTGGCATGGTAGCAAACAGTTTTAGATATTGAAACAGCATTACTATGAAGGAAAAGTGTCATAAAACCTCACCTCAGTGTTCCTTTCTTTTAAACATCGTCTTACCATTCACAGTAGGGAAATGTAGGTGCTGCTCGGGCTCAATCCCTCCCATGCACATGTGTTTCCCCCCCCGCCCCGTCCTTCAGGTGTACCTCTGTGCTGTCAGATCACCAAGTGGCTGTTTGCATGTTATAAGCAAAGGAAACAGATAATATATAGATACTATATATACATAGATATGTTTTTCCACTGGGAGATGCGTATCGGAATACATATACCTCTGATACACATTCTCAAATATACACACACTGGAAGACCCACACACGTTCATACATACATACATAGCTATTGCGAACAGTAATTCTGTGGAAAAAACCTAAAAGAATCACATTTTTTATCCTGTTGAAAATGAATTTAATCTTCTAGATATACATAATGCTATTGTGTTATGCTATGAAATGCTTCCCCCTCCCCCATGTGTTTACCCTTATGATTTTCTAAGATCAGAAAATCATTCCTGAAAGTTGTGTTGAACTTTGAAATGATGATCAAACGAACACTAGTGTGAAAGTCATTTACTCATCCTCCATATATATCCCTTGTAAAGAAAACGGTATAAAAAGAAGAAAAAAAAAGTCAAAATACATAAAACGTTGTAACAAAAATAAAGTTGATGTATTCTCTGCTTGTGTATAGTGAATGTTCCTCGGTCGCTGGGTGTGGCAGTGAGTGGTGCACGCCAGTCGACTGTGACAGTGCAGATCAGTTCATAACTTTTTTTGTACACCTGCTTTTCATTGTAAAGGTGATAATAGTGAATCTTATTATTTCATCTGGTAATGTGTTTTGTTAATAAGTCACAAATAAAGTTTTTCTTAAATATCTTTAATCTAAGCTGTGTTTTCACTTGTTTTCAACTAACGGTTAGTAACTCTATATCATGGAGGTAACTCGTCATGTTTTATTAGTACAGTCCATTAAACTGGAATTAATCAAAGGCAGAGTTTATATAACAGCTTGTCATTCATGTATTTTTTCAGAAGAAACTGGCTCATGCAGTTAATGAAACAAAGATAGATGACAGAATGTAATATGCATGATCCCTTAAGATATTGTAGAGTATTTGTGGGAGTACAAGACAATAACTCACATAGTAAACCATCTGTTTTATATCTTGTCTATCAGATAATGCTAACATCTGACACGTCTTCCTGGAAATCCCTGGCCATAAACTGAAACAGTGCCCTTGCACTGTTGCGAAATTTGTGAAAACAACTTAATCACACTTACAAGGAACTACTTAAACTCTGCTAAGTCATGGACATTTGCATTTATTGGCAGGCGTAAATACTGGAAAGGCTTCATAAGCAGCTGGCCTATGAGAAAATCAATTGAGCAACCATCAATAACAAAATGGGAATAATAAACCCTTTGTGCTTGTAATTCTCAAACTGAGCAAAGGGTCAAAGGGTCAGCAACATAGTATGTGCACAAGTTGGGAGACATTCACTGATTCTGGGGAAAAGGGGAATCTAATCTTTTCTGTGTTCTCATTGTGGTCTGTAGATGTATGCACAACAGCTCCATCTGCCTGTAGACTGGAGAAATCCTTGATTCACTTCCTTCTCCAGGAGTCCATCTCTCGAGCAATACTGACACCCACTGATGAGAGTAGGGACTGGCAACTGACCCACCTTGTTTATATTTTATAACATATTATTTGTGCATAAAAGGAAAAAACAATGTTACACAGAAAATAAGCAAATAAATATAATTACATTTTAAATTTTAAATTGTTGATCTTTTAAAGGTGGGGTAAGTTTGAGAAACCGGCTCGAGATACACTTTTTGTTATATTCCATGGAATGCTCTTAACATCCCGATAGCAATGAATATCTTAAGTGCTTTGACAAAAAATCCATTAAAAAATGTCATCTGTGGAAGCCGTGGTACTGTAAAAAGCACGACCAATCATTTTAGCTGGCCCGGCTAAAATAACTGGATGGCCTACCTGCCAGTCAGCCTTCCATCTGTGCACAAACTTATCTCGTGCCCTCATTGGTCATGTGCGCGTTCGTGTGTGTTGGAGGAGGAGCTCTATAAGGAAGTGGCAGATTTTCTCCGGTCGTGTATTTTCAAATTCTAGCGATCTCGAGCCGGTTTCTCAAACCTACCCCACCTTTAAGATGTATACACAACACATTAATCCCAATGACAATGGCATACCAAAAGGTAACATTCATTTACTTTACCAGTCATATTATCAGTGAATAGATTACTTAAGGGCGCGAAACCAGCGGCTCAAAATGTCGAAGAGACCAACCATGAAGAGACTAAAAATGGCCCACAAATTGACATAAACAGGCTACAAAGGGAAATAAAATTACTACAGAGAAACACAAACAACTACAAAGAGATGTACAACACCTGCAAAGGGAAACAAAGTGACTCACAATGACTATAAAAAAATGTTAAACAACCAAAAAGAAACATTTTAAAGAATATAAATAAACACAATATGATTACAAACAAAAAACAAACAAAAAAAAAGACTAAAATAAAAAGACAAAAGGAGACTAAACATCCATGACATTTGTGAATTAAAACAAATCAGACGAAAACTGAAACAAATCATTAAAGTGGACCTATCATGCTATATTTAAATGATATATTGTAGGGCCATACCTATATAAGGTATATTTATACGTTTCTGTTTTCAAAATACCAAACAGATCATGCATTTTAGCCATGCCTCATTTCGCTCTATGTGCTGTTTGCTGTCTACGGGTCTGATTCTGCTGACCACGCCCCCCTGCAGGAGAGGGGAGACGTGCTCTGATCAGCTGCTGGGCTGTCAGAAGAGGGGGAGAAAAAGAGATCTCCGTCCTCCGTGTTTTATTATATAGAGTCGTTATTCATTTGTTTTAAAGCTCAATAAATAACAAAGAAGACCTTTGACCGGCACTTTTCTAATTTTGTCCGGAAGATTTCAACTTTAACGGACATCTTGACCGGCGAAACAAACTGAAACTGAAACTCTGCCGCACGGTCCCCTCGTTCCTTGGAAGAGGCGGAGAGGTGGGTGTTTGTCATCTGCTGGTGGACTAACCGGAGAGAATTACAGTGCTTGTCTCGACGGGGAGGGATTGCATTGAATTAAAGCAGCGGGAGCAAACGCTTGCCTCGGGGAGGGAGAAAAAAAGCCACAGCAGAGAATAAACAGAAGGGTAACCATTGTAACTATGGGCGGGAAGTCTTCTTCGCTGCTTTTGTGGCAGACTACAGCGCCACTTACAGGTCTGGCATATGTAGTACAGCGTCTCCAGCGCTTTCGAACGGCAATGGCCGTAGCTGTCTCCTCCTGATTGGTGGAGTTGGCCCAATAGCCGTAGCGCCACCATCCTAACGCCAGGACAGTGTTCAAATCTGGATCAGTTTTTATCAGATCCGTTGCAGCCGCTTTTTTAGAGATTTGGGTATGGAGGAAAATAGAGAGGGTTGTGTTTTCTGACACTTGGTGAGTTCCCTGGAACACCGGGGACACATGTTCATGTTTAAAAGACGTACAAAAGTGCATTTTGCATGATAGGTCCCCTTTAACAATACCATTATTAGTTGTCTGTTTGGTGCCTGTTTGGTGCCCATCTGCCCCTTAGTGGGCATGTTCCGTAATGCAGGTTTAAATAAATGTAAAATCCTGTCCCTTATTCAGCTTTTAATTTCTAGACTATAGTTATATTCAATTATTTTAAACCTGACAAAACATTTTTTTAAACCCACCGATGCAAACATGTAATTCTCTGAGCAATGAAAATGATGCAAAAAACGCACTGTTCAACTCTTTCATGAACGTTCCCCACTGGATTTCTAAACCATGTTATCTAGCAAGCACTAGCTTTTATCAAAAATGATGTCTTGCCATTGCAAAAGGATAGAACATTTCAGCTGTTTCAACACTGATTCAAAGAAAAATATCAATGAAGTCTGTGTGATTGTGTATGTGTGTTTGTGTGTGACCTTCTCTTTTCCTCTCGTGTTTTCCTGATCGCTGTTAAGTTGATTCACCTGTTCCAAGCTGCACACCTGCAACCCATCCACTCATCAAAGCAGAAGTAACCAAACCCTGGTTCTTCAATCACTGTCTTCCAGATTGTTGATTCAGCTTCAGCAGCCACTTGATACAGTTCATCACACAGAGCCTTATGGACTTGGGTCTGATGAGGAAGACACTTAAAGTAAGAATTACAGAAAACATTACAACGCATACACACACTCTAAAGAGCCAAAAACTATTAGGATTAGTAAATGCTAAATATAAAAAGCTCTTACAGTGACAGTAAAACTGTTGTACCTTGTTACTGAGGCACAGTAGACATTGTCACTGATACAATATTGTGTAATCACCTTGAGGCAATGGAACCATTTCTATTCACAAGTCAGCCTCTTGTTCCCCGGGGCTGCAGTGATGGAATATGAGTGCAATCTACTGAACTTGGCACAATCAGGCATCGTAACGTTTTTCAATCCAGTAGCTGTTCATAGCTGTTGTCACATTTTATATTATATTTGAGAAGATTTTCTTACAACAAATAATGTGGAAATACAATAAACAACTGTACTGTATATTTCGATTGTAAGAAACAACAACATCTACTCACATCGATAGGAACCTTGATAGAAAGGTGAAATGATAATGTTCCTGTATTCTGTAAAGCCATTTAGCCAAAACATGCCCAACTATAAAGTGATATAGGACTGATATAACCGATATAAAACTACTTTAGATGGGTCTATAAAGATGTCCATGTCCTTCTCCGACAAGATTTCCATTTTGAGGAGATTGTAAAAAGCATCTTCTCATCCCTTTATCTGCAGCAGAAAGGTTACTCTAATTAATCTCAAACACAGGCCTTATTTCAGATTCATAAGTGGGTTCAATAAATCAATTAATTGCCATGTATAGCTGTCATAAAGTGGCTTTTTTGGGGATATTGAAATAAGCGTGTTAAAAATGGGGCGTCTGATCATTAACTTTGAAACGACTTTCTCTAAATTGTTCCAAAAAGTTATATTCGTCTTTAATATGCTATTAAAGCACAAAGGAGGGATTTAAAGTGAGAGCTCACTGTGGGACAGTTTGCTAGGGCTGTACTTTCTCTTCTGATCATTTTAATCAAAAGTGCAGTTTATTATCCACGAGTGAACTTTTCCATTTATAGATATTGCCTGAAAGCAATTTCTTTCTGCATCTCTACTGGTACTTTGGATTTAAATGTTGAGGTATCCCATTTTAATTATTTCTATGCAACAGAGATTGCCTAATTCAGGTGTTTCACTTAATTTAATCATGCCCCTATTATCAATGGCATGAATGTATCTGCCTGTGTGTGTTTATATATATATATATAATATATATTAAATGCAATAATGTTTGTTTTAATCTGAAAAATCTGATTTGTGGCAAACTCTGGATCTGAAGTAAATGTAGTGCCTCAACCCTGTTTACTTGCTAATAGCCAGCAGGGGGCGACTCTACTGCTTGCGAAAAGAAGGATGGTTGTATAGAAGCCTATCATGTGACTATGTCCAGTTTAGTTTGTGTTTATGTAAACAACAACACCTACCAAACACTATATGTATGAAACCATAAACCAATGTTGACCAGAAAAATGTAATTGCAAAATAGTTTATATTAAAACGTGCTGCCCCTGATGCCACACTCAGACTCCACACAAAAGTAAATTAGCAGTCACAATACAGTATAAAATACTAAATTGATTAAGTTCTGAAAACAGTATACATCTTTCCTGATGTAACATAATGTGACAATAATAATAATGTCCTGGTAGCAGAAAATACCCGGATAGAGTTGTCGTAAAAATGAAATCTTTTAAAATCATTGTTAATGACTTTCCTTGCTTTTTCACCTGCATGGTAATTTACACACAGTCCCTACCCCACTGATGCAAGTCACTTCCTCTCTCTCCCTCTCTTTCTCCCTCGCTCTGTTCTTCTTTCGCCACCCAGCTGTAGAACAGGATACATGAATGCTGGGGAGGAGGATAGTGGCAGAAAAAAGAGGGGGGAGAGGGGGTGAGAGTGGAGGAGGAGGCAAAAAGGCAAGACATAGTAGGACAGAGAGTGTTGGAGGGCAGCATACAGTAACATTCTGCTGTGTTGTGATTATGGAGTGATCATGGAGCAGCAGGACCAAAACAAGAGGAGAAGGGGACACAATGAGGACACAGCGTGGCTTTATGCCTGATCAATGAAAGGTAGATTAGTTCAGAATTGAGGGCTCATCAAGAATCGATGCTTTGCAGAAGGACCGCCTGCAGACTCCTGAGTTTGTTTTCTACCACCAAGGGATTGGATATATGAAGACAAAGTCACTCCAAAATGTGATGGATCAATGAGGACATAAAACAGAAGGCGTAAAAGTAGCTACTGACATTTGGACTCAAGAAAACAAGACAACTCGCAGCAGGATCAAACAAACACTCAGGTAAGCCTGCTTAACAGAATAATAAAAACACATTTGGTAGGAATGTGCTGAGAAACAGCTCTGTTTTCTTTAGTCTTGATCATGTGAAGAAAGTGTGTGGCACTGAAAGAGCATGTATATATTTCACCCCGGCAAAGGAGAATTTAATTGTGCATTAACAGGGCAGGACATTTATCACATTAAACGGTGGTGACAACAGACATAGGTCATTTGACTGAGCGTACAGTAAGTAACATTAGGTGACACGAAAACCAAAATAATAATAATAATACTCTGTACCGATAAAGATGTCAAAATGTTCTCCTTTTTGTAATTCTGACATCCCTGTATGAAGGCTGTTGAGGGGGATGGAGAGGAGCCTTGTCAGAATGTGTTTGCATGAATATGTTGTCATAAATCACCGTTCGCGAGCCCAAACATTCACACTGCATTTTCAGTGTGTAATGATAGACTGCCTGTTAATATGGAAAAAAAGAGTCACACATTAAAGCCCCGTTGGTGACTACGGAACTGCTGGTGCGTAAATTATTAAAATGACCTCTCGCACATGAAAATACTGGCACATGTGAATTTGTGAGTGGCATAGACACATGCACACAAAATGCCAGCCGTGTGAAATGGTGTTCCAGTTAAATGCACACAAAGCTTAATGAAGTCTATAGCATCAGTGTGTGTATACATTATGGCCTCTTTCCAAGGTGAGCTGAATGTGGAGGACAACACAGTGAAAGCTGCTTGCTATGACAAACATTCCCATTAGAGAGGAGACAGAGTTTACCAAAGCAGCAACATTTTGAATTGTATTCGATAAATTAATTTGTGCTTTTTGACACTAAAAGGAGGCAGTATTTGTCAAGGGCTAATATAATATAAAACACTTATTTTCAAAGCCCACCTTTTTATCAGCATTAACAGATTTCTGTTTCTTATTCAGGCACCCCAGGTTGGGAGAGTTTTTTAGTTGAGAGCGTGATTCTTTCTGGCTTATCTCAAGTCTGCATTTCATTTCCGACAGCAATAGTTATCTTTGATTCCTGCGGCATTGAAGCTGTCCCTCGTCTCAGTTCTAGCTCTGCGCATTGTTTCAACTTGTCCTGCTTTCCCATAGATTTCTCTCATGGCACCATCTCAAACGCCTCCCACTGTAAACTTGTTCCTCTCTTACTTTTTAGACGGATGTAATGGCGTGGAAATACCGCCGCTCTCTTGAATTACCAGACTTTTGAGACAGCCAAACAAGGGATGGGGAGAAGAGCCGCTGACCTGACAACTCCAGTTCCAGTTTTGGGTGTCCCTGCCCTGGTTGGAGTGTGTGGTTGGAGAACAACAGGAGTAGACAGAGCCCTGCTGCACACATGGGGACCTCAGTGCAGCGTGGGTGTTCAGACATCCCCGGGTATAAGCAGACCACTCACCCAGCACAGTGTACAGTTAACTGATACACTCTCTACGCCATCGGATAGCATTACTCAAACATCCAAGAGCTACATCACCAAGGAAACGGTGTACAAGGAGATATTACTTCTAACTAAGACTGACAAGGAGAAAAGGGTTATTTTAAAACAGAAAAGTGGGGAATCCAAGACCAAAAAAGAAGTGACTTTCAAAGCACTAGGAGGTGAGGCCTCTGAGGATGTGGCCTGCAGTCAGAGGAACAGTAGTGGGACTTATTGCTATGCCAGGGCAATCAAGACCAACCCACACTTTGCTGGGAATGTAACCAACGTCAGGTCTAAATTAAAATCTGCTCACCGCTACACCAACGGCAGCGTGGTAGATTCAGAGGCGATCGGCGGAATTAGCGTGCACAGCGACGAGGCAGAGTCTGTCAACAGTGCACTCTCTCGTGAAAGAGACCCAACCGGACTGCAAGGTCATTATGCAGAGCGGTGTGGGAAGCTGCTGTTATATGCTGCCGGACCTTTTGGTATGCCACAAAGAATATGCAGCCATTGCGGTGGCAGACAGAATGAGAAAAGCTCCAATACTGGCGCTTGTCTCGCAGACAAACCATCAAAGTCAGCCTCCGTCTTGCCTACCACGCATGTCCAGATGCCCAATATGGAGAACAACTTTAAGCCTAGCCATTATGAAATCTCAGAGAGCATCACAAACAGAGACAACAGGACACTCGTTAATCCACAAATGTTATATTTTAGTGAAGAACTAAAGTATGGAAATACCCCACACCCAGCATGCCCAGTGCACTCTAAAGACAATTTGGACACTTTTTCAGAGACACATGCTGCAATTGATGCAACGTCTCCTCAACCCACAACCATCCTCCATGCCAAAACCATAACTTTTACTAAAGCAACGATTGAAACAAGAAAAGAGGAAGCCAATATAAAATCTTTAGCAAAATCGCCACAAGGCGGTAAAATCCCGCGACCAACAACTCTCGCTCTGACTCCGCAGTTTGCAACAGCTACCAAACCAAACAAGCCACACACACACACTTATCCTAAGCAGTTTGAAAACCCACAAAACAACTCGGCGCAAAATAATGTGCCTAAAAAAGGTTTGTCACCATCTTCTCAATTTGAAAACACATCTACTACCAACACGCGCAAATCAATCACAAACTTTAATACTGTACTGGCGTCGACTGAAAGTATACCTGCTAAATTTGCTAATGTGCAACATGAAATAGTAAGTGTAGAAATAAATACAACTCATAGGCTGGGAATAAGCCCCAAGAGACCTGTCTTATTACAAGTAGCCAATGCATTAGACCCTGCAAGTCCACCACGTTTCTCTCGCGATTCTGGATATACCCCTCAAGAAGAAACACTATCAAGCCTCAAGGAAAAATCACCAGGCAAAGCGTCTTTTATTGACACTGCAATGAACTCAAGTAGATTTTCCATGCAAAACACAACTGCGTCACATTCAATTCTCAGAACTGTTGTCCCAAAGAACGGTTTGAATCGCACCTCTAGTTCAGATCATACCAGCACTGAAAGTAAATCTGTGGCTACACAGATCCAACCAATTCTACGTAACGCCTCAAAGTCCGAGCCTGCGCTTCATGTTTCCACAGGATCTGTAAACGCAACATTTAGTGAAACAAAACCCCAAGACTCAAGAGTTAGGTTGCCTTCAAGTGCAGCACCCAGTTCTACATCTACATGCAACGGCGCTCTATTAAAAAATAAAGCCCTCAGGTACTCCTCAATCAATCTGACAACTTCACCACACACAGTCTCCACCTCTTCATCTACATTGACAGGAAACCAAAGTAACGTCTGTGCCACAGATACAGCTTTGCTGCAATCAGCAGACACAACACAACACACCAACGTTCTTAATCGGAATGACGCGCCTCAACCTGATCACACACTAGCAACAGACAGCAGGCTTCAAAGCGGGAATGATTCTTGTGTGTGTGGTGTTGTTTCCAATCAGGAAAACAACTCAACAATGACTCCGGTTGCATTATCCGAGCAGCTAAACGTGTCAAAAGATCACATCAAAGTCAGTGATGCAAGCACCCCAACTCCTAAATCAGCCATTATTCCGGATACTGAATCATATACGCGTGGAAATAAATTCAGTGGTAATCTAATCAATGAATTAGTTTTGCATGAGTCAAATGACCATGAAAATTCAAATGTGCCCCAGGTCACCGACCTTCAGAATTACATTTCCCTAATTAAGTCAAGCAGCTCTTGTCTCCGGGGTTGCATAAACACAGGGCAACAAAGGCGCACGCATCATCAAGAATACAAAGACACTGAACATGAGGGACAATCCACTACATGCCCACCAGTAAAGAGCGCCCAGGAGACGGATTCAGAAACAGAACAATTCTCCTCGGGATTCTCCGTCAGGCATGCGAATATTAGCCTTAAATATAAGGCCGACGAACGGACACTTCCCAATCATTCAAAACCAGTTGCCGAAGCACAATCAAACTGTGAGACCACTTTCTCATCACTGAAAAATACTGGTGCACATGTCGAGGCAATTGCCAAACCTTCAGTTCTCCAAACCTCTGATTCAGAACCTTCATCCCTATCACGAACACACAAAAGTCCAGAGCTTTCATTCACTGCACCAGTCCCTTTTAACAGCCAGGAAAAGTGTTTTATGCACACAGGCACTGAATGCAATTCCATATTGCCGTCATCAACAAAGCTCTTGGCATCCATGTCCCGCCTCCCGTCCTGCGAGGCAGAGGCGATCGTCAGAGCGGATTCAAAATGTAGCGCTGCCCCCCCTCAGCCGTGCCCAGAGGACCCCAGCCTGGCTCACTCGCAGCCAGCTGCTGCAGCCCTGTTGCTGCCTCCTTCTCCACAGTGCTGCAAATCAGCAGCCCTACAGCAGAGGCTCGAGACTGTGGAGGCCAGCCTGGCAGCCAACAAGGACAGGATCACTACTCTGCTTAACATTATCCATGACCTGGAGACCTGCCACACTCCCACCAGCGGGTAAGATGATGTGTGTGTCTGCATGACTCCTCTAGTCTAGTCTAGTGTAATGTATTGCTTTACATATAGACTAACAGCAGCATTATTACATGATGCTTATCAAACATTTAGTGTATTGTTTAACTATAATACAAACCCTGCAGTGTCAGATATGACTAAATTATTAATAGACTCCACATTCAATTCCACATTCCAATAATGTAGCTGCTTGCCAGATTTGGTCAAGGGAATTACTTTAAAAGCTGTCCTGCTTTGCTGATCTTTGACTTTTCAGTGAGTCATCATTTGCATTTGCTGGATACACACAGTGGCCTTGCAATGCATTGGTAAACTGTATTGATTTTCAATCGAAAAAACACTTTTGTGTGTGTTTGTAAAAAGACATGTACAGTAGCCTATGCTTATTCATCCAGAGTTAAGTGGAGAAAGTACTGGTTACTCTGATTGTTGCCTTTAAGGCGGGTTCAGATGACCCCGACACCTCAGAGGGTGGGGGGGCGGGTTTGTCAATGCAAAATTCTACTCTACTGTGACAATACTGCATTGCTTACAAAAATATGTTTTATAATTGGCTAGAGGAAAGCTAGTTAATGTTAGCTGTAAGATGTTAGCAATTAGCCTGTTAGCTCTTAGCACACTATGGGCTGCAAAGTCCTGCTTTTCTAAATAAAAGATGTAAAAGCCTTAACAGATTGTTGTGTTTTTATGTAAATAATAGGACAAAAACAATGTAAAAGGATTAAAATTTAGAATTATTGACAGTTTACACTGACATGACTGGTCATGGAGCCTAGAACGTTGAATAATTTATAAAGCCTTGACTGGTGAAGGTAAAAACAACCCATATACAACAGAACAATTGAAATTGGGTGACAGATACATCAGACATTTCAGTTTTTTTAAACCCCCTTTTTAAAATATGTTTTAAAAAATATGTACAAAAATAATATTTGCAACACAGTAAAAAAATTGTTTTGTTCCCAATTTGGATGAAGTGGGAACAAAACATGGTTAAGGAATTCATTTAAATGCAGCAAATGATTAAGTACCACTTTGTTGAACATTGACTTTCTGCTGACATTTAACTAGTATCCACCTTTGAAATAATGGATTAACAAGATTAAACAATTCTTATTTGCACTATTTCTTAGATACACTTGGATGTAAGAAGTTGAACAAACATCTTTTGAAGGCCAACATACTGTCAAGATGTTATGAAGCTGGGATCATAGTGTCATGATGCCTTAACACTGAAGATTGCAACCAGGCCTGTGAATGTGTGCAATGCATGAGTGTGACAGAAACCTACTTGGGCATTTCGAGAGGGCATATCTCGGAGAGATTTATTTAGCCGTATAACTCTTCTGGGACAAATAACAAGAATTAAAACTGCCTTCTGGCAATGTGTCTATGTCAATCATTCTCATCCACTGTAGTGTGCTAATAGGTTGTGACTGCCTCCGAGGTCATGTTTCAGAATAACCAGCTCCTAATAACCAACTGATGTCTGACATAATGCATGTTATACGGCCCATCGCTGCCAACATCAGTCTGGAAGAATATCACACACACAGGATGAGTGGTGAGAATAATAAGCTGTGAATCTGAAAGAATGGGGGAGTTTTCTCTTATTCATTGTATGCAATTATGTTTACTTTCTTTTATCCTAGTCGGCAATGCTTCAACACTGGACAGGACCTCAACAACTGCTTAACCTGCCAGAAGACTGCTTGTATTGTGTACAGGTGAGATAATAGTTAAATGACCATTTTGCTTGCATGCAGTGTTTGAACTGATAAGTGAAAAGAGCAGCTCTAGAAATTAGGTCTCTTGCCCAAAATAGAACTATGGTTGCAAAAAATAATGAATATATAGTATGATATTGTGTTATGCCTTGGCGTTGATTATAGACCAGTCAACCTTTATTAAGATCAAGAAAATAATGTTGGGCCCGAAACAATCTCTTTTGAGATATTTGTACAAGGATACTCCCAAAAAATAAATCAATATTTAAGAATGTCCCTCTGTAAAAACAGAGGGACCATGCCTTACTTTTATAAAAGGGCAACTTAAAATTATGGGTTTTATTCAAAGTTCATTTGTGTTCAAGGCATGGTTCAACAAGGCCAAGGCCATTTGCCATTTCAGTTACCGAGCACTTCTCTGTCAGACTGCCCACTTCTCCTCACTTAAAATGAATGACTTACTGTATGGGCAGTTTACTAAATGAAAAGCTCTGTACTGCTCATTTGTTTCATCGCTCAGAATACATAGGGAGATTACTTTTCCCCTCTGGGCATATCATAAATCTTTTCGGAACACTGTCAAATTAAAACACTGACCGTATGTGACTCCATCTATTCACAATCCAGATTTATGGAGATAAGGATTCACTCTGAAATTTAAACTAGCAAAAAGGGACAAGTCATGCCAAAGCAGCTTGCACTTTAAACAAATATTTACAAAGATCACTTCACTTAAGATATGAAGGCATACAATTTGATATTGTGTCAAATGTAAATACATATTTTAGCTCTTGAGCTGAGTTTGCCTAAAGTAGCCTCATCTTGAAAAGTATTGTATTCACATCCTGCAGCAATTATTTAATCATGTTAAAATGTCCTTTTTATTTACTTAAAAAAAAAAGCTAATGACAGACGTATATACCTTGCCCATTTTGTTAAAGATGTGATGCATGAAAACATATCATGCAATAGTTTTTAGCTCTCATATTCTAACTTTGATGCTGGTTTGCACCCATTAGTGGAAATGTTGCATCAGTTGAGACAAAAAACATTACAGAGCATTGTCCCAGAAATACTGTATTTGAAAGGCGGCTATGGAAATCTAAGTCTTCCTATCATCTTCTGAAAACAAAATACCTCACACTCTACAAAGCGAGACCTAAAATGATCTTTACCTTGAAATATTCAACACATCCCTCCTGATCTACTTACTCCCAAAACTGCTTTTGCATGACAAAAACACATTACATAAGTTGATCTGCTGACTGCTGTGTGTTGCCATCTGGTCCTTAAAGGCCAAATGGAAGATAAGGCAATTTGAACAAAATGTGTGCACCTTCAAACACAAAGGACACCCTGCTGGGGGATGTCTTCCTGCCTGAACCAATCACACATTTTGAAATCTGACAAGCGCAGATCCTCCCACACGAGTCCCACAAAGTGAGCCGTAAATACTAAAGCTTGATACATAATAGAAAAAATAAGCTGGAAATACAGATTTGACAAATCTAAGCATTCATATGCATTCTTTGTGAAGAGCTGATATATTTTGTGTTGTTTTCAAGCCTCTGTTTTGGGGGGTTTTAGTAATTTTGGGCTGCATCTGTGTCTGTCCAGTGTGGAGTATGACTTCAGGCAGCAGGAAAGACGCTTCTTGGAAGTTCTGAACCTTTCGACAAAAGGAAATAATGCTTTCAACGCGCACTCATCCCCTCCCCTGAACTTCAGCCTGCTCAGAAATGTCATCATTAAGAACTTAACAAAGTCAAAGGTGAGAAGCAAAAAGCTTTGCAAGACCCTGTTCAAATGGCTGCCCAGGAAAATCCAGCAAGTGTAGACCTCTCCACAAAACCTGTGTGCTGTTTTATAGCCATAAGCCTGTGTTTCAAGTGACCAGCAGAAGCCTTTGCAGAGGACTTCTACTCCTCCTTTCCTACCCATAGAATAAGGTGACTCTGGATTAGGCTCTTACCCAGTAGAATTCCACTCTCCTGCACATTGTCAAAGCTTATAAACATGATTTTGTACCCCTTATCTTTGTGACCTTCATCTAGTATCATCCATATTTCACTTCTGAAGGTTAATGTGATTTTGTTGTCAATATGCCTGCTGCAAACCCCAGCCACACATTTCTGTATCTAATTTTACATAAAAAATGCGGTTATTCACATTTATGATTAATGCACTATAAGTTCTATGTCACATTTCCCTTTTATCTGTCCCTCTTGCCTGCTTTTTAAGATTAAATGTGCAGCATAGAACAAGTTTTTCAATGGAATCATTTTGAAATGTAAAAATAAATGGGAATTTACTCACTGTTTGTTTGTCTGTAAATCTGTTCATTTTTCAGAGCTTTGTTTAATTTAGAATGCTAAACCTCCCTTTATGATATATATATATATATATGTAATCTGCTGAGATGTACAGCTTCAGTACATCTAAAGCTTTTTTTAAGACTGCAAACTAACCACGAGAGTGGAGAAAATAGAAAAACATTCATTATGCCTTTGTCAATTGTGCTGATGGTCTCCAAATCCCCAAACAATCTGAGCCTCATAAAAGGTTTCGGAGTAAAACAATGACATGACGAAAGGCTGCAATGAAGCGTGAGTCAAATTCAAAATGTCCATGTGCACATGCACACACAGGCACATGAATATAAAAAGCCAAGAACAGCAACATGAATCAAAACCTTCTGGACGGTTTCACTGAAAACTTCATCAATTATCAATGGGAATGTGAGATTTAGAGAGTTTTGGGGAAGAAAGGGCATAAGAGAAACATATAAACTGTATATCGAGCAACAAGCCAAGCAAAGGTTGTTATATCACCTTTTGAGCTGAAAATACTTTGGAAGTGTTTTAATTAAAATGACGCAAAGAGGAAATAATTCTGAAATTGAAAAGGCATTCTTGCACATGGTGCTTGAGGGAAAAGTGGTTATATAGCAGGTGACAGCCTCATGGCCTCCTGAAGGAAACAGTAAGTAGGTTTTATCTAAACTAGAAATTATAACAATGCATGCATGCATGCATGCATACAGAGATGTAGTATTCAGAAAATGGCCAAACATCTTCAAACATCCTCAAATTGTACTCATCAAAGTTACTCATACAGCGCAGTGCTGTTTGAGCCTTTCATGGCTCCAAAGGGAGATGTATGAATCATTAAGAGCAAGTTGAAATGCTAAATCAGGGCAATATTCTCTTAAGATATAGAAGTTGTATTATATAGTACTATCAAATAAAGTTGTTTTTTTTTTATTATCAAGTTGTTTATTTTCCATTGGGCAAAACTTTGAGAACTTTCACACAATCAGGACCGCAGCCTGTGATTGGTCAAAAAGTCGGAAACACAGACTGCTGTGATTGGTCGACAGACTCAATCATCGAAATCTGTAGTTGCTAGTAGACAGCTAAAGCTAATGACAGCTAGAACTGTTTTCAACGCGGACCAATGGTTTAAAAAAAGACAGAAGACATTTAGTGTTCGATTTATCATGATGGAATTATTTTACAAAGTATCCAGAAGGACGCTGCTGGATAACAAAGCTCCTGAAACGGCAACCGGATACAATATCGCACCAGGAACCCTCTCCGGAAAGGCACAGCAACTAGCTTCTCGGCTAAAAGTAAGTGTCTGCATGCTAACAGCCCGACAGTTAATGTGGTATATGACGTAGTTCGACATGACGCTAAAACTATATTAAACTAAGTTCAATATTACTATAACATATTTCCTCTTTAAGTAAAAATAGTCATATCACATTGTAAATACTGTAAGTGACTGTGACAACTACATGCCCTTCCTTTAAAATGTATAAAGTACAACATAATTAACGTCAAAATGCACTTACAAAAAGTAAAGGTAACTTTGGTCACTATGCACAATGGCCCATTTCATAACATTAAGTATCACTGTTGTCTTCATTTTAATATTGCAGTTCTTTTTTTACTGCTGTGCAAAGTTGATCTTAACCTTTAAAAAATTCATGATAGATGATTTGTGGACTTTATTTTGCAATATTAATCCTAATATGAAGCTGTAGTAGAGCAAAACATTTTTGCTTCTGAATTATGGTTGAGTAGAAGCATCAAATACCCTTAAAATAAAGTTATATTTTAGCATTGTAGAGCAAATTGGCACATTTAGAAAGTTCACTATCAGCTGTGGCAGATCCCTCTATATAATATTGTGTTTATTTTCCATACTTTCTATGAACTTCTTCAAACAAATGCTTTGTTGATTTGCTTGTGAAAACAAACACTGAAATGACATGATGGTCTGGCTGGCCTTGGTGTTTGAATGCTGATGGACCTAGTCTAGATAACGTTTCTGTATACGCATTATACTGTGTATACCTCTACCTTTCTTTGTATACAGTAAAGCTAGATCCTATTACATTACATTATTTTCAGTGAAACATTTTTATGAAACTTACTAACTAGCTAGAAATGTATAAAATGGGATGAAGAAGCGTCCACGCTTGCTTCTGCAGAGCGCTACATTCTTGACTTAAGAGCTCTGCTGAGATTCTGCAGCTCTCTGCCAACGGACTTGCCAATTTTGAAAAGTGGTTCTGCTAAACAATATTGCAGCAACCTCTTTGCACTAGAGTCCTAGAGCCAAAGACAAATAGCTCTATAAAACAAAACATAAACGGGGCCAGAAAACATATTGCACTTGTGTTCCATATTAGAGAATATCTTTCACACATTTCACACATAATGAAACTATTTGTCGTCTGTGAACATTAAAGAGTTCGATTTCAAAATGGGTATTTCTATATCAGTTCTAACACTTCCTGTAGCTGTAAATGTAACAGTGTCGTTCACAGTGGCAGAGAAAAACAATTTACTGGGTCTCCGTTTCACAGAAACAGTGTGATTGTATTTCTTCTTTTAAAGAGAAATAACCTGATCAATACTAACATGTCTGTTATGCCTCAGGAGAGGATTCAGCACCATTCAGGCATGAAGCTGTTGTGCTATTGCACTTAAGGTGTGCACAATTCTGTAAAAGAACTGCACCAAGAAGCACCTTTTAACTGTTGTTAAAGTAGCATTCCCTCCATTGCTATAAGTGTTTTTTATTCACCTACACGTTTGATCAATTAAACCTGCATTTGCTGTCTCACAATTCCTTTTGGGCCAGCATACTGTATGTCACACAGCCACCAGATGTTTCATTTGCAAGTGTAAAAAAATACACTTTGTAAGGGATCATATTTACATCTGCTTATTGTGTTGCAATTTCCGTTTAGTTGTCAGACATACTTCTAAGATACTTCCATATCTTAAGTGTGTAAAATGTAGCTTTCCTTTTTCCTATCAGATGTAACTTGTAAAAATGGCAGTATGCTCCAGAATTGGTTACAAAAGTACCATGTCTGTATGTAAAGTAACCTTTTTTAATTAAATAATTATGCACCACACATGTTGTTAGCATACTAAATGTATAAAAAGCAAATGCATGTACAGTAACGTTTTATTTCAAAAACATGTTTCCATTTGCTGCACGGTGGTTATTAAAGCTGGTGCGGCTGTTCTGTGACGTAACACTTCAAACTAGCCAGCTGGAAAACGTTAATCTCTATTGTGTGACATTCTGATTTTAACTTTGAATCAAATGGCTCCCAGTAAGGTGAAGAGATGACTTGCACTGCCAACACCTCTGAAAAGCACTGCCAGACTGAGTCTGCAGCTCCATGCAGCCCTCAGCCACTGTCAGCTCATTATTTTGGTTCACTGGTCCATCTGGTTGAGGTCTAACGGCTCTCACCAGCCCCTGCATAAATATAATGGGTAGCTGCCAGCTCACAAGCTTAAATAAGCTGTACATACCTGTGTGTGAAAAAAGGCGGGAGCTGAAGCGTTATAATAAATGTTCTAATTAATTATAATGCTTTATTTAGGCAGATTTAAAACATTAAACACTGGATGTAACCATAGGAGGTCATTGTTTGGTTTAAAGTTGAAAATCTAATTTTTGCAAGAAAAACACACCGAACTTGGTAAAAATAATCTATTTATTCAACTCCAGAAAAAAGGTTTTCATGATAAACAATGATGGACATTTACATTTCACAAATGTTACATTTCCCTAAGAAAAATGTAAACAATTGACTAAAAATTGAGATAACTCTGAACAATTTCTCATTTCAATTACTGCAACTGTATATAATTGGTCAATTTCTGATCCTTGCACAAAAATAAATGTCAGTGAGCCATTCTGATGTTATATGATACTTGATCTTATTAAGTCAATTTAAAATGCTTTGTAATGTGTCGTGATTACTGTTGTAAAGCATTATGACGTGTATGAAGTGCTTTTAATAGGTGCGTTCACACCGGAGTACTTTGGTGTACTTTTCCCACAATAGTTCATCAGAACTACGATATATTTGCGTTCACACCAAAAAGCCCCAGGAACTAAAGTAGCTCAACTTAGTTCACGAGACTCACTTTTCAGTCCCTGCTACAGAGCAGGGTCTGTCGTGGGAGAATGTAGTTCGTACGTCTGATTGGCTGTGCGGAATGCAAACCACGCCCGTTTGACTCAGAATTTTTTGTTGTAAGCGGCCATTGTATTTCCTCGCTGGACAGCACATCCGAAGAGATTCCTTTTGTGAAAGCAGTTATTATAGCAACACTAAATAAATCAATTGGAGTGATGAGGATGTGTCTGCGCTTCTGGCGATTTACTCGAAGGACACGAAGCGCCACATTCTGAAGCTTCTACTGCATGCAGTTTCAGTGGATCAGCAAAGTTAGCAGACCTGGCAAAGTCATGTCGGGACGACTACGAAGGTAAAATAAAATACATGCACTGCACTGTTTTAATCTGCACAATACTGGTCTTAGATGTACTTTTATTTGCTCAGTAGATCGAGCTAGCCATGGTAGAACTTGCTAACGTTAGGTCCAAGCTGGCTAATAACGTCTAGCTAGCTAGCTATTCTCATCCATGCCCGCTATGAACACGTTTTGACTTGTGAATAAGTGCAATGTTCTGTAATTTGCTTCACTAACTCATGGCACTAATCGTGTGTTTCAGGCGAGGTGTTTCTCTCAGGATTAGAAACTAGTTTTCCTCTCCGGGATAAAACGATAATATATCGTTAGCAATTAGCATGCTAGCTGGACATAATGCTACCTCTGTGGCTAATGCATAGAGGTAAACAACAGATTGTAGTTGCTATAATTTAAGTAATTTGCAACATTCATTCTACATGTTAATGGTAAAAGCTTAAACAGTTGATTACCTGCATGCCACAAAGACTGATGTTCTAATATTTTTGCACATTTAAGTAGAAATGTAATTGAAATTCTATTTACTGCCTAAACATTGTTCCTTCTCATAGTATTATCCTAAATAGTTTGACCTTGTTTCCTCAGAAGGCTTCTCAGACTACATGGAGGATCCCTCAGAGAAACACAGTTTCCACGTTCAGTTCCCCCCGCTGAGAGTAGGCAGCCTGCGCCCGGTCAGCGGACACCATCAGGACCACTATCTGATCACAGAGGATCCCATCCTGACCGCTGCTGCCATACTGCAGCAAACAGGAGGGAACGGAGGTGAAAACACACTTTATACATTTAGATATGTGGAGCACAAAGAAAAGTGTTGAGTTTAACTATAAAAATATTAGTTTCAACTAACCTAATACCGTTATATGAACTTTGCTGTGTTTTCAGCGTAGCTTTGTAAAGGTAACATTTAGCAGCTAAACTGTGGATAACAAGTAAACCACATTGGTTTGTTATTCAATATGGCCACCAAAAGCTTTTTGAATCATTACATGTCACTTGTTAGACGCTTTTATCCAAAGCTTACCTACTCAATACTGTGGGCAATCCCCACAGGAGCACTTTGGGGTGAAGTGTCTCGGGGACACAACAACATGCTACACCCTACCCCTACACACTACCCCGTTTGCGCGTTCGCGCGGAGGGTCCGCCACATTAAGTGCTGTTCCAAACCAACGAGTGTGGAGAGGTGTGGAGGGGGAGTGGGCTATCAAGCCCTCAAACAGCGAGTCTGCATCGGTGCTGACTTGAGACCGGTCTCTACCTGACCGGAGTCACGCTGTGTGTGTCCGTCAGGAAACACGCTGTTAAAAAGTAGTTCCAGCAAACATCCACTGATAAATTGCGATGTTAACAACCTCATGATAACCTCATATTTTTTTAACTTAGGATCATACCTGTGTTTAGTCTAGAAAAAGGTAAATGTGTGCATTTTATTATAAAGTTGTGTATATTTACAGACTGTTGCAAAAACTAAGAAACTTATAAACATCAGGTTTAAAACTAAAAGAGCTTTACAGAAAAAGTAACACAATGAAAGATGTTTGGAGTTTTATTTGAGTTATTAATTTACATTTTTTGTCTAAGAGAAGCTGATTTGAAACCGTTGTTACATACAGTTACGGCATTTCCTGTTTCTGCCGGAGAGAGGAGAGTTTGTCCCAAAGCTTGCCGCTGTATTTACTCCCTCCATCTGACAGGAGGGAGCCTCGTTGAGCTGCGAGTGTGGCTACAGACAGAGTTCACTCCGTCACGGAGGGGTAGGGTCGAGGGAGTGGTTTGGGATTGGGCCTCAGAGGTGGAGATCGCCCACAGTGATGACTCTGACGTGGGGGGCTCTCTGTTATGGGCTGCTCCCCTTCTGGTATTTGGACAATGTTGTGTCGTTGTTGCGATTAAACTGATCTTGTATCTTGCATATTTCACCTTAGGAAAGTGGGCACGCGATGACGGCTTCCTTGACACCATCATGGCGATGGACTGCCGTGCCATGGTCAGCAAGGAGAATGAGGACCTGCGTGCCAAGGAGATGCACGACGAACGGCTGCTGCATTCACACAAGGCCCAGGAATCGAG
This sequence comes from Trematomus bernacchii, assembly GCF_902827165.1. Taxonomy (NCBI): domain Eukaryota; kingdom Metazoa; phylum Chordata; class Actinopteri; order Perciformes; family Nototheniidae; genus Trematomus; species Trematomus bernacchii. The sequence goes on from NW_022987513.1 coordinate 4,131,186, forward strand.
GTGGAGCAACAAAATACCTTTCAGGCTGGGCTTCTGGCAGTGCTAAGCGAGCTGATTAAATCCAACAGGCCTTCAATACAAAAATTAAGAAAAACTTGTCGTCGTTGATAAACTGTACAATGACTTGTTGGGAGGCGTGTGGTGCAGTGGTCTGGTGCGTTGGTGTTCGGATCAGGGGAGCACAGGTTCAAACCCCACTGCAGTCAGGATGTCGTTGTGTCCCTGGGCAAGACACTTCACCCCAAATTGCCTACACCTGGGAGAGTTCATTTTGTATTATTGTGATTATATATATATTAGGGCTGTCAAGTTAACGCGTTAATAACGCGTTAACGCAAAAAAAAATTAACGCCACTAATTATTTTAACGCGATTAACGCATGTGTATTTTTTGTCCTCGGCCGCCGTAGTTTCAGAGCGCATCAAGTTTAAAATACCATCTACAAGCTGATGCTGACAGCCCCGCTCCTGCTGCCCGCTTGTGGCAGACCACACTTCCACGCTCACCGGCAGGCCCGGACTGGCCATCGGGAGGACCGGGAGGGTGTGTGTATGTGTGGCGCGAGCGAAGCACACCTTACGTGTTGTTGTTAGCATCTGGTGCTAGCTAGCTGAGCTAACGGATATAAGGAGCTGTTTCAATGAAAACAGAGGAGCGACATTTCGCCGACAACTGCGCCGAGCACTTGACTTTATGCAGGTAGCCAGACAGCACACTCAGCACGGATAGTGCCGCAACACAGCTCATACACACAGGCATATATGCCTTGAGCTGCACATAGCTCCAACGATCCTCCACATTCTCTCACACACACACACACACACACACACACACACACACACACACACACACACACACACACACACACACACACACACACACACACACAGTATTGTATGAGAGAGGTTCTAGGTTGAATTGAGGCGAATATTTGTAATGTTCAGAGGTTGTTGTGTTTAATATTCATGAGAATATTTGTCATTGTTCAAATGATAATAAACAAACATATAAAGCATATTTGTCCACTCATATGTTGATAAGAGTATTAAAAACTTGAAAAATATCCCTCTAAGGTACATTTAGAACAGATAAAAAATGTGCGATTAATTTGCGATTAATCGCGATTAACTATGGACAATCATGCGATTAATCACGATTAAATATTTTAATCGACTGACAGCCCTAATATATATATATGCCACTGTTATTAATACTGACACTTCACTTTGCACTAAGGTGTGTGCTGCTGAGCCTATCTATTGTTATTATATATATATATTGCCACTGTTATTATATTGTTTTGATACTACTGACACTTATTGATCTGCTGCTGATAAATAAGAGAACCTACATTGCGATTAAACAGAAAATGTATCTTGCTTATTTCTCCTGACACTTTATCTTTATGGTGACCTGTCTAGCATCCTATACATCACATGTAAGTGATTATTCTGATACCATCATGACACCATGAAACTGGCAAAGCTTTATTTATTGTGTCCCACCCCATATATGTGTCTTTGAAAAAGATCATTCAATTGTATTTCAAAATGGCGTCCATCAACACAAACACTATTTATAGAAAGATAAATGGTTAAGTTTGTAATTAACAGTGTTGTGAGTTCAATATTTTAATTAATTATAGTAAGGGAACATAGGAGGATATATAATAAAGGTGTTAACTGCTGAGCCTATTTACTGTGCAATACTACAGACATGTTAGTGGTATTATTTCTTATCTAACTCTTTCCTATGGTCAGACAAATCAGAAGTCATTTAAACAATTTGAGATTGTTCTTTTTGTTTCTCAATTGATTTTCCAGAATATGCACCACCTAGGCACAGACTTTATATCACAAATAAATGAATGACATGTACTACAGTAATTGATTATATTGATATTGCCTACTCGGATATAAATGTGTATAAAATGAAATCAATTCAAAGTTTCTTGCTGCTTTTAATGCAATTCATGGCTGCAGGGCAAACGTCCAAAATCCTTATTCTACAATCATTTAATCAAGACACTTGTGTATATTTTTACTTTAATTTGTAATAAACAAAAAAATATGAATGGTTGTCATCAAGCTGGGTCGCCGGTAAGGCAGTCCATTCCTCCCTGTACTCATCACCACAACGCTCACACAGGTTATGCAATACGCAACATGCTGCCACCTGGATTTTGATATTGTCCATGTTGCAGTCGTTTCGCTTCATCAAGCACCGCATATCTGGAACACATACAAAGACACAAATTAGCCCTACATAACTCCATAAATCCTACATTAGATAGTATTAATGTGATTTACTGAACGTACCATTGCTGTTCTTTGGGCGTGATAACGGTCATCATCCTCAGCTGTCCTACGACGAAACATGTCCATAGCGTGTGCTTGTCGCCGTCCAGTCCTTTTGTTAAGGCTTCTTAACCGCGATCTGTATTTGTGGCTGAGTTATTGGCTTAAATAACTCAGCACCAAAACCACAACTTCAGTCAACTCCATAGCGTGTCTGACTGAGGTCGGAAGGTAAACAGAAGCATACAGCGGAAGCGGAAGTTTTTTTTCTTCTTCTCTCGGTTTTTTGGCGGATTGCAACTTTAAGGTGCATACCGCCACCTACTGTACTCGCCGTGAAGTTGTTTGCGGCCAGCCAGGAAAAGCTAAGCAGAAGAAGAAGAAGTGACGTCAGCGGCTCATTTGCCTAATCCACCCCCAGGAACTCATTTTGGTGTGAACGCGATCTGCTTTAGTTCGTCAGAACTAAAAGAACTCTCATGAACTAAAGTTCTCAGGAACTGCTGTGGGAAAAGTACTTGGTGTGAACGCGCCTAATGGTCATATAACTATCATAGTGTTATGTCATATGTCATCGTAGTCCTCAAACGTTGTGATTGGTACAGTCATGTGATGAGGAGATAATGTATTGCTTTACTTGACTTCCGTGTGAATAGTCTGCTGGTAGTGGCATAGTAAATTGTGTATTTAGTAGGCAGTAAGCAGTAAATACAGTACAGTAGAACTGGTTTTGCAGTTTGCAGCCATATAGAATTTGAGGTAAGAATGAAAATAATGTGACTTTGTCTCTAACTGCACCGGTGTAAGTTGCTTTCAACTCTTGGTTAAATAGAGGTTGAAATGGCTTTTCATGAGTGTTTCAAGGTCTTATTTTGAAGCTGGGTAGCGAACAGCCTTATTTTCTTCTCTCATAGTCATTGATTTCACTTAAGTTAATGTATCACTGATTTAAAATGTTCCCAGCCTCTGCGAGGTCGTGAGCTAAATGCTAATAGAGTGGTGCAGTGATGACATATTTGTATAGTCCGACCTGGAAGTGAGCATCGCAAAGGGCTCCCTTGAAAAAATGCAATGGAATTTCCCGATTGGATTTCAGTATATTGCAGAAATATGCTCTGTGGCAAAAAAACATTCATGATACTTAACACGTTTTGTTCAGAAGGAAATCTCCACATATTAACACAACTCTATGATTTTGAAGAGTAAATGCAAATGCCAGAAGTAAAAAGCTAACACTATAGGCTATAATCATGGCCTCATAACTGCGCATCACCACCACTAACCTGAAGGTTGTCTCGTGTTGGTGTGATGTTTTTTTAGACACTTATTAGCAACCACTGTTTTTAATAAAAAACATAGAAGCTTTGCATATTAACGAGTGGAGTATTTACTGACATATATTATGTACATTTACATTTCTTCAGCTTGTGTAAACCACAGACCTTATTTCATGCTTCTAACACAAAAAAACATTGACTTTGAGACAAGGGAACCGGAAGTGCTGAAATGTTGGTATAAGTTAATTCTGGGTTTTAGGACTTGTTTGTGCACCACTCAATGTTTGCATGTTACGGCCCCTACACACGGCGGCGTGCGTTGACGCTTCAACGCTTCTGCCCATTCACTTTGAATGGGGTGACGTCACGATTCGCCAAACTGCATTCTGGGAGCAAAGCGTAGCTTTTCTCGTGGTGCTCGCTGCAAAAGTAGAGCAATGTTCTACTTTTGAAGCTGAGGCGGAGGCGTCAGCCAATCAAATCCCGCGTATGCAAATCTGCCAGTACAAGCGCTAACCAATCAAACCGCGTGTATGCTGAGAGAGCCAGACAGCAGTTCATTTCCTCATATGCCAAAAAATGGAGGAGAAAATCATCGTAGCGGTAGGGAATCACCCGGTGCTTTCAGTCCCTGTTCACCTACCGGGATACAAACCGGAGGAGCCAGGCATGGAGGGAGGTGGCAGAGACAGTGGGTGAAACTGGTAGGTTTTCGCCTGTTTGGGGAGTTTATATCCAGTGTACTTCGTTTGAATGGACAGCAGGCATAGACAGTATATTTAGCCACCATGCAATGTTGCATAAAATAGCACCATAGACATTAATTAAAAATCGCTTTTTAGACATTAATGTCTATGGTGAGATTCATACACGGGAGCCTTTTTAAAGCCTTTTTACCCCACTGCAAACAGAACCCCCCCCCCCCCCCTTCCCATCACAAACTTTGCACAAACCCCCCCTTCCAATTATCAACTCCTGTCTTGTTTCCGCAAACTCTTATGTCCTGCAGCAGCTAAAAGTTTTTGCAAGCCCCCGTTCGTTTAGTACCTAAAATAATAGACATCGCTTTTTCCAGCTGACAAACCCGACTTTCTGGTCACTTCTTCAATTTTCCAGCCCTTGGGGAGAGACACGGGAGATTCATGTGATTGGTTGTTGGTCGCGTAAACTCCCCAAGCTCAAGACACGCCCACCGCCAAGCGGCAACGCACGCCGCCGTGTGTAGGCTGCGTAGTTTATCAGTCTAAAATGTGCTAATGAGCAACATTAACATGAAGTGCAACTGAGGCTGATGGGCATTTCATCAGTTTTGAACTTTGTTTTTTTAAATCTATTCAGTCGTTGTTGATATCTTGCAGTCAAAAACAAAATATGTGTCATGGAGGCAGAAAAGTAACTGAATGATCAAGGATCATCATGGGACAAAGATCTGGAAAAAAATATGAGATGTTGAGCATGCAGTTACAGTTAGAGCTTTAATAAGGTGCAAATACTAACACTTTTACAAAGAGCATGGCCTAATTGTTTGAATGTTTGAGTCTAGTCCCAATGTGGTGGAACGACCGATTGACAGAGACGCGTTTCCTCTCCTAGAGCCACATTAAATGACTCTGTGCAAACTGACAAACACAAACAGTATCCTGAAAAGGCCACTGGTGTTGATTTGCATTTTTTAGCATTTTTGCACCACGCTAAGCTGTATGTGGCAATGATTCATGCATGCTTTTAATCCAGTAGAACATATGCTTATCTTTTGACAACTCGGTACAGCATCAAATGTTGCTGTTTTACCCAAGAGCCTTTTGCCTGAAAGTGTCCTGTGCTTTTTGAATAGGAATGGCTCCATAGAGATACCATTTATGCGATTCATTATAGGATATAACTGGACTTTAAGAGCTAAAGGTAATACATATTATATGTTTAAATATGTTGGCAGTTTTTATGTTGTGTCTACCCTGTGTGGGACAGTTTTAGAAAGGACTTACTCATGTCCACTGCAGTGCTTTTCACCCAGGGCATCCTGCTGTGCACTGACAGACATTCTGTGCCTGTTATTCTCATTTCCAGCACAGTAATTTATTAAGTCTACAGGATGCTAATGAATATATTTTAATACATCTATAACTGGTTGTACAGCAAGCATGGCAGACTTAAATCTCTGGTCTTAATATAAGGTTTGAAAAACTGTTATCCGTTTAAATGTCATCTGGCAAGTAGGTGTGAGAGTTAGTGTCAGTTGCTTTCTCTAAATGAACTCTGACAGTGTCATCATGATGATGCTTTACACTCTGAAATGCACTATAGACTTATAACCTTGCGTTGACACCCAGAGTGCTAATTGGTAATTCCTGCGTCTCCGGCTGGGTAAACCTCTTGAATGTCAACAGCAGACAGTAGAGAGCTCTTATTTTACCTCTTTTTGTGTTAGATTTTTGTGAGAAAAATAGATAAACTGATGTTAAACTTTTGTGCAAATAGTCTATATCACTCACTTGTCAGGCTGAATACTGGTGTGGTACAAAGTGGGATTTTTTTGCTTGCCATATATGAGTCACTGATAGTTTTGGCATCTTACAAAGCATGTCAGTATATAGAGTGGTGCAGTGACGAGTCCTAAAACCCGGAAGTGAGTTAGCATTTTACCACTCCCGGTTCCCTCGTCTCAGAGTCAATGGGATTTCTCCATAGGATTTTGGAAAATTGCGCGAAATAAGGTCTGTGGTTGACACAAATTTAAGAGACGGATCACGTTTTGTTCTACGACATTAAATACATCAGCAGTGACCCCACTGGTGATTCTTGAAGAGTTTACGTGTCTGAAAAACGATGGTTGTTAACAAGTGGCTGAATAGGACTACAGAAGTTGTCGAGGACGTTGTACGTCATTACGCCGAACACGTAAACACTCCCGCTACGTTTGTTTGCCCCTGTTCTGCTTGAAAGCAAGTACCTGCGCTCTTGCAAACTGTTAAAACAAACGCTTCAACTTGTACAATTTTGAATCTGTAGTTTTGAATATGGATCTTAAGTTGGCGTGACGTTGAAGCAGCGACCCTGCTGTACTCGGCTGTAGTTCCTTTATAGCATAACGTTAGCATTTTGCTTCTGGCGATTAGATTTATAATTCGAAAATTATAAAAGTAGGGTAAACATGTGGATATTATCCGGCTGAACAAAACGTGCATTTATCAAACAGGTTCGTTTTCCACAGATCTTATTTTTTACAATATTCCAAAAGCCTATGGAGAAATCCCATTGCTTTTTTGTCGAGGGAACCCATGCGCAGCTTACTTCCGGGTCTGCCTCAAAATGTACGTCATCCCTGCACCACTCTATTGTCTAAATTAGTTATATTTGGTTGGTATGAAATAATCAAAACTACTCTATTTGAAGTCACACAGTACATTTATTTCTGCTTACTTACTGTCGAGTTGTCTAGAATTACTACTGTAATTTAACCTCTGAAATGTCTGAACTATCAAATCAGAATCGCATATTCAACTAAGCCATGTAATAATTCTCACTAACAGACCGCTGCTTAGGAGAACAGACCTTTGCTAAGGAGGATCAAGGGACTATGTGCAGTCATATCAATCCGAAGAAAGAAGTCTGGTAAATGTTACGTCAGCTGTGGACAACAAACATTACATGATGGTGTATTCAGAACACCACAGAATACTTTTTTAATATTCATTTATATATTTTTTGAGAGCACAAAACTTTGGATTCATGATGCCAAATCCTTCCCCAGTAAAGAAAAGAAAAAGAGAACAAGAGAAAGTAAGAGGTTGAATGGAAGAGCACTGGACGTCAGATAAATCAGCAGAAGAAGACCAGCAGGAAGTAAACACTAAAGGGAACAAGGTAGCGGCTCTGGCAGTGATAAAAGACAGAAAACCTTGATCAGTGCTGCTGTCATTTTAAGTTAACTATTTCCGCGGTTCCAGCCATTGGTACGCAGTGGAATGGACTATTTTGTTCTTAGTGGTGCAATACGATCATTTTCAATTGAATCATTTTTTATTAATATTGTGAATCAAGTCGTTGGTTTATTTAGAATGTAGCGGGATAATATGCAGCAAGTCGGTCACTTCAAACAAGGTCCAATATAGGACTTACCTGAAATCAAATTTGGTTGATTTAATCATGTGTTACATTTGAAAACGTGATCAAAGTTATGGCGATTTCCACTACAGCGCGGAGCTTGCGTTAAGCGTGCCGAGCCGTGCGGGGCCCGTTTTTGGTTGCGTTTCCACTTAGTGTAGTACCGGCTAGCGGGTACTATTTCACAGTTTTTCTGGCCCCATAAAATCGAGGTTCTTTCCGGGCCAACAACCAGGCTGAGTCGGGCTGAGTATGCTAAACTAGAGAGAGAATGGCTGGCAAGGGGGCTACAACTACAACAAGATGAACATATTTGACCGTGATTTAATTGTAATACACGTTTCAAAATGATGCCGAAGTAACAACATACTGATACCGGTTAGTAAAAAACATGAATTAATGCTTTGACAAGTCTGCAGACAGACGGCAGGCGAAAAACCTTTTAAAATGCGTGTTGTCTAAATGGAGATCAGCTAAGCTAACGCAGTATATGCTCTGACCGTCCACACTCACAACAACGGCATACAGACATAAATAAACCAGCGACTGTATTCACCATGACACAGGCAGTCTGTGGTTTGTACTTGTTTAACTTTTGTCTAGTTTCTGAACATATATGAGGAGCTGTGAGCTTGAGTGCTAACAGCTAACGGCTGATGTTGTTTTTCTGGGGTTCTCATTGAAGATGACGTCACGGCTCCGCCTACACTGCGTTACTATAGATACTACCCCAGTTCCTAAACTGTAATGGCAATGCGCCATAAAGTGAGCCAGTCCTAACAAGGCCTAGCCATACCGAGCGAGGCCGTGTAGTGGAAATGCGCCACTAGAGTGTGCGGTGAGTCATAGAACTATGAAGATAATTTCAGTTCCCATGTCAGTATTGTTTGTTTGTTTATATCCGTTTGTTATTTATAGACTACCTCTTTCCTGCCATTATATCCACTAAATATAGACACAACAGACTCTCCCCTGTTTCGCCATATGGAGACATTGCTGCTGGTTGAATTCGCAGACACAGCTAATGACTCATTTTGACATGGAGACTCAGTGGCAGTCTTCCTTGGGGACAGAGAGGGGTGAAGGAGGACAGAAAGGGCAGATTGGGGTTTACTCGTGCTCCTCCTCTCAGGGTTGAGTGTCCTCCAGAGGGGCTGAGGAGCAGTAATCTGCTGAGATGTCAGAGATTGGCTTCCCTTGGGATGGAAATGTAATATGACAGAGCACAATGGAAGAGAAAGGAGAGAGCGCTGGCTGAAGTGTTTTTACAACAGAGCTGGCAATTGCCTGGGGCTTTTCTATGGCCTTGAACGTGGTATAATTTGGCCTAATAATCCTGCATAACGCGCATAACAATTTCCATTCTTCTCTCTAAACGCTATTTTGAACAATGTGGAGCCACATTGATAATGATAAAAGTGGGAGGATGGTGGCACAAATCTAAATGTCTTTCTAATTATGAATAGTGTTATCTCCAGATATCACCTTGTTGTGTTTAATCAACAGAGAACATCTCAAAGCAATACTTTGCCCCTTTATAAATAGTGAAAAATGTGAAGCAAAGCATTTCATATCTTGTAATAACTTCCTTCATTGCCCCCTGGGGAAATGCATTGGGCGGAGAAGGATCATGCAACAAAAATGCGAACAAACATAATGCAACCAAATGATTAATCCACATTGACAACAAGAAATAAACTATAGATAAGTAAAAAACAATTTATACATATAAGGACAGCTGCAGTTAGACAGTTTTTGCCAATAATGTGATGTAGCATGTTTGTTTAGTCATGCTATTGAGTTTTGGATTGCATCATCTGTATACTCCCAGTCCCATCAGATACCCCACTTCTACCCTATTTCCTCTGTCCTTAAACGTACAGTGTATAATATAAATGTCAACAAAGGACATAGTACATCTGAAAGTAAGTTGAAGACACTAGCCATGCTTTCAGGTCACTTCTGTAATGAGGGGTATGTTCTCAAGTCTATGATCCGTGTTTCACGCTGCTGTGTGGAGGTGATAGAGAAGTCAGTGTTTGAAATGTCCTCTTTAGCTTTCTTCTCTTCACACCACTTTTTCTGTCTTTTTTGATGTGCAGCCTACAAATGAATGCAACACTGCCTTCCAGCAGAGACTGTCAGAAAGAGCGCACTGCTATCCCCACATTAAAGCAATTACTGCATTTCCCTTTTCTTGACGATGGCAGCCAGGCTTTTCACCCCGCACTCAAGTGTGGCATTTTGGAAGAACTAAAAACTTTTCTGACCGACATGGTCTGACAACACTTCACTTAAAGCAGTTTTTTTCGGCTATAGTCAAGCTCTACAGTCACGGTATTTGCACTGTGTGGCTTTACCCAAGGTAATCGGCATGCTTTGCTTGCATAATGTTTGTTTGTACATTATGGTCCCATTTACAGTATAATAGACAATAAGGCAGTGTATGCTTTAACCCTGTAAAGCCCAAATATAGAAAAACATTAGAATGTTTTTTTTTGACCTTTCAGATGTTGTTGTAGGGAGCCTATGGAGCAGAAATGAAAGAGTTTTCACATTGTTTACGTTTTGGTAAGTTTTTAGGGAAACGTTGTAATATTGCAACGTTGAGGTGGGAGCAGAATTTCTGTATTTCTACTCGCGTTGTCTGAATACATATATTGAACAACTAAGGGTTGATTTGCAGGATTGATTGCTTACTTAGCCCTATATCAGTATATAGCATGAATAATAATCACACAGCAGTCATATTTTTTATGAATAGTCATTTATTAAATATGAATACAATGGTAGTCCCAAAAACAGTTCCTATCGTCGGAAAAGCAGAGACGGACGTCACACTTGGTGCATTGTGTGTTTGTGTACCCTTTACTGCAGTGTCTGCAGCGTCCTCTCTTTGTCTTCACTGGAAAATGTGCCATTAGGTCCTTGCGTACATCCAGTGGAGGTTGTGATCTCTTGGATGGGGCCCCGTTTGGTGGACTCCCATCACCTGAGGATGGTCTCTTCTGAGCATTCAACGGGCTCCTTGATGTCACTGTCGCTGCTGGGCTCCCGTTGCCTGAAGATGGTCGTCCTCTCTTGCGTGTTTTCAGAGGAGTTGTGTTCACCTGATTAGAACAGAATAAATCAAAATACATGTCAAAAATACATTAGGATACAAGTCAAAAATATTACAGTGAAATATAAAAAAATATTACAAACGGCAAATAGCAGAAATGCATTCTTACCAGGATGAGAGAGGATGCTAGATATGCCTGAAACTGTCTCCTGGTCAGGATCTCCTGCTTTGGCATCTTTAGAGCTTTACACTCCCGCTTGTAGAGGAGCCAGGCGTTGATCACAGCAAGGATGATGGTGTGCCAGAAGATGGACACGTACCAGCGTCGGACTCGGGACTTCATGGGTCTGGTCCAGCAAAGGATGACACAAGTGTGACCGCTCTGCTGTCATACCATTTGACAGCACAGATGTTGTGGTTGGCCTCCACTCGGATGTCAAAGCTTCCTCTCCCTTTTTTCTTCAAGCTCTTCTCCTCTTCAAGGTTACAGTTGGGTAAGCGCACCTGCCTGGCTGTTCCCACATAATGAATCCCACGATCAAGGAGCTTCACTACCAATGGGACACAGGTGAAGTAGTAGTAGTAGTAGTAGTAGTAGTAGATCTGCGTAGATCTTGTAGTTCTGACCTTCTGGAAGCAAGCTTCATCACAACATCACCTGACAATCCAGGTTCAGACTTGGCTCGTATCCCATTGACACTGCCTTGGTACACATCAAAGTTACAGATCATTACAGAGATTCCAGTTCTGAATCGAGGACCTCTCTTTGCTGGTGGCATTCTGAAATAGAAAAAGTAATTAATAAATATGTATCAATAATACATATGCTTATTATATTGTAATAGATTACCTGAAGGAATAGATAGGGTGGTGGGACAAGTGTTCATTTTTTATTTTTTTTAGTCAATTTATTGAACATGTCAGAAACAAAACATACAACAATAATAATAATATATATATATTCTTTCCTTTTTTCCTTTTCTCACTCATAATAATTATAACAAAGTACAAAAAAAATAATAATACAAAAAAAAAAGGAAAAAAAAGAAAACAATAATAATTCTCAAATAGTCTCTGTCATGTTCAACAGGAGCAAGAAGAAGCTTAAAAAAAACTTTTCTGGTCCTACCCCCTCTAGCATACATTTTTCTTATAAATAAAATATTAGGTCATCGTCATCATCATCGTCATGTTTGTCTTGTTAATTTTTTTTCTTTTTCTTTTTTTACAAAAAAAATAGAAATAAATTACTTTTACAATTACAAGAAATAACAAATGGGATTTTACAGGTCCTGTTCATAACCATTAATGATTTGGCTCCTAAATAATACTTTCAGTTAGACTTGTACAATATTTCAGTGCATCATTACAGTTATTCCACAGACTAACACCTTTTGATGAGATGCAATGAAGTTTGGCATTTGTTCGTACGGGTGGTTTTTTGAAAATGCACTTTCCTCTCAACATGTGCATGCTTTCTATCCGTGTGAAAAGTCCCTGGATATTATGAGGTAATTGTTGATTTGCGGCTTTGAACATAATTTGAATAGTTTTATAGTCAACCAGGTCTTGTAGTTTTAGTGTTTTTAGTTTGATAAATAATTTATTTGTTGGTTCTCTGTACGTAGTTTTATGTATAACTCGTATGGCTCTTTTTTGCAGGATGAAGATACGATGTGTATTTGTTTTATATGTGTTCCCCCAAACTTCCACACAATACATCACGTATGGAAGTATGAAGGAGCAGACCAGCATAAACAAGGAAGCTTGATTCATTAGGTATTTGGCTTTATTCAGAATTGCTATTGATTTGGATATTTTGGCTTTGATATAGCTTATATGTGGTTTCCAACTTAATTTATTGTCTAGGATTACTCCAAGGAATTTTATTTCCGATACTCTTTCTAGTTGGACGCCATTTATAGTGAGTTTCTTCTCTGTATTGGTCGATCGATTCCCAAATATTATGAGTTTGGTGTTGCTTGCGTTCAATGTTAATTTATTTTGGTCAAACCAGATCTTCATCCTGCTCAGTTCCTTTTCCATTGTGACCAATAGCTGTTCTAAATTGTCCCCACAGCAGAGTAGACTTGTGTCGTCTGCAAAAAGAATGGTTTTAATCGTTTTTGATACTTCACATATATTGTTAATATACAGAATAAATAGTAATGGCCCCAAGACTGAGCCCTGAGGCACTCCACATGTAACCTGCAGTAGTTGTGATTTATGGCTTTGTAGTTCAACGTACTGTTCCCTGTTATGTAGGTAGCTGGATAGCCATGATAGTGCAACACCTCTAATGCCATATCTCTGTAGTTTTTTTATTAATAATTCATAGTCAACCGTGTCAAATGCTTTTTTAAGGTCCAGAAATATCCCTATTGCATATTCTTTCTTTTCTATTGCCTTAGTAATGTGTTCCATAAATTCTATAACTGCAAATGATGTGGTTCTGTTTGCTCTGAAACCATATTGTTGTTCATAGAGTATGTTATGTTTGGTGATGAAGTCATTTAGTCTTGTATAGTAGATTTTTTCCAGTATTTTAGAAAACTGTGAGAGCAATGAAATTGGTCTATAGTTTGACAGTACATGTTTATCTCCAGATTTATGTATTGGTATGACATTAGCAGTTTTCATTTAATTTGGAAATACACCGGTTTGTATTGACTGATTACAGATGTGAGTTAGTGGTTTGGCTATACATTCAATAATGTTTTTAACTGTATACATGTCAATATCATGACAGTCTGTAGACCTTTTACTCTTACGTTTTTTAACTGTGTCAATAATTTCATTTTCATCAGTCCCTCTTAAGAATATAGTTTCCTTCACATATATATCTTTACTTTCTACACCTTCACTACTACCAGTATTTGGAATTTCCCCAGCTAGACAAGGACCAACATTGACAAAGTACTTATTGAAATCTTCAGCAACTGAGGTCATGTCATAAATTACTGTATCGGTTTTTGACAGAAAACTGTTTGGGTATTGTGCCTTTCCATTTCCTTTTTTAATAATGGTATTTAATACATTCCATGTGTTTTTAATGTTATTTTTGTTATCCTCCACTAATTTGTTGTAATGATCCATTTTGCTACATCGTATTATCTTTGTTAGTTGGTTTTTGTATGTCTTGTATTTTTGTTCAGCCTCTACTGATCTATTCTTTAAGAAGTCTTTATATAATTCATTTTTCGTTTTACATGCATTTAATATTCCCTTAGTGATCCATGGTTTTTCAGCATATTTTTGTTTCACTATTTTCTTTACACAAGGACAATGTTTTTAATACAGCCCTGATAGAATATGTAGAAATTATTCATATGCTTCATTTACATCTGGTACATACACTTTGTTCCAGTCTTGTTTAGATAATTCTTCTTTAAAAGAATGAACAGACTCTGGTGTTTTGTGTCTTGTAATTGTGACTGTTCTGGTATCTTTTTTGATCCTAGTACAGTTCTGTATCGTTGCAAAGACTGGCAGGTGATCACTTGTGTCATTTATTAATTTTCCACTTATTACTTTCCAATCCATAACATTTGTGAATATGTTGTCAATGAGTATAGCACTGTGTGATGTTATTCTGGTTGGTCGTGTGATTGTAGGATATAAACTGTTGCTATACATCAGAGGTGGGGACTCGAGTCACATGACTTGACTCGAGTTGCATATTTTTTGACTTGAGACTTGCTTGACTAACATTGATAAAAGACTTGACTTGACTTTGACTTGGTATTCATGACTTGAAACTTGACTTAAGCTTGAGACAGAGGACTTGAAAGGACTTGTCTGTTTAAAATTAAATATTTGCGTTTGTTTTTGTAGTGAGATATTACGTTTAGTTTTTTCGAAAAACGTGATTGGGTGATTTATAGCGCCATGCGCGCAAACCTGGCAACCCACTAGACGGCAGGAGTGTCAGTTAACATGGCAGCGGCTAGCGTTACTCCACAAATAGTGAAGTTTGGATTCAAGGATTATGTTGTCGATGACGCTAATAAGAAGAGAACAGCGGTCTGCAGCATAAAGATCAGTGACACGACCACCAAAACATCCAACTTCATTCGTCACTACAAAAAAACCCACAGAGAAAGGTGAATGTGTTGTGTTAGCTAGAAAGCTAACGTTAAGTTTAAGCTACGTTAGACTTGGTTTCAAATCGATTAAGCATTGCAAAGAGAGAAGACAAAACGGTAAATGAACACTAGAACCGCCAAGGGATTCATTTTGACTAACCCCGATACTGACGGGCTGTCAGGAGAGGGAGAGAGCGAGAGGAAAAGAGATGCCTCGTTTATTTCCCCTGTGTTATTATCAGAAGTTACTGTAAACTTTTGAATAATGTAGTTCATCTACTTTTAGTAGTTTGTTTAAATGTTTAATTATGTTGTTTTTGTTTGTAGAAGTGCATCATTCCTTGATTTATTGTAAAATGAATCTGAACTTTTTGATCTGTTATGATGATAAACTGAAGCAATTTCTAAATTAACCCAATTAACTGAGTTTTAAATCGTCCTACTTAGTTTATAAGGAAATTATGAAGAGGAACAAATTAAATGATTTGAAAATGATATCTATGTAGGTGCTGATGCTGTTGGCGGTTCTTGTGTTAACAGAAATTTAAATTAAATATGTGTAATGGCAAATGCCATATATGATTTTCTTACCTGGAATTCTGCCTTTTTGAACAGACTTTTTGACTGAGTCCTAGCTATATTGTCTTCAGTTCTAGGGTTAATATGAATCTAATATGATTGTCATCGGTCTAAATTAGATTTCAAATGATTAACTGTGTATGTAATGAAGATCATAGTGTGGGTTAAATCCATTTTCATAACCACTGTCTTTTAACTGATTTAAATGCGGAAACTGGGCTTATTCATCAGAATTTTGTATGACTTGACTTGACTTGACTTGACCTGAGTAATGACTTGACTTGACTTGCTTGACTCTCACCACAGTGACTTGGGACTTGCTTGATACTTGTAGGTCAAGACTTGAGACTTGCTCATGACTTGCACATGTAGGACTTACTCCCACCTCTGCTATACATAGCATTAATCAATTCTGTAGTTGCATTGTGTTCTTGTGGGTTCAGCAAATCAATGTTAAAATCTCCACATACAAAGAGCATTTTCTTGCTGCTTGTGTAGTTATAAAGTTCAGCTCGCTTTTTCTCAAATGTGTCACTGTCAATACATGATCCTGGTTTTCTATACACGGGTCAATGACATGACGCCTACATTTTTTGTCCAACTGATTTTTCTTAGGTAAAAAGAAAAGTGTTAATCTTTTTAAAGATACCATTTATACGTATTACCTTTCATATGTATGTACACCCTCTATTTTTACAAAAGCTTTAATCAGTCATTATATTTCAGTTATTTACACAGTCAAATTGTCATGTGGTGCGACCGTCCAGCCTTGACTGCTGTTTGTAAGACATCTTTAAAATTGCCCTAAATCTGTCGAAATTTATTTTTGCCTAATTTGGCATCATTTCTAAAGTGTCCTTAATAATCCTTTAATAAATTCAAACGCATTTGTTTTAATATTTTATTCATAATATTCTAACATACTTTGTCCAATGATGTCCATTTTATGAAATATCATGTGGTGCAACCATCAAGAAACTGTCATTTTGGGACTTTTATTTTGAAATGCATTGAAGGACAGGAAGTAGCATCATACATCCAACTGCCAAGGATCAATGCTAACAGCTAGCAGGTTTGTAGCTCTTTCTCAATTTTGTAGAAAAATTACTTTTTTGCAGCCTAGAATGTAGTTGCCACATTTGAATATCATGTGGTATGACCTCAAGTAAACAATGAATATGTAGTTATTTATACAATTTTGCATGTTGATCATACATTTCAAAGTGATTTCATGTAGCTAGCTAGCTTGCTTTCTTCAGTTAGCTATATATGTGTCTGTTAAACTTGACTCAACTTGAAAATATCATCTGGTGCGACCAAATATCATGTGGTGCGACCAAATATCATTTGGTGTGACCAAATATCATGTGGTGCGACCGTTTTAGAAGTGTAATTATGATTAAAATATGT
The DNA here is from genome assembly GCF_902827165.1 of Trematomus bernacchii. Taxonomy (NCBI): domain Eukaryota; kingdom Metazoa; phylum Chordata; class Actinopteri; order Perciformes; family Nototheniidae; genus Trematomus; species Trematomus bernacchii. The sequence continues at coordinate 4,147,999 of NW_022987513.1, forward strand.
CATACATTGTCAGTTTTTATGCTTTAATATTCATTTGAGGATTTATATACTTAAAGTACTTTACTTTAGGCTCATTATGAATAATTTTTATGCAACTTTATTCGTCTTTGAAAAAATTGTTAGGGTTAGGGTTATGGTTAATATATCATGAAATTAGAGCAATTAATTACATTATTGTAATCATTATGAATGAATGTTTATGTATTTATTTATTTTAACTGTTTTATTCTATTTGAACAGATGCCACTGTCAAGTAAAATAAAAAGCGCTTGCCATAGGCAGCGTGTTAATTCTGACCCTGCAGCAAGAGCTGAGTACCTTGCAAGGAGAAGAGAAAGGTATGTTGTGTTGTTGCTTTTCCTTTTTTGTTAACATTTTCATCTTCTCTGTCATCTATCAACCATCCGAGATAAAATAGGCTATTCATCATAGATAAATGGCATGATGCTATACATTTTGTTTATTTATATATGTTTCAGCTACCAGAGAAGGAAACAGCAGGGAAAGATTCCATATGTTAAGGCAAGTGAGCTGTCAGAGAGAGAGAGAAAGAAACAGAGAGAGAAATGGAGGGCTGCATCCAGTACTTACAGGGAAAGGAACAATATGGCAAACCCTTTGCTTGACCTTACACCACCATCTATGGAGAACTTTTCAGATGTAGAACAAGAACAGCCAGAAAATGCAAGACAATCTATGGTGGACCCAATACCCCTAAATGAAACTTTTAATCCCCCATCATCTTCCACACCAGAGGAAAAGAAGAAAGTTACTACATCTTCTGCAGAAAGGCGTTGCAAAAAACTTCAGAAAGAGAAGTATAAAATAAAAAAGCAGGTGTTACATCTTAGAAAACAGCTTGCAAAAATGAGAAGACTTAAAGAAAAATTTCGAAAGAGTGGAAAGAGGTTAATGGCAAGAGAGAGAGTGGGCTTAAGTGGGGGAAAAAAGCTAAAAGGGCCCAACAAATCGGCTCAGAGAGAGCAAGCTGTTGTCCATTTTTTGTCCAGAGACGAAAACAGTCGTCTGTTGCCAGGGAAAAAAGACACTATCACGAAAAACAAAAAGAAAATGCAAAGGAGGGTTCTAACCAAGCCCCTCACTGAGCTCCATGCCCAGTACAAAAAAGAGGTCAAAGAGCATCTCTCAATGTCATACAGACAATTTGTGAGGAGGCGGCCTTTTTACATCACAGAGCCAAAAAATAGAGATAGAGAAACATGTGCATGTGTGGAACATGAGAATGTCCGCCTCTTGGTTAACAAACTTGCTACTAGAGGGTTGCTTAAAACAACCAGCATCTCAGAATTGTTGAGTATGATTGTGTGTGATCGTAAAAATAAAGCATGCATGGACCGCGAATGTCCCACTTGCTGCTTTGAAGAAATAGAAATTCCTGAGACAGAGTGTGGCGAAGTTTCTTGGGATCAATGGGAGCGCGTCACATCAACAAAAGTAGAGAAAAACGTTGCAAATGTTTTAAAGCAGACATACACAGGGACAATCCAGAAGTTAACAGAGTTGTTCCAGAAAAAGCTTGAACATATAGCCATTCATCAATTTAATTGGATACACCAAACAGAACAGTTTCGTGACCTCAAACTAAATCTCACTGACACTGAAGCAGTTCTACACATTGATTTTTCAGAGAACTATTCATGTAAGATGAGTACTGAAATACAGGCCTACCATTTTGGAGGCAGCAGAAAGCAAGCCACATTACACACTGCTGTACTCTACACAGTCAATGGCACTAAGTCGTATGCCACATTGTCGGACAGCCTCCGCCATGATGAGCGGGCAGTGTGGGCCCACCTGGAGCCCATACTGAAAGAGCTTCGGGCAACCTGCCCCCAGATTACAGTATTACATGTAATCAGTGATGGGCCCTGTACACAGTACAGGAACAAAGCAAACTTTTACCTCCTCAGCACTGTTCCCTTCCTTTCTAATTTCACACAAGTTACATGGAACTACTCTGAAAAGTCCCATGGAAAGGGAGCCCCAGATGGCATTGGTGGTGCGGTTAAGAGAGATGCAGATCTTTATGTCCAAAGAGGGGGCGACCTACAGACTCCACTGGATGTTTATGAGATGCTTGCAAAAAAAACTGGCTCAGCTATTACCTTCCATTGGATAAGCGAAGAAATAATTGAAAAATATGATGAGCTGATTCCAGGCAAATTGGCAACAGTGAAGGGCACTTTAAAGATTCACCAGGTTTTGTCTGTAGAAGCTGGTAAAATAAGTCACAGGCAGGTTTCATGCTTTTGCACACATGCAGAAATGAAGCCATGCTCATGTTATCAGCCACAACTGGTAGACATGAGGAACACCGAGAGCCACTCTAAGGATTTGGTAAGCACTCCTAATCCACCAAGGCAACACACCAGTGTAAAAGACCTCAGTGGAAAGTTTGTGATTGTTACCTATGATGAACTTCCCTATATAGGTCAGGTCCTTGAGTTTGTGGAAGAAGAGGTCCAGGTTAGCTGCATGCGGCAGTCAGGTGAAAAGAATTTATTCATGTGGCCACAAATTCTTGACATCATTTTCTACGATAGGAAAGATGTTCAATCTGTCATCGCAGAACCTGAGCCAGCAACCTCATGATTCTCTAAATTGAGCAGCCAAGATTGGGTAAAGTTCAATAGTGCCTGGGGTTGAAGAAAGGCCCGAACATAGGCAATCCTGTAACCCATTTGAAGCAAGGGTAATAATAATATCAAATTAAATGTTGGTTCATATTGTGCACTTTACTTGAATCTGTAAAGTAAAACATTACATGATTTGTTAATACATGGTTTTTAACAATGTTATATCCTACTAAAAGCCATACTTTTTTTGTTAAATGAAATGCTTTTTGTAAAAAGTCATACATTTGTACTGCTTTAAATGTATTGTTTTCTAAATGTTTGAGATAAAATGTATTTCAAAAATGTTATTGAAATGTTGTTATTCCAAAATGTGAACATGTGTTTGAACTCAACATTTTGTATGGTCATTTATTGTTTGTATGATCTTTATGTCATTTGGAGCGACCACTGATCATGTGGTGCGACCGTCTTTTGCCTTTACTGTATTTAAATAGAAAGAATGTATGAAATGTCTATCAATTAAAAAGTGATCACTGATACAGTATGCTTGAGTGAATTGTATTGTTTTAACATTTATCTCAGTTTTATTTTATTTACAGGAAAAATAAGCCCATCAACTTCATTTAAGATGATCATTTTGACATTATTTAACCAAAATATAAGATTACTTTTAACAAAATCTCTAAAGAAATGCAAATTCCTTGTTTCTAAACTCTCAAAATTACTGACAACTTGTAAAAATAGTTACAAATGTTAAGGAATTGATTTAGTTTTATGAAAAAACATAGTCGCACCACATTACTTTTTATAAGGACGCGGCCGTATCATCTAGAAGAAAAAACACTTAAAATCACTTAAATATTATTTGTTATATGGATTTATGCGTGCTCAACATTCTGAATGTTATAAAAATGTTAATAGATATTCTTAATTTTTGCATTTTAAAAATGGCCTGTTGAAAATCAATAAACGTCATTGACCCGCTGCAGCTTATCAAAAGGTTTTTAGTAGGGCTGTCAGTCGATTAAAATATTTAATCGCGATTAATCGCATGATTGTCCATAGTTAATCGCGATTAATCGCAAATTAATCGCACATTTTTTATCTGTTCTAAATGTACCTTAGAGGGATATTTTTCAAGTTTTTAATACTCTTATCAACATATGAGTGGACAAATATGCTTTATATGTTTGTTTATTATCATTTGAACAATGACAAATATTCTCATGAATATTAAACACAACAACCTCTGAACATTACAAATATTCGCCTCAATTCAACCTAGAACCTCTCTCATACAATACTGTGTGTGTGTGTGTGTGTGTGTGTGTGTGTGTGTGTGTGTGTGTGTGTGTGTGTGTGTGTGTGTGTGTGTGTGTGTGTGTGTGTGTGTGTGTGTGTGTGTGTGTGTGTGTGTGTGTGTGTGTGTGTGTGTGTGTGGTGTGTGTGTGTGTGTGTGTGTGTGTGTGTGTGTGTGTGTGTGTGTGTGTGTGTGTGTGTGTGTGTGTGTGTGTGTGTGTGTGTGTGTGTGTGTGTGTGTGTGTGTGTGTGTGTGTGTGTGTGTGTGTGTGTGTGTGTGTGTGTGTGTGTGTGTGTGTGTGTGTGTGTGTGTTGGAGCTCAAGGCATATATGCCTGTGTGTATGAGCTGTGTTGCGCGCACTGAGTGTGCTGTCTGGCTACCTGCATAAAGTCAAGTGCTCGGCGCAGTTGTCGGCGAAATGTCGCTCCTCTGTTTTCATTGAAACAGCTCCTTATATCCGTTAGCTCAGCTAGCTAGCACCAGATGCTAACAACAACACGTAAGGTGTGCTTCGCTCGCGCCACACATACACACACCCTCCCGGTCCTCCCGATGGCCAGTCCGGGCCTGCCGGTGAGCGTGGAAGTGTGGTCTGCCACAAGCGGGCAGCAGGAGTGGGGCTGTCAGCATCAGCTTGTAGATGGTATTTTAAACTCGATGCGCTCTGAAACTACGGCGGCCGAGGACAAAAAATACACATGCGTTAATCGCGTTAAAATAATTAGTGGCGTTAATTTTTTTTTGCGTTAACGCGTTATTAACGCGTTAACTTGACAGCCCTAGTTTTTAGATTTTTTCATTTCAATTTCTACTGTTATGCATTCCATAATGTTGTCTATAGCTAAATACATATTACTGACAGATCTACTTTTGTAACTTTTGTTAATATAAAGTGCAGTCCCCCCCACCTTTAGAATTAGTCCTATTAGTAAAAAAACATTTTGTATCCCTCGATTTCAACCATGTCAGCTGGCTCCTCACTAAGCCATGTCTCTGATATTGCTAGGGCTGTAACTTGTTTCTCCAGTTGCCTTAAACAGTGTTTGATCTTTGATACATTTGAAATGAGGCTTCTGCTATTAAAATGTAATATTGATATTGATCCATCCATTATTCCATTTATTTTGAGTTGATCTTCTGTGTAGTATTCACATTGGTTATGGATGTTATTGTAGAAATTATTTTCAGGGTCAATATCCTTTTCAATGTCTTGTGATTTATGTTCCGTGGCATTCTGTCTGGCTTAGCCTATTATCATACTAAAAGGAATGCATGCACCACCCCCTTCCAGGTGTCCCGATGCAACAAGCATCTGAATCCTATTTACATTGTACACTTGAGTCACACAATACTACCTGGCTTAGCCTATTATCATAATAATAGCAAATCCTACACCCATACATGCAGGTAAACCAGTTCAACAAGTCACACAATGCTGTCTGGCTAATGATAACAGGCGAATTATCATACTAAAAGGGATACATCCAAGTGTCCCAACACATTTCAGAAACTGTTTCTGCCAGAACCAGAGATGAGTTAAATGTATTTTTGTAACTAATTAACTGATAAGATACAAGTAGAGTTTAAAATATTGCTACAGATATAATTTCACATACTTTTATCAGAAATAATGTATTAATTTATTCAATTCTGATCTTAATTCAAAATCTTAACAGAGGACACATTTAGAACTTAGTTAAAGTGAATTATCAAAGACATTATATTTCTATTAGTGTTTTATTTCCATATGTGAACATATAAGAAGGGCAATCTCCATGACAGGGACATGTGCTATTTTGACTACCACACTGACCCAGTGTTGTAATATTACAACAAAGACATAAGCTGCTCAAAATCAAATGTGATGAATGTATTCCACAATAACTAAATATGTACATGTTCTAGACATTGTAATAATCACAACAAACATTTTTTTGAGGCATTTTACTTACTTGAATCTGACAAATCCAGTCCAATGAAACAAACAGATGTTGCTCGTTTGAAGATTCTGAAGTTGTGTGAGTGTATGGCCAGAGGGCAGGACCAATAAACACATTTACTACCCAATAGCATTGTGAGGCTGAACAAAAGGACCTTTTGACTATGTAAATGTAGTCTTTAAAAAAACAAAAACATTTACTCACTTTTTTAGGATAGCTTAAAGTAATGTCGTAAAATTACAACAGTGGGCCTTATAGGCCTCGTTACACAGTGATTTAAAAGTAGTACCACAGTGTTGTCCGGTTTGGGTCCACTAAACACAAAGTACAGCAAAAGCTGTTGGGAATGTTCTTAGTTTTGCATTGTAAACCAAAGTATTGGATACATGTTGATGCTTTTATGGTGCGAGATTAAAAAACATGAAATTACCAAAGTTAATACAATTTATCTTGTGGGGAACTTCAATGCAATCCCCAATCTAGCAACTGTAGAAACATTTTCATGAAGAATAAAATCAAAACCAATTGAATCCATCTTACATGATAATGTATCCTCAAGAAAGTGTTCATTACTAACTACAGTAGGTTTTCACTTCACAAGTCATTTGTCTTGTTTCTTTTGTGCAGGAAATACAGCTAATGTACTGGGAAAAAAAACATAAATATAGAATAAAATATTTTAGTTAAAATAGTTATTGGACGTTAGAAAAAACTGTAATTGCAATCCATCTAATAAGTGTTGTTATATTTCAGCCAGGACCACCAGTGTTGTTTTTCTATTTGATTTAGAAGACAGCTTAGATGATAAAAGAAAGCTTGGATTTAGCCGTGCAGCAACACAAAGCAGGCCAGACCGTCGACCTTGAAAGAGTGTGGAAGAAGCTTGTTAGTCAGAAACATCACTGCAGGCTCACTCACATAATGTTAGTACACCCTTGTAATGAGGATGATTGACAGACAACACAGCCGTAAGGCCCTTAAACCTGTTATCAGTGAAAAAGAGTCTTATGTTGTGGCCAGAAACATCTAACATCCTGCTCACCATGGCACAAATAGATCCTTTTATTCATCATTGAGAAAGTACTTTATAAAGACAAAAAGGCCCATGCAACACAACTATATATTGTATTATTATTAGGGCTGTCAGTCGATTAAAATATTTAATCGCGATTAATCGCATGATTGTCCATAGTTAATCGCGATTAATCGCAAATTAATCGCACATTTTTTATCTGTTCTAAATGTACCTTAGAGGGATATTTTTCAAGTTTTTAATACTCTTATCAACATATGAGTGGACAAATATGCTTTATATGTTTGTTTATTATCATTTGAACAATGACAAATATTCTCATGAATATTAAACACAACAACCTTTGAACATTACAAATATTCGCCTCAATTCAACCTGGAACCTCTCTCATACAATAATACAATACGTGTGTGTGTGTGTGTGTGTGTGTGTGTGTGTGTGTGTGTGTGTGTGTGTGTGTGTGTGTGTGTGTGTGTGTGTGTGTGTGTGTGTGTGTGTGTGTGTGTGTGTGTGTGTGTGTGTGTGTGTGTGTGTGTGTGTGTGTGTGTGTGTGTGTGTGTGTGTGTGTGTGTGTGTGTGTGTGTGTGTGTGTGTGTGTGTGTGTGTGTGTGTGTGTGTGTGTGTGTGTGTGTGTGTGTGTGTGTGTGTGTGTGTGTGTGTGTGTGTGTGTGTGTGTGTGTGTGTGTGTGTGTGTAGACACTGTGATGGATCATTGGAGCTACAGTATGTGCAGCTCAAGGCATATATGCTCGAACGGGAGCTGCAATCATGTTGCGCGCACTATCCATGCTGAGTGTGCTGACTTTTCGTACAATGTCCCACTGTCTGGCTACCTGCATAAAGTCAAGTGCTCGGCGCAGTTGTCGGCGAAATGTCATTGAAACAGCTCCTTATATCCGTTAGCGCAGCTAGCTAGCACCAGATGCTAACAACAACAACACGTAAGATGTGCCTCAATCGCGCGAGTCGCGCCACACATACACACACACACTCTCCCGGTCCTCCCGATGGCCAGTCCGGGCCTGCCGGTGAGCGTGGAAGTGTGGTCTGCCACAAGCGGGCGGCAGGAGCGGGGCTGTCAGCATCAGCTTGTAGATGGTATTTTAAACTCGATGCGCTCTGAAACTACGGGGCGGCCGAGGACAAAAAATACACATGCGTTAATCGCGTTAAAATAATTAGTGGCGTTAATTTTTGCGTTAACGCGTTATTAATGCGTTAACTTGACAGCCCTAATTATTATATTATTAATGTTGACACTATCTTATTTCTTTGTCATTTAGATTGACCATAGTTCACTAGTTCCAGCAGGTGGAAGAAAAGAGTCAGATTTGTATACAGTCACCACAGTGTTTCCCCTATATACAAATAGTGGCGGCGCAGCGCCGCTGCTGAAATATGCGCGCCGCCGCTAGGGGGCGCCAGCCAGGTACCCAAAAAAAAAGAAGAAAAAAATATATTCTTTTTTTTACTTTTTTTTTTTTTATTAAAATAATAATAAGTGGCGACCCTTTTTAATTTTTGATTGTTTGTTATGTGGATTTGTAGTATTTGTGTTACTGTATGTTCAATAAAGGTGTATTTTTTGCTAAATCTTGAGACATTGCCACTGTATGTACTAGGCAGGGCCGATTTTTGGAATAGGCGGTCGCCTAGGGCGCCAGATCTGGGGAGGCGCTGCGCTGGTAGCTCTGGGAGGGGGAACATTTTTTTTGACCGTTGGCGCTCATCCTAATTTTCAGCCTTGATGCAACAACATTCATAATTAAGTAAATGTAACACCCTTTTCACCCCGGTTACACTTTTCATTTGCCCTGTACGATGGGCGCTGTAAGTGATGAAAGTGGGGGATGTTGGCTTATCAGGCGCCCGCAGCTCACAGCCAAAGTGCGAGCGTGAGTGTGAGAGAGAGAGAGAGTGTGAGAGAGAGAGAGAGTGTGAGAGTGTGAGAGAGTGTGAGAGTGTGTGTGAGAATCTGTGAGAGAGTGTGAGAGAGTGAGAGAGAGAGTGAGAGAGAGAGTGAGAGTGAGAGTGAGAGTGTGAGTGAGTGAGTGAGTGAGTGAGTGAGTGAGTGAGTGAGTGAGTGAGTGAGAGAGAGCTAGCTCAGACTAAAGTGAACTATCTAAACACTCAAAGTCATCTCAGTGGGTCTCAAACGTTTTGACCACAAATTATGTAAACACATATTTCCAAGGCACTCCTTTATAATTATTAGGATGAATAAAAACAGGTTTGAAATCATTCCAATGTATACTATAGGACAGTAAACCAAAAATATCGTTTAAAGTTGGAGAGATACAAAAAAATGCATGAATAAATAAATGTTAACTAGGTAAAATAAGATATGAATGAACAACAAAAATAAAATAAGTCACATTTATTTGTTATTGGCTATGGTAGGTTATTGGTTATGTTCGTATACTTATTTGATTATTAAAATGTAAACCGATCTTTTTCATATGGGTGTTTTAGAGTTGTACCCCCTAGATCAGGTCTCTAGTAATTGTCTGCTCAAAGTGCACCAGATTGAAGCATTTTACTTTAAAATGTTCAAAAAAATCTTCCCGGGGGGGCATACCCCCGGACCCCCTTTGAGGATGTGACGTCCACCCCCCAAATCAAACATGTTAATACAATACTGAATACATTTGAAGCCATTTTGACGTATATTACCTATGTCAACAAGTTTCTGTTTTTGTAGTGTATTTGTCTTTTGTAGAGATTTTTCATTTATTCTTTATATATAAAATCTCGCCTAAAATCTCGCCTAGGGCAGCAAATTGGCTAGAACCGGCCCTGGTACGAGGCCTCAAGAGCCTTTCTTGTGCTGGGGCGCACTTCGCACGTGTACACATTATGCTGGGTCCACGTGCCTTAGCACCGCTGCTATGACTCCATCCTAGGGGAAACACTGAAGTACCAATCTTTTTTTTTTTTTTTAAATGCTTAATGTTTTGTGACAATTTAAGCGCATGATATAAATGCATTGGCTCCAAGGTACTTTGCATGTACACTTTATGTTAAAATGAAATAGAAATGCTGGCAAATAAAATAGCTACATCGTCTGCTAAGCGCTAATTGCTAACTTTTCGAAATTCTTAATATGAAGCAATCTTAATCATTTAGGTCAGAATGAATGTACATTTGTAACGAACGTATTTATTTCTGATTTCTTTTCTTTTAATCTTTTTAGCTTAAAACCTGCTACTGTGTAGTTTATTTTGGTTGTGAGAAGTTTTGAGTCTCTTTCTGAAGGTAACACACCTTAAATAAACTTTAGTAATTAAACTTTCAAGCAAAAGAAAGTGAAAATATAGCATTAGATAATACAAATGATGGTTCATTTTTCATCCGTATATAAAAAAAAAATCTATTGATTAAAATAACAAGATTCTCATCCTCTGGCTTTGCTTATACCAAACGTTTTTTTCTGGACCAATGCTTCCAAATGAGTTTACTTATTACTCAACATTCTTAATGCCTAATTTGTTCTCCACCTCAGAAATGTGTCTTTGTTACCCCCATATAACCTGTTCAGTTTTATAGCACACTGCTATTTCTAGTTGAACAAATAGTCTTGCCCGTCTGGCCCAATTCTCAGGCCTTCTCCTCCTCCCTAGATGTGGTATTTTACGGCTCCCTCTTGGATTGAGGATATTAAATTCCCAGTCAACATCCACACAAATCTTCCGGTCTGAATTCTTAAATAAAACCCATAATATGCATTTAAAGGAGGGGTGACTCTCTTGGTTTAAGTACATTCTAAAGTAGTACTATGTCAGTAAGGCTAGTTAATAAAAAACACTCCTCAAGCCTAAGTAAGAGACTATTGCTATGCTATGACCTTCATGAATCAAAAAAACCTCAAAGAATACATCATAATTATACTCTAACTATAGACCTATTGGGTTTGATGACCAGTGTAATGACTAGTATCAGTAGTAGGGTTGGGAACCGAAACTCGGTTCCAGATGAGAACCGATAAGAAAATGCCGGGTACCCATACAAAATACACAATTTTGGTTCTGCTTAACGGTTCCTAAACGCGGTAGAGCCTGTATTCCACCGGGTCCGTCTGTGCCGCGGTGACCCGGTGGAATACAGGGTAAGGGCGGACTGGCCATCTGTGTTTTCTGGAGAATCACAGAACGGCCGGTCGTCAGCGGGCCGTTGACGGACGGCTCGGTTCGCTGACGGCCGGCACCGCCCTTAATTTTTTTAAATGGCATCATGTAAGTTGCGGCGACAGAGGGCGACAGAGGGCGACAGAGGGCGACAGAGGGCGACAGAGGGCGACAGAGGTCCACATTGCCCCGCAGCGAGGCTCCCCCCGCCCTCCCGTAGACAGTTCACAAGCTCAGTCACTTCATAACACCAAAGATGGATCGCGGTAAACGCTCTAAAGTGAGGCTCCACTACACTAAAAAAGAAAAAGACAAGGCACAGTGTAATGCCTGTGGCAAGTTAATAGCTTGCCACAGGCATAGCTCAGTTAAAATAAAGCACAGCTATTGTGCAATACATTTGTATTGCATGTATATTTTTTATTTGTAAAAATGTCAGTTAAAGCTTAAAAGAATAAAGATATTTTTGTTATCTAAACGTTTGACCTCTTTCTTTTACAATTTTGGAATCGAAACGGGGAATCGATAAGAACCGGAATTGATAAGCAGAACCGGAATCGGAATCGATACATTTCAAACGATACCCATCCCTAATCAGTAGACACGTTATGATAATAGTTTGAAACTATTCCTAAAACCTGTGTTGCCACACCCCTCATTGCTTTGAGCCTTTTCTTAATTAAAATGGGTGATTTCAATACAATTTCACCAGATGTGCAGTAATCATGAACGGGGAAATAAGCTTTAGAGACCCAAACCGTTTGTTGTCCCAGGCTGTCAACATGTTTATTTGTGCCGTAATGTTGCTGCTTGGACTGCTAGCAACAGCCTGTCAGTCAGTCCACTTTGGTCCTGACTGAAATATCCCAATAAATATTGGTTGGATTGTAATGAAATGTTGATTGACATTCATCTGCCTCCCATAGAATGAACTGTAATTACTTATTTCGTGATCCTCTGACTTTAAATGTAGTGCCAATAAACACATAAACGTCTTGCACAACAAAATTAGAGATATCAATAATATCAACATTTCAATTACAATAAAGATGCATATTTAATTAGGATCATTTATTGTTATTCTCAAAACAAAGGATTATACAATGTTCTGTTAATCATTGCCTTGATAAAGCCCGGAACGGCCTTAGATCCTAGCACGGCAAACTTGGCTTCCATCGTGGCTCGCCTCATTCTTCTCCCTAGGCGGTCAATCCACCGTCGATACGGTCTGGTCCAGCAGGTGATGTCATGAGGTGATCATCTCATATCTTCTGCACTTAATCTTGTGCTTCCTTCTCTAATTGTGGATATACTATAGGACAGGGCTGCGGAAACGTTTTCACCTTGGAGGGCCAAGAACTGAAACTTAATTGTCTGCAGTTGGGCAAAGAACACACCTATTGAATTTGATGTATTATTAAGAGGGTAAAGGGTACTACAATAATTCATTATTAGGGAACCAACATGTTTAAAGAGCATTTTTATCTCACTCACAATAAATACGTATAAACTCATTTTTTGTGGTTTCATTTTCAAGGCCATACATGCTCCAGTAATAAAGAAATTATGTTAGGATACAATATTGGATACATCTTTGTTTAATTAAATGCAATCATAATCTTCTGAAATACTCTTGAGCCCCTTGAAATTGGACAATACCCTTGTAAGAAGAAAACAAATGTAAGCCCTAACAACAGTGAAAATGTGCACCAGCAATCAACACATGGATGCACTAGAGGGAGTTAAAGCACACAATAGGTTACATGTGTCACTCTGCACATGTCTATGAGGATGAAGACATTGGGAGAGAGAGAGAGAGAGAGAGAGGGAGGGAGGGGATACAGAGAGACTGAGAGAAAGAGAGAGAGAAATAAGTTTAAGCAGGATCAAGGAAGCAGTGGGATCATTCATGTTCTGCGAGGAAGGCTGGGATCACACAGACCTTTAAGACCAACAATGTGAGGTGAGTCAACACGATTTCAACTACTTTCTTTAGGAAATTACACAACTGTTTATAGCAAGATGATGTTAATGAGATAAAACTCTTTGTAAATGTATAGAAAAGTATGAATGTGTTGTTTAGTGATTCATTTGTGTTTTATTTTCTCTGGTTACCCATTTACATGATGTTAGTGAGCCTGCAGGTAGGTGGTTTAGTCTTGATCCAGCAGTTAACTCCAGTGTACTAAAGTTGTTCTCAAGGCCAGTTATCATTTTGCATTTGTTATAAGATAATTGTTGCCCCTGTGGTTTCATGTTAATTGTTCTCCATACAAGTCGCTGTGTGTCTGAGCCCTATATAAGAGGATGAGTTTCTGGATTCAGTGTTAGAAAAATATGGTTGTGTTGGATGGTCAGTTTGTTACTCAGTTGAAAACACTTTTTACATGTTTCTAGCCGCAAGTGGGACGACAGGCATGGTTTTAGACTTGTATTCTACATTACGTCCAATATTCATCATTTCTAAAAGATTGATCCAATGTGTTTTCGGTCGTGCAGGTCTATGGTATGTATTTGAAGTATATATCATACATTTATATTCTGATTGGTTGTTTAATCTGTATTAAAATACAGTGCAGATAAAGTTCAATAAACTCATGAGGACGAGGAAGGCAAGGATAAAAATGCACTGTACACATATCATATAACTTCTCCTTGGACGTGACTTTGGAAAATTGCCAACACTCGTCTTAGTAGTTTCACTTCTCACATGTTGTTGAATTGTTGACACAACTTGTGTTTTTCTGGGCCGGATGCCACATTGTTGTCCCACATTGTTGACTCATGAACTTCAGCAGGTTAACTTAATCTATTCAATGATACTTTTTATTCCCCGACCTGTTCTCTGTCCTTTGTGTACAGATATACGTACTTCTATCATTATTAACAAATGCCAAACAGAAACAGGATGTCTTTTATTCACTGTAGATGAGACAAGCAATAACGTAGGCAATGGGCAATGCTGCGTATTGCAAAAACAGCCAATATAACTTAATAATAATGATAAATGTATTAGTCATGCAACTACATGTTTATTTTCTGTTACATTCTTCTCATGTAATAGAAAATTAGAGCAGATTATTTTAATCTTGTCATAGTTGAGCTGCATTTTCATATGAGCTCTGAAAAGTCTGGAACATTTTGTAAGTGTAACTTTGTTTGGTTTAGGTGAAGGCTGACACCTTGTAGAGCGTTGAGGAGGCAAGGCAGGAAGCAGATTTCATTATGGTCATGTCAGAAATTCCACCAACCATTTGGACATCATTTTTGTATGTGACCCTTCTTCTTCACCTTCTAATGTGTTTATATTTATATATTAATATATAAATCAGCTGCAGTAGAAAACACCCACCACTCGCTGTAAGAGCCCCTGACAATGAGCGGCTCTATTAACGCATTGCTCAATTACACAGACTTTGTACTGGCAGGGTTAATCTGTTTAAATCTGTCTAATCTGTGTTAAAGTCCAGTTAAATAATTTGAACCACTTTCCCATACAGCTTTACCAGGTAATTCTAGATAACTTCAGGTTTGCACTGCATGTGTTATAGGCTTCTGACTGTCTGGGAATCAAATTAATTATTCAATGAAATTTCAAAAGATCTCATGTTCTCATCATGGAACAATGGTGTTGTGTTTCACCTGATAAGCTCTGTTACAACAAGGCAATATGACAAGAGAGACCAACATGGTTAGTATTTGAGTTTAATATGAAATCCTCTACCAGTGTGAAGTCTGGTTCATAGCATCAAGGGAGAAGCAGGCTAACGACAGCTGCAACTCGATTTAAACTGTCAGTAGTGAACAACCCAATGTCACCATGGAAACAAGAAGTGTTCATCCCTGAGGGTCATCTTTTGACATTATTAAAAAAACATTAAAACCTTGAATTCCCTGAATGGCCAGGTACAACTGAAACATTGCTACTATAAATTATGTAACTATTAGCTTGAGGAAACAAGTGAATTATTTGTATTTGAGACAAGCTAAAGCTCACAGAAATGTGTGCTGTTTCTGGTACTAAAAAAGTCTGGAGTGTAGAAACGTTGGTTTGTTTACTTTTATATTTGAACACAGGGCCAAAAATATTGACATGTTGAGCGACCACATGTACATAACAAAAAAAAGAAAAACCTCTATATTATAAATAAAATTAATTAATACAAATATTCTTAAGCACTCCAAAGGTGCGAAAAGACCAACATTTGTCAAACAATTGCTACGCTGCAAAATGACTTCATAATTACACAAAACAACTACAAATTGATGCAGAACGATGACAATGGTATGCACATCAAGGACAATTTGACCCTTTCAGTGTCTTCTCCTATTTAGCAAGGTAGTTATTTTAGGTCCTTTTACATATCTGGGCCCATTTGATGTACTGTAACAAAAATGCTAACATCTGAAATTGTTAATGCATACACCTTCATCAATGTTTGTATCCTTTAGATACCTAGTATATCTTGATGGACTGTTGTATTTGCATATTTACAAAAATGAACACAGTGCTGTCCTTTAACCAGGGTTTGACTAGCAACTTTTTTTAGGAGTAAATAATTCAATAAATAAATAGTTTACAAAGAATAACCGTGAAACATGGTTTGCAGCACCATACTTTTATTCCGTCCTGAATATTGTCTGCAGATATTTCATTCAGGCTGCTTACGTCACAAACAAAATGTACCAACAAGTAAACCAGTATGTCATCTGAAAGGCAAACATCTGTACAAAAAGGCCCTTATGTGTTTTTTGAAGTGTTTTAATTATACTTCATCAAATGCATCATTATAAAAATGTTTGTTAAAACACCATTTATAATTGTGTCTACCCTAACCCAAACAATATAACTTTATAGTCACTGTTGTTATCACTGTCAAAGTATACACCTGATGTTATCATATCTGTCAGGGATGATATCGTTTTTGGAAAACCCTGAATGGATGACACTAACTCATAAAACAAAACAACCCAGCAATCTGTTCGTCATTATGTTTGTAGATACCATAGATTTGACATATAAAGAATAAACTAAACATGAAAGAGCAAGCGGTTTGTTTTTGTTTAACCGGTGTCATGCATTTGGACATCTGTAATAACCATAGAATATTGCATTTTTATCACTGTGTGTATTAATAATGAGTCTTTGCCAAGTTAAACAAAGCCTCTTGAGTGTCATATTATATGATGTTATCAGAGGCGGAAGGTGTGTACACAAGTGTTACTTTAAAAAAGAAAGGTCAACTTTTTTTAAACTGAAAAAGGAGACCAGTATATTATGTGTTGGGGGGACTTATTTTAAATTAAAGAACATATTTATGCTATTTAAATTGCATTATGTCACAAACACGCTAGTCAATAAGGATCCATGATGTCAGAACCAACATAAATGTATATTTCTAAAGATGTGCCTGTGCATATGACTGATTATCAATTATAAATATGTTGACCAGTAATTACCAAAAAAGAGACACTGTGCAAAGTCTTCCCCAATCGGCTCAGTTAACGTCAAATCCTTGTTTAAAGGTCCCATGTCATGGCCATTTCTACTGATCATAATTCCATTGTTGAGGTCTACTAGAATAGATTTATATTGTGCAATTTTCCAAACTCACATTGGTTTCTCATACAGCATCTCTGTAAAGTATGTGTATTCACCGGGTATTCACTCTCTGTCCTAAACGGCTTGTTGGAGCTCCTGCCCCCCCTCCCTGTGAGCCCAGTGTGCTCTGATTGGTCGTGAAGCTGAGAGGCTCGTTGCTGCTCGCAGCTGTGTGAGCTGCTGCAGGAGCAGACAGGCTTTCCGTGTCGGCGTCTCGGCGATACAGGAGAACAAGCGAAACTCATCCTGAGCACACACAAACACTCACAGCCGAAGTAAAAACAATAAGTGTGGCTTGATATTGAGTAAGAAAAAGGTTTATAACGCTGTGAGAATGGGTCTGCGGAGAGCATTTCTCCGCGATCCCAACGTAGTAGCCCGAAAAACGTTTACCCATTTAAACAGTCGTGGTAGATACCTTGTTTGTTTTAAACATCATAAATACACAAACAACAATGAATACTTACAGGTTGTGTATCCCTACGTAGCGATACCCAGGAAGAAAACATTGGAAAATGAGAAATCTCCAACGAGGCGTTTTGGGGAGGTATTTTCTGTATTTTACTCGCTACAGGGTGTACTTTGAGGGTTTTTGACTCTGCAGACCGTTTACATGCATAAAAACCTTCATAACACACAAGGGGACGGGTAATAACAGGAAAAGCATGTCATGGGACCTTTAAGAGTAATGTATAAAGTATATGAGTGGATTCCAGGTTATTCTGACTACCAGGCTCCTAATTAAGGGTTGAGAGCAGCTGGTGCACTTCCCCTTTGACCAATCAGGTTTATGCTATTTCCATGCACTTTGGCACAGAAACCATGTAGTCTTTTGCAAACAGTACAAAGGTTTTATTTTGCTATTAATTGTTGTGCATTATGGGGTCAAAGTCAAGTCAAAGTCAGCTTTATTGTCAACATTTCAACATGTGTTTATACATACAGAAATCTCAAGATACCGTTTCCCGCAGTCCCACAGTGTGACATGTAAGGGATAATGTGCAGCGTCGCGGTCATTATGGGTAAAAGAACACCGACAGGCAGATCAGGAGCCCGACGCGAAGCGGAGGGATCTAGATCGGCATGAAGGTGTTCTTTTCCCCATAATGACCAAGTCGCTGCACATTATCCCACTTATTACATGGCCACATTCTCAACAAAGTAACGATATGACTCCCAATATTAATTGAAATGCTTTTATTGTTTTAGAAAATGTTTTTAATGATTAAAAACATAGTTGTAACTGATTTAAAATGACATTCATCCGCTACGAAAAATAGTCCGTTGTTGATGTTTGAACTAGGCTGTTGCAACGGCAGGAACTGCTTCGATAGCAACTAACTCTGTGCATGTTAGCATTTGAGCCTTAGCTGTAATTAACATTAACCTGAACGTTTCCATTAATAGTACAATGTGACATGGTGAATGGGAAATCTTTAGGGATATTGAGATCAACGTTTCTGTCCTCGATCCTCTCTCCTTGCGGGGGTTTCGCAGATGACACATCTGAAAGCACAATTCCCAACATGTAAAAAAACGGGAAACAATATTGCCACAGTTGTATCGCTACCGCTAATGTGTGTGTAAGGACAGACAACATGGAAAGGCACTGACCCGATGTGGTGCTATTTCCTGGGTTGGAGGACAGGATGTTGCTCCATTTCTCCCTTTCGGTTATTGTTGGAGCCCAGTAACTCTTCAGGCTGCTCTCGCACCTGTGCCCAGTCACAGACATGATCTCTTTTGATCCAAGACCAGCCTGAGAGAGCAGTTGTACAGCCGTGCTTCTCAAGCTATGGTTTGTGTAGCGCTTTGAAAGCTGGGCTGCCTGGCTTATTGTGGGTAGCATTTGCCCAAGGAAATGATGTCCCATGGGCTCACGTGAATACCACACTGATTCACCGTTGAGAAGCTGTTGGTCCTTTTTTAGTGGGTGAAGGTAGAAGGCTTTGGCGTCAGATGGGCACAGGGAAACATACTTTTTGAAGCTGGCAACGGGGCAATTTTGGTTTTCAGGCTCGGCGAAAATAAAACCTCTGTCATTCTCTTTATTTGTGTCTTTTGGATCTTTATGATTTTTGGTATCGGCGTTGTGGGCAAGAGATATATATTCGCATCCGTGATCATCACGTTTCAAAATAAAAGAGCTTTGATTCAAATGTCGATTTCCCTCTCTGCCTCGTCTGGCAAGATGCAGTTGGACATCCATCCACACTTTCCGGACCAGTCCGCCGGCTGTGTTCACAGACAGCGTCTGTGAAGCCCTGAGCAGCCGCAAATCCGCAGCTGAGATAGGCGGGTGGTGCTGGCTGACGTCTTTCCCGTTTTTGCGGAGCTTTTTTACAACAGATGTGAAAACATCGTTGCTTGCTTTAAAAGTAGCGCAGTTCATGATGTCAAACCTTGGAAAGGTTCTTGATATCCCTGCCCTAATGCCCAAGTAACTGGCAACTGAATAGGTTTTGCCGTTTGAGGTCTGGACCGTTGCATAAAAGGACCGCAGCTGCGTGTTCAGGGTTTCTGCTCCATAGCTGTCAAACTCTGTTGGTTCTTTTTTTTCAATCAACCAGTCTTTAAATAGTTTCATAGCCCATAATGTGTTCCGTTTTGTATTCAATTCATGCCTGTCCTCTTCAATTTGGTCGATTTCTCTGTCATTCAAATCTCGGTGTCTTTTCGCCTCTCTTACTTCTCCGCTGTTTTCTTGTCCCTCTTGTCTTTTTCTTTTCTTCACTGGGGACTCATCAGCCACTAACCATTCCTCCAAATTACTGTGCTCTCCAAATATATTAAAATGAATGTTAAAATCCTCCATGTTGCTATCACACGACAGCGGAAAACTAAAGACAAGCAGACAGTTTGCTTGCTTTTCAAACTGTTACATTTGAAAAACAGTTAAATGACCGAACTTCTTTCTGAGCGTCTCTTGTCTTGTCAGTGAAACTGCATGCAGTTTGCTTTTCAGCCAAACTGTATACAGTTCAATCGACCGGACTTCTTTCTGCAGATTTGAGCGTCCTTAACAACGGTCATAAATCCTTGACAGCGGTCTGTCTGTTCTGGATTAACAACATGTCACGTGTTCCGAATTGACCAATCAGAATCGAGTATTCAACTAAGCCATGTAATAAATATACATAAAACAAGATACAAAAAAGGGCCTAGATACACAGGGTATACAGCTAAGTAATAGTATTAATAAGTGCTGGTTTAATAATATATTTAAAAACACAGTCCACAGAACATGAATTAACATTAATGCAAGTATTTTTTGTGCAAAATAGAAAAATGTTCAAAGTAGTTTCAGTGCAGTAGCAGCGGAGATGGGTAGAAAAGTGACTGGTGCTGGATGAGGGAAGGTTGTGTGTGTCCCTGAAAAAAATGTTAATTGCATAAATGTGGTACGGCTAGAAAGCTGAGACTACTGAGAATTCGATGAACCCAATCGTATAAATGTTTGATGATGCTAGCCCCCACAGTAGCAATTTCATTGTAGTGTGACCACTTTTTGAAACTTGACCTCACTGTATGAAATAAGCTGTTCTGAACTCTAGAATAGTTACAGCTCATAATTACACTCATGTAACTTTACTACCACAAATTAAAGATATTTTACGTATAATTCATGATTTAGCCTAAAAAAGAATACCATCTTTAATCTATCAGTCTGTTGTTGCTGTCATCAAAACGTAATAATCTTTTTTTTATGGGATACAGTACATCAGAGGGCGTTGCTGTGATAAGAAAGCAGATGGCAAATTGCAAACATCATTATCAAACATGCAGAATGTATACACTGTCAAGCAGCAGTCAGGCTCATTGGAGCTGCACTACTATTGGCAACTCATCTCAGCTTTATTTATAGAGCACCTTTTATACAATCATGCAGACAAGTGTTCAATAAAGCACCAATAAGAGCAGAAAATAGACAATGAAGACACATTTTTTTTTTTTAAATAAACTTTAAGAAACTAGAATTAATAAGAACAAGCAATATAAACGTAAAACAAACAATAGTATATAAATTAATATGACAATATACCAAAGTAACCCTTAAGGTTTCTTGAAAAATGTCCACAGATGACATGTAATGCATGCTGGTGATGCAAGAGCAACGTGTGAAATATACAGTACATATTGGATTCATATCATAAAACATAATTCCTGCTGTTGTTAAAAGTTTCCGTTTGAGGTTGCACTTGTTAAAAGGATTTGTTATTTTTAGATGCATTTCTAATTTAAAAATGAAATAGCAAAGCTTCCCTGTAAAGCAAGACAGCTGGAGCTTTGACCTCAGAGTAAAACGCCAGTCTGGTGCTCCAGATGGATCATATTTTACTCTTGTATACATACTTTAATATTCAACGGGTGTATCCATTTGTAAATAGAGAATGGCTTTCTTTGTGGATGCAAAGTCATCAGGGAAAATATAAATGCATCTCTTTAACATTCCAAAAGTAGCTAATACTGACATTACAGTATGTTGTTGGTTTTTCTTGTTTACTTTACTCCTAAGACTTTGGTAGAATGTTTTATCGTTTTTTAAGATCTTGTCTTGAATTAGCCTGAGAGTGATGCAATATACAGCCCACACTTGCTTGAGATGCTGTATCTCTCTTCGTCTCTATTAAATGTTCCCTTTTCTAGGAAAGAGCTCCACAACCTCATTATATGTTTATATTGAGGCCTATTCCCTTTATCTCTTGTCATACCAATGATCAGTGTTCCTGTGTAGGACAGCCTAAATCCTGCAGATATCACGTTTAGAACCAAAACTAGTCCCTCTGTATTGTTCATAAGACTGTCAGTTTTGTCAGTTTATGGGGCTTTAGTATATAACTCTTAAAGGTCCCATGTCATGGCCATATCTACTGATCATAATTCCATTGTTGAGGTATAATATATTTATATTGTGCAATTTTCCAAACTCACATTGGTTTCTCATACAGCATCACTGTATAGTATGTGTATTCACTCTCTGTCCTAAACGGCTTGTTGGAGCTCCTGCCCCCCCCCCCCTCCCTGTGAGCCCACTGTGCTCTGATTGGTCAGCTCGCCCACAAGTTCTGATGAGTCTACCACTATGGTCTACCACCGTTACTGTCTCATAGACAGCGAGACACCGCGAATGGACTCGGGAAGGGGGGGATGCTGAGGGGGCTGCAGCACCCCCATCTGCGAGGCTCCACTAGAACCCCCCCCCCCCCCCCCACAAGCACGTCACAGTTTCGCCGCTGAGAGAGTGTGTGTGTGTGTGTGTGTGTGTGTGTGAGGAGCTCCATGGATTGGACCAATGGGTCAATTTGGGTATGGGCACGTCACTGAACCCAGGAAGAAAACAATGGAAAAAGAGAAATCTCCAACGAGGCGTTCTGGGGCAGCATAGACAGGTCTTTTCTGTGTTAGAGTTTTACTCGGTACAGGGTGTACTTTGAGGGTTTGTGACTTTGCAGACCGTTTACATGCAGAAAAACCTTCATAACACACAAGGGGACGGGTAATAACC
This sequence comes from Trematomus bernacchii, assembly GCF_902827165.1. NCBI lineage: Eukaryota > Metazoa > Chordata > Actinopteri > Perciformes > Nototheniidae > Trematomus > Trematomus bernacchii. The sequence continues at coordinate 4,170,102 of NW_022987513.1, forward strand.
GGCAAAGCATGACATGGGACCTTTAAAATGTCAACCAAAGCCTAAACATCAGCATTGTCATTAAATGCGGAAAACTGGGATGTTGTGAATCTGGTTAAACAATAATGGATTGTACTACTGATGTTGCTTGTGTTTGAATATGCAAATTATTATAAATGGTAATGTATTATTCTTAGGATTTTACCCGGCGTTCCTCTACAAGTTAACTTTTTTTGTTTTCATTATTTCCTTGATGGGCTGAATGGATTTATACGCACCTGTATGGTGTCTGTTCGGAAGGTGGTCAAATTGGGATATAGTTACCGAAAGAGTAGCAGGGATGGTAAAGATTGGGTTTAAAGAAAGCTAAACTACACAACACTACCTTAAGTTAGACAAGTTAACTTTTCCTAGATGTAGGGATGTATACAAACAGTTTAGACATCTGTAACAATTACAAAGCAAGCACACTGCAGTATCATTTTTTTGCATGCATTTTGTCTGACGCATATGTACGTTAATACATTATTTAAAGCATGATTTCCTTTTAGATTATTATTAAATGCGATCCATGAACTAAGAACGATAAACATGCTTAACTTTGAAATTCACAATTATTAAAATGTATCTATATTATGACGTGATTTTTTTTAATTAATAACCACTGTTCTTTTTTATCACCAGGAAAGTGTTAATAGCCCTGGGACTGTGGGAAAACACATGGCTTTGAAGTGCTTTACACTCAATGATCTACTACTGATCCTGAATACCTTCAAACAAAGGAGCCATGTAGAAAGGTGTCTGATGGAAAAGTAACCTGTCCTTGGTGAGCCCGTTTCCTGAGCGAACGAACCACAGCACTGTGTTTAAGGAGTGGAGGTGACCATGATCTCCATGGCTCTCCGCTCGCTCGTTCTGGTGGCTTTCATCATTCTGACCGTCGGTGGGAACATGCTGGTGTGTTTGGCTGTGGGACTCAGCCGTCGACTGTGGCGCATCGCTAACTGCTTCGTTGTGTCCTTGGCGGTGACGGATCTGATGCTAGGCCTGCTGGTGTTGCCCTTTTCTGCAAGCGTGGAGCTGCGCAGCGGAAAATGGCCCCTCGGAGGAGCCCTGTGTAACATCTACATCTCTCTGGATGTGCTGCTCTGTGCATCCTCAATCCTCACCCTGATGGCCATCAGTGTGGTCCGATACTTAGCCATTACAGCTCCCCTTAGCTACTCCCGGAGAGTTACCCGTCTGAGGGTGACACTGGCCTTGATCACCATCTGGGCTTTGTCACTAGCAGTGTCCTTTGTGCCCATCCACCTGGGCTGGAACACGGCAGACTATAGAGTGCAGCACTCGGACTGGGGCATGGGGGAGGAGGACAAAGAGGGATACTACTGCCAGTTTGAATGGAATAACAACTACGTTCTCGTTTATACCTTTGGCACATTTTACCTGCCTCTGCTGCTTATGTGCGGAATGTATCTTTGCATATTCAGAGTGGCACGAGAACAGGTCAGTGTTTTTTTTTTATTCTGTAAAACATGCACAGGCGCAATGTAAAAGGTCACTTTTTGTATCCGTCTAAGGAAATCGATACAAAATATGATTTTCTTTTAGTGAATGTCATTTTAGTGGAAAGGACATATAAAAGAATAGCATTCAGTCACATTCACTTGTTGCTGATGGAACTTCTTTCATTTTCTGTGTCTCTAACCTTTGCTTTACGGCTCTTTTCAGGTGAAGCGAATTCGTGCTGCCACTCCGTCGTTTGCACGCTCAGCATCAAATCAAGCCATAGCTCGGGAGCACAAAGCTACAGTGACATTGGTAGCTGTTCTGGGGGCTTTTGTCATCTGCTGGTTCCCCTACTTCACCTTATTCACCTGCATGGGCATAAAGGAAAATACAAACCCCCCTAATACACTTAACTCTGTGATCCTGTGGCTGGGCTATTTTAACTCGGCTCTTAACCCAATCCTGTATCCAGCCTTCAACAGGGATTTCCGCAAGGCCTACGCAGAGCTGCTTCGCTGCAGAGGGCCGTTTCGCAGAAAACTGCAGCTCACTCGTGTGTCAATTCATAAACGATTGACCTTTACTAATGAACAAATGGTCTCCCAACAGTCTGAGAAACATAAAAACACGGATAATAATGGAACTGACGCAAAGACTGTCACTCCACAGGAGAGAAATGGTATCCCGAGTGAGCCAAGCTGAATTGCCATGGACCTGTTGTTGTTCTGCTGGACTGTAAACCTGCAGCAACATGTTGTAAATGAACATGCTAACTATCACTTAGATGTTACGTATTTTGCCAAAGATAATGTGTACAACTCAAAACACAACATTCAGGATTTCAACACAGCATTTGTGTTAATGTTATTGTATTGATAACACTTTCTTTGGCACCAATGTGGATAATGCATTATGAAAATACAAAAACAGGGTCTTAACCTTATTACACATTGTTTGAATCATTTCTAATGATAAATGCAATGGCAGTTTAGAGTTAGAATCACAATACAGTGCATTACATCAGATTATAATGTATCATAAGACAATCATAATGTATTAAAACTAAAGGAAATCTTAAACACAATCATTCAGCGTGTGACAATGAAGGTTAATGCTTTAAGCATTATATAATAAGTTTAGATTCATTTATAGTGTGCTTTTCAAGATACTCAAAGACACTTTTACGGGGTAAACATATTGAGTATGTTTATAATGCATTATAGAAATGGGCGCCATAGAAAGTGTTACCAAAGTATTATAATGTACAGTACTGAATTGTCTGTTTATAAGACAGGTGTAAAAAGCAAAGAAAAATGTAATTCAAAATAAAGGGCAGACAGACGGCAGAGTGGAATAAATAGATGACTCAGTGATTTTCCTGGACACACAGATGGTTACAAAGTGTTTCTTTTCTCTGCCCTCAGCCCTGCCAATTAAAGTGAATAAGTGACCAGCAAGTTGATTTGTTATGTGCAAAATGTGTATATGTTTGACTTGACCTCGGCACGGTGACCTTTATGACTTCCTGTATGTTTTTACAGATTAATTTCAACTGTACAGAACAGCTGCTCCCAACAAGTCACGCTTGGACGGACACTATATCATTTTTGATTAAATACAATAAAATCTACATCCATGAAAAGATTGCTTGGATAACTATGTACTTTATATCCTTTTGGGGATTATTCTCATGTAAAGACAGCAAAGGTTAAAATAATGTGACAATACGCCACACTTTTTTTGATTGCATAGAATGTATATAACATTTACAAAATGAGCATCATAATGTATTTGGACTTGAAACTAGTGATTATGATCATAAACTCATTAGGAATATGTTTACAATTAATAAAGTTAGAACAAGGGTCATTTTTGTCATAGACTTCTAGAGAATCTGCATTCTATTTGCAACCAGTGGAGTCACCCCCTGCTGGCTATTAAAACCATGTCAGTGGAAGGCCATTTACAGTTTATCGGTTGCTGTTTTGTTGAGTGGTATGAGATGAGGATAAGAACAGAAAATTAGGAATGTAAATGTAGTCTTCTTGACAAACTTTAACACAGAAAGATTGAAAAAAAGCACACTGATAATTTTTTAAGGCTTTTATTTCCTTTTAAAATGTAAATTGTAACTAAATATTTTTGTAATGCAAAGGCAGAATAGTACCTTTTTATTTTTTTAAGTATATTTTTCCAAAAGATGTTATTTATCTTTCCAAACCCATCTCATCCAATTGTAACAAACCATTCTACATCGATAAGACTTTCCCCATTGAAACCCACGTTTGCACATTGGCTATCAATGCTTTGTAGACACTCTGCTGTTTAATGCATTTTGATATTTGTTTTGGCTTCATTTAGTCCGTGTCATGATTGGAAAAAGAGTATGCAGATGGAAATGGTTTTCGAGAACTGCCAGCAACAAGGCGAGCATAGCGTGATTCAAATTAAAGTTTAATGTGAGCCTTGGTGCTGTCGATGCTAGGTGAAGTAGGTTGATAGGTTGAAGCAGGGGAAAGGAAAATAAAATCTATTTGGGATGAATCAATGTCTCGCCTTAACCTTGCAGGAGGGGGGATGCTGCCAAGGAGGCGACATTAGATTGCACTTCACGACTGTAAGGATAGAAACTAGAAAGCGATCAAGGCGGCAGCTGCACAGTGACACATAAAGTGGAAGTCATTGAAATTATTGATTCTTATTTGGGTCAAGTGGCAGGAAGTAAACAGCGAGAATGGAAGTGCAAGATCAGTTATATGAAGCATTCATATAGCTAAGGATGATAACATTGTAATACTGTCACGTCGTGTTTGGTACATCTCATACACAGTATAGGTCTTTGAGAGTTTGTTTGAGTTTGATTGTTGCATGTGTAAAAACTAAAGACATGTCTCTTCTATAAAACTATATCTATAAATCCACCAGAGGAAGCTCTATGACATACACAACATGCAAGTCTGACTTTGTGCAGACATAGAAAACCAGAGTTAAAGACATGGGATGTTTACATGGTGCAGAAACTACTTCAAAAACACATCTCCATTATAGAAGTGACTTCCTGAAGTCTGCAGAAATGGTATCAGTTACTCCATGAATTGAACTTCTAATCGAAATCTTATCGAAATCTCTCAGAACTGACCCAAACCTTTACAGTTTTAGATGACATAAAACAACACACTTTTACCAATAACCAGGAAAGAGGCTAACTTCATTGTATGTATTTCGCATGATATTGTCTTTGACAGCAATTGTGCATTTCTTTGATATTCAACTTGTTTTCGAGGACAGTATATACTGATTGTGCAATTTGTAGTTTCTGAGGTATTCTCTTATCATATTACATTTATATATATATATATATTACCTTTTCAGCAAGAGGGTTTTACTCGTTTTTTGAAAATGTATTTACATATCTATTTAGGCAAGCCCAGAAAATGTCAACATTTACAATGCGTCCAAAAATGTGTTACATTTCCTGTTGGCTTGTGTTCTGTTTTGCAGTGATTTAGCATCTATTATTTCATATAATTAAAAAGTGTAGTTGTTTTCTTTCAAAAATAAGACTTGAATCATTTATGGCGCATTTCCATTGCAGGGCCTCGCTCGGCTTAGTACTGTATAGTTAGGCCTTGTTAGGACAGGCTCACTTTATGCTGCGTTTCCATTACAGTTTAGTAGCTGGGGCAGTAACTATAGTAACGCAGTGTAGGCGGAGCCGTGACGTCATCTTCAATGCGAACCACAGAAAAACAACATCAGCCGTTAGCTGTTAGCACTCAAGCTCACAGCTCCTCATATCTGTTCAGAAACTAGACAAAAGTTAAACAAGTACAAACCACAGACTGCCTGTGTCATGGTGAATACAGTCGCTGGTTTATTTATGTCTGTATAGGCCGTTGTTGTGAGTGTGGACGGTCGGAGCATAGACTGCGTTAGCTTAGCCGATCTCCATCTAGAAAACACGCATTTTAAAAGGTTTTTCACCTGCCGTCTGTCTGCAGACTTGTCAAAGCATTAATTCATGTTTTTTACTAACCGGTATCAGTATGTTGTTACTTCGGCATCATTTTGAAACGTGTATTACAATTAAATCACGGTCAAATATGTTCATTTTGTTGTAGTTGTAGCCCCCTTGCCAGCGATTCTCTCTCTCTAGTTTAGCATACTCAGCCCGACTCAGCCTAGTTGTTGGCCCGCTAAGAACCTCGATTTTATGGGGCCAGAAAAACTGTGAAATAGTACCCGCTAGCCGGTACTACGCCTAGTGGCTTAAACCGCGCTCCGCGCTGTAGTGGATATAGCCTTGATCTCTAGGTAGGCCTAAATACTTATATGCCAATACATGACAAATGTCACTATAGTCAAATGTTACTTAACAAAAATTCCTTTTATAATGTTTTACATATAACCTAAGTTTAAGTATTTTTCTTGTTTGCCAAGTGAAAGAGTACATTAAGAAAAGCATTGTACAGTATGTTATTATCTGAAGGTGGGCCATCGCAACAACAGTAGAAGTAAAACTTCAAAATATTTAAATTCTACTACAGGAGAAACTTGATATGCTCTGAAATAAGGTGGAGATTTACGGAATGCAAATAAAACTTCTATAAGCTCTAAAACGATCCTCATTGTAAATGATATCATAACAAAATCCGGGACATAATGCATAACTTCTGATTTAAAAAGTCCTATTTATGTACAGGTTCTACAGATTCAAACCTTATCAGCCTGGTGTCTGTTCTTCTGTTAATATAAATGAATCCTGAATCAGGAACAGAAAATAAAAGGATAAAAATATAAACATCCACTATAGATTATAAAAAAAAAGTCGAGCCACTTGATGGAACTTTCTTTCAATATTCATATACATAATGGCAAAATCTTTTTAAACTATATTAAAGTGATAGACTATTAGATGCACAAGGATTCTGTGTGCGTCATCATGTCGTTTATGGAAATGTATCAGCGCTCCAAAGTGGGCTAATCCAATATTGTGCTCGTCTCTTAGATATAAAAGGGCCGGTGACTGCGCTACCTACTCTGACCTCAGATGTTTAATCTCATTTCCATTGTGGTTATCTATGTTTACTCTCACATTATCATTTCCGATGTAACATCTCCGTAGCACAGAGATAAAATCCCACCTGCTGTAGACAGAGCAGCAACTCAATGTCAATAGTTGCATTGTTATTGTTTAGGTGTGTGTCTGTGTGTGAACGGGTATTCATTCTTGTTAATAAGGCACAGACAATGTAAACAAAAGGATGATGGCACAGTGTTTATTGTGTTATAATACTGGAAGTAATCCAACAGTAGAGATTATTAGGATTTAGGAGTTCTCTTTTTTCGATCGTAATTTAGACAAATGTGAAGGTTTTCCAGTGTATTCAATGTGAGACAAAGTAGAAACAGACTCACAATGCTACAACAGGAGACTCCCTAAATGCTTGTTATTTCACCCCGATGGGCACGTTACTGCAATGTGTATTTATATGCATATTTGAATTTTTTTAAAGAAACTCTCTAAACATTAAACAATACCTCGCAGAAACTCTGAATATGCCTTAGGGGTTGAATCAAGAGAAAAATTAACGAGTGAATTGCAAAGGGCAAAGAAATAATGTGCATGACTCTTTTCACGTTATTTATTCCTTTGAGTTCAGACATGAGAATGTGTCGAACTGTAATCAAACTTGAGTCTCTAGAGTTTTGATACTATCTGTATAATACAGAATCAGTTTTTCCATGTCATTACGTTATACAGTAGTGCATGCACATTCAACCGCATTGCATGCACATTCAACCGCAATGCATTACCAGTCACCAAGTATAAGGTCAGACCTTAGCAACTGCAGCAGTTTCCAGCATGAGCAGTAAAGCGAGTGAGAAAAGTTGTGTATTCATGACCATTCAGATTTGACTTACCTGATTTGATCATTGATTTTTTGCACATTACTATGGCAAAGGGATCAGTGACAAAAAAAACTGATGCTAACTCAGTAGAATGCTCTGCAGAGTGTTGGTGATGCTTGGGAGAAATATGGCAACTTCCCCAGGGAACAAGTATTGGGTAAGTTAGTTAGTATGTGGTGGTGCACATAATAAATATTATGGTCATCAAATGGCTGTGATAAGTTGTTGTTACCACCACTTTGATGCTTTAGAAGGGGCAAACTGAACCCACCAGTAGGCATAATCCAACGTTATGAATGGATGACAGACTGGGTAGGTTTAGGCACCCTATCTACCAGTTTAATTTTAGGTAGAAGATCATGGTTTGGGTTATATAAGTATTCCTATGTTTATCACGTACTGTATGTTACGTTTATTTGCTTACGTAGGCTACTTTAGTTACTCAACGCTGACTTTTGGTTTCACACGGGTCGCAGACTCAGGCCTCAAACTGTTCTGTCATTGTTTGACTCATCCATTGACGCCTCCCATCCCCCTTAGCAGACTTGATCTGTCTTTGAACTATGTCACCAAATTTCCCTTGTCACTCATGTCATAATTGCCTCACCTCCTTCATGATCGTTGAACGACCATGTGAACTGATGATATCTGTGTTAGAGGAGCCCTGGTCTGCGTCTGTTTCTATGGTGCATACTCCCAACTCAATATTTATTAAACAAATCACCACAACAGAAGGTAATTTTGGTCAAAATCTAATTTATGTATGCTGGAGGGCCCCCTGGTGGGTTAATCTGACCATGGTGCAACTGCTGCCTTCTCATAGTGGCAGCACTTATTATTTGAATAATGTTCAACCTGATTGGCTGAGAATGCATATTTTTCAGTGAGTGGATTCATAAAGATAGGTTGTTAAATCTGTGATGTATCCACAGGGCATTGTTCAGCCTGTATCAGTGTCCACGAGATGGCAGTATAAGCCAGTTTTACTTTTCAGAATCTTCTTCCAGAGATAATATTTTGACTTCTTCATCTCAAGAGAAAAAAAGCATTTTGATGATGCAGATAAAAGTATACCACAGGGGAAAGTTATGTTTCTGTATCTGGTACAATACAACACTCGTGCCATTGTGGCAGAACAACCTCAAAGGGTTGGATTAACAGTTTAAAAGATCTATTTGATAAATGATTGCTAAGTAATTGAATACAGTCATATAGGGATAGATGGAGAGAACTAGCTTTAAGATTTGGCAGTAGAAACAATCTCTTAGAACTTTTTGTCTCAAATTGAATCAAGGCTAATATTAAGGATGATACATTTAATTCCTCCCCACTTCAAAGAACAAGCAGAGCATGAAAGAGATGAAAATGTGATTACTTATTATCTGAGGAAATTAGTTCATTATTTAGTCTATTTGGATCTTGTTTTTTTTTAATCTATTTACTTGTTATCGTAGTAATGCACTCACACTGTTGAACCTCATACATTATGCAATTGAGTAGGTGGTAAAGTGGGTGGTGAGGTGTGAAGCATTAAAAAAAGATTCATTTTTCTCTACAAGAATTTGAGCCTGCATTGTGAGGTTGCAAATACTGCCACTGTGCTTAATTGTTGTGCTGGCTGGTGTGTGTTAAGTCACACGTCCTAATTGTCCCCAGTGGACGTGAAGAAGACAGCAGTTGCAATGGATAATTGAACACATTTCTTCCGCAGGCTGCATTGGGGGGGCTGGTTTGTGGAGATTTGCCAATTGGTCGAAGTAACACAAGCCAAAATAACTGTTTATTTGAATATATATATATATATAGCGTGGGTCTCATTTCTAATCTGCTGATGCCTTGTGTTTGTGCCAAAAAGGCTGTGATGAATTATGATTTAACTTCATCTCGGCTGTGTGCACTTTGCTGTACAAGAAAGACTTATCTTCCTTATGTGTTTCTGCCTCCTCAGCACTTCTTTACCAAACCCACATAAGTGGCAGCTGTACCAGAGGTGGAGCCTTGTTGTGAAGTGCTGAAGAAGAACTTGCTGGTTGCTTTGTCCTGTGATTTTAGTATACAGAAGTTGGCATTTTGTGAGTAGTTATTTAATAATACACTTTCTAAAAAAAGCTTTTTTTTTAAAAAACAAGACCACACCAAAGATAAGGAGCAGAAACGATGTTAATAATATGAATACAAAACACGAGAAATAAAAGTTCAATCATTTCTGAAAGCTTCACAAATGAAAATATTTTTTAAAAGCTTTGAAAGGAGATGGAGGTGTTGGTGTTTTGATTGTAGAGAGTTCTATAGTGTGGGGGATCTAATAGCGAAAAGCCCGATCACCCTTTGTAGGCCTCCATCTGCAGATCTTAAAGAGGCCCTTTAATGCTCTTTGGGGTTTTCCCTTTCCTGTAGTGTGGTGTATATAGGTTTGTGTGCATGTAAATGGTCAAAGTGTAAAGTCCAAAAGTTCCCTCCAGAGACAGTTTCTCTCCCACACTCAATGTTCTACTTCTGTAACATAAGAACATCACTATGTAACACTCTCTTCTATTAGCCCTCAAACACATTGTACGTGATAGGCTAAGGGGTGGCGGTGGCACATCTTTTAGCAGTTGACCAATCACAATAGAGCCGGCCAACTAACCATTCAGAGCAGACTGGGCTCTGGTTTTGACCAAGGATGAAAGGAGGTGTTGCAGCACAGGCAGTATGAGAAAAATAAAGAGCTTTTTGAAAATTAAAGCATGGAAACATGTCACAGGAGAGGCACTAAATACAAATATGAACCTGAAAATGAGCATAATAGGGCCCCTTTTAATAATCTTACTTTTGAAGTTTGTATTCTGATATTTGGATATGGATTAAAACATTTTCAATGAATTCATGCCTACGTGACACGTATTATAGCCCCATGCCAAGAATGGGGAGATGAGGCCTTCAAAGCAGAAAAGGTATTTGTAACATCTCATAGAGGGTGAATAACTCTGATGATGTGATGTATTCAAGAGAAATTTGAAACATTATTCATGTGTTATAATTTAAGAGGTTCTGTACCAAACAAAGTTGTTTTGTTAAGTTTTGTTGGCAAGCATATCTGTACAGCTATACAACACTTAATGAATGTTCAAATCAATGTAATAAATGGGTACAGCCTCACAGGCGGTCAAGCATGGCATTTTGTAGTTATTTCCACTTGTAGCAATCAACATTACAACACTTACAAAAGTCCTTCTTCACCCAAGAATAAAACCCATAGTGTTGGAGGTTGTGTGAAGCGTTTGTGTTGTGCATTTGCTTTCTTCTTCTTCTTTTGTATTTTGTTGAAGGTCTGTATGTGTTTTTGTTCGTGGGTGTAGTAATAAGCAGGTGTTGGCTAAGATATCTCAGCTTCTTGTGCTCCCACTGTGCTTGTCACTTCTCATCCATCCATGTGCAGAAACTCCAGTCTACAGACCATGAACCGTGTTCAGTGTGAGCATGCTCAGTGCGGGGGCTCGGGAGACTTAGAAATCCAAAGTGTAGGAGGCGATGCGTTGCTGCTGCCTGCAACCAGCATGAGTTTACACTGTCAGCAAAACCTGGCCTGAGGAGATGGAAATTCAATGGCTTTATGTACCAAGATAATGCAAATGAATTAAGGAAGTCTAAAAGCAAGCAAGTCAATATCATTGAAAGTGTGTTATGTCTAAAACATCTCTTTCTTCTCCTTGTTTATTCTACTCAAGGAATAGGCTTCACTATGGCAACAATACAGCATGCTCCCCAAGGTCATATTTAATAACGTTTTTTTATTAATACCTCCATATCACCATGGACACTGGTATTTTCTTTGGAACTGAAAATGTTCTTCTCTTCCTCTGCGCCTCCGTTTAGCTTTTTTAGCGATGTTGATCACACATGTCAGGGTATTGCTGCCAACATGATTTTAAGTTTAACACATGTGAAAACATCACGTATTTGATGCTGCTAATCAGTCCCAGAAACATGTTTTTAAGGGATGTTAATCGTGTGTGTGGGTGGCACATGTAGCCATTTTATTAAATGCTACAAGATATGGTTTGTACAGGCTCTTGGTCATGCTTGTGATGAGGGGCATATTTCCTTGACAGTGCCATGGAGGGAAGAGATCAGAAGCACACAGACATGAAACCAGTGAATCATGTGTTTTGGCATCGCTACGCCTGCTAATGGTCTCCAGGGGGCAGACATGGTAACAGTGGGTGAGCAAATGAGTAACGGGTACGTTTTTGTTGTTTTTACAAAGTTAAAGAGGCCCTACTTAACACTATTATGTAGTGTGTTATAGGTTTTTGTGCATGTAAATGGTCTCCAAAGGCTAAAATCCCAAAGTTCCCTCGAGGTGGAGTTTTCTCTCCCACGCCTCCATTGAACTCCTTTGTTTACTTCTTCAAAATAATGACATCACTATGTAATGTATGCTTATAGATGTGCAACTATGTAATAGTTGCACTTCTATAAGCTAGCGCTCCAACACCTTGAACATAGGCTAAGGGGTGGGACATCTCTAAGCGGTTGACCAATCACAACAGAGCTGGATATCTCAAGGATTGTTCAGTTTGAGGTTCTTTACTGATGATGTTTCTTTATATTTCATCTCCACATACATGCACGCCAGCTTTGAAATGCAATGCTTTTCTAAGGATCAAACCAAAAGCTCAGTGATGTCTCGCCCCTTAACCCTATCACGTAGAAACTGGTTGCATTGCTAGCCAATAGAAGCGCGAGTGTTGCATTGTCATGTCACTATGTTAAGAAAGAAAACAGAGGAGTCCAATAGAGGTTTCAGGCACAGAGGGAGTGTGTGGGAGAGAAACTCACTTTTGGATTTTAGCTTTTGCAGACCATTTACATGCACAGATATACTATAACACACTAAAGGGAAAGTAAATCACCCAAAAAGCATAATAGGGCCCCTTTAACTTTGTATTACAAAGAAGAAGGAAAAACCTACCCGCTGCCATTCTCATTTGCTCACCCGCCCACTCAGTGTAACCATGTCTCCCCCCTGGAGACCATTAGCAGGCGTTGCGATGTCAAAAAACCCATGACTCAGTGGTTTCATGTCTGCGTTCTTCTGATCTCTTCTCTCCATGGCACTCTCAAGTTATTTAGCCCCTCATCACAAGCATGACCGAGAGCGTGAACCATAGAAAAACCAAGAACCATATCATGCATTAATCAAATGGGTACATGGGCCACCCACACACACAATTTCCATCCCTTCAAAACATGGCGTTGCCTTTAAGGCAGTGGGGGGGGGAGTATGTGGGAGAGAAACTCCATTTGGAGGGGACTTTAGGATCTTAGCCTTTAGAGACCATTTACATGCACAAAAATCAGGAAAGGGAAAACCCCCAAAAGCATAATATGGCCTATTTAACCTGCTTTAAATTCATACAAATCTAATGTGACTTCCTGACCGTTTCTGTGTGCAGCATACCACCAAAAAGAGTCAATAATACATACGCTTAAAAAAAAAGCTACAAATAATTGCTTCTTGAAGGGCTGTTCATCCTTGTTAAAGCCCATTGTGACAAAGTAGGTTTAATAGGATTTTTTTATAATCACAATTTATGATTGAACTGTAATTATTAATATCCCACTCTCTTTTCGACACAGTGGCTATAGCTGTGTTGCTATTTTTACTCCTCCTCTCTGTGAGTAAAGTGCTCCTCTCCTGGGATCCAAACAGGACTTTGCGAACAAACCACCTCGAGTCACGGAAGCTAAGATCTTCCCTTTGCTGCCTTTTCCCCCCTCTAATGTATGTGTGACAGTAAGGATGGAGCAGGGCAGTGACCTTCTGAAATGTATTGGTGGCTGTGAATGTGAGGAGAAAAAAATTATAATTTATAAGCATTAAATATAGACAAGGCAGAGGATGACTGGGGGGGGAATAGAAGGAGGAAGCACTGCGTCATGCTCTCCTCAAGCATTTCCCCACTTCAGTGGAGTGAAAAACAAAACCAGCAGACTGCAGGCTTACATAACCTGTGTCAGAGTAACTTTGGGGTGGAGTAGACTCTGTGTTTACGCGCGATTAATATGAGAATTTGGCACAGACCTTTCTTGTTCCGTTTCAGCAATGATAGCTCACAGTTCAGGGGTATGCCTGATCACACCCTGTGACGGAAATGTGTGTTCTCTTTTATAATTGTACCCTTATGTTATGCCATAGCAGGTAATAATAATTGTGATGATAATAGTGATTCATATTATTGTTTTAGGCAGCATTTGTACGCCTTTTTTCCAAAGTATTACTATGAATTTATTTTATAAGAGCCATCTTGTTGCTTTTGCTAATCATTTTTTTTACTTTTTATTATAGCAAAAATAATGACTTATTATTATTATATATTTTTGTTCACGTGCTGACATTTTAATATTGCAACTGTGGCACAGTAGCACTATCTATAACACCAAACATACTTAAAGTGTTTTATAATCTGCTTATAGCACTGAACATTAATTGTTTGAAAATAAAGAAATGGGCAACATAAGTGCTAGCAAAGTTGTTGTTCTTTAATGTCGACAATACTTAGAGGAAAGTAAAAAAAGGGGTCAGAGCTGCCGTTTTTTTTACCCTAGATGACTATTTCTCCAAAAATGTACAGAGAAGCCCTAAATGTGTAATCAAGACATATCAAGAACTGACAATGTATCCCTGTATATTGTAAGAACATAGTCAAATGCTGCAAATCTTTAAATACAGCATGTGTTAACTTATCACAATGAAAAGCAGATGTTGTAATGGTTCTTAAAAAAACGAAATATTTCCCACAGGATTCTGTGCATTAGCCTTAATCCACAACCCATAAACCGCTTTTTTTACATCTTAAAAAGGAAGAAGAAAGAGCTTTCGCCAAAATGAGAGTGAGGAGGCACAACTCAGAAGGAGGGAGGGCGGGAGCGTAGACGAGGGAGGGAGGGTACAGTGGCGGCTTCTCTCTGCAGCACAGATCTGCTGAGAGCACCAGAAGCGAAGCAACTCCACAGACCACAGCCGCAGGGCTCCCACTGCAGCTCCGAGGGGAAACCTCACACAGAAACCTACACTGGAGGAAAAACTGCTACCTCACAGACAGAAGACAAGACAAAAGGAGAAGAAAAACCTATCAGAGTGGACGGAGAGAAGAGTCAGACCTTTTTATTGGAAGAAAATAACTTTCAGGGCACACCACTTTCCCCACGTTCTACTTTCGGAATCCGTTTAATAATTCAACTTCTGCCTCATTTTGTTGCGTGGAACACATTTTTGCTTTCCCAATAGTTTGACATACAGGTCTGGATTTTAATTTCCCATCAGTACTTCTTTATCTTATGCTGATGGGAAGAGTTTTTTACTGACCTGAGTGATATAGTTGAGTTAACAGGTACTCTGGTGTAACTGCGTGGAAGAGAATACACATTTTTAAGCTATACTACAAGCTTCATTTTGCATTTGAATTATTTCTTTCTTTCATACTTTTTTCTCTACAAGGATCCCCTCAAAGGACCTGAGGATGTCGCATCACAGAAACTACTGAAGCAGATTCTTCTTGCATTTAGGATCGCTCCCCAAGCTACAGCAATATCTACTGAAAGGACACTGTGGGGACACTTTCAAGCTCAAACCTTCTTTTTTTTTAGATATATCGGAGGAAAAGGTGGTTCTCTGGTGAAGCCTCTTTGCCCCGTCCGCCCCCTTCTCCACCTCAGCCTCGGGATGGCTGGGTGCACCAACCGCTGCAGGCAGGGGGTGCTCAAACTGATCCAGTCCCTGCAGAGACTCGTCTCAGGAGGCCTCACCAAAGGTATGGACGTTTTTTTACTATTATACTTATGCAGTGACTGTTAATTTTTCACCTAAATGTGCAAGTTTATTGCTTTTTTGTGCGCGTATTTGCATTGATACAATGTGTTTTTTTAGATGGTAAGCCTACACGTAGCATTCAATAAATACTCTTCTGCTGGTGTGTATGAAATCCATAAGATGTCAACTCCAACAGATACTAACCCAATTGCAGTAGTGTAAAAAACATGTACTCACTGTACTTAGGAAATAAATAAATTAAGAACCTGTGCAGTTTTCCACTTTATACTTATACATCACTTCATTTAAGAGGGAAATATTGTAAATTGTTCTCCAACACATGTATTTCATAAATTGAGTTTCTTCTCATTCTGCATACTGAGTAATTTTACTCCTAGCGTAGTTCTTTTTTAGTGTCAATAGCTTGAAAAACCTTCAATTCAAGCCTCCACTGTACCTGATTTCTCTTCCAAAAAATTTCCATTAGCGTCGCACAATTGATTTATATTTGTAGAGTTGGCAAAGATTTTGATATTCCGGTATTCAGGTTTCCTTTCCTCTTCATTGACAAGCAAATACTGTAGCCATTCAATTGGCCTTTGACACAACAGTGTCCAGGTTGTTTTTAAACTTAAAGTTAATGAACGTATTAAAGTAGGAAAAACAGCTTTTCCAACTTCCAACGAAATGGAAAGATCCGTGCAGCATGTGAATGCAGCATCGGCTTTAGTTTAGGTCTGCTCTCTCTGAGTGACATTCTAGTTCAGAGATGCAGTTGTGCTCGATGTGAGAATGCAACATAAATCCTTCATTAAATGTGTTAATAAGAGCTTTTGGTGCCAGTCAGAGAAGATGTGTGTAACTGGGCTTTTGTTTAGTTTTGGAAACTGAAATGGTGCAACATTCTATTTGCTCATGGCTGCTATTGAACCATAAGATCAGATGAACCATACAGAAAAGGAGGATTAGTTTCTGTTTGTATCTGTATTCTTTTCTCGTGGTGAACTACTCTATATGTTCACCTTTAGGGCTGAAATGAAACAGTCTTAGAAATATAATTCACTCTTCGGTTGAACAGATCCCAATTCCCCAATCCCTGCACACACTGAGGCTATAACTTTTAGAATCGGAGGGATGAAACCCCTCTTTAATGGTCACACATGCAGAGCACACAGCACACAAAGTGACATTTGGCCTCTGCTTTTAACCCATCCTAGTACCAGGAGTCTAGTACTAGGAGAAGTGGGCAGCTATTGTACAGCGCCCGGGGAGCAATGGGAGTGGGGGGGTGCCCGGTGCCTTACTCAAGGGCACCACGGCAGGGCCCAGGAGGTGAACTGGGACCTCTCCAAGTAGCAGTCCACACTCCATATTTAGGTCTGGTCGGGGACTTGAACTGGCGACCCTTCGGCTCACAGTCCAAGCCCCTACTGACTGAGCCACTGCCGGAATAAGACATTATGAATTAAACTATACTAATGTTACATCACAAAAAATGCGTTAAAAAAAACTGCTATAATTTGACTTGCATAAGAAAAAGGTTTGTTGGGTTAGCCTATGGTGTACACCCCTTAGGGCAACAGTTGCGGTGCACTATCGACCTTGTCTTCTTCTTCCTCTTTGTGTTAAAAGCACTGGCTCTCACTCTCCTCACCACCTCCATCATCGTCTAATCCAAAATTACTTTTCGCCAGAACAACAAAATAACAATCGCTGAGTCACCAAGTCAGAGTGCATTACACACTGACCTGCTCTAACTGTTATATTAGACAGTTTGAATTTTAAATATATATCATAACACTCTATCTACTATACTTTATATACGCTCGCTGTGGGCCATTAACGTAAGAGTCTCAATGCTTATTTTCAATCTTTTGAGTCTTACTACAGTATCTTACTATGACTCTTTTTCAAGCATACTGCGAGGAAGATGAGGCAAGCATTATTAATATTAATGAGTGCTTATCTTATTATACAGCACTAAGCAGATTATAATGCATTATAACTTTGTTTAAATTGCATTATATTTAGAACTTGTTACCATTATGGTCTTTGTTGTTTTCGATTTTCCTCAAGTAGCAAGCTAGTTGTAATAACTCAAGTTAATAACCAGAATCTTTTTGGCAGTTTCTACAATTTCTTTCATAAGTGTATACATATTAGGGATGGGAATTTGAAAGCAAATGTATATTCGAATATTCGACCCCCAAAAAAACGGTTAACCGAAATGTACATATCCTATAAAAAAATATATATATATGGGAATTCTTTTTACAAAAAAGAATAATAATTAATTAATTTGGAAAAATAAATAAATACATGTTCAAATAAGTATAGAAACCAAGTCGAATTTGTCAAAGGTATTGAACTGGTGATCACAGTTTGAACAGTTGACAGCTATAGGCCTACAGCTTTCATGCTTAAAACATAACTTGGTTTTTAAATGAAAGAGGGATCATACACGAACAACATAACCGGTTAGGGTAACGTAACCCATATTACAATAGAGATCAACAACCTATAACCGGGCCTATGCACAGAATGCAGCTATGCAATACTCATTCTTGTTTAAGAATATGAGCATGTCTACATGGTCAGGGGAGAGGCGGGTGCGGAGGCGATTCACAATCAGGCCAGCTGTAGAGAAGACCCTCTCAGCTGGAATTTGGGCATAAGATGAGGTTTGAGTCTGCGTGTAGGGAGGGGCAGCAGGCATATCATTAGCTAGAACTAGCTAGATCTAATACATATGCTACTTAAACTACTCTGTTTTACCTTTATCCCAACCAAACAGATACTCAAGTTGGCCCAAACTCAAACACATTTGAAGTATTTTCATATTTGTATGGTTTTTCGGATTTAAACACAAGTAAAGTTTTTGCATTATACTGGAAAAAGTACTCCTTTGATGAGAAGTAAAAGAAACCTGTTGAGATTGAAAATGTGCGTTCTAAAAGAGGTGGCTTTGTCAGCTACTGTGCTATTCTATAAATAATCCAGCCTACTTATGGCCGCTTGGGTTGATAATGTAGGTCGTGTGATGGAGCCACTGTAGTGTCTAAAAACTGAGTGACTGCGCACTACTGTCTTTAACATCTGAACAATTCCCGACCTACTTTGTAAGGAGCTTGGACTGTTTAACAATGTAAAGTAATAAAAAGAGTGGGGATTTGGAGCCCAGGTCTGTGTTTAGTGCGGCATAAGAGCAAAAGACGGAGCTTGAAACCTATTGCCCCATGCCAAAAACAGTTCCAACTTAAGAACACAAATTCCAAGATGCGTGTTATCTTGCCCTCTGCATCCTCAAAGCGGGAACAGCTGATGAATTGGAGTGTGAATTGAATTGACCATGTAGTCCCCTGACATTGTGCCTCTGGGCTTGTTTGCATGCTTCTCCTAAAATGTTTGTTATGCCCACTGAGGTGCACACTGACCTTCTGTAACTTAAGGTTGAAAGATTGCTGCATGAGTCTCTAGACCAAATACTTACTCAAACAAATGTCTAAAATTTGAATTCAACTCTCAGTGGGATTGGATATTATTTTATCATCATAACATACAGTGGGATTTGTTTACATATTGTTTTAATACGAGATCAATTATAGACGTTTTTTTTTCTTATTTATCTCCACAAGGTGTTATCTGTGTGTTACGAGGTGTAAATTATATAATATCAACTACTCATTGTGTTATCAACTAGCTTTTTTTCAGGTGGGCTCACAAACAGATTGCACCACATATGTTCCAGTTATTGTGTCCATAAATATATATTTTTTTTAAACTATAGCATAAATGAAAAGATATCCATGTGGTGTATAATTCTAGAAATGAATTTTCAATAACTATAAAATGAAATAGCAAACAGATGACTAATTTATATTTAAACAAAATCTCAATGTTTTCTGGATATTAAACTCTAAATGGGACCGTCATTTACTGAATGATAATCCCCTTCTTCACACTTACAGCACTAACATTCAAATGAACACCATGCTGTATTTAAGAAGATTTTTGAAACTTTACGACCAAACTTTTGTTTTTAAAATCTTTACTGAGGAATAAAATAAATTGATAAGTAAGTTAATTTTCTCATAGACTTCTATACAATTGGTCTTCTTTTTGCAACCAGTCTGGTCGTCCCCTGCTGGATATTGGTGAGGATCCAGTTTGAGGGATCCTCAATAATCACATTGGTATGAAATACATTTTGATTATATTCTCAACCGAAAAAGGACTAAAGCTATGTTCCTATGATGCGCGATTTTCTCTCTAACCATGAGGTCGGGCGCAGAGCCATCTGGTAGAAACGGTCAGTTAAGTTTAGTTTGTCTAGGGTTACCTCCCCCTGCTAGCTTGCATAACTACATACAACTGTCCTCTGATTAGTTGTCGAAGCGATAACAAGGTAAAAAATGAAATAGTTTGAACTGGAACGCTCCATAGAAACGGCAACGTCAGCGCAGAGCCGTTTTACCGATCGACATGAGAATGCAGTTCAAGATCTGCATTTACTGGGTAATGTTTGCAAAACCCTCATGTAAAAATGATGGATGGCATTGGTATGTAACATGGAAAACAATACATAATCTTTGAGCAAGATAAGACATTAATACAACAAAATGTAAAGAAATGATCTTACAATGCTTAAAGCACTACACTGGTCTTTAGTTTTCAGTTTTTCCTGTGGTTGTGGTTGAGTTTCTCTGCACAATTCCCTCATTATCATGTCTCACAACATAACCTCTGCTTTGCATATCTATCATATGCACATGGAAGAAGGCACACGTGAAAATAGGCACACAAATGCATAATCCGTTTCACACACACGCGATCATGTCAGGTAGCCTGAAAAATGTAAGACCCTTATCCCCTTTCTCGCTTTGTTAAACACATTTGCCTTTACACGCTTATACATATAGTGATATGAACCGTTAACTCTGCCCGCTCACCTTTACAATTCTGTACTCACAAATTCAGCAGCATGTAGATTCAGTTTTAGACCTTTAAACATGGCAAGCTTAAGTGTCAGAGTTCAGACTGGGTGTTGACATGCCTTGGGCCTCACGCAGAATGACCCTTTATTTTCTTTCTCTAGTGTATAATGTATTTCTTATACTGCACCTTAATACCCTTGTTTCACATAGTTTTTCCATAAGAAATAGTTTTGTCATAATCTGTAAAACAGCAAATATTTGCAAATTAATCTAAGTTTGGAGAGCTTTTGAGTTATTCCCAAAAAAAAAAAAAGCATTTTAATTAAACAGATTATTAATAGAATAATGGTTTGATGAAATCAGTAGGTTATTTTGTTTGACACTTTTTAATCAGAGCTGTTTCGGTGCTTAAATCAATACTGAAAATGTTTAAAATGGAAGCAGCCACCTACGGTTTTGTTAATATTATTTTAACCTCACTATATTATCAAGGGAATTGATAGCGAATGAGAAGCTTGTAAGTATTTAGTTGGCGATCTTGCAGTAACGATAAGATGTTACTGATAATCTGTCTGGCTTGCTCTTCAGTGTTCACAGCACCTTTTGCCAGAATACTTAATAGTTAGCGATTCATGAGGCTTTTAGCAACTAGCATCGCGATTATTCCCCTGACACCTGTATTGAACATACAGTATGTGAAGTGTTTGACAAAACTAAGCTTTGTATTAGTGCGATGTTGAATGCTGCCCCCGTCCACGTAGTAGGGTTAGGGTTAGTACTCTTCCCCCAATTCTCTTATCAGGGACAGATTATATATGACATCTGTTTTGCTTTGTTTTTCCTCTATGATGAAAGGGAAAGATGGAAGTAGATTGGTTTAAAGAAAGAAGTGGAGAATTTAGAGGAGATTTCTAGTCACAGTGATGATAGTGAGAACAAAAAATAAATCCCCTTGGCGGGCTGAGAGCAAGAACTGATCTCAATGCTGCTGACGTTAAAAGAAGTAGATTAATATTGGAATTAGATGGTTACCCAGTGTCATGTTCCCCTCTTAATAGAAGAGTTCCAGTAAAGCGTGCTGTTGATGGAGTACAGTATAAGGTCGATGCTAATAGATTTAAGAGTTGTACACAGTCACAGTTGTTCAGGATGAGTGATGCTTTTCCATTTGGAAAATGTCCCTGACAAAGTATTCTTGGACCTTATCAATTGCCCATTAAGTGCTTTTGTTCCCAAGTACCACAGTCTGGTCGGTTAACATTAGATATTTTCCGAAAAGGCTTGGTTAAATTACATTGATCAACAATCGTGTTCTTGTAATGCAGTTTTACAGGATTAGATTTCATGTAAAAAAACAATTGCAATTATAGTGAAAAACCTATAGCAAACTCACAGAATTCCAAGTCAGTACAATTTCTGTGCTTCAATTGTTCAGTTGTTCAATTGTTCAGACACGCCGTCTCCCTTTTGTTCCTGTAGCGATATATAATGGCTTGACAAATGAAATAAATTGAATGATTGGTGTTTTTTGGACTTGCCATAAGTATCATATAATTATTATTATCATTTATTTCTATGACAATATTCATCACTGTTTAATTGGACTTTGCAAATGTGAGGTTGTTGGTTATACCCATTTCCCAGGTGTACATATCTCCTGGGTTACTATTCCCACAGTAATGTTGTTGGCTTCCATCACCTTCACCTATCAAATATAATCCCCTCACACCCACCTTTGCCACATTTTCATGAGTCAAAAATCAATAACTGAATATTAAAGGCTAATTATTGTACTTAAATCCAGTTGAGTGGTAATTGATACTGGCTTCAAGATTACTTAAACACCCTGAAATTGTTATTCTTCCCTTGATAGCACCTCATTTAAAGCTGTACTATAAACCTTTAAGGGACAGATTAAACACATTGACCACTATCTTATTGTGGCTAATCTTGGAAAACTGGATATCAATATTGTTGTAAAGATTATAGTCAGTTCACTTTAGGACTTTCTTTTTTTCTTTTGCTCGATGCAACTATTGCATATAGCTTTGCATTTCAGTTTACACACTAGAAAGTAGGTTAACATTAGAATTATATCCATAAGTTGAAAGTTATTAACCTTATTCTCCACATTAGGGCTGCTCCCTTATAGCTGCCATGTCAACTATTTGGTTGTTTTGGTGTGAAGATTTCTTGAGCTTATTAGCCAGCTTTTATGCTTTTTGTCATGATGGATGACTCGTATCCAAGAAAGAGAGTAATTCTCTGGTAAACACAAGATTTAAAGTAGTGTTTTTGCATGATCTTTCTAATAATTCAACAAAAACATTTACAAATAAACCTTAGAAGGACTAAGAAGGATTTTAGTCAAGGACAGTCTGACTCAAATTTTTAATTTATTATCAACATTTCAAGTTCTTCCCTTTTTTTCCCCCTTATGCCTGGTCCTAATACTCTTGTAGAAAGCAGAAAGAGTGTAGCAGGAACAGGACCTCTCATCCGGCCCCCCGATGCACCTGTCCCTTGCTATTACCAGTCACATGTGTCTAAGTGCGCAACCTTGCAGCAATAGTCCCATCAGCCCCCACTGTGGTGACAGATTCAGAAATACGGCCCCGGTACTCATGTCTCTACTACGACCACAACATACGTGTATGGCAGAATAATGCAGAATGTCACAGATTTTTTATCCGTTCCCCCCCGGAAACTCTTTCTATTCCTTTTCGTCTCGTTCTTTTCCTGGTGCTGCTGAAGCAGTGGATTGGAGCTGACAGTGTGTGTCTTGGCTTTTAATTTTTAACATCACCTCACTACACACTTTTATGTAACCGTCTTCTTTGAGATGTATTTTTATCTCAATCCTCCTCTGTGTTTTTGGCTCTCCATGTTCATTCTCTCCAGCCCCCATATCTGATATTTACATATAGATCAGCAATAATTATCTCAGTATTGAAATTGATGTGTGATGTGTAGTGTTGCAGTAGGATACTCCAGGTTCTGCTACAGTACATGCTCCTATGTTGTAACTGTACATTTTTGCTCATATTGTGTTTAATCAAGAGCAAAATGAGCTTGCAATGGTGACCCAAGCTGCTGATAGTGTCAGTAAATATTTCACACTGCTGCCACCTGTTGGTAAAAGAGTAAAACCACAACATACTGTAACAGAAAATGTACCAAAGCTGCTCTCTACTGGCCTCTCCAAACATTAACATTTAACAGAGAAGTTGTGACCCATCAATTTCATCACACATATACAATCAGAAAGCATGTTGTTGAATAGAGGCAATGGTTTGAAAAGTGTAGAAAGTAAAAGGACAACAATCTCCCCACTTTTGTAATATTTAATTGATATTCTCTTTTATGAGAAATACATAAAAGTAAATGTTTTTATGTATTTTAATGATTATATATTAGATTTTCTACGATTTTCAAAAAGAAATGCTTACTTCTTACCATACACATTTCAAATAACCAAATGATCTCTGGTTACTTTTCTTATTACCTAATTATTAATTAAGAAAGCTGGTTGAATGAAATAGACTGTTATTCTCTTTAATTCTCAATATATTATGACTTCTCTTAACAAGGATACGTGGGATATGTTTTGAACGTGCAGGAAGTTTTTTACATGAGCAGAAATCTTGCTGAAACACGTGAGCTATTAAAGTGTAGGGGTTTATAAATGAGTAAATTAATGTATCCTTGATTATAAATAGATGCTGGATGCACAGAAGGGATGAGTAAAGTATCCCTACATACAGTATGTGCTGACTCAGAGATCAAATAAATGAGAAATGTGCTTCTACAGAAGAATACATATTTGAAAGCTATACAGAATACCTGAGAGCCTTAATGCATTATGCTGTATGCCATTACTTTTTTATATTAAAGGGGCCTTATTCTGCTTCAGGTTCATATTTGTAGTTTGTGTCTCTACTGTGACGTGTCTCCATGCTTTAATGTTCAAAAAGCTCTTTATTTTTCTCATACTGCCTGTGCTGCAGCACCTCTTTTCACCCTCTGTCTGAAACCAGAGCCCTGAGCCAGAGTCTGCTCTGATTGGTTAGCTGGCCGGCTCTGTTGTGATTGGTCAACCGCTTAGAGATGTCCTGTCCCTTAGGCAAGGCAAGGCAAGGCAAGTTTATTTATATAGCACCTTTCAACACAAGGCCATTCAAAGTGCTTTACAAAAATGGAAGACATTAAGAAAATGGCATTTAAAATCAGTCATTAAAAATAAAAGATAATAAAATAAACATTAAAAGAAAAAAATACATGGATAAAAGTTACAGTGCAGTTTAAGATATGAATAGTTCAATTAAAAGCAGCGGCAAACAGAAAAGTCTTCAGCCTGGATTTAAAAGTAGTAAGAGTTGCAGCGGACCTGCAGGTTTCTGGGAGTTTGTTCCAGATATTTGGAGCATAATAACTGAACGCTGCTTTACCATGTTTAGTTCTGACTCTGGGGACAGAAAGCTGACCAGTCCCTGAAGACCTGAGAGTTCTGGATGGTTCATAATTTAGCAGGAGGTCAGACATGTATTTTGGGCCTAAACCATTCAAAGCTTTATAAACCAGCAACAATATTTTTGAAATCTATTCTTTGACACACAGGAAGCCAGTGTAAGGACTTCAGAACAGGAGTGATGTGATCCACTTTCTTAGTGTCAGTGAGGACTCGAGCAGCGGCGTTCTGAATTAGCTGCAGCTTTCTAATAGATTTTTTAGTGAGACCTGTAAAGACACCATTACAGTAGTCCAGTCTACTGAAGATAAAAGCATGGACAAGTTTTTCCAAATCCTGCTGTGACATTAGTCTTTTAATCCTGGATATATTCTTTAGGTGATAGTAGGCTGATTTAGTAACTGTTTTAATGTGACTGTTGAAACTCAGGTCAGAGTCCATGACTACACCTAGATTTCTGGCTTTATCTGTTGTTTTGAACATTGCAGACTGAAGCTCAGCGCTAACTTTTATACGTTCTGCCTTGGCTCCAAAAACCATTACCTCAGTTTTATCTTTGTTTAATTGGAGAAAGTTCTGACACATCCAGTCATTGATTTGTTCAATGCACTTACTCAGTGTTTGAATTGGAGCATAGTCTCCTGGTGAAATTGTTACGTAAATTTGTGTGTCATCCGCATAGCTATGGTAACTTATTTTGTTGTTTTTCATTATCTGAGACAGTGGTAGCATGTAGATGTTAAAGAGAAGAGGCCCCAAGATGGAGCCTTGAGGTACCCCACATGTCATATTTGTCAACTCAGATGTGTATTTACCTATAGAAACAAAGTTTTTTCTGTCCTTTAAGTAGGACTCAAACCAATTTAGAACTGTTTCCGAAAGTCCCACCCAGTTTTCTAGTCGGTCTAGTAATATGTTGTGGTCAACAGTATCAAACGCAGCACTGAGATCTAATAATACTAACACTGAAGTTCTGTGTTTAAGTGGATGTCATTGAAGACCTTTACAAGAGCAGTCTCAGTGCTGTGGTTTGGACGAAATCCTGACTGGAACACATCCAAACAGTTATTTAAATGCAAGAAGTTACTCAACTGTTGAAATACAACTTTTTCAATGATTTTACCTAGAAATGGCAGGTTTGATATTGGCCTGTAATTGTTCATTACTGAAGCATCTAGATTATTCTTTTTTAAGAGCGGTTTAATGACTGCAGTTTTCCTTAGACTATCACGTCCAATGTGTTGAAGCACTACCCAATAGATGAATGTTACTCAGGCCCCGGCCCCACGGGAACGCATACGGCAAAACGCATAGGATTAACGCAAACGCAATCGCCAAAAAGCTTCCGTCCACACGCAATATAAACTGGATAGTGTCTGCCCACACAAGACAGCTCCGTTTAGATCCAACCGCTGGAAAAGCTGCAGTACATATGCCGAGCCTGTACGTGGCGCTGTGAGTTCCTCCACAAAAGCAGCAACTTCCTCCACAAAAGCAACGAAGAAGAATGGTTGTCATGGCTGCACTTCTGTTTATTCTCCGCGTGGGGGCCGAGGGAACCGGGCAGAGTTTTTCGCCGGTCAACGTGTGTTAAAGTTTAAATCTTCCGGACAAAATTATAAAAGTGCTGGTCAAAGGTCTTCTTTGTCATTTATTGAGCTTTAAAACAAATGAATAACGACTCTATATAATGATATATAATAATAAAATACACGGAGCCTGTCCTCTCTTTTTACTCTCTTCTGACAGCGTCAGTGTCTGTCTCATACAGCAGCTGATCCAGTAATGAGTGACCCGACAGTAAAAATAAACATATTTATAACTAGTTTAGGTAGTTTGAGAGGTAATTAAAATAGCTAAGGGTGATGATCTGACTTGAAGTGTGTGTTTTGCTCCCGCTGCATCACAGCGGGAGGAGCTGCGTGTCTCCGTCCTGTCAGATTAGACTTCACTCGCGTTTATGTCCATATCGAGATAAAGATAAATAATCTGAATTCAGTGTGCAGTGTACTTTTGCGGGGGTGAGCAGCAGAGGTGGGGAGAGGCGGGGCTATTGCGTCGTCATTATCAGAAAATGACCGTATAGCGGCTACCACACGGAGCCGTTGGACCCCCCAGAGCGCTCCGTTCCCAGATCTATCCACCTTTGGACCCGTTGTCGTTTGCGGGGTCAGTTTCTATCGTTCCGTTACGGCGTCGTGTAGCAAAAAGGGCTATACGCAAGAGAAATATGCGGATACAACCCGTTTTCGTTCCAGTGGGGCCGGGGCCTTAGTGATGTCACTATGCTACGGTAGTAAACAGTTGAAGACCATTTACATGCACAACAATCTATATAACACACTATAGGAAAGTGAAAACCCAATAAGCATAATAGGGCCTCTTTAAGAATTATCACCAGGTGTCTGAATTGTGTATTTTTAACTTAAATACAAACATTTCGTACCATAAGTTAGAACTTATACATTCACCAGAATGTTAAAATTAACTCTGTGAATGCTTAAAATGTCATTATTTATTATAAGGGATATCAGTCGGCAAAGGATAAAGGGAAAATCCCTTGATGAATCTGAATAAAGCCTTTTCTTCAGGGCCTTTAGCACGGTTTCCTCCCTGTTGGCGCACTGACTTGTGTGGATGATGAACTGCTTACAGGATAATGAGCAGATTATGAGGTCAGACTGCAGTGCCGTGTCATGTTGGGGGTGTTACAGTCTAGAAAGGCAGATCCACATGCAAACATCTGTCATGGGGAATACAACTGGTAACTTTTCGGAATCTTTAGTTCTCCTTCTGCAAGTGTTTGTGTGTCAGGAGGCTCACTCTTACTTTAAATGTGATCAGGTGAAAGATTGTTAAAAACATCTGTGGTATCAGTTGTAGTTTGTGTTAATGCTTCCATTATCAGATGACTTATGCGGCCATTTTTCCGGGAGGTAAAAGTAATACATATTTAATAGGAAAATGCAGAGAAACTTTTTTATTTTATGGTTATGGTATTTAAATGGAGAAAAGAAAAGGAAGTACGCCTAGCATTATAGCCTTGTATATTGATCAATATATGTATTGAATTATGCGGGACTTTATGTTTAAATAATCAGTGCATGTTCTTACCTTAGCTCCACTTTGGCACCACAATACTGCCCTCACACACACATACACTTACACACACAATATTTTAAGCACCATTAACCTGTTTAACTACAGAGTTTAGATTGTGGATACGTTTTTTTGTGTGTGTGTTGATGCCATCGTATTCCTTTCACACAGCGTTTGCTATTCTAACAGCTCTAACAAAGGAGGTGGAATGCCATTGTTAAGAAACAAGAAACCTGCAAAGCCTTCCAACACGTAGCAGGCCATTGACCTTTCAAAACCTTTTCTTCTGAAGCGCACACAAAGAAAGAGTGAGACAGAGAGAGCATTTACATTTATAATCTGCAGCCAGTGGAATACTTAAACAGACATTTACATTTTCTGTGCTTAAAGGTAGGGTATGTAAGAATGGAGAAACCAGCTCGAGTGCGCTAGAATTTTAAACTACGCAGCCGAAGAAAATCTGCCCCTTCCTTCAGACTTCCTTACAGAGCCCCTCCTCCAACACACACGAACGCACACATGACCAATGAGGGCACGAGATAAGTTTGTGCACGAGATGGAAGGCTGACAGGCAGGTAGGCCATCCAATTATTTTAGCCGGGCTAAAATAATTGGTCGTGCTTTTTACAGCGCCACGGCTTCCACAGATGACATTTTTTAATGTATTCATTGCTATCGGGATGTTAAGAGCATTCCATGGAATATAACAAAAAGGGTTTCTGAAGTGAATTACCTACCCCACCTTTAAAACCCTCCTGTTGCCCTCCTGAATGCCATCGTTAAGAAACAAGAAACCTGCAAAGCCTTCGAACACGTAGCAGGCCATTGACCTTTCAAAACCTTTTCTTCTGAAGCGCACACAAAAAAAATGTATGCATTTATTGTCAAAGCATTTAATGTATTCATTGCTATCGGGATGTTAAGAGCATTCCATGGAATATAACAAAAAGTGTTTCTGAAGTGAGTTTCTGAAGTGAATTACCTGTTGTCTTCGGGTCAAATCTGACCGATTTACTACTTTCATCAATCATAACTTTTTTGTTTTACATTCGATTGCATTAAGGCTTTATGATATCCTTCACAGTAGACATTTGAACATATACAATTGCTGATCACCACTTTCATTGAATTTTGGATGATTTAGTCAACTTTGTAACACCCATGGTTCCCGGTCAAAAATGACCGCCATAAAGAAAAGGAATTAGTAACCATCCGGATCAGATAAAACACACACACAAACACCCACCCACCCACACACCCACCCACACACACACACACACACATACTCTAGATGTGTCCCGAGCCCTTATGTGCCCATCCCCCCATGTGAATCACACCTGGCACTCACAAACACACACAGAACAATTTGACATATTTCCCGCTCTTATGTGCCCATCCCCCCCCACATGGATCACACCTGGCACACCCAATACATGTTCAGTGTCTATTCTTTGTATATTTACTGCAGTTTTTCATGTATACCAGTAGTCTGATACAATATTTACAGTTTGAAAGGGTGTTAAATGAAATTTGGTGATGATTAAGGGTTTTTGTGTTAATGTAATAGCAGTTAAAACAGGACCGGTCAAATTTGACCACGAACACCAAAGTAAGGGGGGGGGGAACTAAGACAATAGAAGGGTTAAGTACGTTATACTCTACACACCAGAGCAATGGACTCCATGCAGGAAAAATATATAAGAAGCCTTCTGGTTTTTGTTTCCACTATTCGTTCTTATTTTGTTATTTCACATTGTCTTCTGGATTTGTCCATATTTTGCTTTTTTTGCTTTTCTCTTGGGAACAGTCCACAAATGATGTGTCCAATGAAGGAAATACAAGTTTTAAACTTGGGGGAAATAAACATTAAGATTATTATCTCTTGTAGAGTAATTCATTGACTTAGGAAATACCAATGGTCCATCGATCTCAATTAAGACTCAAAACCCTTGGAGGATGATATTGCGTGATATTAGTTTATTTCTCAAATCTTGATATGGATTGTGCACCTGTATAAACGTTTAACAGTGGATTATCTTAAATCCCTGGTATCTGACTTGACAGACAAGGCCTGGATGGATGTGAGCCTTGTTCAAACAATCACTGAAGGGCTTCCAGGTTTTATCAAGGAATATATTGGCATCTGTAAGTGAAAATCAATTTGTTTTCAGTTTGATATGCTTCCATTTAAATACTATGAGACGTCTAGCTTAAAGAGTTAAAAAGACTTTAGAAACGTAGAAAAGTTGATGCTGCAAATTGTGGGAGTCCATTTAGGACCGTTCAGACCAAAACATTTCCCAATTGTGTAAATATTTGACAAAGGAAAGCAGTTTCACTTGGTTTGGACAGGAACACAACATGTGACGTAGTTAGCAAACACTTTTAAACACAGTAATGTACCCTGAATAGAGCCTTGCACTTCAGTACACCATGCCTCGCGATACGTAGAAGAATAGTGGACTACAGTGCGTTGAGGATATGGTTCCACTGGTTTTGGCAGACCTATGTCCTGCTTCCAAATGTGTTTCAGGTGGATTGTTGGGTTAGGGTTACGGGAATCAATGGAGCCATAAATTATAGAGGTGGGGCATTTCAAGGTTGGACATAAATAGAAGCTTTTTTAACAGTACCGCAATTTTACTGAACTTCTCCTTTTTCTTCTATTTTTTCTTCTTCTTCTTAACTTGTATTTTAGGCAATGTTATCTTTGCTAATAATAAAAAAATTGCGTCACACCTATCATTTTAAATCAAGTGGGATTCATCTTCACGTTCACGTGTTTAAGAAATGAAGGATAAAAAAAGTTGGTGCACCTAGAATGGATTTCTTTTTTCCCCTTAACATAGAATTAAGAGAACATATAAGATACATTTAAGACATAAGACTTAATGTTTAATCTTCTTATAATTGTGAATCTTCATCTGAATTCCGTTGTCAAATAACATCAAACTCTTAAACATCATATCCTTTCTAAGACATATTTCAACTCTAGCTGCCTTTACCAAATTGAATAATATTGTTTAAGTAGCAAAAGCACTTACAGCATATTCAAAACGTACTTACCCTGTTTGATTGTAATGCTCAGCACTTGGGAACTGAACATTACTCACTCCCACTGCTTTCCTTCCCCCAATGCACACAGTCTCATCTTCTTAGATTGAATCCGCTTCATGAATATTAATTGACAACATTTAACACTCTAATGTTCTTGTTTATACTGAAGTAAAAAGAAAATACAAACTCCCTGCATTCAAATTAAGGAGAGGAAGTCCAGCGATGTTACATTAGTGAATTAACACACACACACACAAGTGGAAAGCGTCACAGCTAACATATACAGTATCTACATGCTCATTATGGTTCGTGCCGTGCATCACAGAGCAGAGCACTTTCTCACAGTATGATTAGACTAATGTGATCATAAGCCATCCAGTTGTGTTCGTCTGTAAGTGCATTTATATGCAAATAAAGAGAGATATAAGTCATGAATAAGAAGAAAACAATTATAATAGATGGATAGCACATTGCTTACATTTTCATCACAGATATGTTACATATTTTTTAGTTTTTAATTGTAATATTGTATTTTCCTCTATTTAAAAAAATTATGATATTATATTTGTATTATTTGATTGTATTTTCCCTTTATTACTGTATATGTTCATATTTTTTAAGTATTTATTCTATAGTATTATTATATATTTCTCCTATTCTATATTTATATATCTTGTTTTATAGTACACATTGTTTCATCGTATATTTTCCTTTAATAGTATTTTTTATATTTGATATTCATATTTCTTGTACATATTTTTATAGTGTTTTTTCGTATTATATTATTTCATATATTTCTATTGTATTTTTCTCCTATTTTACATCTCAGTTCTTTTATGATTTGCTCCTTCTTTCTCTAACATTTCCTTATATGTAAAAATGTACTTGGCAATAAACCAGATACTAATTCCCATCATATTTAAAATGCAATGCCTGTGAAGAACAAGGATCCATCACCTTGAAAGGCATGTCCTTAATAATAATAATAATAATGACTTGAATTTATATAGCGCCTTTCATAACCTCAAGGTCGCTTAAAACCTTCACCTGCAACCGTTCACTTGTCAGTCGGTGGAGTTATTACTGCATCGGTTTCCAGCGCTCCATAACAACATGAGGGCATGAGGAGGCAGGGAGCCAGAAATAGGGGGGAAAGGCTGACAGATGAGTAAAATCAGACACAGAAGGGAGGGAGTGGTGCAGAAAGGCGGGAGCAGCTCGCGTGAGTGTTTGGAAGGAGAAATCAGAAATCCAAGAGAATCAGCTGAAAGGAGAGATCCGTCCCTCTGAGTCAGATCTGAAAGCAGAGAGAGGAATCAACAGGGCCAAAGCCTCTTTTAGATTCAGAGCGGTGGAGCCAGACCGGAAAACAACAGGCTGACACAAACCGTGAAACAAATCGAGGATTATCACTCTGTGGGTTGTTTGACCAGGCTGGTTTCCACGGCGACAACATGGGCGCAGTTGTGGGCACTTTGACCATGCAAACTAAGCAGAGGAGACCGTCCAGAGGTACGTAAACAATACCCAGGAAAAGATGGAGAGAAGGCAAAAGAGCAACAGAAAGCGTGACTAACCTGAGAGAGTGTGGGGGAAATAACAGAGAATTTGGACCAATTGTAATTCATACTATGTGTTCATTTACATTTTCTTCATGTTGAGCATTTAGCATAAACAATAACTTGTGTTTGCCATATTTTTGTGGAGAGAGTAAAAATGAATGAAGAACGAAAACAGCCACAAAATAGACCTGCTTATGCATTTGCAAATGGTACTTACATGTAACCAACTAAATATGCTGTATATGTAAAGTACACCAATTGCATTAATGCATTTTTTTTATATTCCAGAGTTTGGAAAAAATAAAATGAGAATAGCTATGTTAGAAGAAATAAGGAGTATTTTCTCAAGGAAGTAGCAGAAGAATTGTGAGGGATAAGCAGTGAGAGCAGTTTGGCATAAAGCCGCGGTGTGAGGAGAGATTAGAGTTTCAACAAGATAGTCACATGTCCTTGAAAAATAACTAGAGAGCAGAATCCCTGCCCCTGACTCTGACTGCGTGTGTTTTGTGCGGATGTGAGTGAAAGAGAGAGGGGGAGAGTGTTCAGAAGGGAGTGTGTGAATTAACAGGCGGCTCACATATCATACCTCTTCCTGGCCTTATGCTTGAGATGCTCGTTGTCATGGAGACTGGGTTGTAGGGGCATAGAGGAGAGCGTGAATGATACTCGAGCCAAGATTCAAATTCATAGCAGCGTGAAACAGAGATAAAATACCCGAAGCAGTAAACAGAGCAATTCATCTCTGACGGCAGGCGGAACGTGCTGTTTGTATTTAAATGTATATAATAGTTATTCGTCCTTGTTTTAATAAAAGCTGTTGAACAAAATGGCGAGAAAGAAAGCCCAGAGGTCATCCTGTTTTTTTTACCACTCCATTAGAGAGTGTGTTGCGTAGCCAGCTGTGTAGAAGTATATGAGATCAGACAAGACAAGATAACACTTTATTGATGCTACATGAGGGAAAATAAGTATCACAGAACCAGGGAGAGGTACGTCTACACGTAAAAATAAGTCTGAGTCAGAAAGTATACAATACGAAACTGTAGAGAGCCAAAGTCTTTTTCAAACACGCAGGTATTTCTGTCTTCAGTATTTGCTGTTTGTGTCACTGACCATCTGGACTTTATTCTACAATATACTGTATGACACCAGTATGGTGGAAACAACTGTGGAAGTCTGTTTTTTCTGGAATCACAACACAAACAAAAATAACTTCATAGACCAAGTATTGGTAGCAGAAGCTGCTGTTGTTCAATGACATGAATGTAATAAAAAATATAATGCAAACAATAAAAAGGTTAATTTCTCAATGTTTATACTTTATGTATATTCAATGTGTAATAGGCTACAAAATAATCAAGCTACTAACTAACAGCATTGCAAGAATATGTCAAATTAGCAAACTGCCGAAAATCTGAGAGCCGATCAAATGAACATTGCTATTTTATCATTTTCACCTTTGCAATTGTCCTATAGTTAAGCTGTCTTTGTGAGTGTTCATCTAATGAGGGGCTGGATGGTACGTGTTCATTTGTTTTTTGGATAGAAACCAAAGTGGCAGGAAAGAGAAAATTACTTCCACCTTCTTATAAAACTAGCTAACTAGTTTAGGAGTCAAAAAGCAGAGCCATTAAGTCTCTGAATATATGTTGGGGTCAAAATCTTACACATTGCAACTTTAATGCCTTGAGACAACAAGTTTGAAGAAAGGATTAAAACTACTCATGTATGTATGGTTAATATATACAGCTACCAGCCAGCATCAATATTCAATTAGCTTAGCTTAGCTAAAAATCAGAAAGCAGGGGGAAATGGCTTTGTCCACAAGAAGAATTACCCTTGGCAGCATCTCTTAATCTCACTTAATATAATTGTATCTTGTTTGTTTCATTTGTATGAAGTGCAAAAGTGATATATTGCGGTTTTATGTGCCTGACAAATTCTTGGCTAGGTGAAGCAACTTCCTGTAGTTTTGTCGTCACTGTGAGATTGCAGGGACTCCAAGAAAGAACAGGGTTTTACAAACAAAATGTACCATCTTAATAAGTTAGCTTTAAAGCTGCTGGCAGGTGGACTTTGGACAGAGCCAAGTTAGCTGTTTCCCCACTGTTTACAATCTGGTCCGCTAAGCTAAGCTAACCAGCGTGTGGCTGTAGCATTATAATTACCGTTACAGACATTTTACACACATCATTTCACTATTTTCTCATCTTAGTCTCAGCTATAAAGCAAATATGTATGTCTTAAAATGTCAAACTATTTGTAAAAGGTCAGGTGACAACTTCATACAGTTAGGGAATGCTTCCAGGCCTTTACTGTACAATGTAACCTGGAAAAGCACAACAGATCCAACCTGTTGTCTACAATCAAAGCTACACTTGTAGCACCTTCACAACCTGTCACTCAGATCAGTGGTGTGTGTAAACACTACTGTCCTAAAGCAGCTGCAGCAGCTGGCATTACCAGTATGACAGCGCTGCAGCTTGTCTATAAAGTCACCATCTGGCACAAACCTATTATTATCTCCATCACTTCATTGTGTAACACTTTATTCCCAGTGCATGCTAATGAATGTTTATGTGCAGAGCAGCTGCTGCGCCATTTATATCAAGACCACTGCCTTCATTGCTACAGTACAAGCATCATCACTAGAGTGTCTGCAGCATTTATCTGCATGAATCTTGTAAGAGTATATCTCTTGGTTATAGCATTATGTGTGTGGTAATGTGATCATTCTTTCCTCCTTTGGGATATCAATAAATGTTACTAAACCCCAAAGCAGTAGCAGTTACTAGTTAACGGAAGTAGTACTTTTAGCTTCTGCCACTAGCCTGGGTCCATGTGGTTTAAATGTCATCCTCAGTGTGTGATGTGTCCGGCGTAGCGATATACTGCACATGTGTAGAACCTTTAATCCAAGCAGATACTACATAACTATTTTGTGTCCATTTAGGAGTATAACCCAGCCCAGGCGTAAATCTCTTAACAGATATGTGCTGCACATAAATGCAAATATTTCTAGGCAATGGACAAGATGTTGGTATCTGCTTTCTGTTTGTACTCCGAGTAGTATTGACCTATCGTGTTTTGAGTGGGTTTTAGTTGTGTGCAGACAAACAATTCATGTGGAGAGCCTGAATGCTATCTCGGAAACCCTTGCTAAAGTCTGAGGCTGATTAAGCTACTTAACTGAAAAATAAACTGTTAACCGTGTGTATTATCACTTTTTGTGAAACAATCCGTAGGTAGATGCATCTCTCAACTATATTCTCGCATCTGAAGTAGTTATTTGTACTGTACGCAATAATACCTCTGGATATTTGTTATCCTGGCTACACAGCAACATCTGAAATATTGGCCCTTTCCCCCAGACGTTTATTTTCATCAGACCAACAGTTAATTTCCCTCTTAATTTGCCAGTAACCCCAAAATTCAAGTCAATTTCCTTTTTCTCATCCTGCTTCAGAGATCAGTGACTTAATGTTGGCTTTCATCAAATACCATGTTTTTGTTATGTCCTCTGAACATATTGTGTTATTCTCTTTCTCTCACCTTTTTCTTCACACTTTCACCTCCTTCTTTCTCTTTTCCCATTTCTCCATGCCCCCCCCCTTTCTAATCAACACTTCTCCCCGTTTCCTTTTCTCGCCCTCATTTCATTTCATCTGTTTCTGATCACACTATAGTGTAAAGCAAATGCAAGTGTTGTGGTGTGGTGACAGGCTTTTACTCACAAGAAGGTGAATGTTCAAACTGTGTTTGACACCTTTTTTTTTAATCAGTCAATCTAGTATATTACGCATTACCTCATCCTTTCTCTCTATCCCCATGACAACAAGAGCTAGGGAGATCACAACACAAGCTGAGAGAAAGATGGAGGGATTGAGAGGAAGCTTTACGTAAACACATACTGTATGTTCAGCTGATAACTGAAAGTATATTCCACAGTTCAGCATCAGTGTCTATTCGATAAAAGCGGAATCAATATGCCAGAATATGCTAATTACATCACATGACATGTCACGTGTTAGACACTTTATCCAAAGCGACGTACGTACATGCAGTGCTGTTGGCAATCCCCACAGGAGCAGTTTGGGGTGAAGTGACTTGCCCAGGGACACAACGACATGCTGACTGCAGTGGGACTCAAGCTCACCCCTTATCCGAAGATCAGCGCACTACCCCACTGAGCCACAGCCTCCCCTAATGTCACACTAAATGTATTAAAGTGACTTCCCCAAAACCTAATATGCAGTGTAAGTGCTATTTATCAATCTCAGTTTGTTTTGCTGTTTGTTGTCGAGTGTTGGATATACAGTATCAGCTATAGAGTTCTCTGTCATCTGTCCAATATAATGGAAATGGATCCAAGTGCAAAAATACAACAAAAGTATCGTTTTATGCTCTGAGATAATCACGTAAGCCGAATGACGTGTAGTTTCGTAATACCCCAGAGAAGACAGACATAAATGGCCAATATTTTCAGAACTTCCGGCAAAATAGAAGTAAGATGAACAAATATTTTTGATTTTTGGGTTAACGTTTCCCTTTAAACGGGCACTAGTATGCTCATTTTCAGGTTCACAATTGTATTTGTGCCTCTACTGTGACATGTCTCCATGCTTTAATGTTCAAAAAGCTCTTTATTTTTCTCATACTGCCTGTGCTGCAGCACCTCCTTTCACCCTCTGTCTGAAACCAGAGCCCAGTCTGCTCTGATTGGTTAGCTGGCCGGCTCTGATGTGATTGGTCAACCGCTAACAGATGTCCCGCCCCTTAGCCTATCACGTACAATGTGTTGGAGAGCTAGCCAATAGAAGCGTGAGTGTTACATAGTGATGTCACTATGGAAGATGTCTTTCCAGCTCATTCCACATTATTTCTGGATAATCTTGAAGCTAATAGGGAAGCCTCATATCCTACATATTTGTAAGTCTTGTCTAATCTCATTAAACACACCAAGACCAAAGCTTGAAACTAAATGTAGTAAATAAACAGCACCAAATAAAGACGATTCATAGATCCAAGAAGAAGCCATTCATCGAACAAATGCAGCTAACTAAAGTTTACATTCAGCACTTAGCATCACAAACAGTTAATGCCACGGGGAATTGCTAATAGCAGATGACCAACAAGATATTTGATATTAAATTAGAATCTTCCTCTAACAGATGATGCATGATACTAGATACAGTCTCAGCGGTTAGAATTCATCTTGACACCGCTGCTGAGTGGGTCGAGTGAGTCATCGCCGCCATCCAAATAGCCATCATCATATATTCATCTCAATCTCTTTTCCTTAATCGAACCAAGTGATGCAGACACAGCTACAAATCTTGTTTGTGTGTGCATTGTTCATGTTTCTTTGTGGAAATTAGCGAGATCCGATGGGGTTTTGTTTGTTGAAGTTACTCATCATAGGATGTATCACTTGGTCTCCATAAAAGCAAAAATACATTGCTGATATCACAGGGACCAGTTGGGATTTACAAGTAAACAAGAGACTGATGTGTAAACAAATACGCTGCCGGTGAATGCAATAAAAACGTCCTGTTTTCTCTCCGATGTTTGCTCATCTCTGAGAACTTGTTGTGTGGATTGTGTCCTCTGCCGGATTCTGGGATGTTGGTTTAGCCCTGTAGCTGGAGACAGTCGTAGTGACAAACCCTTACCCCAGCAATATGAGTACTCCTTACATCATTAGCCACCATCCATCTTCACAGCACCCAGTACTGAGCACAGTAATAAACCCCTCAAGGGGATCTATTTGTCAGACGCATGTATTTTTCCTCCACCAAATCCATTTCTCCCTTTTTTTACCTCATTGTGAATTGTGACTCTTTCATCTTCCCCCCGCAAGCGCTCTTTTTTGCCGTCCTATCAAATTTGTATTTCTTTGCTGCCACCCTCACATTCTTAAGATGACTCGTGTGTATTACAGGAAGAGCATTTGTCAGACAGGGATTGCAGAAGTCTTGACATGATTCTGTGTGATAAACGTATGTCTTTTTATCTTTCTATCTTTTCTGGCTGTAGATAGAACAGATGATGAGCTGGAGATGACGACGGTGTGTTACCGGCCGGAGGGTCTTTCCCAGTTGGAGGCGCAGACCAACTTCAGCAAGCAGGAGCTGCAGATCCTCTATCGTGGCTTCAAGAATGTAAACACAGACTTTCTGGTTTTATTATTACATTATCTTGGTGAATTCAAGTAACTTCAAGGTTAAAAATGTAGATTGCCTTAATAAAAACACTTTTTTTTTCTTTTTCCCCAAATGGCATCTAGCTTTTCAGATTTGTATTAGATTTGTTTTAAGATCCTTTGTCTTGACAAAAAAATTACACAAAAATGCAAAAAAGTGACCCTGATGTTTGGCACCGAATATTTGTATTTTGTGTGGAATTATTACCCAAGACACAAAAAGCAGTTTAAAAAACGTGTGTGTTAAGGCCTGAAGGGGTTATTGTTCCTAACTGCAGCGGTTTTATATCAAACTAAAGAAAAGCAATAAACAATACAGCTATTTTTGTTCTGCTTAACTATTCACAAATGCTAATTTTGCTAGCTAACTAGCTCAAATTTGTAAGAGATTCCTGGGTCAAATGTGATGAGGTCATGCCTCCACAGTGCTGCTGATTTCTTCCAACAGTAGAGTGGAGGAACCTTACTCCGTGTTTGTCTTTCCTCAGGAGTGTCCAAGTGGGGTTGTCAATGAGGAAACATTCAAACACATTTACGCACAGTTCTTCCCTCATGGAGGTAAAGTGCAATCAAATGTCTTTCATTGCTCTGAGAAGCATTTTCACAGCAGCAGACCGCTCACGTTATCTGTTTTTGTGTTTCAGATGCAAGCATGTACGCACATTATCTCTTCAATGCTTTCGACACCACAAACAATGGCTCCATTAAATTCAAGGTCAGTCCTCCTCCATTTTGTGTCAAATAAGACTCATTCCTTGCTTCCATGATGCTTTCAGAATCTGACTTTGTATTGTTTTCCATTGCTATCAGGACTTTGTAATGGGTTTGTCTATACTGCTGCGGGGAACGCTGAGAGAAAAGCTTGAGTGGACGTTTCATCTTTATGACATTAACAAAGACGGATACATAAACAGAGAGGTGAGGTTGGGCTCTACGAGTGTGTACAGTGTTGAATATGAAGTCTATGTCTTATCACAATGTGACCTTGTCTGTTCTCAGGAAATGACGGAGATTGTGAGGGCAATTTATGACATGATGGGGAAGTTCACCTACCCTGCAATAAAGGGAGACGTCCCGCAGCAGCATGTGGACGCTTTTTTCCGGGTAAATAAGTCTTATTTTGAATATAAGATCAACGAAAGTCAAAAGTAAAGTGTCTTTAAAGATACCCCTGTAGATCTAAAATGATAATATTAGCTTCATTGAGACTCTTTACAAGTTGATGTTGCATAAAGCTTATACATTTTAAGTCATTAGCAAATGTTTTATAATGATTCTCCAGTTGGTACTCAATACTGTGAACATGTTTCTGTAGGTACTATAATCTATATGTGTTGCAACAGGACATATTTGAGACTGATTTGTATTATTATTAGGGTCTGAGACCTAGGTCGGCGAAGACCCTATTGAAATCGGTCGCGCAGCGACCGATAAACCTTTGACCCCCGCAACACATGTGAAAACTCACCAAATTTTGCACGCGCGTCAGAAGTGGTGCAACTTGCGATATGTAATTGGTTCCGGAACTTTGCGTAAAAAATTGTGTAGGCCACGCCCACTTCTGTTTTTAACGTAAACTCCCCCCACTTTAACTTTCACGTAAACGAACGAAACTCGCTACGCATATCTAGGGTGCGGAGACGAACAAAAAAGCCTCTTGGAGGGGTAAAAAATAACGTACAGGAAGTCGGCCATTTTGAATTTGGCGTCGAAAAAACGCGATTTATCGCGTTTCTCGTCCTCCGCGCAAAATCTATCTTCTCCCAGGGACTTTATCCGTACGACTCGAAATTCGTCGGGTAGCATCTCCAGACATGGGCAATTCAAAGTTATCACGGAAGTTTTTTTCTTTCGCACGGCGCAGCCGTGATTTGGCGCCAAAGTTTGCGTTCGCTCGATGCTAGGCCCATCAAACGCCATGGAACACGATGATGTCATAACTCCAACTGACATGCTCACAACGCCACCAAACTTCACATGATGGTTAACACTGCGGCCCTGAACAGCTCGACGTCAAATTTTATGTTACTTAATATGGCGTTACCATGGCAACGAATCCCTCGCCATAAAACACGGTGTCGCTGTAACTCCAATGGACACGGTCCCATCGTCCACCAATCTTCACTTTTATATCACCGGTCCATGCCTCAACAGCTCTACGTGAAATCTGAGATCTCACCGTATGCCGTTTCCATGGCAACGCATCCCTCGCCGTAAAACACAATGTTGTCTTAAGTCAATGGAAAATGGTCCAAACTGCACCACACTTCAGATGATGGCTACTAGTCCGGCCCTCAACAGCTCTACGTGAAATCTGAGATCTCACCGTATGCCGTTTCCATGGCAACGTATCCCTCGCCAAAAAAAACGATGTTTCCGTTACTCCTATGAAAATCATCCAAATGGCACCAGACTTCAGATGATGGCTGATGGTCCTGCCCTCAACAGCTCTACGCCAATTATGGGATGTCATCATATGCCGTTTCCATGGCAACGCATCCCTCGCCAAAAAACACAATATTGTCTTAACTCAATGGAAAAGGTTCCAAACGGCACCAGACTTCAGATGACAGTTAATGGTCCAGCCCTCAACAGCTCTACGCCAATTATGGGATGTCATCATATGCCGTTTCCATGGCAACACATCCCTCGCCAAAAAACCCGATGTTTCCGTTACTCCTATGAAAATTGTCCAAACTGCACCAGACTTCAGATGGTGGCTAATGGTCCGGCCCTGAACAGCTCTACGCCAATTATGGGATGTCATCATATGCCGTTTCCATGGCAACGCATCCCTCGCCAAAAAACACAATGTTGTCTTAAGTCAATGGAAAATGATCCAAACTGCACCAGACTTCATATGATGGCTAATGGTCCGGCCCTCAACAGCTCTACGCCAATTATGGGATGTCATCATATGCCGTAGCCATGGCGACAGATCCCTCGCCATGAAACACTGTGTTGTCCTAACTCACTGGAAAAACGTCCAAACGGCACCAGACATCAGATGATGGCTAATGGTCCGGCCCT
Organism: Trematomus bernacchii; assembly: GCF_902827165.1. Lineage (NCBI taxonomy): Eukaryota > Metazoa > Chordata > Actinopteri > Perciformes > Nototheniidae > Trematomus > Trematomus bernacchii. The sequence goes on from NW_022987513.1 coordinate 4,211,653, forward strand.
CAACAGCTCTACGGCAATTATGGGATGTCATCATATGCCGTTTCCATGGCAACGCATCCCTCGCCAAAAAACACAATGTTGTCTTAAGCAGGGGCTCACCTCCTCTAGGGGGTCCGGGGGGATGCTCCCCCGGGAAGATTTTTTTTTAAATATTGAAGTTAAATGCATCAATCTGGTGCACTTTGAGAGCAAAATGAAGAGATCTATGGATACCTCTCTCAACACCCATATGAAGCAGAACTGTAAACAGATTTACTTTTTCTTTATGGATATTTTACTAATCACTCCCCTTTTAAACTCTATTCTTGCCATATAGTATTTCATAACTGTTTTTTCTTTATTCTCTTATTTTTTTTATAACTATAATGATCATATGAAGGTGTGCCGCGGAAATAATCTTTTGAATAATTTGTGACCAAACCGTTTGAGACCCACTGAGATAACTTAGACTAAAGTTATGTATCTAAACACTCAGAGAGTCCTTTAGCTCACCTGAGTCTCTCAGTCTGAGAGGAGAGGACTCTCCTCCAGCTTCTTGTGGAAACAGCTCCTTATGTCCATTAGTGCAGCTAGCAAACCAGATGCTAACAACACGGTCCATGCTGGCACCGGTCCCTCCCTCCCCCTCTCTCCCTCTCTCTCTCTCTCTCACACTAAATGCGCTATTGCCACACACACACAGAGCCGAGCTTGAATGACACAAGCACACGTTTATTTCCATGCAACTCTCTGATTGGTCTGGTGTCATGCCTCTGTTGCATTCACTGAACACGGGAAATTACAGTGCTGCCGTCCTCTCTTGTGTCATGATGAGGTTCACGTAAAGCATGGTTAATGTATTATATTATTGAGGGAGAATTGTCCGGGGCTAGAGAAAAAACATTCGGGGCTAAAGCCCCGGATGCCCAGGCCAGGCGACGCCACTGGTCTTAAGTCAATGGAAAATGATCCAAACTGCACCAGACTTCAGATGATGGCTACTAGTCCGGCCCTCAACACCTCAATATGACAATATTGAGTTTTCCTCTAAAGCTGTTGCCATGGCAACGCATCCCTCGCCGTTAAGCATGATATTGCTATAACTCCTGTGTAAATGGTAAAAAAGTGTTCAAACGTTACATGTGTGCTAACGGTACAGCCCTAAAGAGTGTCCGTTTTGAGATTTCGTCAAATGCCGTTGCCATGGTAACAAAATGGTCGCCGTGAAACACGGTTTTCTCATAACTCCAGTTAACATGGTCCAAACGGCCCAGAACTTCACAGGTTTGATAACGATGCAGCCCTCAACACATCTAGGCATATTATGGGGTGTCATCAAATGCCGTTGCCATGGCGACAGATCACTCGCCATCAAACACAATGTTTATGATACTGCTGTAAATCCCATGTACGTTGTCCGATCGGCCTGAAACTTTCCACGTTTGCCAACGTTCGAGTCCTCGAGACACCTAGACACACACCTCGACGTGCGGACAACAGCCTGCGGAGCGTCGAAGACCCGCTCAACGCTGCTTGCAGCTTTAATTATTATTACTATTATATTACAATGTGTTTTTTTACAGAAAATGGATAAAAACAAAGATGGAGTGGTGACTCTAGAGGAGTTTATTATAGCCTGCCAGGAGGTATGTATTCTCCTGCATCTGAAATAATAAGAAATACATGTAAAAAGAGCTTCCTTTGTATATTTGTAAATATTACATAGCATGTATTCTAAGCACAGCGGTTCACACAATATTGCTATCTGTTTAAAAGGTGGAAATTAAATGATTAAATTAGAACATGGGGTGGTGATGCACAACAGCCTCTTGTGGCAGATATTGGTATTACAGCAACAACTAAGGGAAAAATCCTCCTGATAATAAAACAATGCTTTCACACTTTTTTTAACCTGTTTTCAAAGATGAGTAAAAAGCATAGTCTTGACTTGAGCATCTCAATCAAATCAAAGTGTATTTATATAGCCCAATATCACAAACGGATTGTCTCAATGGGCTTACAGGATTAACAATCATGAATGACAGTGCTAAAGGATAAATACAATTACAAGCAAATAATACAAGACAAGAAGATAGAATGTGTAATACAAAAAAATAAAATGAGATAGAGTACAACAGAAATACAATAAAAACAATACAATGTAATATTCTCTCAATATACTTAATGCAAATGTACTAAAGTATCTCCTCAGCATGTACAGGATTGTTTTGAATTGGTGTGTTTTGAATCTGTGTAGATAAGTGATGTTATAACTGGAGGTTGCTGTCATCATGCAGCCTATACATCATGGAGTCAGTACATTGCCACTTAATTGCATCATTCCGCCCTGATTACTTGTGTTCTCTCTCTGTAGGATGAAACCATGATGAGCTCCATGCAGTTGTTTGAGAACGTGATGTAGAACAAGGGGAGATGATGAAGACAAAAATGAAATGCAAGGGATTGGTGTGAGTGCGTGTGTGTGGATGCATTATGTGCAATACATCCAGTTTCTCCTCCTCCTCCTCCTCCTCCTCCTCCTCCTCCTCCTCCTCTGGATACAGTCAAACCTCCCCCCACAACAACTTGAAAGAAAGGACTGGACTGGAATGCTTTTCGCCTTCCTGCTGAGTGTCCCCACACAATACAAAGAGACTGATGCGACAGACATTGCTCTCAGTGCTTGTCTTGAAGATTGTCCTGTTACCTGATAAAGATGCTCCTGCATTACAATGCTGCTCCCGAGCAGCAAAGAGCTTTTGTTTAACCAGCACAACTTTGTTTGCCAAAAAAGAGGATATTTTTTTGCCAAAAATATTATTGCATGCTTTTGCAAGAGGTTTCGATTTTTCACCCAACAATTGTCAGATTTATTACGGGAATTTGGCCATAAAGACTTCCACATGTATGGAATGCATCGCTGTGACTCCTGTGTGTCGACCTGGCTGCTGCTCGCCTGCTGAGTCTGTGATGCTCGCTGTTAAGTCTCTCTAAAGTCAATTTGGAAACATTACATTTCATGGGTCTGATATGTTGCGTGCCTGTCTTCCTGTCCATGATGGACCTTAGGTATTAGCGAAAAAAAAAGAAAAATCGAATCATTCTTTTATATGTTCACCTGCTGCTTTGCTTACTGTGGTCAAATCAGTGTTGTCAAAAATGTTTTGAAAAAAGGTATTGTGAATTATGTGCATACATTGGGTATTTTCATCAGAAAGAAGCTTTATGATCATCAAACCAATCGGTTTTATTTGCACAGGTGACAGGTTCAACATGATGCAGTCAATTATGGTAAAGAAAAGTATGATTTCACTGTTAGCTATGTTATTATACATGAAATGATATACCTATTAGCGAAAAAAACTCCTTTTATGTGTACACATACTCGGCCAATAAAGCTGAGATTTAAGTATATAGTCCATTCTAATAAAATCCTGGTATGAAAAAAATCTGATAATCTTGCAGGGAAATAATATTGAATGTCAGCTTTTTGGAATGTGATGACACCTAGACGGCTCTATCTGTATTAGTGAACATGTGACACTGCCTCCTCCACCCGAACCCCCCTGTGATGTCACGCTGACGGATACAGACAGACTTCAGGTGTCAGTGAGCTGTTCTCTGTACGGTGCATCAGTGTGACATCACAGCCTATGGTGTCTGATATCTCGGTGTGGAACGGTTATTCAATCTCACAAACAGAAACATATATTTAAGCCATACAAATAAACAGGTCAATTCTTAAATTGAGTGATGTTTTACCTTACAGTCGTCTTTGTTTCTGTGTCTTTACTGCAGGACTATAGTAGTATTATTCCTACAATGTTTAGATTTTATAGTAAATTAATAATAATAATAATAACTATAAAAGTTGATTATCAAAATAAAAAGAAGTTAAATATTGAGAGTGATAAAAAAGAATAAATTTCTTACATTATAATTATTTAACTATTATTAGACCTTCGTTCTATACAACAAAATAGTAGATGTCACCAAGGGTAGGAAAAAGTACTCGGATCCATTACGTAAGTAAAAGTACAAATACTATGGTCTTAAATAAGTTAAGTAAATGTACTTACTGGTACTTGTAGTATCTCCATTTTCTGCTACTTTGTACTTCTACCCTCTACAATTCAGAGGGACATTTTGTACTAAATACATTTAATACCTTAAGTTACTTTGCAGATTTTGATTAATTATATAAAACATAATCAAGTCTTAAATCAGACTTTAGTTCCACCTGGAGTAAATTCACAAGCTACCCTGCAGTATACAAAGTCATTAAGACTGCACCTTTACCAGCTTTGATAACACTTTAATGCGCAATCATTATAATCAAAACATATAATATATATATTTCTGAAATGGGCCTATTTGCATAATTAAAGTACATTTACTTTTGGTACTTTTATAAGTATATTTTTTTCATGCTAATACTTTTGTACTTTTTCTTGAGTAACATTTGGAATGCAGGAGTTTTACTGTACTTGTGAAAGAGTATTTCTACACTCTGGTACTTTTACTGTACTTCTACTTTTGGTACTTGTACTGTACAAGCAGAGGTGGGAGAAGTACTTAGATGTTGTACTTAAGTAAAAGTAGAAGTACCAAAGTGTAGGAATACTCTGTTATAAGTAAAAGTCCTGCATTCAAAATGTTATTAAAGAAAAAGTACAAAAGTATTAGCATCAAAATATACTTAACGTTCTAAAAGTAAAAGTACTCCTTCTGCAGATGGGCCCATTTCAGAATAATATATATGATATGTTTTGATTATAGTTAAAGCTGGTAAAGGTGAAGCTAGTTATAATGCATTTGTATACTGCAGGGCTTGTGTATTTTACTCCAGAGTCCAGATGAAGAAGAAGAAGAAGAAGCTTTTGAAACACATCTTTCCATCCTATCTAACGGCTGTGGGCTGAGTCCTACCTATAGTGGTCCACTGGGTGGCGCTGTGTATTTTCTCCATGTCTCGTTTAGGGTCAGAGAGGAAGAAGCAGGAGGCGGCGCACCGACCACGTTAGTTAGCGCTCTATCCAGCAGCAGTAGTTGGTCGTTCTTCACACCGCAGACAAGCAGTAGTCTCTCAGCGTTTTATACTAAAAATGATCGGAATGGACGAAGAACAAATGGCCCCACAGACCTTTCTTTACGGTGAGAATTACCCTCTGCATGTCTTTCACCATGTCACTTTAAGGTGTTTTAACAAAACGTTTCATCCTTATGCTAGGCTGCTTTTTTGTGAAATTGATTAAATAAAGCATTTTAACTGCATATTAACCTTTATTAAAGGCAGATACTCTACCTACTGTCATATTAACAGTATGTTTAGCACAATGTCTCGTGGTGTTAATGGTTGTGAGTTGGTCGCAGGAGGTTGAATGAGGTGAACAGCATGGCTTCAGAGCAGGCTACTTAGCACACACGTGTTGGACTATACAACAACATGGCGGCGCCCTTGTTTCGCGAACAACGTTTGATATTCCATTAATTTCTTTCCTCTCTAGACATTAGAACTATATGGCAGTATCTATTACATGTTGTGTATCTTAAGTGGACCGTTTAAGCAGATTTTTTCGATGACTGTTGAGCTTGTCGTGGGAAATAAAAGTCAACGTGGTTTGATATCATGCGGTGCCTGCTAGCTTCCTCCGACCAATAGCTAAAGTAGTTCCTTTATCTTGTAATTAGGTCATTATGTTTCTTTTACTTCATCCTATAAAACTACATTTGTATGTCCTTATATGTGTCGTTGAGACTAAATTAGCTACAATGTCTAGTTACTTTTGAAATATGTGGCGCTCTGTCGCATCACCCGAGCTGACCTTTCCTCCTCGTGGGATGGAAATTATATTTAGAAATGATTGGATGTATGTGTTGGATATCTCTGATGCTAATGTATTTATTTTGATTGGAATATCATTTAAGAAAGATGTCCAAAAATGACAAGTCCAATGTAGTGCCTTGTGTCGACACGTGTAATATCATATATGAATGAGTAATACGTCTGTAAGGAATGGATTATAACGTTGAAATTGTGTTTTAGACAAAAGAAAAGTCCACATTGTGTTTAGATGTATGTATTTATTCGAAAGCTATACTATGTACTTAACAAGTACATTAAAATATAAGACAGACACCCAATTCGTTTTCTTAAATTGAACCATACAGTTTAATTGAATTGTTTTAGAGTTATAGCCCCTAATCTAGTGGTGATTCCTCGTGTCTGGCCATGTGGAAAAAGTCACATATTCAGTTTAATCTGTGTGGCTCCCTCTTGTGTTCATTTGAAATATAACACTTTACACCCCAGTGAAGTCACTTCCCCCACTTTGTATTTGTAATGCTAATGACTGATATCCTTTTTGTCTTTAGGCTGTGTGCTGGAAGCAGGAAAGGATATGGTGTTCAACCCGGAGGAAGATGAATTTGAGCATCAGCTTGATTTAAGGATGGTGAGTACACTGAGATTTGATCATTTTTACATATATTATGAAGTGGCTGGCTCAATGAACGGGGTGTTAGAAAATATTGTTTACTCAACATTCCCTTGTGTCCCGAGAAGCTGAATGTGGATCACACCAATAGAATAAAAATCGGTCACATTTTTATTTAAAATTCAAATCTAATGGCAATCGTCATCCTGTCTTTTACTGAACCCCTTTCAGTTGCATTCCTGTCACTCGTCAAATATTGGAAATAATCACAACCATAACTACACACAAGCTTAATGAATGCAATTTGAGTCTTAACTTAATACCCCTATAACAAAGTCAAGCATGAGCTTTTTTCCTTTACTGTGATTTTTTTTTAAGGGTCCAAACATTTCAGCTTATATTTATATGGTTAGCATTTTGTTGTATTTGCTAGTATCCAAATTAAACTTATGGATGTGAAATTGTGATGCACTTAAATGTGTTTGTAGATTATTTTTGTTGAATAATCTTAAAATGGATACTTTTGCCAAATATGGTTTTGAACAAGTAGAAACTGCATTTATTGGATTATTATATGGAACTTCTTTTCCTGTGGGTAGTCAGCTTTGTTTGGCAAACTTAGTTATTGTGAACAGATCGGACCCTGAAGGTTAACACAGTCTTCTGCTGCCCCCCCTCTCTCAGGCCTGTGTGGACCCCGGCACCGCAGACGAGCTGCACATGGTGGAGGTGGAAGGACAGGACATGGAGGGTCAGAAAATCAAGGCAGTGCTGGTCTCCCTGAGGCCCTCCACCCTGCCAAGTGTAAGTAAACACAAACGATACATGAACATACTTCTTTGTCTCATTGAAACGCCCTACTCCGGTTAGATAAGAATGCTGCGTCACCAACATCCACTCAGAAAAGAATTAACACAGCGTTTTTGTTGCAGGTGTGTCTCGGTGGTTTCACTATCACCCCCCCGGCTACTTTCCGTCTGAAGGCAGGTTCCGGTCCAATCCACATCAGTGGACAACACCTCGTCAGTGAGTGTTTCTTAGAAGAGCATAAGGATGTTTTAACTGTTAGATTTCAATGTGGTTTATTGGGAGGGCTTTTAAATAATTCACTTGTTAAAGTCTGAGTAAGCACGTTTTTCAGTGTTGGTAGTGCATTCTAACGCTTCTAAATTCATCTTAGTGATGGAGGCCGACCAGTCCTTTGATGAAGACGATGAGGAGGAGGAAGAGGAGGAGGAGGAAGAAGTAGTCAAGACGTCAAAGAAGCGACCCGCATCCTCCCCTTCCACCAAGTCTCAGGTTTGTTTTCGCACCTGTCACTGTTTTCATCTCTTAATTCACTTCAAGTGACTAACTCTTTACCTCCTCCACAGAAAAAAAAGAAAATTGAGATGGATGATGAAGATGAAGACGAGGATGATGATGATGAGTGAGTACCAAGTCCCACAACATTTAGACTTGATATTTTCTAATAAAAATAATTGTGAGGTTTATTAACAACAGTGGAGGAAGTGATTGATTAATAAAAAAGAATAGTTTAAATGTTTGCATTTGATCAAAGTTAGTCATGGTGATTTTAAGTAAGATCAAACAGCTGACATTGCATTTAAAGATGTATTCATTCTAAATGCATACATTACAGTAATACATTTTTCTGAGATTTGGATGGTTCCTTTTCTATCTGACTTTTTATTGATCTGTTTGTTTTGTAGGGATGATGAAGATGAGGATGAGAGCGAGAAAGAAGAGTCACCTGTTAAGGCCAAGGTGACACCGTCCAAACAACAGAACGGCAAGAGCCCAAAGCCAAACACTCCTGCTAAAAAACAGGTAATGATCTCCTTTTCAGACTTTATGATATTAAATGTTTTGAGATGTAGTCACTGTATTATTTAAAAGTTGTCATATCCAGTGTAATTTCTCCAAATGATTGTATCATTCCTAATATCTAAATGTGCTGTTCCTTTTTAGGATAAGACCCCCAAAGGTAAAGGGGAGAGGACGCCTAAATCCCCAACAACTCCCAAAACCATCCTAACCATCCCTGAGCTGAAGATCAAGATGATGGAGTCCGTGAAGAAGGTGTGTGTCCTTGGAAAAGCTTTGAATTCAACTGGTCTTTTATAATTATCATTATCCTCTTAACTTAAGAGAAACATGGTGTAAATATTGAAATGTGCTCATTTGTTGTTTCCGGTCCACAGGGAGTCAAATTACCCATTGTCCAGGCCAAGTTTGAGAACTTTATGAAGAACGGTCTTAATATCGCCGACACCAAGGTACAGTACAAGTTTACCTTTTTTGTTCTAAAGTATCTTTGATCAGTGAAGTGTTTTTTTATCATTCTTAATTTGAGTTGACTTGCCATAAAGACGTTGATACATTTGCGAAAGTCTTGTTAACGCAAACCATTTTGGTTGTGCTGATGCTTTCATTCAAAAATATTTGATGTCTGACTGAAACGGGTAGACTTTTTCAAAATACTCATGTGTTGTAGTTCTTCTGAACGTGCGGTCAATCAGGTAGTCTACACGCCATGTAAAAAAACATCTGATAACAGAACAAGAAGCCAACAAGATTATCTTTTTATTTTCTTCATAGAATTGTTGTACAGTATTATTTGCATAGCTTCCGCTGCCACCTGGTGGAGATCCAGTACACTACAATGCAGTCAAACTGACCTATATACTGTAACACTGCTCTTCTGAAGCAAAACAACAACCAGGCTGTTACAAACAAACCTGACTGGGGCATCTCTTGACATAAATAGAAAATATTTGTGGTTACTTGATAGTTCTCAGCATAGGAGCATCTTTCAAAATACAAAACGTTTTGCGTCCCATTTTTAAATTGCTTAAAAAGAATGTGAAGTTATTGTACTGGTTTTGAATTGCTCCGATTTTGTTGCTTTAATACCAATTTGAGACCCTCAACTGGGCAGCTTAAAGTCAACTTTGTGACTTATTCATTTATAGAAGTCAATTAGAAAAGTGCTATGGTTCTCTCTGTAACTAAACATATGTAATGTCTGCGTCTGGTCACTGTATTAACCTTCAGTTTTGTATTTCTTCAGATCATTTCCGACCTGTGGAAGTGGAGGCAGACGGTGAAGGATACTAAATAAGTCTCAGTAGTTTTATCGTCTTTTTATGTTTATACCCATCGCTCCCCTCAAACCCTCTGAAACCAAACTCAGTGCCTCACACTTCGTTACTTCTCTATGTAGTCCAGCTCCACCGCCTGCTGTAGAGAGTGATGTGGAGGCTGACGGTGCATTATGGTGGTGCATTGTCTTTACATCACACACAAATTTGCATCTTTGTAAATGTGTAAATAAAATCCTTGCGAGATTGTTGGCACCTGAGTATGGAGGATACTTTCATTCGTTTTTTTTATATTTACAGTCGAGAGTCATTTGGTCTCATGCAGGAAATATAAATGTGCATCCAATCATAAACCGCATACCAATAACAACACAATTATTATTCAACAGCCAATCAAAATTCAGTAGATGTCGGCCATCATTGGTCAGATTTGTTAAAGCTGTTACTATTTCTAGTAAAGCCCAACATGAACATATAAAAGAAGCACTTTCTGAAATGCTTTGAATGTTATGCTAATGTGAGATTACACCGCTCAAGATCCCTTAAACTGTTAGCTTAACCTTTTATCAGAATTCAAATATTGTTGTTTAATTAATGTTTTACCGTCCATAACTTATCAACCATTTGCTATTAAGCAGCAACCCGCGCTAATGAAGCGTCGTAGATATATCGCTAGTGGAGATGAGTCTGTTTCTGTTCTTTGCTGCTGCGACTGCTAGGTTGAGAGCTCGCTCTGAGTGACTGAATGCATGAAGGAATTTACTGAATTCTTCTTTTAAAATCAAGTTGATTAAAACCCTCCAAACAAGGAAGAGTTAACTAAATATTCTAAGACTTAATCACCTGTATTCAAGTTTAACAAGTCCCCAAGTTCTGTGCTCATGTGGTCGGTTAATGTATTATTAAAAATGTTGATGCATGAGGCCTGTTAGCGTAGTACGTCATTCCATGTTCTAAAGAAGCAAGTGTACGTTTGTTAGAATGAAATTATGCTGTGAGTTGGACTGAGTGTTGATGGATTGAAAATAATGTGTGTTTCCACTGTTCCAATTCTCTGCCATCAGAATCATACCCGATTTGAAGATAAATACAGGTTTATGATTTTCTTTGTGGCAACAATGTTCTTCCTAATAAAATTTAAAGCAAAACAACTTTTGTGTTTCTTTGAATATTGTGTTTCTTTGAATATGCAGTGGCGTAGAAAACAAGATATGCATTAGTCTTTTAAGTATCCAAAGTTACCCCAATGTTTACTACACCTCTTTCTATTGCATTTTAGCCTACATATTAATAGTTCTGCAAAGTGGGAAGAATTTTTATTGACATTTTTAAGTTTAAACTTATCTATACCGGCTTTGTCATGTGACCCAGCATTTAATAAAAGGATGATGTAACGAGAGCTATCATAAGTTCAAATATTGCTTTTATAAATTCTTAAATAAATGGTGGGAGATTACTATGGTTTGATATTTGAGCCTCAAATATAATAGGAAAAAAAATCATTCTTATTTAGTCAACTGTTGAACTGAAAAACCAGAACGTCCTCCAGCCTCATGTCAGGCAGAACACTGAAGTATATAAATAGAATACACTATAATGTCCAGTATACTATAGTCTAATTTAAAGCAGTTACCTGTACAAACCACCAGGTGGCAATATAACCAAAGCAGCTCTCCCTGTGCAGGCCTGATGAAGCTGTGCAGGAAGATGGCCTGCCGTGTGGCTCGGATTAGTTCAGTTTCACACCTCAGTAGCTAAATCATCTGCAACCAGAGACATTTCTTAAAAACATTTCGATATGCCAACTGTGCGATTCTGTTTCACAGCATGCACACTGTTTAATATGACTTCAAGGACAGAGCTTATGTGAACTGTATTATTGTACTTTTTCAGTTGGTTAGTGCAGAGCCTCTAATTGTTCCATGCAATGCTCAAACTCACTTCCTTCTTTTAAATGCAGTTATTATAAATTGGAGAACCCTTTTAGCTGTAGTCAGTAATGTAATGTTTGAATTCAAGACCTTTTCATTTCATACAGGAAAGTCTGAGTACCGGTATTCATTAAAGTGAAGTGAGGTCAGCATACGGGAACTTGTTTAAATAGCTCCCCTTTGACTTCCTGTGTTTGTTTTGTTACAGGATTATAAATACACTATTTCCCCAAAATTCAAGGCCCTTTAAAAAACTTGTTTTAAGCATGCACATTTTTAATTTGTATAAATAAATGTCATCAAGCCATCTGTATATTTTCCACTTTTATTTTATGTACAACACAAACTTTGCAAATCACAATTAAAAACATTTAAAAAAACAAACTGAATTTGATCAGTGAACAGTTTTTGTGACTTAAAATAATAGTAGCAATAAGTCAAGCCCATTCACACATTAGGTCAAAAAATAGTTTGCTCACAACATCGGGAATTCAATATCAACATTGGCAAGGCGTTAAAAAGGATCAGTATACTGTAATGTATATAGTTACAATATCCCTCTGGCAGTTGATTAAAACTAAAATGGCCTTCGTGTTACTGAATGATTGTGGTTTTGTTATAAATAAGGCACAAATACATGGAAATAATGGCAGCAAAATGTTTTCTGTGCCAGATAACTACAACTGGAGTGATAAGGTGTAAGAGTTTACCATTGCCACTTTCAGTGCATTCAAAACACACTGTACATCGTAGCATGCAACATATATTTCTACACACCAAATTGTACATTCTTGGATGTTCCACCTTAAATCTAACTTAGGGCTTTACAGGTGTCGACTCAGTGGATAGTATACTACATAACATACAACCAGTAAGCACTTCCAGACCGGGCAATGCCTATAGGCTCTTTAAGAAGTAAACAGCCATCATTTAAAACTTTTAATGCGTTAAAATATTACAGTAACATCTCCGGGTCCTGAAGAAACTCAAAATATAAAATAAAATAAAAAAAAAAAAACTGATCACTTCCTAAAATCTCTGATATCTCACTGGCGAGAATGTCAAAGTGTCCCTTCAGCATCTAAACCGGGGTCTGTCCTCTTCAAACGTACTCCTTGCTGCTGGGGGGTCTAGAGATGGGATATTTGGGTGTAGATTTTTCTCTTGGGCAAGATGCTGCCAGCATGCCGCCTCCAATTATAGCCAGGAACGCTCCAGCCCAGGCGATGAAGATAGCAGAGCCAAACTCATACCTTCAGAGAGACAAGTTACAGTCATGAGAAAAAAGGTAGCCGGAGCTTAAACTAATTAAAAACAAACATGCTCAACACATTTATCAACAATAAGAGGAGTGTGTGGATGCATACAAATATCTGGTCATAGATGAGGCAGAGCTTAAAGCCGGTATCTGAAATAACAAACCAAACATGTTTTTATTCTGCAGTTTACGTCTTGATGAACTCACTTGGTATTGACGGGGGTGAAAGGGTTGTAGAAGGCTTGGATGATGTCGTGAGCGTACCAAGAGCAGGCGACAATGCCACTCAAAGCTGAGGGGAAAGTAAAGGAAAAACATCAGTACAACTGTAAAGAGTCAATGGACAGGTTAACAAAAGCAAGATCAGAAGGCGTCTTACATCCAATCAGGATGACGATGCCACCAGCCATGGCGATCCTTGACTTGCGTGTTTTATCATCTCCTCCGCAGTTGGTGCACTTCATTCCCATGCAGGCGATGCCCAGGCCGGCCACCGTTACGATGATGGACACGATCATGAGGGCACGGGTTGCCTGGAGGGCACCTGGAAGAGAGGGCAGGATAGGGTTAATCCTTCAGTTATTGTGACTAACACTTATTGTGTATAGGTGTACACACATGGGTGTGGTGGCAAAGGAGAAAAAACGGTCATTTTCATTTGATGTCATTTCTACAGTCATTTGTCATGATAACACTGTTGTTCCAAGCCTAAACTTGTGTTTGCATTGTTGCTTTTATGCGTTTTTTGTCTGCCATTTGGGGGATAAAAAAAAAGAAGTGTAGACAAACACCATGCAGGAACAACAGAGCCACTTCTGTCTCCCGTGTGTCATTGCCGCTCCCTGTAACAACGAACCACAGAAACTGGCTCTAACCGGAAGCCCAAGAAACTAGAGGGGGGGCCGGGGGAGTGGGTGTGTATGCATGCAGGGCAGAAACAGGTTTAACTAGGTTTCAGGTTTCATTATAAGGAAGACACTCCCCAATTTCAGGTGCTCACAGACTGCTATTCAGCAGGTGGAGCTTTTTGTAGCTTCAGCTTACTATCCGAGAAGAAACGGACCCTTTCTAGAATCTGAAGAATGTCTTATATGGCGTCAACTAAAGCAATCTTGTTGCCACACTTTTGTTATTGTTCCTAAACAAATTTGAGTTGGTTATTTTGAGTATGCATTTCTGAATAATTATGTTTTATTTGATCACTTGCTCCATATCTAACCACAGCTTTAATCACACAAGGTTTATCAAAGTTGGTTTGTGTTCATGTTTGAAGAGGCGATAAGACCATTGTGCTGCCAATATTTGTATCAAATGTTTGGATAGGCCCAAGAGAAGGAAAAACTCACACTATTTGAAGAGGATAGTGAAGTTTGTGAATCAACTATCTAACTGGCGTTTCAACAAGTTAGTTAGAGATGCAAGTGCGTTTCAGTAATGTGTTGAGCTAAGATCACCTCACAGGGAGGGGCCGTTAAACAACCCTTGCAGAACATTTCCTGCAACAGTCAGGCTGTTTGGGCCCTGAGGACAACCTGTCCATCAGTGGAATGAAAGAAAAAAAACCTAAATGTCATGCCAGCCACAGTTGACCCATTTAGCCACTTCTTCAAAATATACCATGTAAGAGCCATACAGACAGATTCTGTACAGGAACTTGTGATATTTGACTTTAGGAAGGAAGAAGAAAAAAGGGAAAGTAACAATTGTCCTCTTTTGATAATGGCTTACATGACTACACAAGTTAATGACTAGTTATTTATTAAATCATTTCCCTGAACCATCCTCCATACTGCCACATACTTTCGCCCGGAAGCAGGGACTTTTGTAATCAATTAAACTAAAACAAATAAAACCAAATGCTGCATTTGATTAAAACTCCTGCAGAAGTTATGATATGTAACAAATAAAAAGTCATATTTGTTCTTGGTCCAAAACGTAGCAAAGAAGGATTTTGTTGTGTTAATTCGAAGGCCTGTAGGCCAAAGACAATGCAACCGTTTGTGGGGCTGGTATTCAGGCATGTTGACTAAACAGTGGTTTATACAGGACAGGTGTTGTTTAACCTGATGCTATGCTGTGAAATGCAAGTCATAGGAGGAGGGGTCGCTACAATGGACAATGGCCACGGGGTAATCATTGCCGAAGTGTAAAAGGACTGCACACATCCTGTCAAGTGGGAACAAATGCAATAATTATTACGTTTTCTTTTGCAATAAATCTCTGGCACTGAACCATGGGAGGCCTAATAGTACGTTTAAAAAACAAAACTAATGCATTCTGGCTGTGTAATAAAAGTCGAGTTAATAAGTGACAGAACCGGTTAGACCAAGACAGGAATCTTTAACAGCCAAGAAGCAAAGAAGTAGTAAGTAGAAAATGGCGTACTAAAAAATAGTTATTGGAGTATATTCCAACAGGTGCATGCACGTCCTTTACATAATTTCATGTTACACGCAGGTTTTGGTGTAGGAAACGGTCAGAACAATTAGTTGCAATAACTTAAATAAATAAAACACTTTAGTCACCAAAATAAAGGTTTTACTTAAACGACACAGAGCTAGAAGCCATTAGCTGGGTGACTTACCGTTGAGCTGTAAGATAGAGTCGTAGACCTTGCACTGGATCTGGCCCGTGCTCTGAAACGCGCAGGACATCCACAGTCCTTCGTACATGGCTATCGCCGTGATGATGTTGTCCCCAGCATAAGAGGACATCTTCCACTGGGGCAAAATTGTGCCAATTATCAGTCCAATTAAGCCAATAAGGGCCAGGGCGAATCCCAAAATCTGCAGACCTTTGTTGGCCATTTTCCTACTTCTTCTTCGACTTGACGGCGGAAACAACACAGACGACGTCCACCTGCTGTGAAGGTACAAATCCCCCTCGCCTCACTAACTGTCGACGTTTAGCTAAGTTTGCTGTGTTACTAATAAAGTTAAGTCCTCTTGTTACTCTATTGAAGTATTCCTTCGCTTTCTGAAAATGTTTAAACAACGGTGGTTTTTCAATTTATAAAGTGTCTCTGAGATTCTTCACGCACCTGTTCCTCTGCCGCACCTTGAATGGGGAGGGAGTAGCGGGAGCGAGCTTTTTTAGGCGGTTTCTGTAGCAGGTGGGCGGGAACGCGCACGTAGTTTCGACTCATCAGCCGTAGAAGCAAACACCTGGAGTATCATGATGTAAGGGTTTCCTGACACAGACCCCCTACGCTGACTCAAACAAGGAAAATGTATACAATTAATAATTCGGTTAATGATTTGGTTTGTATTAGTTTCTTATAAATATGATGGACGATACAGAATTTATTAAAAAAAAGTACATTTTATTATAAACCAACCTATATTATGTAATGCCATATTGTTTGATAGGGATAGTACCACAACAACGTCTACACTTAATAATGTAAGTCATACAATGTCTAGTCTAACCATGAGATAATTAATTAAAACAGGAAGTTTCAAAACTAGTACGGAATTTTGCAACATTGTTGAATATTGAATTGTGTAAAAAGCATAGAGGAAAGAGCCATGCATTTTGTATGTATGCATAGCATTTGTGGCTTTACAATTAAGGCTCAACATGAGTTCCTTTTAAAAAATCGTAATACTAATTGATAATAGTAATGTCAACACAAGGCATTTCACCCCTTCATTTACAGGCCTGACTACCAGCAGGAATTGCATTACATAGGATAATTTAACATTCTTTCATTCAAATAAGTATTTTTTAGGTTTCATATATGTGTGCAACTGGCATGAGTTATAGGACAAATACATGGCCCTTCTCTGAAAGAGGTGTATGCTTTATTCTCCAGTTCAGCAGAGTTGACTTGTACTCCACTCTGACATGGAGGAGGTGCATTTTGAAACCAAGAAAATCAACTAACGGCAGTAGGTGTGGCTCGCGGGCTCTGACACATCATAAACAGTTGTGAGTATTGCCCTTTGTTGTTATGATATCATATTGCCTTACATCAGAGGTACTGTACACTTTCAATGAAACTATTGGTAAAACTTTCTATAATCATTCTAATAATGACTTATCTGCTTATAACACTGTATAGTTATAGTTTTAGGCACTCATAAATACTTCTCAATTATCATAACACAATATAAAGCATTTTATAATGACTTGTAAGGTCGAGTACCATAATACTTCATAATTGTTGGTCACACACTGACCATTTTTTGCAAGAACACTATTAAAACATAATTACCATTGTATATCATAATCCTGAAATATTGCATTATCCATTAACTAATCTGAAGTATAGGGAGATCTAATTCATGACAAGTAGATTTTTCAGTTTCTGTCATTCGTAATTGTTGGTTTTAAGTAACGTAAACTACAATTTATCTAACATAATGTCTGACCAGCAATTATAAAGCTGTATGATACTTGACCTTATAAGTCATTATGAAGGCTTTATATTGTGTTATGATTATTGTAATCAGGCATTATGAATATGTTTGAGTGATTCTAACTATAATAATACTTATATTCAGTGACATAACCAGATTATAAAATCATTACAAGTACGTTTAAAATGCGTTATAGACTTCTTAGAAAGTGTCTCTGGTCACCATTTCTTGTAAACAGAGTATGAGTCATGGTTTGTATGTTGTGCAGAGTCTGGTTTGGATGATCACTGATACTACTGACTCAGTATTTGAATAAAGAATGTATGACTGAAACGTTCCCTGACAAAAGGAAATATAAGAGACAAAGAGTCTGTAATCAACATTTCAGTATTTAATACTCAACACCATGATTTTACTCCCACTTCTGACCGCCTTTATTATCTATAACTGTCTTTTTATTGTTTAAATTCCCTGTTTTAAATTGCATTTGCAAAGCCACCTACTGAAGAGATGACCATTATAAAGCCCACACTGACCTCTGACTTTAACCAACAGATTGTAATAATAAAAAACAATCCTTAGCTACAGCCCTGGTAAACACATTCCTCTGACACACTATTAAAAGGTGGAGATCTGTGAGTTGTATTTTTAAGGAGCACTAAAGGAGAACCAGCTCTCACCAGTTTACTATGACGACATGAGAGGAAATCCCGGGATTTATCAGTATTTATCCTCGAAGAGATACAAACTTGTACACCCAGTAAGTCTGGTTTTGGCTTCAAACTTCACATTTTGAAATAAATCTTTGATATATAAATGTGTGTAATGGTGAAATGTTTTAATAATTGTTAAACTGACTGAACCATGCTTTTAAAATTCAGTTTTTCTTCTTTCACCTTATTTTATTTTGTGTAGCTTTGGCCTGGCAGCGGCTTCAAAGTCACACCAGTAATTGATTGAGTTACTTCACCAGCTAAACAGGTTTTATTTAGCAACTGCTGTTAAATGCAAAAAACATAATAGAAGCCACCGAAAAAAGACCTATCCCATGCCCAAGCAAGCCTATACAAGCACAAGCATGGGAATTTCTCTCACACTTCCAATGAATTTCCTCATAACATCTATGATACTTGCGCAACATAGAGAATTCTTAGATTGATACCCACAGTCACTATCTAAGTCATCATAAAGACACAGGAAGTAAGACGTAAATATTTTTGACCTGTCACAAGTTTATTGACCCGTCAGATGACTCGTTTCAAAATAAAAAAACAGATGACACTAAATATAATCACTTACGTGTGTTTACACTGCCTTAAAGGGTGTGTCAACAAATTAAATCGACGTAAGGTAAATCACAAGTCAATGACACATATCTAATTAGTTTGTTTTTGGTTGGATCATCTGGGGGCAATGTCATATCATTTAATTTTATAATTAAAACGTTTTTGCCCCAAAGCTAACGAGATCAAGGTTAATTTGTCTGAAGTTACCTGGTAATCTTCACCCTTTGATATTTATGAGTCATCATTTTTTCTCTGATTA
The DNA here is from genome assembly GCF_902827165.1 of Trematomus bernacchii. NCBI lineage: Eukaryota > Metazoa > Chordata > Actinopteri > Perciformes > Nototheniidae > Trematomus > Trematomus bernacchii. The sequence goes on from NW_022987513.1 coordinate 4,230,268, forward strand.
GATGTCGTCCAATTAGGATTTAACCTCGCCTCCTGACACTTGTGTGTTGATGTTAGTGTAATGACTCAATGTAATCCTTTTACCCTGATGTTGTACCAGGATTCCTGGGAGCACACTGAAGGAGAAAAAGGTCACATGAGGAGAGGTGAAACGAAATAAATCTCAAATATATTGCCGCCATCTGGTGGTTACTGTGAATATAAAATACATAAACACACAGCCATTTTAGCTCTTACTCAGCTGCTCTAACTAAAGCAACATATGATGACTCATTCTGTCAGAGAGAACGAGGCGACCATGTTCAAGGGAAACTTATCTGAAAATCTGAAATATTTATTAATTCTGAACTCCAAATGTGTGTTTATTAACGTGTTTTTCAGTATAAAATATGAACTGGGTATCAGCATTGGTTGTTAAAGCATACATGTTTACTGTAGATATTTAAATAAAGTAAAATATACCATACCATTTTTAAATCGAGTTTATGTTTAAGGGAGGCGTGTGGCGCAGTGGATAGAGCCTTGGTTCAAACCCCACTGCAGTCAGCATGTCGTTGTGTCCCTGGGCAAGACACTTCACCCCAAATTGCTCCTGTGGGGATTGCCCACAGTATTGAGTATGTAAGTCGCTTTGGATAAAAGCGTCTAACAAGTAACATGTAATGTTTAACATTCACAAGTTGCAAACTCAACAAAAAGAACAGCTTATTTTTTTAAACGTTTACATAAACCCATACAAAAGCAGTAATACAAAACACAAGAGGTCATTACATAAAGTAAGATATAAAAGGAATTGGAATTACATTAAATAATATTAAAATAGGTACAAAGAAGATAACATTCATGCCGGTCAAATATAATTATTACTCCATCTATTTTATCAATCCTCTTTCCATTTCTCTCTTTATTTTATAATTACATCATCAAATTAATGGTTTATTAAAACATTTTCATGTGAACATGTGTTTCTTTGGTTTCTTTTAGCCATTAAAATGTATGATTAAAAACCAAATGGCTTTTGGTCATTATCTCAACTGCCTGTTATTTATTGATATTTTTATCTTTTGAAGCATTATTGATTACGAGATATAACTTTGTGTTATCTTCAACAAATGCACTTCTGGTGACTTCTTAATCGTTTCATAATTGTTTTCCATCAATCCGATGCGGTTTTATTGACATATATAGCAATATAACAGCGGTTGATTTTGTTTAGTGAGAAAACATTCAGTGCTTTGAAGAACATCATTAAATCCAACGAATGCACATTAAACCTCCAAGGTTGTCATATTCCCACGTTTGTTCAAATTTAGCATGTGGGTGCCTATAAAGGAAACATGCGCATGCTGAGGATAATTGCTTCCTCCAGCTATCGTGAGAACTATATTTGGTTTAATGCCTTAATCCTTATTTGCCGCATTAAGAAATATAATGCTCCATTCAGTCTGAGCGCAGACGGCTCCTCTCTGTGTGGGTTTACTGAGAATAATCTGCTATGAATGCACAAGTCATGCCTCCATGAGATTTAAGATGTCCCAGTACAGCACAGGAGGATCAGAGGCTGAAGAGGGCTGTCTGACCCTGGCCGAGGTCACGTCTCAACGGGGAACTCGTTGTCAAAGTCAGTGACATCCCAGAGCGCACAATAATCTGCCCGATCAAATGCTGCTCAACTTCAGCCTCTATAGAGTATGACTTGTATCTTAATTATCCCAGTCTGTGGGTCATGAGCCATCATCCATTTACCACGGTTATCACTGCCGGATTGTCATGTCTAATTGACTGCTGGGCTGTGAACTACAAGTAATTGCTGCAATTCATCCGCCTGATATGTTTCCATTAAATAATCTTGGTCCTTTTGAGAAGATAAATTAGTCTTTGGTAGATCAGAGAGATGTTAGTGTGGTAATCTCAGACCAGAAAAACAGCGTATATTGTCTAGGTATGTCAACAATTTCACACGTCTTGCCAATTTTTCATATAAGCGCATGTATGTGTTGCAAAGCACAAGAGATTCAATTTGACCTTGTCATTGTGACCTTGTCATGCTTAACGTGGAATAAACTTCTTACAGATGACTTATTTATCATCAGGGATTTATATGACTTTGCTTAAATCATAGAAGTAGTTCATTTAAAAATCCAGCAGTTGTAGAGTAGTTAGTTTCTCATTAGAGTTGTGGTTCTGATCACCTGACCACCAATACAATTCAAAAATCCTGTCTCTTTTAGCTCTGTTTTTGTTCTCTACCAAACTAAGCTCAGTAAAGCAGAACAGGGCCACACATTTGGGTGATAATTAGTGTATGTCAGTCACTACGAGGAACCCTTTTACATTGTCACGTTGTCCCTAATACATGTTATGTTATGGGTAAAATATTGGTCCTCTTTCGTTTTTGGGCAGTTAATTATTGTTTTGTAATTGTTCTGATCTATATCTTATCCTTTATTCCTTTTTCTTAAATGTTTTGTTCTAATGCATCTCTTTGCTTTTTCGGCACTTACTAAAGGGGCTCCATAAATTATAATAAGATCTACTCTGCCTTCAATTATTCAGTGTATACAGACAAATAACATTCCAATTTTTTTTTTAAACTGAGGAAGCAATGAACTTTTGTAAATGTAAGTAAATGTTTTGTACTTGGAAATAACTTCCGCCCCCTCCATCCAGACTGGACAGATATCTTATATTCCAGCAAAACCCCACTTTAAAGCACATTTTCCATGGATTTTGAACGCCGGTCTATGGCATGCCAGTCACCTATGGAGCCCATGGTGGCCGCCCAACTCCAAGATGGTCGGCTATACTATACCCCCCACCCGGACAGATTTTTCCGTCCACCATGACTGAAAGAGCTTAGAAGGCGGCCGCTTTAAACTTGAGAGCTGCTAAAAATTACCTCCATGTCGACAGTTTACCATGTGGAGCTTTTTGATCACTTGGCCAACATACCAGAGACTACTGTGAGGGATGAGATAACGGATTATGGATATGTGTTAAGGCAATACACTGTAGTTACATTTAACTGGAGGTTGAAATGTGTGGAGCGCTGCACTGTCCATGCAACAGGGAAGTGTGTGTCTGCAGAGAGGCCATTGAGTTGTTCAGCTCAAGCCTGTTGGACCAAGACAAGATTGCAGACTCAAAAATCTGTCACCTACTCATAATTTCAATGTGTGCGGTAAAGAAATGTACACAGAGAAAGACACTCTGGGAAGACCTCGTCCTTCTGATGGTGTCTCTGTTGCCTTCTCCCAAATCTAACTATATCACTGTGTGGTATTAAAGGGCCCATGTCATGGCCATTTCCACTGATCATAATTACATTGTTGAGGTATACTAAAATAGATTTATACTGTGCAATTTTCCAAACTCACATTGGTTTCGCATACAGCATCTCTGTCAAGCATGTGTATTCAGCAGTATTCACTTTCTCCACTAAACGACTCGTTGGAGCTCTTGCCCCCCCCTCCCTGTGAGCCTAGTGTGCTCCGATTGGTCAGCTCGGCCACTCGTTCTGATTAGTCAACCACCAGAGAGGCTGCGCCCATGTCTAACAGTGCTTTTCCCGGCTGCTCTCAGCGTAACATCAGTCTTATCATGGCGTCGGTACAGCCGTATATTTTATATACATATATATTTTTAACTGTTGTTATAGAAGAGTGTGACGGCCCCAGGGCCTTTGTCTTACGATGGGGTGGAGCTGAAGAGGCTAATCAGCACGATCACGGACACCTCCGGAGCCGAGGTGCTATTAAGCCCAGCTGCCCGGAGTCACACGACGGCCCCAGTCTCTCTCCAAAGCGGCTGCAGGAAGACTAACTCTGCGATCCTCTCAACCACCTATCTCTGCATTTACCACAATAAATGTGCCGTGGTTTTGTAAACTCGTGTATGTCTCCTTGTCTTTCCGTTGTGGCCTACGAGCCGCTCATAACAAAGAGTAAGTTATTTTTACCCGTTATAAACTACTACTGTTTGATGAGAAATCAAATCATGGTTTGCTATATATGAATTCAGGGAAGAAAGGATAGGCCTACTAAGTATTTCCATTAAACTTTATTTTTAGAAATGTACAAAATGAACATAAATATACATATATACACACGGTATATCATCCATTCCTCCTCGCATCTTGCCTGCGCACAGTCGGTGCGGTGCCTTTTAGCACGAGGCCTCAGTAGTAGTAGAAGTCCCATCCCCGTCATGGATTGTCCGCCAGGATCTGGCTGGACGAAATCAAATGCAAATCACAAAATATTAGAGAAACTTAGTTGTTTTAGATTCGTTAGTAGTAGTTGTGTAATGAACAGCTTGCCTGCTAATATGCTAACCTAGCTTTGTTTACCTTGGTAGCTAACACGATATGAACGTTAGCTTGGAGGAAAGGCAACTATAATGCAGTGTAATAAAACTACTATGAACAAAAGCTAGTGGTTCATATTAGGCTAGCAATAACGTGTTTATAATTGCAATCGTATACGGGTATTCTGCTACCATACAATGTAACTTGCATGAATACATTGTTTTGCGCTAGCATACAGCTAGCCTCGTTAGCTACATGCAGTATATGTACTGTCACAATGTACGGTAAATCACCCGGAGTATACTGTATGAGTATTCCGTGTGTGTGACTGCAGACATTCTCCTGCCATGACAAACATGTAAGGCCATCTGCTGACATTGTAGTTGATATATTTAAACGCTAGCAACGTAGCATCACAAAAATGTTTTTCCGACCAAAACTAGCTCTAGCTCCGTGTGTTAGATCGGTTGCATACACGCTACGCCAGCTATAATGTAATTACGTTTCGCGACTGACCGCACGGCAAATCACCCGGAGTATACTGTCAATAGGTATTTTGTGTGTGAATGCAGACATTCTCCTGCTATGAGATACATGTATGCAAGGCCATCTGCTGATATTAGAGTTGATATATGGAAACTCTAGCAACTTAGTTAGCACAGTTAGCACTGTGTCAATGGCTTAGCAGTCCAACACAGTTTACACATTTAAACAGTCTTGTTTGATAAATACACAAATAACAATGCAAACTTACAGGTTGTATACCCAGATCTTCCCCTGCTCCAAATGGTCCAAACAAGCTGTGCATATCCGGCCTCAAACTGGGCAATGTTTTGGAAGCTTTCGTCTGTGAAATGCCGGTTCTTCGAACCTCTGGAGGAGGAACACGCCGCTGCTGGTGTGGCCATAGCTCTTCGGGATTGGTCCATTTCGTTCCGGGTACCGCATGACATCAGGCGGTACCCTGAAGAATCAAATGGGCAGTGACGTATCTCCAACGAGGCGTTTTGGGGAGGTATTTTCTGTGTTAGAGTTTTACTCGCTACAGGGTGTACTTTGAGGGTTTTGACTCTGCACACCGTTTACATGCATAAAAACCTTCATAACACACAAGGGGACGGGTAATAACCGGAAAAGCATGACATGGGAGCTTTAATACTATCCAATATGCCAGTTCATCATCCACCATGACACTTAATGACTAGGAGAGCATCAGAAATGGTGATTTGTGGCACAGGATGTTCCCTAACAGTGTTCAGGTGGCACAATTTGGACATTTCTCCAGTACTTTTTTTCTAATACCCATCTCCAAGCCATTTCCACTCCAGTCATCACTTTGTGCCACTTCCACGTATCAATTGTTGTTCAATCAGTTCAAAGGGATGGAGTTTCTCCTCGTGGATAATCCACCAACGTGGCACTGACATGATCGGACATCTTTTGAGGTGCACTCACAGCTGTGTTTGTTCTCTGACCGTCTTGCAATTAAAGTAGAATTAAAGTTTATTTGAATATTTTGGTTATCCCGCACACACACATTTATCGCACATTTTTCAGTCATGACTCATGAGAGGGTTCCTTATAGTTTCTCTTACTGACATTCCTTACATTTTTCCGTGTAAAAAGTCAAATAATCTTGTTAAGAATGTTTTGCTTATGAAAAGTATTCTTACTTTGAGAAAATATATCTTACTTTTTGTAGTTTTAAGAATTCTAGCCAAGCAAATTTGTCTCACCCCATTGGCAGATTTCTTTGCTTGATACAGGAAAATCTGACTTGATTCAAGAATATTTTGCTTAAATCTGCCAATGGGGTGAGGCAAATTTGCTTGGCTAAGGAAGAGCTGTTTTTGCAGTGGCCTATCAAGTATCCTTAGCCTACTAGAACCCACCATGTGTTAGGGACCAAACCATATTTTGCCAAAGCCTGATAAAAGGCCCTTATTATGTTTAGACCTCCCTTTACACAAAAACTATATTTTATGAAACCAAAATAAGTAAATACATGTTATATGAGTTTTTTTTACGAGTAGGCCTATACGTGTTTTACCTTTCTCCGCCACTAGGGGCGCACTGACACGTAGTTGTTTCTTGTAAACAGATAACGGCGGGCTAATCAAACCCACCCACGTTTGTGGAAAGAGTCTACACTGAGAAACGTTTTGTTAGAAATAAGCACTTTAATAAACAAAAAGATACGATAAAAGCCCACGGCTGAGAACAGTGGTGAGAGCACACGTTTTGAGGACAACTGCCCGAGAGTTGCTGTTAGTAAAACACCTTGCACAGAAACACGGTTTTGAGCTGCTACTAGCTTCATTAATTTAGCCCTGGAATTGACGGTGACCCAGAAGAAGGAATATAAAGTAAAAATATAGCTATCCAGCAAGTTACTTCAATGTGGGCGCTTTTATGGGATGAATGACGGGTGGTTTTTCTGCACAGAAGAATGCAAAGGACAAACACCTGGTTTAAGGTAAGACCGCTTTCTCTGCTACAATACTGAATGCTCATGTTTACAAATTGCATGTTTTATTAGCTGCGTGACAGCTTGTTGTATGGCTAATGCTATGCTAATTTCTGACAGTTTGCACACATTTTACTTCAAGTGTATGAAGTGTAGGTGCCAGTTACTGTAATTAAGGTTTGGTGGTTGGGTTGGTAAATAGCATTTCTCATAAGTTGCCTGATAAACTCGACAAAAGATTGTTAGTTCAGTGATGTGCTTTGAACATGTTCCTCTCCTTTGATGCTCATCTCCAGCTGAGGGTTTTTGTATTTCCGGATTAAACGTGACGCACGAATATATAGATGAGTGAAAGGTTTTGTTGTGTAGTATCAGCTTTATGGAATTACTTATAGTTTTACTGTTGAGTAGCCTATTACTTGGCCAACATGTTCTATTTAAATTTTTTTTTTTTTATTTAACCTTTATTTAACCAGATAAAAACATTGAGATAAAATCTCATTTTCAATGCTGACCTGGCCAAGAAGGCAGCAACGTTACACATAACACATAACACAAACATATAAAATACAGAGAACATAACAAAGAAAACAAAAGACGAAAAAGCAGTCACTACATTGTGCACATTAGGACAATAAAAAAAAAGTACACTACTTGTTACTGCAAGAGCAGCTGGTGGTGAGGACTTCAGACAACTTCAATTTAAAACATGATATAGAGACAAGTGCCCTCAGTTTAAGGCGTGATTGAAGGTCATTCCAAGACCAAGGACCATAATAAGAAAGACTCCTTTTTCCAGCCTCAGTCCGTACAGTAGGTACCTGGAACCGTATCCAGGCACTAGATCTGAGGTTGTAAGAGTCACAAACTGGGGCAAATCCTGATATAGGTAATTTTCAGCGACGTGGAGGCAGGGGAGGCAGAGCCTCACCTGTCATACTCCAATGTAACGGAAAAACAACTAAAGAAAAACGAAATAGTAATAATAATAAAATGTCTCCACTGATCTGTGTTGTAAGTGTGATTTATGTATGATTCTAATCGCTTTTTATAGTCAAAATCAGCAAATTTGCCGAGCTCCGCTACGGGAGCGATGACAAGTGAGGCAGGGGCGTGCTCTGCCTCTCGTAAGCCCCAAGCGGCAAACTCTGGGGAAGAGCCGGGACGCCAATACGGAAGTGCCACAAACTGCAGTTCATATATTGGCCGATAGGCGCTTGATTGATTGATTGATTGAAAAGTTTATTAACAGCTTGTATATTGGGTACAGTACAGTACAGCTCAAAACATACAATTGTTAAGGGGATGCAGACCAGAGAAAGACTTTCGTCTTGTTTACATCAGGGTCCCCCATTTCCAATTCATCATATCATTTAAGACAATGACTGACGCTGACGCTGACTGCAGAAAGGAGCAATTTCCATAGACCCCCATGTTAAAATGCCCAATTTTACAGCCTAAAAAAACATGTTTCTACCCATGGATCCAATAAATATTATTATAGATATAGTTAGATTCCACCTTCATGATTATGGATCTGTGAGTGAATTGTTTTCTAACATGACCCTTTTATTTATATTAGGTCTTAACGTTTTTGCATAAATTAGGGCGTGGTCACATTGAGTGACAGCTCTGTCAAGTGACTGCTGCTGTTAGCTTCTTGTCTCTCTGCTAGCTGCTCCGTCCGTGAAGCTACAGGGACTCTGCCTGCCCAGTTCATCCAGGGAACACAACTTGACCCCGGCCGTGTTTGTTTGTTCTTCATGCTTATATATCGGACTATTGTGACTCGCTCTGCGGTTAAAACAGACGGTGCATGAATGCCGTTTTGCGGTAAGTGAAATTCGAGTACTTTATTTATGTGTTTATGATTTTAATCAGCTACGTAATGAATGTTAAGGCTTGGGTTAGCGTGTAAGCGAGTGGTAGCTACATCGGTGCTAACGATGCTAATCGTATCCTCCAAGTTAACTTAAAACCATAGACTGTATATATAAAGGTTAAAACGAAATAGACAAGTGTTAAGCGTTAAGTGGGATAATACTGGAGAACAAAAGGCTTCTGTTTGAGGTTGATAAAATAAGGTCATCCTTGTAACTTAGAGAGATATTTTATTATGTAGGTAGGAACTTTATGCATCGCTAAGGTTAATTTAAATTGGCTATGCTCAAGTATGTAGACAAGCTAACGTCGAAGTAGTGTATGTGAAATCAACCTCACAATAAGATGTGTGTATATTACAATTATTAATGTCATATTTCAAGATGATTACTTAGATATTACAATATGGTTGGTTGAGCTGGAGTTCATTATTGAGCTTACACGTTAACATCACAGTCATCTGAAGAACGAACCCAAACCTTGTTGTTTTTATTAATTGCATTACCAAATTGGTATCAAATAAACAGTAAGCATTGGTAACACAACTTCCAAAGTTACTGCCTTCACTAACTGTACGGAGGCTCAGTCACTGGTACATTTTTATATATAAAGCCATGTTAGGGAAACTTCCATCCTACATCTGCTCCCTGATCTCACGGCGAATTGTAAGTGGCTACTGCCTGAGATCGCATGCTGTGGTTTTATTAAATGTGCCAACTGCTAGGACTGTCTTAGGGAAAATAGCATTTAGATGCGCAGCTCCACTGTCCTGGAATAGTCTGCAATTAAAATGGAAACTGAGCAATCTGGTGCCACTAAATGTTTTTAAAGCTCGGTTGGATGCTACTGAATCTGAAGCTGTTGGTACCTGTGCATGTGGATAGTATGTAAATTGTAATCCCTGTAATGCTACTGTATGATGTCCTTTTGTTGTTCTGTTTATGTTTTTAATGTTTCATGTGGAACCTACTTGAGCAGGTCTCCCTTGAAAAAGAGATCAATGATCTCAATGGGATACAACCTGAATAAATAAAGGTGTGAAATGAAATGAAATGAAAACAGTAAAATAAAAAGGACCCTGACTCGGGCAATACACAATCCAACATGTTCAACAGAAGATAATAAGTTATATTGTTTGTACACATGGTTTTTTACATATATATCTGTTTGTTTAAAGTGCCCAGGTTATGCAGACAGGCTGGACCAGAGAGTGAGAGACAGAACTGGACTCCTCACAGCAGTTAACTTCAGCACAGGTACAAATACTCTTTTTTCATACTGTACAAAGAATCAAGAAAGATATTGGTTTAAATAAATGAAGTATTGACTTTAATACACTGATATACATTCCATTAAACAATACTAAATACTAGATCACCTACACATCAGTGAAGTTGAGGGTTTTTTCCATGCAAAAGGTTACATTTAGATGTTAACAAGCAATATGACTGTCAGCTTTCTAATTTAATGTATTGAAGGCAAAGATATTTAACGCATAGTGACAACTGCTATTTATCTCTCAATATTGTCTGTAAAAACGTGGTAAAAGTTATTCTTTCAGTGAGAAAACAGAGCAAGCTTGTTTTAATAACAGTTAAATATTATTTTGATAATAAAATATATTTCAATGTTGATGAATTTCATACTGTTCATTCATAATCTGATTGTCTTTGTAGCTCACTGTTGAAATAAAAAAAAACATTACAATTACAAAATAATTATATCTACAGCCCCTAAACACAAACACACCTCTTTCATAAATAACACACTTGTTCTGCAATAATATGTTTTATGTTTCCTGTAATTTTTGTTAGGAAAGGACATGCCTGAAAGACACGACTCAGCATCTCCTCTTTCTCTGAGGGTCAAGAAGAACATCCAAGAGGAAAATTAAAAGCTGATGTTATGAGATGTTAAGACCAGTACAGGACATTCACTAAGAAACTACTTTTATTGTGAAGTCAGCTGATCGAATGCACCTATTTCCACATCTACACTCCATCAGCTGATTAATTCTATTTGCCTCACTTTATGAGCTTCACAACATGTGCCTTGTACCGCAGAGTTTGCAACGTCACAAATAAATGGGGCCAATCTTCAGTCAGATGTGAATGTGTAATCTAACATTTTCAGTAAGAATAATGGACAAAAGGAGTGCAAATACAAATTCAATTTATTGAAATGTGAACCAAAAGTTAATCAAACATGTTTTAAATAAAAAGCACATATGGACAGAAGGTGTAAACCTATTAAATGTATAAGTAAACACATTTAGTCAAATAAAGTGACAGACTAGGCCTGTGCAGGTGGTATCAGCTATGCATGGGCTCCTCCATCAGGCCTGGTCCTCCTCACAGAGGAAAGACCCTCAGTCCTCTCCAAACCAACAGACTGGACGTCCATCACACGGAGGTTTCTCCCTGAAGTCTCTGCAGCTCTCTCGACACCACGCTGTCTCAATCCGTCCACACTGAATATGAGAGGGGAAAAATGAAAATAATAAATGCTTTAGACTATAAGAAATATAAAGTTGACTGTTGAGTTGCTCAGTTTTTTTAGATTGTCAATACTATTACTGTATAACTAATATCTCAGGTTAAGAGGCACCTTCAAATAAAGATTGGTCTTTAAATACATTTTGTCTTTTGAATTGTTTGTCTAAAGTCAAGGACCTAGAACTGGTACTTGTAGTTTTAATGATACAGTCTGGTTATAATGCTGTTTGGAGGAGGCCTCACAGGTAAGAGCACTAACTAGCTATCATCACATGTACCTAAGCTTAACTTAAATGTATTAAACGTATAATTAAGTGATGGCAAAATATAAATAACTAATGTCATGCAAACATATTAATATTTGCTTGATTCCAGTGTTTAATTTAGCACAATTGCATACAAACGTTAAGGGATTTTAAGATTCTGAAGTATTATGCTAAAAACTAGTTTTGCTGAATAGTCTCATGTCCGCTTACCTTAGAAACGTAAAATGCGACGGCAGTGTGCAGATAGTGAGCATGTTAGCTTAGCTTGGTAGCTTGAGCTAGCTCTGGAACTTCCAGCCCGGTGGCAGCATGTCCCGCCTCGGCTCCACCTCTTTGCCCTTATTTGGAGCAGGCTGGAGCAGGCGGGAGTGGAACTCTGACGCCACTGTCGAGCCGTTAGTGGCCGACTCCGCCTACTAAGGGCTTCTTGGCAACTCTGCAGAATCCTATGGGTGACGTCACGGACCCTACGTCCATTTATATATACAGTCTATGGTAAGCCCACAGTAACTTGCTGGAGCACGGGCACTAATTTAGCGCGGGCACTTATTTTGTGAGCGCGCTCAAGCCAGTTACTGTGGGGTAAGGTGAGGCACAGATGAGATCTGCCTCACCTTAGAATGCGTCACCCCACAGAAACTGGCTGGAAAGCGGGCCCTAAGCGCATGCCTGTTCCCATCTCACTGTAGGTCACCAATGTAATGTATGTAGATCCCTTTATTACATTTATCCTCGCCATCCATAGTCTCTAAATAACTTATTTCACGTATATATGATATTTAGGCTCGCTGGTCTCAACGGCAATGAAAATGCACCAGGGGAGGCAGCCATAACCTCTGCCGCACTGAAGGGGGCGCACGTGAGCCCACAGGTTCTTGTTGCTACTGTAATTCTATGCAGAGACGGTAGACGCAACAACAAACTAGACTTTTGAAACTACAGGAAGATAAGGAGGACTTTTACAAAAAAGTAATAGAGATTGTTGTCCTGAAGGATAGCATGGACTTCATCTTCAAGTCAAGGTAAGACCACATTTGTAATGAAAATGGGATCTTACTAAGAAAGTACAATCCAATATTTAGATTTTGGGTATCCTTTTGTTGAACTGTCTGTTTAAAATGAATCGAAGCATCAGACTAAAAAAGCTTTTGAAAATAACCGAATATTTCGATTAAGGTCAAAATATAATATTTGTAAATCTGACTCAGTGAGTCAGTGCCTCACCAGCCATGAACCTCACCGCACGTCACTGGTAATTTTAGTTTGATTGTGCCTGTTAATATCAATTGAGCCGATACATGATATCAATAAATGACAACATTGAAAGATGATAAATTATCATTTTGAGTTATCTGCCAGCTCTACTAATGAATATGAATAAGACCGATTATCAATTTTGCCATGGGCGTAGGAAGCATCCTGAATGTGGGGGGGACATTTTTAACGGGGGGTGTGGGGGCGAAAAAAAATATAGATTTCCTGTATTCTGGTGCATTTTAACAGGTGGTTTGATACTTTTATGTGGCTATACTAGCATGAGGAAAATGATGGGTGTTTAAATGCCCTTTTTTTGTACATTTATATACAACAATAAATATTTGTGAGTGCATTGAGAGATATTGTTGTGGAGAGTCATTTATATATAAATCGCAAAATACATTTGTGAATCCTTCTGTGAGCATTTATTAATATTGAGACTGATCTGACTCCATACAGATGTTAAGTTCACCTAGGAATGGTATCATTGACTTAAATGTTCAAATAAATGTTGCTCTTCTGTCTATATTGGTCATATGATGTCCCTTGACTGAAATGCCCACTGATTTCCTTAAAATCCTGGGATGAGAGTCCACATCACAATTTACTCTCAACTGTCATTTCCCTTTCATCACTCACCTCAGCAATGGACCTCTTTCCACTGTCCCTGTATTCTGCCTCTGACTCACTCTCAAGTGCCTAGATGTCAAGAGAGGTGGTGAAGTGATAATTATTTATTGAGCAGTATACTCTTTCACATTGAATCATAACAAGTCATACTGAATGTAAATACAACTGACTCTAAAGTAAGTCCCAGTCTGTGACATTGGACATTTTGAAGACTCAAAGTCCCAAGCAGTAGGTAGAATATTAGCTAGTCTATGTAATGTGCACAGAAAATAAATAGTTAACTGAATACTGGGATGGAAATAGCCTATAAGCACTCAGTAAAACATAAACACACACAAAAAGCTTCTGAATGATAAGAAGTATAATTAAAACATAATGCACATTACCATTTTGAGAGAGAGTACCTAAGTTAAAGAACTCAGAAAAGAATCTCTTATCGAACTGAGGCTCCAGTAAAACACACTGACTGCGTCTCTACATGGACATCAGTAAGCCGTTTATGAGTATTATCCCGGTTATGATCATATTGGGGATATGGTGTTTACATGAGCACAGAGAGATCAGGTTATTCATGTTCCCTGTTTACATGATAAATACTAGTAACCTGGCATTTCGATGCCTTTTCTCATCTAAACTATTCAGTATTTGTATCTCTCTATCATGACATAAAGACGAAACTCCTCTCCAGAAGTGAGACGCCGCCATCACTGTTAACCGATTAACTGCTACCAGCTGATGACTTACTTTCCTCTTCTTTGAAAAAAATGTTCTTATGTCCATGTTGTCTGGGGGAGAAAACATATCAAACCAAGAGATCGTCAGCTTTGATTTTCGCTGTATTAACCATTTCCTGAACATTTGGTGTGTGTGCCTTACCTCCGCTACCGGCATCGCTTCATACAACAGATCTGAGCTGTCCAACTATGACAACACTCCTTGAACATGCGCGCGCTATGTGAGAATCTGCCTTGGTACAAAGTAGCAGTGAAAACATGGTACGGAGTTTCATTGATTTGGGCATTCTCTCAATAAGCAAGTGGAATGGATTTCATTTGATAGTGAAGCACTGACACAGCGCTCTACAAAGTGCGGCGAGTGGATAGACCGATTCACGGACTTTCCGCATAGTAAAAGTGGGGGGGGTCTAAACTAATCATTTGAAAAAGTGGGGGGGACTTGTCCCACCCTCATATAATGGCTGCGACGCCCATGAATTTTGCTATCTGTTTGATTGAGCTGTGTGAACATTAGGGTGTTCACTGAAAGATAGGGGAATATTTTATATTTAAGTTGTATGAAGTGTTTTTTAAGCATTGAGTACATGAACCTGAACTGACTGAATAAAGAAGTACAAGTGAGCACACTGGAGACATCTCCAAATAACCATGTCCTCTTACAGTATATCTACTGCAGCCAGAACTTCCTGGGACCAGTGCTGCTTAACTTACAATTCAACCTTCTTTGAAACTTTACATGTACAGTGTATTTGTTCCACATTGGCAGGAATATTTCCACATGTCCTTTTAAAGATAGAGAAAGAATGGTTTATACTCTAACTGAAGGAGTGATTTATCTGGGACCTCAGGAACCACCAACTTATGACACCATCTCTTCTGGGACCTGAGGCCTGAGGCTTATTATACAAACACTGACATACCTATTAGTAGCCATCATAGCTTTAACATAGGTGAAATAACCTTTAAAATATATGTATATTTGAATATGTCTATGTTTAAACCCAACCTCTTCCTTAAGGAACCTTAAGGGGACTAAGTGACATATTTTATGGATATTTCATATTATATAATGCATAACAATAAGCATTTAGAACAGTTTAAATAGCCCAATTGTAATCCCAAAGAGTGAACACAGTAACTGTAGGAAGTTTGAAAAAAATATATATATTTGGATGAATTTTGAGCAGATTATTTCCTGTGAATGTTCCATAAGAGATGAGATTTTTCTATTATTTTTTAGGGACTTTTATCAAAATGTCCTTCCTGTATTTTGTTTTAAGCTATCATGCACAGAGTTCAGGCGCTTTCACACCGGAGTACTTTTCCCGGTATAGTTCCGATAGTTCTTGACATTTTGCGTTCAAAGAAATCCGGAACTATAACTTAGTTCATGAGAACCTTTTCACCCCCTTTTCAGTCCCTGCTAGAGAGCAGGTACTTTCCTGGGAGAAAAAGGTTCCCATTTCTGGCTGGGCGAATTGCAAATCACGCCCCGTAAAACTCCGAAAAGTCTAGCCGCCATTGAATTTTCTGGCATTAGCATTGTTAGCATTAGCATTAGCCCAGCGCACCAACGGAGAGAGACTAACTTATGGCAACACAAAAAGAAACATGGGAGCGGTGGAGTGATGAGGAGGTGTCTGCGTTCTGGCGATTTACTCGGAACGCTTCAGTAGAAGCTGCTGGGAGTCCCAGCAGCTTCTACTGAAACCAGTCCCCAACTCCGAGGACTTCCGGCCGGGGACTTCGGGTGGCAGTATACGCCGTGAAGTTGTTTGCAGCCTGCCAGTAAACCCAAAGCAGAAGAAGAAGAAGTGACGTCAGCGGCTTCATTTGCCTAATCCTCCCTCAGGGACTTATTCCGGTGTGAACGCGATCTGCTCTTTAGAATAGAATAGAATCGTTTAATGTCATTATACATGTACAATGAGATAAATAAATGCTTCTCCCTTTCAAAAGGTGCCATCAAAACAAAAAACATCACAAGACAACAAATACACGCAGCATACATACTTAGGAATAAGGAATAAAGTGCAGTAATTATTTCCAGGGGTATAAAAATAAAATCTATAATGTAATAAAAAATAATAGTAGGTATGTATTTATAATAATAATAATGATATATATGTATATATATATACAGAGTCACATTTATTTCACATGCAGGATGATTAAGAGGTATGACTTTCAGGTGTTAAGAGCAATGATGGCTCTTGGGAAAACACTGTCTTTGAGTCTGTTTGTTTTGGATTTGATACACCTGTAGCGCCTGCCGGAGGGCAGCAGGTTGAACAGGTGAAAGCCGGGGTGTGAACTGTCCTTAACAATGTTTTTTTTTACTCTTTAGTTCATCAGAACTAAAGAGTTGAACTAAGTACTGGGTGGGAACTTTTATTTCCTGGAACTATCTAGTAAATCGCGTTCACACCGGAATAAGTCCCTGAGGGAGCCGCTGACGTCACTTCTTCTTCTTCTGCTTTGGGTTTACTGGCAGGCCGCAAACAACTTCACAGCGTATACTGCCACCCAAAGTCCCCGGCCGGAAGTCCCCGGAGTTGGGGACTGGCTTCAGTAGAAGCTGCTGGGACTCCCAGCAGCTTCTACTGAAGCCTTCCAAGTAAATCGCCAGAAGCGCCAACACCTCCTCATCACTCCACCGCTCCCATGTTTTCTTTTGTGTTGCCATAAGTTATTCTCTCTCCGTTGGTGCGCTGGGCTAATGCTAATGCTAATAATGCTAATGCGAGCAAATAAAATGGCGGCTTCACAAAAACTTTTGAGAGTTTTACGGGGCGTGGTTTGCAATTCGCCGAGTTGATGTTGACATTAGTGATGGGAATTCTGGCTCTTTTTAGTGAGCCGGATCATTTGGCTCGGCTCATCAAGAAGAGCCGGCTCTTTCGGCTCCCAAACGGCTCTTCATTTTACCACATATCAGTGTTTCCCCTAGGATGGAGTCATAGCAGCGGTGCTAAGGCACGCGGGCTTAGCAAAATGTGAGCGAGGAGCGCGTGGAATTTTTTAGTGTGTGTGCGAAGTGCGCCCCGCCAATATGTTTCTATGTGTCTGCCAGCACAAGAAAGGCTCTTGAGGCTCTACAGGTGTATTTTGCAGAATATGATCACAACCAATAACAAATCATTTAAACTTGTTTATTCTTATCTTATGTTACCTATAGCATTATTTCATTTTATTTATGCATATTTTACTAATCACTCCCCTTTTAAACTGTTTTTTTTACTGTCCTATAGTACACGTTGGAATGATTTCTTACTTTTATTTTTTACAACTATATTAAATCATGGGCGTCACAGCCATTATATGAGGGTGGGACAAGTCCCCCCCACCTTTTAAAATGATTAGTTTAGACCCCCCCACTTTTACTATGCGGAAAGTCCGTGAATCGGTCTATCCACTCGCCGCACTTTGTAGAGCGCTGTGTCAGTGCTTCATTATCAAATCCATTCCACTTGCTTATTGTGAGAATGCCCAAATCAATGAAACTCCGTACCATGTTTTCACTGCTACTTTGTCCCAAGGCAGATTCTCAGAGCCGTACACATGAGCCGTACACATGCTGCATTTTTTGTGTAGCTGTGTCTTTAGTTGTAAAATTATGCGCGCCACAGTTTCCCCGCTGCGAGGCTCCGGCGCTCAGTTCACGAGCGTGCTCCACTAGCACCCGGATATAAGGTGCTGTTATTAAAGAGGTGGAGGGAGAGTCCTCTCCTGTCAGACTGAGAGGCTGATAACTACAGCTCAGTGAGGTAAAGGACTCTCTGAGGGTTTAGAAGGTTCACTTTAGTCTAAGTAGTGGGTCTCAAACGGTTTGGTAATCATTTATGTAAATAAATATTTTCAAGGCACACCTTTATATGATCATTATAGTTATACAAAATAAGAGAATAACAGGTATGAAATAATTCCAACTCATACTATAGGACAGTAACACAAAAATACAGTTTAAAAGGGGAGTGATTTGTAAAATATCCATAAAGAAAAAGTAAATCTGTTTACAGTTCTGTTTCATATGGGTGTTGAGAGATGTATCCATAGATCTCCTAATGTTGCTCTCAAAGTGCACCAGATTGATGCTTTTAACTTCAACATTTAAAAAAAAAATCTTCCCGGGGGAGCATGCCCTCGGACCCCCCTAGAGGAGGTGAGTTCCACCACCCGCCCACACCCCCTGTCAAATTGTCCCACCCACATTGAGGATGCTTCCTACGCCCATGTATTAAATAGATAAAGGTGTGCTCTCTCTAGCTCTCTCTCTCTGTCTGTCTCGCTCGCTCACAGAGGCTGTGTGCTCCTCCGTGGCGAGCGCCACGTATTATTATTTTAATGCATAAAATAAAAAAATTCTCTTTTTTAGTGAGAAAGAATTCCGAGATACGTTTTTGCGCCATGTCAGTTACTTGTCACTTGTGTTGTGCGTCACGTTTAAAGTAGCCGACTAAAAACTAACAAAAAACCTTTTTTCCACATCTTTTTTTATTTTTCTTCCCTGAAGCTAAATAATTGATTATATAGTTTAAAATGATCATTTATCATAATAATATATAATATAAAATATATCTCAGGCACAATGAAATGAAATAAAAAAAGATATATAAAAAAAGAAAATGTGCAGGCAGAGGAGCTCCGCCTGCCCTGCCGCTAGGGGGTGCTGCAGCGCCCTCAGCACCCCCCTTCCCGCGCCCCTGAGTATGTGGTTGTATTCTCCATGAGGCATTCTTCTATTCATTTTTGGTTGTTTTAACTCAGTACTTTTTTGCAGGCTGTTGGCAGACACATGATCTGTGTATAGCAGCTTGTGTAAGACCCCTATTGTTCCCTTTTCGTGTTTATATCTTAAATAATAATCCAAACTTAAAAAACGTTTGTATTTAGCTTTCTTGAGAGAAACTCTTTAATGCTGAGATATGGACAAACTGTATATATTTTTCAAAGGTTGCCTTACACTAATATTACCCAGAAGACTAACCTGTGTAAAGCTTTGCCGACTCCTGCTGGGGATCAGGTTGGGAACGAGTGGTCTTGACTATTCATTTATAAAAGCATACATATCTCAATAGAGTGCAAATATCCAACAGCGCATTGATCAAAGTGTAGATTAAAGCAGCATTTGAGAGGGATTGTAAGGAAATGGGGGAAAAGAAGACAAAAACATCAAAGGGAACTGCTTACAATCATACAAATATATGTTATTTTATTGAATAATATTCCATAGTAAGACATCTCCTTTCAATTCATGTAGGAGTTATTGTAGAAATGTACACAGGTCTGATGGCAAACATGAAGAGAGGGTGAATGGGCTTGTGTCTGTAGATACTGAGAGGGAGTCATCCCTAAGGAGCAGTGAAGAATGCATGCTTTGCAAAAAACGATTCCCATGTCAGTCTAGACAATTAGCAGTTATTATTGCAGACCACTGAACACCTTTGGAGCTCGCAAATCCTGATTGTAGTTTGTTGTAGCCTGTGGACATTGTTTCCCTTCCTTGAGTGCAGGCTGGTAGTTCTCATTGCATATTGCTGGTCTTCATTCCTGTTGTCTGCGTCCTGAAATGGTAAAAAAAGCCAGTATGTTCCTGCTGCTCGCTTTGGCTCTTACTGTAAGGAGTCCAACGTGTGTCTTTATCCCTGGTGACACTCGGGAGCTGCCTGAGGATTCAGACCTTCTCTCTGTGGCCCATTTTTTATTTATGGCTTTTTTTTTGTTCTTTTTATATAGATATTCTTATTCATTGTCATTTTTTTTTTCTCCGGAAGACAAGAAGATTGGAGTTAAACCAAGAGTCCTTAACAGTAGAGAGAGGGAGGTTGTGGGAACTTCCTGGAAGACTTGCGTGACCGTTACTCCGAGACCACCAAGGTCATTGCGGCTGTGTGTGACAGGACACGTGTTGGCTTAACCTTCTGTGTACACATTGCATTTTTTATAAACGTAAAGCCCACAGTCGCACAGTTGGGATTCAGTTTGGGTTAAGTCCACTCAGGGGTCACATCAGTGTGGATACAACAATGCCGACCAAACACAAAAACACACCAAATAGAGGAGGAACATTTGGACAGCAACAACAATCCCTCCTTTTTTTGAGGAGTTAAAAACATGACAAGGTAGAACTGAAAGACAATAAAACAAATCATCAACATTGATTATTTAAGTACATTTGTGAAAATAAAAGACCTGACATATCAGATATACACCATTTGTATTATTGACATAAGATACATGTAAACTGGCAGCAATACATACATTTAGGTCTCCCCGACATGTTTCGTTGTCTGGATGCCTGCTTCAAATTGTATAGAGATCAACGGGAATATTTTACATCCTTCACATTTTTAGCATTCCTTAAAAAGGATTAATATTATGCTGCAGCAGCATCAATACTCTATCATTTAAAAAAAAGGGAATTACTTTTAATATTCATTTAATTAACAATTTTCAAATCCAAGCATCAACTTGGTCCATTTATCATTCTTTCAATATGAACAGTTAGCAATATGACATACTTCTATTTTGCACTGTAATTTAACGTATTGTTACTTATTTACTGTATTAAATTCATTAGTATCGAATACTTTTGGTGCCATCAATATCCTCGATACCTTTGACATTTTGATATAAAATAAAATAATCAATAGAAGAGCACCTATAAAGTGTAAGGAGCTGTTGTATTTGGAAGTTTGCACATAAAGCCTAACAAGGCATCATAACCACATTAGGAATCCATTATGCGTGTGTTTACACAAAAACGGAGCCTCTTCATACATTGTAATTGTTTTGAAATATGGCCTACAAACCCAGCAGTGTTTCTTTGTGCCCCTCAATACCAGTGTTACCTTTACATCCAACTGCCTCCATTAGAGGGAGCCAGTTGTACACAGATTTCCCCTAAAGATTGACAAACTGCATGGGACACACTTCGGTCTGCGTATTGGATAGAACAGACGTACCAACTGCAAATAACTGTAATCATACCATATGCAAATATAACATTGGAGTGAACTTGGACAGTGATGAGCTTCAGTTAAGTCTGTTTTATAAATTAGATTTTTCTGAGCATTTGGGTGATTACCAAAGGACTATAAATGTACTTTAACATTTCTTTTTCTCCCTCTTTGGTTAAAAAGGAGAACATTTAAAAATCCTGAATGTTGTACACATGATTTTATGCTCCCGTAAAACATTATTATACTGCATTTAATGTGATTACAAATCCCTTGTTTGGGGTTTATAATACTGTTCAAATCAAATGTCACCTGGACGGAAAGTTTTCCTGGATGTTGGTAGTTGTTGTACGGTATAATACAAATATTTAATCTCTACTGCATTGCTAAAGATTGGCTGCAGTTTAATATCAATTATTGCCTTTATTCCAACTAAATGTTATAAATAAGTGGGGTTCCTTGTTTGTTGTATTCTATTCAGAACATCCAAAGACAGTGTGTCAACATTTAAATGCTTCAATGTTCCTCCAGTTCTCCATTGCCTTTTGGAAGTTTAGGGACATAGTTTTTGTATGTATTTATGTCAATATATACCAGTACTGCCTTTAGCAGATGTGTGTCTCAAAGGATAGTGAGTGTCTGCTGATGCTCAGGAAACAGTTTGTCAGGCCTAGTGTAAAAAACATTTCTGTTGTCGTCCAACGGGCTTCTTTGTCGAGTTTACAGGCAGTGATCAAACAACAGCCCTCTGAGTTCATTATGAACTAATGGATTTCGCTGTATCTGGAAGACCTTGGGGACATTTTTTCAAACCCATCGCAGGGTGGCTGTGGTTTATTGAGTCTATTGATCATTGTTTGAATCTCATGCCCTTTCTTTTTCTCCTTGCCTCTCCGTCTTGTCTCTTCTGACGCTTATTCCCAGATGCACACACACACACACACACACACACACACACACACACACACACACACACACACACACACACACATACACACATACATACATACATACATACATACATACATACATACATACATACACACACACACACACACAGACTTTATAAACACACTGTAAGTATACACCTACACAGGCAACATAGTGTTGAAAAGAAAGTTAATGGGTCGCAGATACTGTAGGCTGTGGTTAAAAAGAGGTGTGTAGGAAAGGGATTAGGACTTTAAATCTCTCATGCGTGGGCACACAAACTAGGCTATATCTGTATTTTTATGTTTTACCACCTCTGTTGGATTTTGAAGATAAATATATTCACATAACATTTTCCGACTTTCATCAACATACAGTACAATAACTCTTAATATCACTTTGCTTCTCTATTGCTAGCTTTCCATCAACATGACCATTTTCTACCATAACTTTAACATTCAAGAGCAGATCTTGCAGAACTAGTGTTGCTACCAAAATCCTACTTTCTACATTGCACTTACTTGTCTCTGAACTTTGCGACATCCTTAACTTCACATTCATTGTAAAAACCTACTGGTCTCTCTTTAAACCTTCCTGTCTTACATTCTTCTTCGTTCTTCACTTAACATTCGACATCGGACTTGTTAACATTCTGTTCCTGTCTGTCTACCTGCAGTATCACCATCGGACAACTTACTCTGGCATCCTTTTCTATTACGATTGTAAGGACTGGTTGCATTTTGTTAAAGGAAATCTATGGAGGATTAAGAGAGTCTCTAATGTTTTACACAATATAAAGTGACAGTTAAATCATGTTAAGCCTGTACGTTAGCTTACTTTCTTTCTGCTTAACTGTGACGTAGAGCCTTAGGAATGTCATTATTTTCTACTTTTTCTTTAAAACTGTATATTCATGTGCTTTGTACTCTTAGTTGGACAACATTAATTTGGGAGACTATTAGAGGAATTTGGGGCATTTCATAGACAAAACAATTAATCAAGAACATTTTCAGTGGATGGATTGATAATAAGAGTGATTTGCAGGCATTTTGTATAAGCTAAGAGAAAAAGAATGGCCAATATGTCTCATTTTGCCATGCCAAATTCCCTTGCTGTCAAGGGTGCAGAGCGCACCTCCTAATACTTTCATTTTATAGAACCAACTTATCCCCAACTTGTAAATGTAAACTGGCATGAAGAAGCTCCCAGATGAAAAATGGAAAACTATAAGCCTATATAGCATAGTATGCTGTGCACACACTTTGATATCAAACAGTTAGTTAGTAATGCACAGTTGGAAGCCATTCTATGCTGTACCAAATTCACCGGGGAGGCAACAATACAGATTTGTAGGTCTATAATACAAAATCTGCTACAAGGACAAAATATCCAAACTTGTACTGAACCATATTCCCCCTTGAAAAGCCTAGAAAATTACAAACTGACTGAAAAAAATGCAAAGCTCTCCAACTAATTTCCTCCATAGACCCCCTCTCATAAATAGCGCACAGTGCCTTACGTGCCTCTTTGTTTTACATTCATCATCATATCCACATGCCGCACCAAACCCTGCCAAGAATTCACTCACTTTACTGCAGAAATTCCTTATCAACATTCCTCAAGAATACACCTGCTAATCTTTCTAAATAACTGCCTCCATGCATTGACCTCTTTACAATTCAACACACTATTTCAGACTTGCTGTAGCCCTCAATGCAGCACATTCGGAAAGCCTCCGTTTCACATTCTGTACCCGCTCTTCTCATTTCGTTACCATTCAAATTAGAACCCATCCCGATGCTTTGAACCTCCTAGAGATTATCTGTGATTGTTAGCGACCATATAATGAGCTTTTTTCTTTTCTTGCCTTCCACATCTCCCAGCGTTTCTCTTGCTTACGTAAGACACATATTCTTGTCTATGTTTGTTGGTGGTATCCAGGATGATTGACTTTGACTAATCATTGTGATGTCAGTTACCAGAGCCTTCCTATCCTCATACACTGGTTCATATGCTATTTTACGAAAGGTTATTTCTAATTACATGTGTATTCTTCAAAGAATCTCCCACGACATATGTCCAAATTTGCTCATCACATGCATACAGTCTTCAAAATAAACATTGGTCTTCACAGAAAACACCCTGGTTATGTTTAGGCAACAAAGGTATTGGTTAGGTTGGGGAAAATATTGGGAATTAGGTCACAATAACCAAAGAATTGGCGTTAATTAGTTAACAGCACTTGCGCAGTTTTTTGAAAACCAAACATTGGCTTATTTGTCACAACTTCTGATTTAAGTAACGTTACTAGGGATGTCCCGATCACCTTTTTTTGCTCCCGATCCGATTCCGATCATTTGATTTTGACAATCTGCCGATACCGATTTTTCCCGATCCGATCTTTATGCAATGCATTAAGAGAAAAAAAAGGAGAAAAGCATTCAAGTTGTCCCTTAAACCCCACGTTCTCCACCACAGATAACGGCTGGTCATCCAACGCGATGAATTCAGCTATCTTGGCTGTTATTTTTTTGGCCTTTTCACTGTTCTGGGGCAGTTTCTCTTTCCTTTTAAAAGTCTCTGAAAGTGTTGGTTGTTTCAGTGCCGTTACCTGAGTGGCCGCTGTGTACTCGTTGTGTTGTTGTTGGTGTTTGTTTCTCAGGTGGCGTATTAGATTGGTCGTGTTGAACGTAGCTCTGTTCTTTCCACCACACGGAACCTCCGCCTTGCAAACATTGCATCTGGCTGTTACACTGCCTTCGCTTTCAATTTTATAATACTTCCAAACTCCTGACATTTTCTCTGTCCCGACTCCCGAGTCACCAGCTGAACGTAGCCTCTCGTTAGCTTACTGCTACTATTAGACACTGCGCCCTGCCCACTCTGTTGCCAGATTTGAGAGAAATAAGCAACCAGGTCTATGAAAACAAGCCCAAAAGAAGCAACACATACATGATGTTGTGTAATTTTAAACCAAAACTAAGGCCTCAGGATGACTTTAAGACGTGAACATGGTCATTTTTGTTTTGTAACATTAAATAAAATAAGAAAAATATTTCATTAAAAAAGGTATAGCTACAAACTGTATATGAGAACTGCATGCCAGAGCAGGTAACATTTCCAACAACAACCAACACCCTGACTGATCGAATCAGCTCATCGTATATTTTAAAATATTCTATATAAATGAAAGCGAAAAACAAAACACTTGTTGATTGCACCTTGTTGAAATCTTAAATGAATGAGGTGCCTTTTGTGGGTTCGCCATTGGGGTGACCAAAGATGTAATGAAGATAATGGTACGCAAGCTGGATATTACCGTAAGTGTCACCTATTCAAAGACCAGACAAATCAAAGACACAATGCCGTGCCACATCTGAAGGACATGGTTAAGGTTACCCACAGTATCTCTATCTGCATCCTCTGTACTGGCGCTCATTTACACACAGTGCATCCATGCTGTAGAAGACGTCCACACACGGGGGGTTAAAACACAATCACACCAAGACATTCACTACATTTTCGAGGGCGATTCTTCCAAGGTGATTTGATAAAGCTAGTGAGTGGATAAGCTGCCAGACGTCCTCAGAATAACAAGTGCTCCAGCTCAGAGGCTCCTCTGGCTTTGATGTTCGGCTTCAAACCTGGCTTTATGCTGACAGCAGATGCCGAGTGAAGTACACACTACGGCTGCTTTTTTCCAGGTGACTGAGTTCAGGTCTTCCATGGATTTAAAACATGACCCAGTTGTTACATTTTAGCCTTAAACAAGCTAGTGCAATAATAAGTGGTCACATCTCACTCATTCACACACTCGCTCTTTTTTCATCACTGAGATGTATCTTCTGGATTGTTGGTACAAATATTGCTCATTTGTTTAAGAGTCTGGAAAACTCTAGTTATGTATGCTCTATTATATGGCTCATCTTCCCAGGAAGAACTGTGGCTGTTATTATTTTTATTTTTAATATGACCCTGATGCAAGCAGTGTCTTTTTTGTTGGCATTGCTTTTGTTTTTATCTTACATTTAATTGCTATCGTTTTTCAGCTCCTATACAAGTCATTATTTGTGTTTGGGCTGTCATTCATTCATTTTTTTTATCACAGGATTGCTTTAAGTTTTCAAAAACAAGAAAAATGTTATCAGTTTTAATGTTATAAACTCTTCTTTAAATGTAGCTGTTTTTTTTTCTCTTTACTTTCTCACACCCTCATGTTGCTCGGTCGACCTGACCCGACCCAGGATCCCTGCAGATATATCTCCTCTGTGAGCTGTTTCATCTCACTTTGAGCTTTAGTTGACCTTGGTGATTAGCTTAGCTGGTAGGCAGCTGGTGGGTGGAAAGCCAGGCTGAACCGCACTGTCACCAACTTTAGGGCTCAAGAGGGGGCCCATGGGTGAGGATTATGGTGCCGAGTCAGCGCTGGGAATGCGTGAGTGGTGAATATACTACAATAGAGCGAACGGTAGGGTTGGCATGTGAGAAAAGATGAAATTGTCAGTGGGACAAAGAAGCCCGAGCATGACAGAGAAATGAATGAGACTGTGCATTAGGAAGTCACTGGGGTGGAGAAAGAGACAAACAGTGGGAGGGGGAGGTGGTAGTAGTTCTGGCTCAGGCCCTTGGCTTCCTTTCTGCGGTGACAGGTGAGGGGGGGGACGACTCCTCTCTCAGGTGTTCTCGGCTGCTGATGGACCGCTGACCTGTTATCTTTCTGAATCTCGTAGCTCACTTCTGGAATAAGGTGGCCATTGGGGGCCATTACCCCAGCCACCCTCAGTGCATAATGGGCGGCTGTATTCCCAGTGTCACTTCTGCCCTTTGTCCCACCCTCAGTCTCCTGTGCTATGAAGCATCAGCCTTGGGAGCTTCTTTCCGTCCATTCTTCAGGGACGGCAAATCTGACGTCTTCACTGTCTTCCGCGGAGGACTCACCGGTTCAGGGGCGAGCTGGTGTAGCGATGGCTCCTTATACATCGCAACTGTGAGACAAAGATAGAATCTGTCGGTTAATAATAAAGGAGGTGATTAATAAGTGAGGAACTGGTTTGAATTGTGCTGAAGTGACACAAAGGACACAAACCCTCTATAACTTTTGGCAGGAAGTGCGCAGCTCCTTTGTTCTTCTTCACCCGGTTGCCCTTCATGACCTGTCCGTCGCGGTTGATACCGATATACCAGGAGCGGCCAGACTGGGTTTGGCGATAGAGCATGGAGGAGTATGTGACGTAGTAGTTCTCGAACACACTCTCCTTGAACTTGCACTCAGGAGTGAAGTGCTCCTGAAAAGATACATGGAAAAGGGAGAGAGGTGGATTTATATTAGCAAATAAAGAAAGGGAAGAAAAATAAAGGGCAACCAAACGCCATAACAACAACATTGGTGCAATCTTTGAAATAAGCCACACAATACGGTATTTTACTATAGAATACGATGCAATACTTCTCTAATAACAATATTATAGGGATATTAAACATTTCATCATATTTTGTAATATATGATGTATTATTTGTCAGGATTAGGCACATTTCTTATTAATTTTTGCAATGTCTATCTTTGTTTTGACCAACCTCCTGCCAATACCGATGACATCATTACAATTAGATTTGATATATTAATGATCTATACAACTCTCCCCAACCCTATCTTTGAACATAACCTTTAGTTCACGTAAGAACACACTTGAAAGAACAACGACCGTGGATATAAGTAGAAAAAAGCACTAATTGGTGACTGGGAAAGGATGAGTAGAAGTCAATCTGGACTTGTGTTTCTTTGAACATCCTTGTCCTTTGGGAAGAAAAGGATGCCATTGCTTACTGTACGATGTAGGAATAGCACTAACATCTCATGTAAACAAAACACATTCCCAAAAGGGAAAAGCAAAGATGAAAAGGAATAAAACACTGACACCTACACAAATAAAATACAGATTTTCTGTCTATACACATACATTACATTGTGTACAAATAAATGAATTATTCTGACATCGAACTGCATCAGAGGCATCCTTAGTTCAGAAAACAATCTCCACACGCCTACAGTATAATATAATAAACAAGATTCTAGGTGATGGGATCAGTCTTTAGAATATTTGTAGGATGGTGTTTATGAACACAATCCTCCACAAAGATTTATATTTGGATCCGTGTTTCTGCACTATACATATCCACATTTATGGGAACAATAGATACCACTTGTAATACAAATAGTAATGAAAAATATATGGTACATTTAAACAGATACAATTACTGATATTACAAATCCGAGGACCCAAAACAATTATAATTAAATAAATGCTAAAGCAAAAACAATTTACAGTAAAAGAGGAGATTTACAGTAACATGATTTTCTAAAAGAAATTAACGGTTCTTAAATTATCTTTACATTTTCAAAGTTGTTGCCTATAATTCCATAAATGAATGGGTCGTTCAACCAATTGTTAAGCAGGAAATTCATTATTTACAGTAGTTGCTATATGGTTACAATGCGTGGTCTTCAGTTTGGTGGAACTGCTCCAACTCCTAGAGGATTTGAGGTCATATCAACTAAGAAAACAGACTATTTTAATTGGTTACAAACCAAAAATATAAAAAAACCCACTTGAGCTGGTTTTTCAGAGTCTTGGTAATGAGTATGCAGAAACAGTTGAAAGACTAATCCGTCTTCATTCCGCCAAAAGAGAATTATCCCTCCAATATATTCTCATATACTGTCAATTGTCCGAGACTGGCTAGATCTGAATAGACATTACACAATGAAATTAGCAGAACTTGGATGAATTCCAGCAGTTAAGCCAGTAAATGATCATGTTCCAGCAGCACTTCCCCTCCTTCTCTGTCCTCAACATAAGTACTACTGAACCCTGCATAATGTTGACTGGTGATATTAACCAATAGCGACAGATATACATCTCTCTTAGCCTCCATCAGGGTCTCCCCTGTCAGAGAGCAAAGCCAATCTGCGGGATTGATTTAGTGAGAGCAGCAGGGCAGAAATGGCTGAGTGGAGAATTTCTCAGAGACTCGGGAAGAGCCAAAGGTAGATTGGGAAGGTATAAGAGATCTTCAGTTTCACACTTATCACAGATCATCACCTTTCTCCTTCACAGGGAGAGAACTCAGGACTGTATGCCCTTTCTCAGTCCACTACTGTCCTGCTGCTCCAACACACTTTATACACTTTTAACTAGTGGTGAACAGTAACTAAGTCCTTAACTTAAGTACTGAAATACAATTTTGAGGTACTTTACTTGAGTTTTTCCATTTCTTGACACTTAATACTTCTATTTTGCCACAATTAAGACATTAATTGACATGTATATAGACTTTTTGCACTATTTTGTATTTTTGTATTTGATTTATGTTGCATTGTTGGAGGAGCTCAGGTCAGAAGCATTTCATTGGCACTTCTACACTGTAGCTTTGTGCATATGACAATAAAACCTTTGAATTTGAAGAGGGAAATATTGTATTTTTTGTGCACTACATTTATCTGACCACATTGGTTACTTTGCATTAATGATAAAACAATTAACACATAAATAAGTCTTTGGTTATACCTTGAGTATAAGCGAAGTAGTCTATAAAGTAATTCATTTAGCTTAACATTTATCAGCTGCAACAAACAAATTGATACATCAATTCAAATACAAAATATAATATGATGCCTTTACTTCTGTACTTTTAGTTAAGATTCATTTTGAATACAGGACATATACTTGTAACAGAGTATTTCTACACTGTGGTATTTCTACATCATCTGAATACTTCTTCCACCTCTGTTTTGAACTCCTGTTTTCCCACATTGAAAAACAAGCCCCTACTTTTTACTCAACAACCTCTCCCACTACCATCACAATCACGGAGCTATTTTAAGATCCTCTGACAGGTTTGATATCTTCTGCTGTGCTAACACAACGAGGATGGGATCGATAGATGATCTGCTTCATTCATTATTAATCAGGCCAAGGGAGAGAGACAGGAAAGAGAGCAGAAGATCGGAGAGGACAGAGGGGTTGCTGGGTAATAGAGGAGAGAGACCTGCTCCTTTGAATCTCCCCCGGGGACCGGAGCAGAAACGCCGGGGCTGACAAGGGCTTTAGTGGCCAGCCCCCGACCCTTTGACTCTCATGTCCTTCTGGAAGGAGAAGCCATCACTCGCAACAAAATACCCTTCAGCTCAACCTCCGGCATGACTCCACTGATAACCCCTCTCCTAAGTCATCCTATAATTACCTTATAATGAATTAAATTAACTTAAATTAGCCTAATGATAGAACCCACATGTTCTGTGTTTCATTCAAGTTGTCTCAAAATACACTAGGATAACAAGATAATGATAAAATGGGCTGAACATAAAAAAAAAAGCCTTTTAAAATAGGGTTGCATAATATGGAGTTTTTCCATTGATACCAATTATCAATAATCACCTTCTTCTTATCTCCAATGCAGTTAATAAGATAATTTCAACTAATTTCCAAACTATTATTTCATAATCTTTTGTTTATGTAAACTTGACGGTTAGAAAGGCTAAGTTGTAGTGAGCAAAGATTCAATATTCTTTAGCTCTGACCAAACCAATTGTTAAAACAACAAAAATAAAGATTTTATAAATGTATTGCATTATTATTTACGATTTTCTTCTTCTTCTCTTCATTTATATTGGTAGATCACAAAACAACTTTGGAAGTGGAAACTGTACTGTATTGTAGTGTGTAACAATTTGGCTTTGGATTCTTGGACCCTCATTTATCAGCCTGAATTTATTATCGATTTAATACATAATATTATACATTTATTATTAAAACCCGGTTTATATCGTGCATCTCTACTTTGAAGTGATTTGTCATCATAATCTCTCGTAAGGGCCAATACACCTGTCCCTAAAGGATACAAATATGTTGCTGTAATAATTCCCATCTCTGGAACTCCCCTTGAGGTGACCTCAGCAGAGGTACAGAGACCACCCCGTGTGTACTGACCGCAGATATCACTCAAAGCACCAGATTTACCTGCAAGTGAATAATTGTTGAGAATGTGTTGAGGGCTGCACAATTTTTAAGAGCGATGGGGGAATATTTCCATCTTAATGGTGGGGTGCTCGGACAAGAAATGAAATAAAAACCTCTTTCTTCAGCTGTGAGTCATTGAGAGACTTGGGTCGCTTCCCTTCCACGCGTCAAAAATGAATTTTAAATGAAAGCAGACGAGAAAGGTAATATGTTGCGTCCGTGCTGAGAATCCCCAAGATGGGAAGAACCTTTTTATGATGCAGAGCAGCGTCGCGACACCCCCAACCCCTCCCCGCCCACACACACCACCTCCTCCCTCATCCCCCTCCGTGTCTGATTACATCTATTCTACCTGCTCCAGGAAGCTTAACTCTCCATGCCACCATACACTGGGATTGCACTCCACACCAAACAAGGACAGTGAAGTACTAATAATACACACTCAAAGGGCATAGTTCCTTAAATCGTCTTTCCCCACATTTAATAAGGGTTTAACAACAGGAATGAAAGTTATGCCTATAAAGATCCTGGAGTATCTTGTTTACTCTCATCTCATCATGCACACTCGGGCGTGAAATCAGAACTAACGCCTCTGTAAATGTAGCTCTACTTGTGCAATGTTTAAGCATTTCTGACATGCAATTATTTGCAGTCCCTCATTTAGACAGCAGGGGTCACAGTGTCATGCACGCCTCCTGCATCTTCTGACTGTCCCTTCAGTCCCAGGGTAATCTATATGAAGCTCTAAAATCTGCCCAGCTGCAGTAATCCCACCTAGGCCTGTCACGATAATTAATTTTGTTGGACGATACATTTTCCCGGAAATTATTGCGATAAACGATAATATTGTCGGCACCGTTGTAACTGCGTATTTATCGTACGATAAGTCAATTTATTGATTATCGCAACAGGCCTAATCCCACCATTTCCCCATAGTATTCCCTTACTCCTGCAGCTACCCCTCCTCACATGTCAACATGTGTGTGTGTGTGTGTGTGTGTGTGTGTGTGTGTGTGTGTGTGTGTGTGTGTGTGTGTGTGTGTGTGTGTGTGTGTGTGTGTGTGTGTGTGTGTGTGTGTGTGTGTGGTGTGTGTGTGTGTGTGTGTGTGTGTGTGTGTGTGTGTGTGTGTGTGTGTGTGTGTGTGTGTGTGTGTGTGTGTGTGTGTGTGTGTGTGTGTGTGTGTGTGTGTGTGTGTGTGTGTGTGTGTGTGTGTGTGTGTGTGTGTGTGTGTGTGTGTGCGTGCGCGCCAGCAGGCCTTGTTGTTGATGTTGCTGCCACACACCAGATGTAGATGCACAACGCAAAGTTACATAAGTCAATAGGGCATAGATGTGCTTATCAGGAGGGCTTTACAGGGGATGAGACTTGCAGTTAATACTGTCTCGTGAAAACACATGTACAGTCTGTTGTGCTTTACGATAGCCCCATAGAGGCACACAGGGCAACAGCAGAGTGGATAATAATGTGCAGGCACTCATGCCTCTGCAGTTGACTGACAGCTGAAAGGGCCCTGTCAATATGATGTAGCAATGGAAGAGTGGCAGATGACTTTACCTCTTCGCCCCTCAGTGACAGAGGTGACCTGCCGCCTTTATCAGTAAACACCCTTTCTTTTAATTGTCAGAAAAAGATAGGACATGTAAAGCGGTGATTGTGTATCAGCATTGTCACCATCAGCGGTGTAAAGTAAATATTGATACACTTGATTATTGTCGTATCATTTTTTGTTGTGATTTAGTATATTCTCAATTCATTCTATACAGTCTGTATTTGCCCGTTTGCAATGAAAGGCTTGTATAAATGTTCTGTATTTCACTGTCGCTTACAGCCAAAGTCACGTGCATACTGCAGTTTTGCCTCTGCGAGGGTATATGGTGTTTTAAACATGCACATTACCGATCCACAACCCTCACTGATATGGTGAATAATGTGTGTCACAACAAGGACTATAGCAGACCCTCATGGACTGAAAAGGCCTTTAGCCAAATATCGGACCGGTATACCCAAATGTACCACTAATGGCGCATTTCCATTGCAGCGCGTAGCTTGCTTTAAGCGTGCCGTGTCGTGCCGTCCCCTTTTTTGGTTGTGCTTCCACTAGGCCTCGTTCCGGCGCGGCACGGCGCGGGGCCACTTTTTCCCCTCTTTTCTGGCCCTAGAAAATTGTGGTTCTATCGGGGCCAACAAACAGGGCTGAGTCGGGCTGAGTATGCTAAACTAGAGAGAGGAGCGCTGGCAAGAGGGCTAGAACTACAACAAGATGGACATATTTGACCGTGATTTAATTGTAATACACGTTTCAAAATGATGCCGAAGTAACAACATACTGATACCGGTTAGTAAAAACCATGAATTAATGCTTTGTCAAGTCTGCAGACAGACGGCAGGCGAAAAACCTTTTAAAATGCGTGTTTTTCTAGATGGAGATTGGCTAAGCTAACGCAGTATATGCCCCGACCGTCCACACTCACAACAACGGCCTATACAGACATAAATAAAGCAGCGACTGTATTCACCATGACACAGGCAGTCTGTGGTGTGTACTTGTTTAACTTTTGTCGAGTTTCTGAACATATATAAGGAGCTGTGAGCTCTGAGTGCTCACAGCTAACGGCTGTGTTGTGTTTCTGGATTTCTCATTGAAGATGACGTCACGGCTCCGCCTACACTGCGTTACTATAGTAACTACCCCAGTTCCTAAACTGTAATGGAAGCGCAGCATGAAGTGAGTCGGCCCTGTTAAGGCCCAACGCGGCCAAGCCGTACCGAGCCGTACCGAGTGTGGCCGAGGCCGACCGTGTAGTGGAAATGCGCCATTATGGCGCATTTCCACTAAGTGTCGTCCATGACTTTCTTCCTGCAGTTTACTCGATGGCTTGTCTGTTTTTGATGTGATGATCCAAGAACGTAGCAGGCACAGATGCATCAGTCCGGGGCTTTAGTTTTCTTATTACCCCAAAGACACCTCAACTTAGTAAACAAACTGATGATTCACTGTTCAGCAAACTGGTTCAAGCTTGCATATCAAACTGGAAATCAAAACCTGAGATCAACCCAACTATAGTTTACTCATCTTCTATTCTGGTTCACTGATATCTAGGCAAATGATTATTCATTTTGCTCAGATTACGTACAATATACGAGGAAGTATGATCCCACTGATCTGATGCATAAAAGAGTACAACATTTGTATAAACCTAATAGCCAGATTTTAGCCAATGCAAAGCTTTGATAAAGATTGTTCATACCTTGGCAGATCACAAGGATTACATTCTAATATATCCCCGAGAGAATTTTTGGAAGGAGAGCTACCTGCACAAGGTTTATCGTAAGACAATCAGAAAGAATAGGTTTTGCCTTCCCTAAGTGCTATTAATTGGCCGCCTGGCAAAAAAAGTCTGTCCTTATCATTGCACTTCTGCACTTCATCTCTTCCCTCTTCCTCTGGCCAATTATCCTCTCCCCTACTTTTTCTAATGTCCACATTTTATCCTGTCCTGTGATAAAGAGATGCTATCTCCCTGCTGGTGTTGTCCTGCATCTCAATGCAAGCCTCTCATGAAAAGAATAGAAAGGACGAAGCTTTTCATCTGCAGGTCTCACGCTTTATACAGTTCTTTATACCTCTACTGTGTCTGCCTGCCTGTCTGTCTCACTCTCTATAACACACACGCACACGCACACGCACACACACACATAAAACATGCTTTTTTAAAGTGCAAGTCCAAAATAAGTTGTGATGAAAAACTATTTGGTAAAACGTACCTAATCAGACACTTAGGAAACCATCCCCCAGTAAACGTGTCACATTTTAAGAAGCTGGCAAAGCTATCTTTAATCAGGAGTGGATTTAGCTTTTCCATTAAATAAATGTCACACACATTTTAAAGTATGCTGTTGATTCTAGGTAGTTCTCAGACAAAACAATAAATTGTTATAAAAATCCGTGTCGGCAGGTTAAAAAACTGAAATCGTAATCGTTGTTGAGCCTCTATCAAATATGAAATCTATGAAACCAGAGACCTGGCAGCGAGAACTTGACCTGAGAGGCTGTCAAAGTATCAAAGAAATAGGGACTGTAAGAAAGTATTGATACACTTGAGTCTTATGTTCTGTGATACTATATTGATTCTGAACATATTTTATTGATTTTCTATCAATAGTTTACATACAAAGATTTTTGTCAGATTGCACAAAAAGCAGTGTAGGGAGTAGGGACTAAGATCATTTCAAAAGCAAATCCCACTGTAATATTTAGCTTTTAATACTGGCATGTATGCTCTCAATGCTTTGAACATTTACTTGTGATTAGTTTTTATCACCCTGCTTTAAAAAATGGTGTCATGTACTGTTTGTATTTTTGCCTTACAAAGTATTTCAGAGAATCTTATCTGGGGAATGATTACAAGACTCTATTTTTATATCCGTATCAGCCATTTCCTGTTGTCACCTACAGGTATTGAGGGGGAGATTTATAAGGCAGCAGTTGACTTTGTCTGCTTGTTATGGAGCCTGGCCCTACAACCTGACCACTATGTGTGTGTGCAAGTGTGCAGGAGAGTGGAATTCAAGGAATAATTGCGGGTTATCCACGATAAAACGACATAATTAGCACCGTAATGCAGCAGCAGAAGTATCAGCATATGCAAGAAGATGATCAAATGCGAGGAAGCGAGTAGTCACTCCGTCAGTCACCTCGGCTCCTCAGTGAGCGACAGTGATGAACTTATTTATCGGCAATGAAAACATTCCTCCTCTGTGTCACGCACTCTCTTGGCACGCTTTTAAATGTTAAAGCAAATATGAACATGCTGTTAGAGCACACAGATATGTTTAAAGGGGCCATATTGTGCCACCTGCACTCCCTCCTACAGCAGCACATTAGCACATCAAATACAATATAGAGAGCGATATGCGGCCATTAAAACAAACATGCAGGATATTAAACAGGAAGACAGCTGTTCTGCTGAGCAGCACCGTAGCATTGATGTATAGCTGCAGTATGTGTGTATTTGTGTGTGTGTGTGTGTTAGAGAGAGGAAATTCTCTGCAAGAGTTCATGGGGGTGCAGATATTGACTGGTGCTGAGGAAATCCCCTCCTCTCTGTTCACAGAGAGCACGGCACTGGAGTGTAATGCATGCTAATCAGGCGCTCTTTTTGATCTACAAACGGGACGATATAGAACTCAATCTTGGATAAATATAAAAAAATAAACTCACAATAAGTTCACTGTAGTTGGTTTTGATTAGCGGGAGTGACTTGAAAAAGCTGTCCAACTCGCTATAATGGTAGAGAAGTAAGGGAAACACTTACACTTACACATTGTTTTTTTACATGAATCTTTCTGCTTAATTCATGCAGGAGAACCTTATGATTATGATTGCTTGAAGGATTAGCAATATTTGTTATTGACAACATGTAAGGTAATGTGATTCCAGTAATGTGTTTTGCCATTTCAAAGTTCTAGGCATATTATATAATAATATTATTATTAGCATATAAACGACTACTTAATAGTGTGTGATGTTGTGTGTGTGTGTGTGTGTGTGTGTGTGTGTGTGTTGTGTGTGGTGTGTGTGTGTGGTGTGTGTGTGTGTGTGTGTGTGTGTGGGTGTGTGTGTGTGTGTGGTGTGTGTGTGTGTGTGTGTGTTTGTGTGTGTGGTGTGTGTGTGTGTGTGTGTGTGTGTGTGTGTGTGTGTGGTGTGTGTGTGTGTGTGTGTGTGTGTGTGTGTGTGTGTGTGTGTGTGTGTGTGTGTGTGTGTGTGTGTGTGTGTGTGTGTGTGTGTGTGTGTGTGTGTGTGTGTGTGTGTGTAAAAATGTTCAAATTCGGCTCTGATCGTAACAACATCGGGCCATTCATGAGGGTATCTTAAGCCATCGTAACTGCCGGTGGAGTTTCTCAGGCTCCAAAAATTGCCGAAAGAACTTGCGAAGGTTCATTTTCGTCTTGAAATTGTGTGTCAATTTTTCCCTTCGTAAGGCCATCGTGAGGGCATCTTGTCAAATCGTGTCATCTTCGTCTTTACTTCGTGTGATCATTGGTGCCATCGGGCATTTTTCGCCTCACGAAGACAATACGAAGGAAACAAGAAGCTGCCCGATTGTCTTAGGAAGGCAACACGACTACGTGAAGCCCTCGCAATGCCGTCGTGTAGCCATCGTTTTATAGTACGATGACATCGAGATGGGACCACGGTTTTGGCGAAGACAGCCGAATTTCAGTAGCTCAAGCGTTTCCCATGTGTCATGGTAACGTGGACATATAAAAGGCCAGCCTCAGAGCATCTTCTTCAGTCAGTCCTGAGCAACTGCCGCTTGGTGGTGGGCGTGTCTTGAGCTTGGGGAGTTTATGCGAGCAACGCAACCAACAACCAATCACATGAATCTCTGCTGTCAATTGCATAAAAGGTTTTACATGTCACACTTTATATGATGAACATTTATGACATTAATGTCTATGGTGCTATTTTACGCAACATTCCATGCTGGCTAAATACTGTCTATGCCTGCTAGCTGTCCATTCAAACGAAGTACACTGGATATAAACTCCCCAAACAGGCGAAAACCTACCAGTTTCACCCACTGTCTCTGCCACCTCCCTCCATGCCTGGCTCCTCCGGTTTGTATCCCGGTAGGTGAACAGGGACTGAAAGCACCAGGTGATTCCCTACCCCTACCGCTACGATTATTTTCTCCTCCATTTTTTGGCATATGAGGAAATGAACTGCGGTCTGGCTCTCCCAGCATACACGCGGTTTGATTGGCTAGCGCTTGTACTGGCAGATTTGCATACGCAGGATTTGATTGGCTGACGCCTCCGCCTCAGCTTCAAAAGTAGAACATTGTTCTACTTTTGCAGCGAGCACCGCGAGAAAAGCTACGCTTTGCTCCCACAATGCAGTTCGGCGAATCGTGACTTCACCCCATTCAAAGTGAATGGGCAGAAGCGTTGAAGCGTCAACGCACGCCGCCGTGTGTAGGGGCCGTAACTCCCAAAGCTTCAATCACAATTAATCTCAATTCAGTTCCTGCAGAATGGCATACTTTGATGATGAGACAACCAGGAAAAAGAAGGCAGCAGCATTGCTTCTTTTGATGCACCTCAGAGAACATGATGAGCAACTCTTACAGGCCCAGCACCTCCTCTTACAGGTAACAATTGTCTTATTTCACTTTGTCATTTCTTGCTATTTGTGACCTAGTTCGAAAAAAAAAAACCTTCTTTGTGGCTTCGGTGTGGTGGATGTCGTGTGGCCATCATGTGGCCTTCGTGTGTCCTGCGGGTATAAACTACTATAAGAATTCACATCTTCGTGTTGCCTTCGGGTGCCATCGTGTGGCCTTCTGTAGGCATCGTACTTGCTTCGGCTGTTGCTTGGCTGTTGACCAAGTTCGGGGCCATCTTCGTGCGAAATTCACAATTCCATATTTGTGTGTCCATCTGGTGTCAATTTCGGGACAATGTGACGCCAGCCTTAGAATCATGTTCATGTCCAAGGGCTGATCAGATATACATGTATACTGGTAAACTGGCACTAATGTTGTCAGTAGCTGTTCGTACTACAAGCCTTGAAAGCTAGCATCCAAGATTGGTTTCAATGCTTCCTTGCTATGGATTTAAACAGTTTTACATGATCTTGATCGTTTTGCACATATCATCATGCTAAGGGAATGTTAAAAGCTCTGTCCAAGGTGCTGATCAGCCTATCAAAGGGACTGAATACACAGCACACTGGGGCTGCAGTCTTTTTTGCCTAGAAAGCATCCTAACCATAATGACCCAGAAATATCTAAGTGACATGAATAAGGGATGTTCGAATTCTCAAAATACTAAGGAAAGGTGCTTCAATTATACAGTTTTTATCACTTCTAGCATATGGTACAGTGGTCCATCCTTTTCCAAAAGAAAGTAGATAATTATTTCCCACAATTTATTGTGGCAGCAACACCTTGCGGGCGTAAATTACATACACCATTGCTGTTTAATTGTACCCTATGAATAAATTAAAAACATAATCTTAGGAGGTTTTATTGTAGTTGGACTGGAATCCTCACTTTACATGTACAGTATGTTAGTCACTGTACACTTAATTTATGAGTGTTATAAAAGTTTTAAAAAACTACAACTGTCCGCCAATGTGTAAGAGATTTACATTTAATTTTCTTAAGTCCTGATAAATTCTCCTTTTACATCTTTTCTTTGACAACATGACGTTTTCGACTGCAGCTTGGGACTAGCACTATCCTGTAAGTACATGCATGTCCTTTCTAATATTAAAGCTTGCCAGACCAGACCTGATTGCTAAAAAGAGGGTGCCTGTTGCTAATATAGCAGCCTTTCTCTCGATTGTAAGGTAAATATTGTGTAAGTAAATACTGAAAACATACATTTGTTGTTCACCAATACTCTGTGACACAGAATTGAAATGATATACTTAAGAGCTAGTAAAGTGCTTTTACAGCATTGACTTAATTAGACACAACATGTTTTTATACTGTAACTCTGTCACGGGTGTTGCACTTTGAAGAGTTCTCTCTTTTTACCCTCCTGCTGGTCACACATTTGTGTTTCTGGTCACTGGAACAGGTGAACTGTATGTTAATGTTTCAAATAAATCAGACAGTTAGATTTTTTTTACAGCCAACTGATTGCATGTGTCTCTTTTCTCTGCAATCTCAGAGACTCATTTTACGAGAGATTCAGAGTCCAAGTGCAAGTTGAGAACACTTATCCTGTCAACATGCTTGCAAACAATCAGTCTTAAAAACACCTGTCACATAATTGAAGTGTATGATATGTATTAAAAGTAGGGATGTCACCATACCAGAAATGTTGTGGGCGATACAAATACCAGTGAAATTCTAATTCTGGAAGCAGATTCAGTACCACAGTAGGCAGACAAGACAATAAATCCCACGTTCTTTAACATAAATCCTATGTTATGTTTGGATACTGTTTTTTAAGGGGGTTTAAAAGGCATAATTCCTCCTCCAGTATCTATTGTTTTTTGCTGTGATGACATTTTTTTCAAACTGTTAAAGGTAGGGTAGGAAAGAATGGAGAAACCAGCTCAAGTAAGCTAGAATTTGAAAGTACACAACCGAAAAAAATCTGCCCCTTCCTTCAGACTTCCTTACAGAGCCCCTCCTCCAACACACACGAACGCGCACATGACCAATGAGGGCACGAGATAAGTTTGTGCACGAGATGGAAGGCTGACAGGCAGGTAGGCCATCCAATTATCTGCCGCGGGCCGGGGCAGATAATTGGACTTGCTTTTTACAGCGCCACGGCTTCCACAGATGAAATATTTGTATATATTTTTTTGTCAAAGCATTTAATGTATTCATTGCCATCGGGATGTTAAGAGCATTCCATGGAATATAACAAAAAGTGTTTCTGAAGTGAATTACCTACCCTACCTTTAACTTTAAGTTTTTTGGCACGTTCTTTTAGTAGATTAAATATGAAAACATTATGGTAACGTTATACTTTACCGTTGCCCAGTACACATTTTTATTGAATAAAGCCTAAATATGCCTTAATACAACTCAATAGCAGCTTTGATATTGAGCTAATAGCTAACTTTAACTAGCTCTCCTGCTGATTGCACCAGCAGACAGCTGTTAGCAATAGAGGAAGCTAAGGAGGAACGTGTGTGCTTTATGAACCGATAAGCAGAATTACAATTTATTTTATATTTTCAACACGTAAACAAGGCTCCGTTAGTCTTGAACCCCCCACAGTACTTATGGTACCAAACAGGCACTGTCACATTTTCAGCATCTCGGCTTTGACAAGTACCAAAGTATTAGTTCTTGTGACATCCCTAATTAAAAGTGAGCGAGATGTTGAAAAAGCTGTGAATGTTTACATGTTTGGGTATTCAAATGAACTGACAACAGACATGCATACTTGCTACGTCCCCACCTGCCCTGAACCTGATACCTGCCAACAGTTCCTCCACTCAACATACACCTGATTCCCCATTTGTACACCCACTCTCCAATCCTCCCTCCATGTCTTTCCAAAACTAATTGGAATAGTCGTTCAGGTTGTCAGCCTATTGTTCCCTCCTATGTCTCACCTGCCTCTCTCAAACACTCATGTACACTCACACACAGCGACATGTACAGCACATACATGCATTACTTGTTAGGGATGGGAGATTCAGCAAAAATTCTATGTTTGTCATGATTAATTGGGAATGGAATGATCCTTTGTTTCAAAACTAAGTTACGTCACTGATGATTTTATTGAGAGATTGGCATTAGAATCACCCTTTGATCGAATCAGAATTTCTAAGAATCAGAATTCCTTAATGTGTCCCGCAACTGGGAAATGTACAGTATTACAACAGCAAGAGTATAGTGCAGATACATTTAAAAGAGTAGACTTGGTACAGGTTATTATTAATAATAGAAAAAGTGAAAAAAACTAAAGAAAAACAGATAAGAACACAATGGTAAAAAAAAATAAGAAGCAGTATATTTAAAAATAAATTAGCATAACATAATATAGAAGTAGCAGTAGTGTACTGTTTACAGATTGAAAAATAAATTGAAAGAAAAAATAAAGCGTGAATTGCACAAGGGTATATCACCGAATAGCTGGCAATTGGGGGTCACCCAACACTGTCCTATAAGCAATCCTCATCATCCATATTATCCTGAAATAGGAAAGCCACTAGTGAAGTCCACCTGACAGACAGCTAAACCCTGACATCCAAAATGACAGGAGATGATAAAGCAGTAATTGGTATGTCCCCTTGAGAATTCCATGTCAGTGTACAGGTTATAGCTTTTCCGTTGTGAAGATATCCGGCCTATTCGCAGTAAGACATGACACATATATCCCAACCTGACATTACAAGCCAAACCCAGAGCGCTTATAATTGGGTTTCCCTGGGATTTAGTGTCACAACAAAACATTTTTATATTACGGGGCTTGCGATCAAATAGAAATAGTTTCTTCTATGTACCTGTGACAGATCTGTAGGGCATACTTACCGAGGTATAGACGTATCCTTCACTATTCATGGCCAGGTATAATCCCGTCTTTGCCCCCTGGATTGCCACAATCCGCAGTCCCACCGGAAT
Source organism: Trematomus bernacchii (assembly GCF_902827165.1). Taxonomy (NCBI): domain Eukaryota; kingdom Metazoa; phylum Chordata; class Actinopteri; order Perciformes; family Nototheniidae; genus Trematomus; species Trematomus bernacchii. Next base: position 4,272,315 of record NW_022987513.1, read on the forward strand.
TAAGTTGAACTGTGCTGAATCGGGGAATAAAATAGGAGAGAGATAGGGCACGACAAAGAGGGAGAGGGAAAACATGAGAAAGTCAGAGAAGATTGTGATATCAAAATCTGCTTTTTTGTCTTTATTGTATTAGGCTGAATGGCCGCACCGTCACTGCTGCATGCTATATCTCTCTTAAGCTTAAATGCTGTGACTGCTCAGAATTTATGTTTATTCAAACAACAATATATCACCTTCACTATGCTTTACACTGTCTAAACCTTTGATGATAATAGAGAGCCAAACGGAGCTTAGTGACAATGGGATATTTAGATACAGTATCTTTATTGTGTGAACATATTACCAATAAAATAGTGAATCCATCAAGAAATAACGTTGTAGAATACATTTTACATTTTACATTTCAAAGAAAAAAAGTGCCTTATTCCAACTCCAATGTGAAAAAAGGCCTGAGTCTGGAAGGTCAAACAAAATAAATGATACTACGGAAGGAACACTGCACAGTTTGTGGTCTGAAGCCCACAATTAGATTGCTAAAGGTCAGGGAGAACATTCACATCATCTCAACGGTGGCAAGTATGTTCACTCAGGCCTAGGCTCCACGGGAACGAAAACGGGTTGTATCCGCATATTTCTCTTGCGTATAGCCCTTTAAGCTACACAACGCCGTAACGGAACGGTAGAAACGGACCCTGCAAACGACAACGGGTCCAAAGGTGGATAGATCTGGGAACGGAGCGCTCTGGGGGGTCCAACGGGGCCATGTGGTAGCCTATACGGTAATCCGTTTCTGATAATGACGACGCAATAGCCCCGCCTCTCCCCGCCTCTGCTGCTCACCCCCGCAAAAGTACACTGCACACTGAATTCAGATTATTTATCTTTATCTCGATATGGACATAAACGCGAGTGAAGTCTAATCTGACAGGACGGAGACACGCAGCTCCTCCCGCTGTGATGCAGCGGGAGCAAACACACACTTCAAGTCAGATCATCACCCTTAGCTATTTTAATTACCTCTCAAACTACCTAAACTAGTTATAAATATGTTTATTTTTACTGTCGAGTCATCATTACTGGGATCAGCTGCTGCATGAGACAGACACTGACGCTGTCAGAAGAGAGGAAAAAGAGACAGGCTCTGTGTATTTTATTATCATATATCATTATATCGTCGTTATTCATTTGTTTTAAAGCTCAATAATAACAAAGAAGACCTTTGACCGGCACTTTTATAATTTGGGTCCGGAAGATTTTAAACTTTAACACACGTTGCCCGGCGAAAAACTCTGCCCGGTTCCCTCGGCCCCACCGCGGAGAATAAACAGAAGTGCAGCCATGACAACCATTCTTCTTCGCTGCTTTTGTGGAGGAAGTTGCTGCTTTTGTGGAGGAAGTTACAGCGCCACGTACAGGCTCGGCATATGTACTGCAGCTTTTCCAGCGGTTGGATGTAAACGGAGCTGTCTCGTGTAGCAAGACACAATCCGGTGTATATTGCGTGTGGACGGAAGCCTTTTGGCATTTGCGTTTGCGTTAATCCTATGTGTTTTGCCGTATGCGTTCCCGTGGAGCCGGGGCCTTAGAAGCACTTTAAAGTCAGACAGCGGCTTTTTGTGGTTTATGGACTTCAAATACAGTAGCAGATCCACTGATCCACTCAGTATATGGGATTTCAAAAGGAGCATGAATGGCTTTTATCCTTAAAAGCACATATGCGCAAGGACGCATTAAATTCCCAAAGTTTGGCAGTTTGACAAGATGTTCCTTCCTATTATAAGACAACAATAACAATACACATTGAGATCATTTTGACATGAGCTCACAAAATCCAAACTTGTGCCATGACTGCCACAGAGGCTTTTAGCACAGCAGCCATTTTTGGGATTGTTCTCCCAATATGAGCTGTTCCATAGAACAGCTATATGAAGATAATAAACCTGCACGTAATACATGCATCAATACAAAAATAATCTCGTTTTAACCTTCAAAACACGACCATGAGCAAAGACATGAAGGCTATACACACACACAGACACACACACACTCACAAAACGCGCTGCTTTCATCCCTCGTGCTGTCCATGGTCCCGTCAGGTTGCATCTGCAGGTAGTATCCATGTTGGCTGTATAGCCGAGTAACAATGCCTTTCAGCTTTGGCTCTGCAAGGGAAGCACAGGAGAACAACATGGCATTAGAGCGGTGCCAACACAACAGTCAAAAGCAGAAAGCCAGTCATTAACAGAACCTGGAAAAAGAAAGGTTAAGTCAAACAGGTCAGAGTTTAAAGACACCAACCACAGAGAAAGGAGTTTTACTATACACTATATTTCTGCTATATCTGAAATTCAAACATGGTTTAATACCTATACGTTTATTTTATTGGATTGCATTAGGTTTGTACAATTAGGAAAAGTATGTACTGTTAGTCATTTCCAACCACACCGTGTATTGTCATGTTTTATAAACAGTGTATATTGTATTTCTTGTTTTTACTCATGTAGTACTAAAGTTTGCTATTCAATCCACAAAGACCCAATTTTTGCAAAATATCAAAACTTTTATTTAAAATTCACAAATGATGTTGAGTCTTAATAACAAAGAAATATTGGTGCCAAAGGTAACATTCTGCCTCCTAACTTTCCCTATATGGTGAACCAAAGCATTTTAAATATCAAAGACGCATGAAAGCCTCATTGGGCATCAATATAACGTCTTTAGGAAGTCTTGCCAGGAGATAAGACGCCTGGAAGAATGATGATTGATCTCTGACATCATTACCATAATAAAGGAAGACTTATCCAACCTCTAAACACTTTGAAGTACTACAAAAGAAAATAATACAGCTATGTTGGCTCTAGTGTGTATAGGATCTTATAGGTTAGAGATATTTCTCTAGAGAAAGAGTTTAGGCTTTGAGTGTCCAATAACAAGTTCTTAGATAATAAGTGAATTGCCCAAGCTACATTGTTAGACTAATTCGCCAAACACTCCATCTTACAATAATTCTGTAGTAATTCAACTGATGAATAGAATGCATGTATAACTTAAGCGAAGGCATCAGTACACTGGCCTGCTACATGTGTTATTTGTAGCCAGAGCTCTGGCCATCAAAGGGATGAAGTCAAGTGAGAGAGTTAGTCTGTCTCCAGCTAAATAAATAAAATATATATAATCAAGGGCGCTGGGTGGTGGAGGGAAGGGTGGAGGGTGAACAGAGAGCTTGAATGTTTCATGAGCGGAGTCCCTGCAGCCTACTTTACGTTCATTTAAGAAACAGAGTCTTTGCAGCCGCTCTCAGACATCACTAGCGCGCCCCTCAATTACACGAAGCACTCGCACTGTGTCGAGGAAATTAAGTTCTCCTGAGTGGCTACTCCAACAGCAAGGAGAACCCTGTAGGTCCCGTGACATTTCCGCAATAAAATGTGTAACAACTACCAAACCTATTTTGTATATTTTCTGTCAAGTTGTGTACTTACACTATCCCAAATCCAGCAATTTTCCAACCTGAGATAACCACCACTTTAATCAAGGCTTGTTGGTCGCCTGGTAATGGCAAGGCATCCTCTTGCACATGCGTCAGAGTTTTTGCCACACTTCTTAGACCTTGGTTGTTTTAACTGTATAGTTTAACTGGATACTCATTTTGGTCAAAGGACGTATGATCGTAAGTTATCAGAGAAACAAGCTGAGCATACGTAGGCGGAAGATACACTTGATTTTTTAAGATTATTTTAATCACCTGGTTCATTTGTTTGGACCCAGTGAGAATTTCTTAGGTAAATGCATCTTAAGTAATCAGTGAAAAAAGCTGAGCAAACGTTAGCGGTTAGTTTGCTGCCCCTCCGTCTTTTTCTTGCAGAACAGTATTAGGGAATGACTGATCTTTACAGTTAAATTGCTTATTTTGTTTTTCTACCAGTTTAAATCAGCTGGTCCATGTGTTTTGAAGTATAGAAGACCTCTGCAGGTAATTTGGCTCCTGGTAAAAACGTCCTAAACGATGAAAAATGAAGTTTTGAGACAATAACACTCATGATCCCATTGTTATAAACAACACCACCAAACTCTGTATTTTGTTATTGTTCTGATTAAGAGACCCCTATTGGTGGAAAACGACATATTGTACACTTAGAGCTCAGTCTTTTAGTCTGCACAGTGAACTGATGGTCTCCTTCCATGCAGCTTTAATAAGGGATATGAACCATGGATGAAGGTGCAGTTCATGACAGTCTCTGGAGGACTAAGGGGCAATCAAGGGAGTCCCCCCTCTGCTAAACGTCATCCATGTCCTCACGCTCGTCCCCCGGGGAGGGACACAGGGCACTGCGCAATCCGCCTGTTTTCCTCAGTGTGGCACAGGAAGCAAGAGAGTGACAGAGGATGCAGGGAGGAGATCTGTAGGACTATTTCCCGCAGGAAATGTGCCAGAGTTGAGGCATCAGTGAAACTGTGACCTACTCCCATTGTTACATGCAAGCATCTGCAGCACTCCCCCTCCATCCTCTCTCTTTCAAAGCTGCTTGTCAAAAACATTTCAGTGTCTCTAGTCCTGCACTTTTCTTCTGTCTCTCTCCCCTTTCCCTTTTCATTGTCCTTTGAGCTGCACACGCTTTCATCCCACCTAATAACATCATACATCATCCAATCAGAGCAGGGACGCCGCTCATTACTTTGTCCCCACAGATGCAAAACAGAGAGATGAGAGAGTGAGACAGAAAGAAAGGGAGATGGGAGGATCAGGGATGAGAGAAGTGAGCATAGGGAACACAGTGAAAGAGATGACACTGTCATTTCATTAGGAGCGACGGCTGTATGTGCACGAGAAGGAAAAAAAACAACATTTGGACGAAACTTCAATTGACAGCTTGTGCAATAAGGGTGCAATCAAAACTCCCATGCTTAGTGTCAGGGGCCGTAAACTAATGTTTCACTTAGCAGAGCTGGCTCCTACTTCAGAATCTTCGTCCCAATGCACAATAAATTCTCATACAGTGTAATGAAAGCTCCCAGCAAAAACTTTAACGGTTGTGTTTTACTGCAGCTGCATTAGAGATTCATAGATGATAAAATGGAAGAAAACAACCCCTGTGGGCTCGTGCTATCTTATTACCATACAAATATTGCAACTTTGGTTTATTGAGGCCCAAAGTCATTTTATACTGTTGTGGTCTAGAAGCATCTTTTTATTGTGGTGTTATTGACATAAAAGGAAGTGCACTTGTGTTTTGCTACTGAGACATAATTATGAAGATGTTGTGGACATTTATAACTCCAGGGTTCAATATGGGGGTATAATAAGGTTTTATAACCTTTTTTCATCGTAGCACAATAAACAAATCTGTATTTACCTGAACAACCAGTAAAATGCGTGATATTAACTATCTTGGCTAAATGTTGTTTACTGAACGACCTGTAACAATATAAAGCAAACGATTGTCAGCACCAATGATAGCAGGTAAGACCGAGAGTAGTACTACAATTAAATAATACAAGCACTACTTCTAGCAAAGAAATATTTGTATAGAACAGTTTATGTTCAACCGCCCTGCCACCATCAATTTGATTTTGTCGTGACACGAGAGGGTGGAGCCAAGTACAACCAAACGCTGATGACATCTTAAGCCGACCAACATGTTACAATTAAGTCGTATTGAACTTAAAATACACTTTAAAGCTTTTAGACAAAAACACAAACAATATCCAAAACCGTCAAAGCCATGCTAGCTACATTATTTACAAGCAAACCTCGCCCTAAAGCATACCCTTTTTTTATTTCAATGTTTTTCTCAATTGACCATAATTTAATAAATAAACACCATGCTTTATTGGGGCAGACTTGAAGCTAACAATTGAGTCTATAAACTCTTCAGGAAAATGTTTACTGAGATAATACATCAAGAAGTACAGTCATTTTTGTATAGACATCTATACAGTTGGACTTTTTGCTATCAGCTGAAGTGCCAACCAGATGTTAGAAAGAATGCAGGCCTTAGGAACAACAACTTTTAAGACACAGAGGTTGCGTCTTGCCTGCCTCTCACTCTTAACCCTTTTTTTATGTCAATCGCAAGTTACTCTCCAAGCTAATGTTAAGCTAGCAGTCAACAACTAGACCATTACAGTTATAGATGTAAATAATAGTTGTTAATACCGTCCGATAGGCGGGTAGGGGGATGAAAGAGATGAAACATCGTAGTTTGGGGGATAAAGAGTCCCGGTGTATGTCACAAATGTTTCACTGATATTTCTAGAAGACAGAATTATTTGCTTCTCCTCGGAAAAAGTCAAAAAACCTTTGTTGTTGAGAATAATACATAATGGGTCAAGGATCTACACTACAGTATATAGTGGATACAGGTAATATTAACCTCACAAAGTGAATACAACACCAAGTTATCTTAAAAATAATTTAGGCTTTTCTTCCCCCAGTCTCTTGCATTAGCTGTGAAATTCCAAAGCTCTTTTTTGGCTCTAATAGTTGAGTGCAGCAACACAGCTTTTACCAACATGCAAATGAACAAAACTGTGCATAATCACATCACTGACTCCACTCAGTGTCATCAAGTAGCAGAGATGCACTACATCCCCATGTGTATCCTGCCAACTGCTCCCCTCTCACTGTTCTCCTGACAGCATCTGTCTGCATAATGTGCACACACACACAGACACACCGTTCTGCCGTTCTAGTTAATTTTGCAGTAGGTTAAAGTGGACCTATCATGCTATATTTGAATAATATATTGTAGGGCCATACCTATATAAAACATGTCTGTGAAGTTTTTTTTTCAAAATACCAAACAGATCATGCATTTTAGCCATGCCTCATTTTGCTCTATTTTGCTCTCCTCCAGCCCTGTCTTTGCATGAGCTGCAGCTGACCACGCCCCCCTGCAAAGGAGGGGGGCGAGGCACGAGCGTCATGTTACCATGCTGTTACCATGCTGTTACCATGCTGTTACCATGCCACGGCAACCTCTCATTCCCCTGATAGGTGGAGAGTTGGCCATATAGGCGGAGCTCCTCGTTCCTGACGTCAGAGAATTTTCAAATCTGGATCAGTCTGTATCAAATCCGTTGCAGCCCCGTTTTTAGAGATTTGGGTATGGAGGAAAAGAGAGAGAGTTGTGTTTTCTGACACTTGGTGACTTCCCTGGAACACCGGGGACACATATTCATGTATAAAAGACGTACAAAAGTGCATTTTGCATGATAGGTCCCCTTTAACATTAGGAGGGAATACATCAAGGCCTCAACCAACATGTCACAGTGTCTTAGTAACCCTCTCCTTTTATCAAGATGTAACAACATGCCAAGGTCAGGTTTGTCTCCTGGGTCTAGATCAGTGGTTCTCAAACTTTTTCTGTCATTCCCCACTTTGAACAGGTGGGCCTTTTCAAACCCCACCTGTTCCTCATCGTTCCAATAAAATGGTAGGCCAAGCTTAAAATTGTCAAATGTATCGTGCAGGGGTCTCCAACCTTTTTTAGGATGAGAGCTACTTTCAAAAAATAAAACAAGTTGTGAGTTACTTTTACTCCTCTTTTTTTGTTTTTTGCAATGTATATAATTAGCATATTTTAACATGATATGCTTACCTTTAACCTTTGTGTGCTGTTTGGGTCTGTGGGACCTGTTTGCAGTGTTTACTAAAAGAAAATGTATGCAATTTAATAATTTTAACCTGCTTTATTTAGGGGTGGACCTCACCCGGGGGCATCCTCTCGGGTGAGGTCCACCCCGGGAAACATTTTTTTTTAAATGTTGAAGTTAAAAGCATCAATCTGGTGCACTTTGAGCACAAAATGAATTGATGGATACAGCTCTCAACACTCATATACTTTTCAATAATCCAAACATCTTTAGAATATGATCACATGATTTTTTTTTTTACTGTCCTATAGTACACATTGGAATGATTTCTTACTTTATTTTGTACAACTAGGCTATATTAAATAGATAAAGGTGTGCTCTCTCTAGCACTCTCGCTCTCTCTCTCTCTGTCTCGCTCGCTCGCTCACAGAGGCTGTGTGCTCCTCCGTGGCGATGACGGCTTGCGTTAAAAAATAATAATAAACATAGACCTATTTGTAAAGTGGGGGGACACAAACGGGATTTCGAAAAGTGTCACGGTTAAACTCCTTATGAAGTGGTGAGGTGCCGCTCCACATTGCTTTTCTTCCCGTGTGTGTGTGTGTGTGTGTGTGTGTGTGTGTGTGTGTGTGTGTGTGTGTGTGTGTGTGTGTGTGTGTGTGTGTGTGTGTGTGTGTGTGTGTGTGTGTGTGTGTGTGTGTGTGTGTGTGTGTGTGTGTGTGTGTGTGTGTGTGTGTGTGTGTGTGTGTGTGTGTGTGTGTGTGTGTGTGTGTGTGTGTGTGTGTGTGTGTGTGTGTGTGTGTGTGTGTGTGTGTGTGGTGTGTGTGTGTGTGTGTGATGTGGTGTGTGGTGTGTGTGTGTGTGTGGTGGTGTGTGGTGGTGTGTGTGTGTGTGTGTGTGTGTGTGTGTGTGTGTGTGTGTGGCTTGTTGGTATTTTTTTCATTTACACGTGCAATGTTTTTCTACCAGATACTTGAATGTGGTTTATGATGTCTTCATGAACTGGATCACGTCTTTTTTTATCTTTCAATCTGCTGCAGGGAATAAATGAAAGGGATGCTGGAGAGATTGAGCGTGACACTCAACATTATATTTGGGGAATAGGGATAGAATGATATAGGAGTTTATCTCAGAGCCGATTAAAAAAACTCACAATTGTTGATTGTGATTATCTTTGGGATATCTCTCTTTTTGTGACTTATGTTGATGTCTGTCAGAAGGATACCACAACTGTTTTGGCCAGGATAATTGTCACATTATTCTTTTATCATCTCATGCCTATTCTGGAACCCACAAAAAACCAAGGCTGGTCAAATTTGAAGCAGCACAAGCTGAGAAATTCCTGACTTTTAGTCCATAGCTTTGCATAAACATAAAAAACACTGGGTTTTTCCTACTTTTCCTCATGTTAACAATGCAAATGGAGATCATTAAACCTACCCTGTCTTCTATAAATCTTTCAAACCCCACCACTTCAATTTGCAGTATCAAGCCCGAGCTGGGTCTTTTTTTCAAACTACAGAAAGCCCCCTCCAGAGCAACAGAAGAGATTATACAAGTCTTTTTCACAGGATTAGTAATCTTCCTCGTGACAACTCAACTAAACTGCATGTGTAAATCACTGGAGTGCCCTTTAAAAGTAACGGTCAATGACCAAAATACATACATTTGTACAGAATTAAAAATAGCTTTTTCCATCATTCATAAGCCTTGGAGAAGTACACTGACAGACAGTGACAGCAGTCTACCTCTGGTTGGATTAGCAAAGCACACGGAGTTGTTTACGAGGATGCGTAGCGTGCACATGCAGTCTCTAGTGCTCCACAGGGGTAAACAGAGGAGATGATAATTTGGAAAGATACTGACTCAAAGGTCAGGTTTAGAGACTTGGGTATGTTAGGGCATACTTTTATTCAAACAGTACAAGCCCATTTTAGATGGCAGGGGACCAAGAGCATGCAGTTTTATAAGACCATAATAAACCAAACTAATGGAAGGTTTGAGCATCTTTTAAGGCAGGGGTGGAAAGTTGGTGGAGTTGTAAATGCGTGTGACCTCTTAAAAAACTGTGGCTAGGTTACCTCTGTCTGAAAGTAAAAACGTTTTTAGTTTTTTTTAGATAAAGTAGAAAAACTAGTCAAAACTAGCGCCACCTCAACCAGTTTATTTTTTGTCTCTGTCTTCACCTTTAAATAAAGGCATTCTGATTCAAACTGTAACATATAAATTACACATTGTTGAATAAGTATGTACAATCTAATAATATCACATATAACTAGAACAACATTCAGAAAGTCCTCTGCCAAGGCTATTGCCATAAGTGAAAAATAATGCATGTGTCCGTCCATTGATTCCGATCACACATTTATTTTTATTTAATAGGTTCTTACTTGACTCATATTTTCACCCTTACACCTTATTTCATGAAAATCAAGCAAGGATTTGTTCTGTAATTGTGCTGAAGAACAGACCATGTCTGGATGTAACAATATATTTGTCACTGGGACCATTCCTCGTCAATATTTGTATAGGTGTATTCTTTTATGTTGAAACTTAAGAGCACTAAGAGTAAGAGCAATTTTTCAATGATGCATTGGTTAGAATTTGAATACTTCTTCCACCAATGTTATAATTGACTTACAAGTGTGCAGTTAAAAGGCTGAAGCTAATGATTATTCTCATTGTAGACTAAAATGTTTGTGTTGTCTATAGAAAGTCAAAATAAAGTGAAAGATCCTCATAAAACTCCAACATGTCATTCATTGAAAATGCTTATCCCACTAACGGTCTCACCCCCAAGATGCTACTACCATCAAGTACTATCACACAGAACGATTGGAATTTTTGCTTGAAAAATTACTGAAAAGACTTATTGATTATCAGAATCATTTCATATTTGAAATGTTATAACACAAGTGTAAAACAGTGTTTGTCTTGGTTTATAAAATGCTAAACAAATTAAGAAGAGCTAGTGATTTGACATTCATGTGACACACATTAAATACAGTTAAATCCCTGGTCAAATGTAAAGAGTCTTCAACATATGCTTCAGTGATTGTAATAGTAAGTAAAATGTTTGTTTCCTTGTATTTTATCTTGATAATTGTCCTCGATCATGTTGAAAATGTAGCTGCTGTAATGCACTAAAAATGTCATCGTATCGTATTGTATATTATCGTATCTAATCATGTCTTGTCGTATCGTACCACAACATGGCAATGATGTCCCTTAAGGAGTTGAACATGAAGCCATGGTTCAAGACAAGCTTCTTTTTTTGCATGAAAATGAAAGAGTAGAAGATGATTCAAAGGACTAATGACTAAACAGCGAATATGCTGACATTAGATGTGTGGTGGGAAATGTAAAGTTGTTGTTTTCAGGACGGAGTCAGGGAAGTTTTCTCCTGTGAGCATTACATTTTGATCGTGTCCATACAATAAATGGACACACACATAAACTGCTTTCTTGAGCCCGTTGAGACTGCACATAAGCATGATTAATCTAACCATATGCATCCTATCCTGTGTCAGTCATACTGTGAGGTGCATCCCTGTTCTGTAGTTAAAGAACAGCAGGGGGCTACCCTCCATCTTTCAGGGTGAGCACACCTACATCTGCCTTGCAAAGTTTTCACTTGCTATGCCAGAAGCACAACCTGCAGCCTCCACTGTCCTGGGTATTTCCCGCGGAGAGGAGGCATTCATCACTCCTGGACGCGTGTGGGCTTGAGTGACAGAAAAACATTGGCTGATCCAGGTCAGTGGAGTGTGGGTCAGAGGGAGCTCAATGTCTGTTTATGTACATCAGCACACAGGTGTTGTCAGAGCACCCCCCAGCATGTTGACTCAACAGCAGGCCCATTTCCAAGTGGCCGCTCCGCACAACCAGGGAAAATATGACTTGCAGTTGAAAAGCAAGGGAGAGTGCCTTAAGGGATGTGGCTTTAGAATATATATGCGCTGTAAGTCAAAGTCAAGTTTCATTCTCCTTGCATTATCACATTTTCTTGCGGACACTGTATGTGTAACTGGTATTATAGCTAGAAGTTGCTGTTTAGGTTACAAGAAGTACACCAAGACACCGTTTTTAAAACATTGGTCAATTCTGAGATTCTGCTGAGTTAACATGTCTTCTTTCAGACTAATGGAAAGAGAAAATCCATAATAGACATTAGGTTTTTTTGTGACTTATTTTAAAAAGCATTAGAGGCTTGATTTGCATATTTTATTTGTAACAAAATGGTGAAACTGTTTATGTTCCTACAAAGAGACATACAAAATCCCTTCTGTAAAAACCATTGACTCTTATATGTTAATAAAATGACCAAACATTTCTAACCTTGCTTTATCCAATGTTTACATTTATATTTTCCGAGAAATGCATGCAACTTAGCACAATTTAAGAGTATACTGCCACATTAGAATATTTTAGCAAACCATCCATCCATCTTCTCCCGCTTATCCGTGGTCGGGTCGCAGAGGTAGCAGTTCAATTTTAGCAAACCATTTTAGAAAACGTGTTATACAGAAAATGACCGTCTTAATATAAGCTATCAACTGGGCAAGTTCCATGGTGATATCCATTGGTTTAGTATGTTCCTCTATTCACTAGTGTCTCCCCTTATCTTTAAATGATTTATGGAAATATAAATGGAGGATTTGAATGAAATCGACCATTTTCATCACAGATGTAAATGGAAATGTAGACTCTGAATTTAACCCATGCTACTATTAGGAGCAGTGGGCAATGTGAGTGTCATATGCCTTGCTCAAGGGCACCTAAGCAGTGCCCAAGAGGTGTACTGGCACCTCTCAATGTACCTGTTTACCCTCCATACTTGTTCCACCCAGGAACTAGATTCTGGTTTTGTTATGTTGGATGAAAAATGTAATCTGCAACTTTCAGACGGAGGTAAACAGATTATTTAATAAGTGGTCAGAGTTATGCAAAAGCGGGAGAGACTATAAAGCATTTTGTTTATTAAATTGCATTGCCTGTAGTCCCAGCAGTTCCCGGGCTACACAGGGATGCCTCTCATCAATTTACATTCAGCACTGATAATCATTTTGAAAATCACCTGGGGGAGAACGGAGCCTGGTGTTACATTGAAATCATTGCAATTATGTGTGTGTCTGTATAAATGAGGTCAATGCACATAAGAACCCAAGGTAATCACTTCAATGCATCACGGCTGCCATCAAGGACACTTAAAAACCCTTCGCCGCCATGTCATTTCCCTGAGAAGTAAGCAGTGGTGGAGCTTTATTATCGCCAATCGGCCTAGTGTATGGCTCGGTGTTGGTTATCATTACACTAATGTATTTATCTGGTATGATGTGAGCCCGGTATGTGGAGCTCCTCCTGATAAGGGGTGGAGGTAATTACTGAGGGCCTGCATGACTGAGCAGCCAAGGGCATTTCTTCTTCTGCTCTGACCGCACCACACAACAGGGGTTTTCCTCCACTTGTATTTGCAGGACTCCCTGACTTTCCCCTCTTCCCTCCTTATCATTCTTCCACTTTGAGCTGCTTTCGCTCTTTGAGTATGTATGCATGGATACGGTACACGTGTGTCTGCATACATACATACATACATGTGCCTGGGAAGAAACATAGGGAAAAGGGAGTGCGTCTCTTGTGTAGTGTTATATTCCGCTTCTAATAAAAGGAGAACATGGTTCCTCCTTTTTTTCCTTTTCCTTTTCTAAACTGGGCCATGAGCTACAGTGCTGCTAGTACTGTAATTATCAACCTTGTGGGAAGATAGAGGGGGGAGAGAAGGAGAGGAGCGAGGGAGGGAGGGATGAGTCGTAGAGCTGGTTAAGGCGAGACCCTACAGGCAGAAACATTGTGTTTCTTGCACTGCACGATTTGGGGATTTTGGGCTATTTGGTTTTCTTTCTCAGAGTAAAGAAAACATCATTAATACACATTTGAGTGTTTATCTTTACTACACTGTGTATATGTGTCTGTAGACTTCTCATACGTTCTCCAAAAGTTAGCATTGCATATTTATACACAACATTTAAGACAACTTGTATTACAGAAGAAATATATAATTTACTGTAAATACTCAACTAGAGAAGCTTAATAGTGATACATTATCTAATCATATATATCATTTTTTTTACCCTATTCACCTGTAGTTGTATATATCTAATGGAATACACATCTTTCTCAAAATAGTTTTTTTCTCATCTCAGAAATCATCGTTTCAGTTGTACTTCATATTCTGGAGAGTGATGTGTTCATAAACCAATCATAACCAAATCATAACCAGATTTGGTTATGATTTGATTCCTAAGAAAATAGATTTTTTTTTAATGGCTGTCTAAAATGTCAGCTAAATAAAACAAAAATGTTGGACCTTTATCCAATGCTCAGACTGTATGCAATTGTGCCTTATTTGCAAATTGAAACTTAGCATTTTAAATACTTGTGAATCAAAAGACAATTGTCTTAAGACAAATAATCCACAGTAGTAATATCATGGTGATATATTTTAGTAAATCTGCTTACCCTATTCACCTGGAGTCTCTCTCTTTAACAACATAGAGGCCAGACAGAGGAATGCTGGTCTAGAAATAAAAGAGGGAAGGCCAGCAAGACTAAGGGAAAAGGGCAATGACGGAAGCAAAGATACAGAGTGTGACAAGCGTGAGTCGTAGGGTGAGGAGATGGGGGGAGACAGGCTGAAAACGGATGTTGTAGATGAGAGTGAAGAGGGATAGCCCTTTGGGGGAGAGCTTAAAGAAGGAATCGTAATGAATGAGGTGTATCACATCACCTGCAGCTCCAACAATGGCCTCTTGATTCAAAACCAAGGCACCATAAATCATCCCATGTGACAATGGCAGCAGTTCACCTAAGTGAGACAGAGTTATTGCTGCTTATTAATGGCGCTGACAAGAGCTTGTCAAACACGAGCAGAGGTAAATAGGACCCGCGCTGCTTCCCTGACACACATTCAATATTCACAAATGTGCCTCATTAGCATTATGACAGGTGCATATCAGTGACAGTTAACAACATGCTCAGCACAGGGAGAGTCACTACGATGTGTTGCAGCCTCAAAGCTTCTTTATTAACATCATAGTCAAATTCTCCAGGTTAAAATCACCCTTTTTCTTAAAGGAAGACCAGCTGCACACTGAACAAAAAAAATTGACTGATTTTGTTTTATTTAAACGTAATATTATTGCTTTCAACTAGACTTATACAGTTATGTGAAGTCTATTGACATAATACATTTAATTAAAGTCACCTTTTCTGTTTTTTAAGTGCACACCACCCATCACCTTTCCTTTTTCCCCATGGAGCCTCCAGCAAGGACACAAATAGGCACTTTAATATTATGCCGAACAAACAAACACAAACATTCCTCTGCACTCCCACAGGGGTCCAGACCTCTGTCAGATCGCGTGATGATCACACAAGTAAACAAACAAGTGAGCTAAACAGCACAGCACGGCAACGGGCAACAAAGGGATTTGCAGAAGTTGCATTGATTTACTTGCCGAAACACTTTGATATAGTCCTTACGCAGTGCTTTTCCCACGCAAAAGAAGTAGAAGAGACCCGTGAGTAGACGCTGAAGAGCAGCTCTGCACGGGAGGAGGGGAATCCATTGTAGATTCCAGGGAGAAACACCGGCTGAGATTAAGTTTAGCTGACACAGTTTGCATACTCACGCAGCTGCATGCAAACATACAGATACACATAGCCTTTTTGTATTAAATTAACTTTCTTTACTGACTTAAATCGTCAGGGCGTGCCTCCCTTTGGATGCAGGAAGCAGCAAACAGTTTTTGAAAGGATAAACGCAAAGAGATATGGATTAAAGCAGAATATTTTGTTGGATAATTTGTGAATTTAGAACATATTTACAACTAGCTTGATTCAATTACTGTTATTGGGAAACACTCCTCTGGAATCTAACTCTACACAGTATATACAAATACATACATGCCATTAAAGGTCCCCTATTATACTGTTTTTCATCAATATATTATAGCTCTCAGATATATACAAAAACATGTCTCTGAAGTGTTTGGGCTGATTCTCTGTCTATTACTTTAGATGAAAATAAGGAGCCACTCCCCACGCCCCTCTGATGCCCCTTTCACACCGGCGCTTTTTCCTGTTCACAACCGCAGCGGCGCCGCGTCATAGCTCCGGAAATGCGGTTCACTTCCAGCTCCAAAAAATTGTCGGGTCTAGACTAGAGGCAAGAGCTTCGGAGGTTGAGAGGCCGGCGTCGCTTACGTCTCTCTACGTCGAGGCGTGCAGGAAACTAAAACCCCCCCCCCCGAACATGGGTCGACTGAAGAGTCTCGTCATGCCTGCCTACAAGCAGTAGCGCTGAGCAAAGTGACTAGAAGGCAACCACACACTTAAAAAAAAAAAAACACACTTTATAAAGTCAGGCAACACTAACCCCAGGCTTCGTGTGATTCTGTTTATTTGTACCTTACTTGACCATCCGTTCGCTGTTATTGATCATTGTGGAGAGCAGGCAGACGTTTTGTTTGTTATTATAGCAGCTATCGGATGGAATCAATACATGGGCTGCACAGGTTGTCATGTCCGACTATCACAAGTAGAATCATAATGAAAAATACGCCGGTAAAAATGTACCTGTAGAAAACGGCTTAGCAAGTAGTCAGTTTAGCTTCGGTTGCTATGCTAACATCACCCATGTTATACCAGAGAAAACTTTCATAACAGCGTTGTGATGCAAACAGCGTCAATTCAGACTGACACACATTCACTTAAGGGGAACTGGGGATATGTATCAGCTGCTTGTTGTGACAGTCAGACAGTGAATACTTTAGAGCCGTGTGAGCTAACCCGGAGCTAACGGGAGAATAAACTCCCGTGGAAGAGCAGCCAGCACTGCAGCGGTCGGTAAATGCCGCTGAAACACATTAATAAACAATGAACCACGGCACTCTGGAGAAAAGTATAAGGTTGGAGAAGTCGTTATTTAATTTAATCTGGCTTCGTATGATTAAAAGCAACACGATCATCGACCCGACGCAGTCCCCCCCCGTTGTTGTTGTTGAAAATCCAGCGATGTAAAACGGTGACGTCATGACGCAGCAGCGGCAGCTGGGCGGTGTGAACAGAGCGGGAGCTGAAAAGGGAAACCGGAGCTGAACCAGAAAAGCTCTAGCTAGGAGCTTGAAAGGGAAAAGCGCTGGTGTGAAAGCCGCGTGAGAGAGATTTGGTTAAAAAGAACCCAATGGTGCTCTGGGAGGAGATTCAGGTGATAAGGTGGGCGGGTGTTACCTTGGTTGGTGATTGGCTAATGGTTACACAAGCGAAAACCATCGTTATGACATAAAGTGGCCAAAATCTGATCAGCTCATTTTCAGACAGGTTTTTATATAAATGGATCAGGACAAAAAGAGAGAGAATCTCTTTCACATAGGGGACACATGTTTATGTATAAAAGACATGAAAAAGTGATTTTGCACAATAGGTGACCTTTTAAGCAAAGCACAAACTAGATGTTTTATCCAATACAGTTTTCAGAAAGGTTTAGCATTTTCAAAAATGCTTTCAGACACTATTTGTATATTCAAAATCGTATATTATTTGCAGTAGTAAGCTTCTTGCTCAACTGCTCAGACATGAATGCGTTATCCAACAGATTAGTCACTGTCACCTCCCGTCCTCAGACTACCAGATGCAGGGTCAGCCTTCTGGGCAGCTGTGGTATGAAACCTGGTCCGGTGCCAGTCTCCAGTACTCTGTTCTGTTGACCTCACTGTGAGAAGGGCTCTGCTTTTATCTTAACAATTCTGAACTCTTAAGGTCCTCACATGTTTATGCCAAGTTAATCTATATAAGATGCAATTTCTCATTGTTCTATTTTCAATTACAAATATCCAAGCGGTCTGTTTGTAAAATAAGAGTTGTTAAAGGTGGGTAATTCACTTCAGAAACACTTGTTGTTATATTCCATGGAATGCTCTTAACATCCCGATAGCAATGAATACATTAAATGCTTTAACAATAAATACATAAAAAAATGTCATCTGTGGAAGCCGTGGCGCTGTAAAAAGCACGACCAATTATTTTAGCCCGCCCGACTAAAATAACTGGATGGCCTACCTGCCTGTCAGCCTCCCATCTGTGCACAAATGTATCTCGTGCCCTCATTGGTCATGTTCGTGTGTGTTGGAGGAGGGGCTCTGTAAGGAAGTCTGAAGGAAGGGGCAGATTTTTTCCGCTGCGTACTTTCAAATTCTAAGCGCACTCGAGCGGTTTCTCCATTCTTACCTACCCTACCTTTAAGGTTTCATAATACAAAAGAGCATGTTACAACCAACTACTGCTATGTGGTTAGCAGGATAACACTGGATCAATTTTCATTGAACTGGTAGAAGAGGCAGGAACCAACAGAGAAGCCATTACATTTTAGTGCAGATTGGAATCACGCGGGGTAGGTTTACAGATTAGGTTTGACTTCTATCAAGAATAGGGACATTTTGAAGCTTCTATGTGATATCAGAAAAAGAGTTCCTGACTAAGAAAGTTCACTGAAACAAAGATGAGGTTTTTGTTAGGGCGACTATGAGAAGAAATACAACACATCATCTGTTATTATGACATTACGACTTAAATCTCATGAATACACCAAATTTGGAAGAACACCTTCCCATCTCGGTAAACGGGACAATCCTAGGAGCACATGAGTGAACCTTTGGCTTTGTGGTAGTCTGCGCTCAGAGTGCCATTCTATAATAGAAAAAAAGTACTTATTATTTGGCATCAGGGGAATTTTATGTGTTACGATGTACTCAGGCCTCTCAGGAGAGATCTTGATCTCAAGGAGATGACCTGATTAACTAAGGTTATATATGATGGACACCAGTTACTGTATGGGCGATAACAATGATAACTGGATTTTGCCAATTTCCACACTGTCAAGTGAGATTTGAATCTCTGCTATATCAGTAAAATTAAATAATTTGATTTTTGACGTGACTTCCTAATACTATCCATACATGGGGTACACAAGGACACATATGGTTTCTTATCTGAAGACTTTCTTGCTGTTCATCTCCCATCCATGCCCCTCCTCCTCTCACTCCCTCTCCTCCACTTCTCCTTCTCCTTGTCTTCTCATCATTACCTATAGGTGTCCTCCATCCTCACTGTCTTTCTCTTGTTAGAGGAAAATTCAATCTGTCCTTGTCAGCTTTAATCAAAGCACCCACAGATTCAATTTAGCAGTATGTGTGGGAGGTTAAGGTGGTATCTCCTCAGGATGAAAGGAATCAAAAGGGTGCTCTTTGTACACACATCCCTCCGCCTTCTCACTTGAATAAGACTTAAGGCCATTGTCAACAGCCTCTCTATAGCTCAATATCTTTTCACAAGGCAACCCCCTCCAAACCTTTACTGCAATAATACGATAGAAAAAGTCACTGATCCCCCTGATCCTTTGTGTCCATTGACTTTATTTGTCTGAAGAGGAATTTGCAATCCCGAGACATAAACTTAGATAAACCTTCAAATGAAAATAAATCATACAAAAAAAAACTAATCTCTGATGGATTCTTTTCTTTATATAAAACGTTACTTCATTATGGTTAATCTAATGTGTACATCTTAGAGAAAGTTTTAAAGGATTAACCAGATAAACTTCTTCTACAAGGACCAGCTGTGTTCCCATCCCTGTAAATTGGTACAGATACTGTATTTAAGTTCCCTCTGATGAAACAAGCGTTGTTCAAATCTGAAAATCCCCCGAAATTGGATGACCCGCAACAGCAATCAACCACTAATCTTTTGTTTGTCTTCTAGATGCAGACAAACAGTAAGCTATTCTTGGAGATCTCTCAAATCTTGATTATGGCCGGATATTGTCAGCCCTAGGCGCCGTTATGGCACTTTTATTATTATTTTTCTTTTTTAACTCTTTATTTTTCAATCGACAGTCATGGCACTTTTATTATTTATGATTTATGATTCAGATGAAGATAACTGCAAAGTTGAAAATGCTGATGGTGAAAGTATGTCTGAAATGTTCAATTACATTCGTATATGGTCATATTTCCAATCAGCACTGGGCTATGGTTAAGGATATGACATGTGTAGTTTTTAAGAAATGTAACCAAAGTGATTTTGTTGCCTTAAATCCCCTCAAACTTGTTTAGCTGTTCAATAATTATTTAACAGTCTAACCTTATTAGTAAGTAAGAATTAAATTAAAGATTTTGTAGAAAAAACATCAGGTTAGAAGTTGGGGTTAGGGTTGATTGTCAGTGTCCTGACAACAGCATTAGCCCAAAGTGATCAAATTATTGATACAAATGTTGCTAAATTATAATTTATGCATGGACGTATTTAAAATCTCCTTCTCCCTAATAAGCCCTGCCCAATTCAAATCAATACAATATCAAATACAATCACTCGGTAGTATTGGGATAAAACAAACCACTATCACACATGCACTGCAACAACCAATGTTTCTAGACATTACCCGGAGGAGTTGTATGGGCGAGATCAAATGTTCGAATCATTCAGACCGGAACGTCAAACGCACTTTACCCTGACAGCTCTCTAATATGAATTCTCTGTATTGTCCGATTGAGCCCAAGAATTCACAGAGAGCGTTGAGCGGTTGATAACGTCTCTATCACGGTTGCTGTTGAACCCCAAAGAAAACAAACATCCAACTCTAGAGACATTGAAGTTCAGGAATTGCTAGCCGACAACGGAATGGTCAAGGCAAATTCAGGAAACGTCAAGAGAGTTGTTGTATTTAACCAACTGCTGGTTTCTTGACCGTGCTGTAAACTGTGTTATGTTATGCCTCCTGGAAGCTCTACCCAGACACCATCACTCTTCTAAACCCAAAACTTCAAACCATTAGTTCATATGAGAAAATGGCAGACTGAGAATCTAGTTTTGGATACTTATTGGCAAGCTGGCACACATCTACATAACGCATAAATGTAATTTGTACCGACATGATCCACCCACCCAACTTTAAATAACCAACCAACTAAAACACCTAAAACATAAAAAGTAAAATTCTGAGCTGTCCTCCTTCTTCGTCAACAGTTTATTAAACAGAAGGACTTTCTGTCTTGCAGTGACAGTTCATATCCAGCCCCATGGCTTCCCATCTCATGATCTTCTCCCCATGCTGGCTCTCTGACATTCTGATTCAAAGCTCTTTTGAGTCCCACCTACATTCCCTTTCATCTCCACTGCTATCTTTCCCTACCTCTCTTGCTGAATTTTTGATTTCCTCTTTATCCGTGTCCATCCCCATCACTTCCACCCACCTCCACCTTTTGATACAAATATTCTCTGACATCAGTAATATCTTTACATTTTTCTTTAAACCTCTGTTTATCCCGACAGACTAGCCCTCCCTCTCTGTCTCCGTCTCTTCCTCTGTCTCTCTCTCTGACCCCTGTCACAGTCATTAAAGTTCTGATGAGAAGCTACCTAACACTGCATTGTCTGATCAGGTGTTGTCGAGTAAGCGAGTTTGCGGGCCTCGATCCCTTGGGGTCAGCTTAATGCTATCCTCTGCTGGATCTCTCCTTGTAACCTGGTCTGCCGCTCGCCAGCCATACATTTGTGCTCCAACTGTCAACTGGGCCAACATACTACAACTCACCTCCATGCCAAACAGCCCCCCACAATGCTACAGGATGTCTATGTCTGCACTATATCTGAATGCATTCGTTTTCGAATGAATCAGCTAACAGTGTTACTATTTTTAACGCATATTTGTATTTCTGAGGTCTGCTTATAATTTCCATGCACACATGTTTGTGCTAAGATTGCTAATTTGAGCTAACTTAGAGAAGGGTACTAAAGGTGATACTCAGGGGCGAGCAGCTCGATATCCCTCCCTTTTCAAGTCCGATTCCACCTTGAAGAAGCTAAGAGGGTGATTATTGATTAACCAGTATACATTAATGAGCTGAATTGATCTGAAAAGAGGGCAACAGTGCAGATCACTGACAGAGAGAGTTTTTCATTGGCCAGGTCAGCCCCTAGTGAGGGTTACTTGTGTGGGGACAGAACAGGACACTATAGAAAAGGATGATGAACAGGAACAAATCTGATTATGTGGTTTGTCATGGATCTCATCCAGTGTAAGCTTTGTGCCAACAACTTGTATAAGCAGCAGGGTTTATGTCCATCCTATCATTTCAGTAGCCAGTTGTTTTATAGTGATTGTAAATATAGCCTGTGTGCTGGTGTGATTCTAATATGACAGCTGAGAAAAACTCTCCCTTAAAAATAACACAACTGGTAGAGAATCTACAGAATCCTGGGATTGCTGTGCTTTTTGGAGAACATATAAATGTATTTCCTTGTAACTAGGTATTAACTTGTTAAAATGACAAATGTGTATAATATGCGCTTGTGTTGCAAACAATCTCTAAGCTTTTTTCAAACTCAGAGATTTTTACCTGGCATACGGTATTGATCTGTCGACAATGCTTATGAAGCATCGTTTTTGGAATTTTGGACGTCGCCATATGTTTTTTTTTTACTTTCCTGTCTTGGTTTTTCCTGTCGCAATCAGGGTTTTTTGGAACTAGAAGAGACACGAGAGAGTTCAGCGTAGCAAATTGCTGAATAAGACTTATAGGCAATCAAAGTCTTACAACTAACTTTTTGGATCTGAAAACACAACGCGAAAGGGTAAATATTCTAAAACTAAAACACTGACAGCAACGGGACCCGACCACACCATGGTAGTGACTTGTCAGTCACATAGTAGCCACACCCTAAAGCATAACCTACTTTATCATCTATTTTACTCTAAATGGGACCGTTATTTATAAGATGAACATTGTTGTATTGAAGAATACCTAAAACTTGCAATTGAGACCATAAACGCATTAAGAACATGTTTACTGAGGTAATAATAAGGTGAGTTGGGGCATTTTTTCATAGACCTCTATACAGTCAGACTTCTCTTCGTCCTGCTGGCCATAGAAGGAATGCAGGTTTAAGGCACTTCCTCATTGACCTCTGTCATTGACCACTGTAAAGACATTCATGGTCAATGGTGATTTTTAGATAATAATTTCCTGGAAACTTCATAGAATATCAATGGTAAATATTTAGAGACTAGAGCTTTTTCATTTTATGGTTTCTACAAGTTAATAATAGTTTAGAATTTACAGTTTTCACTATAATATTCTATATAATATTTTAAAAATTGACGTCAATAACTAGGGATGTCCCGATCCGATCACGTGATCGGGGATCGGAGCCGATCACGTGATTTTCACGTGATTGGGGATCGGGAGAAAAAAATCGGGGATCGGAATTTTTTTTTTTTTTTTTTATAAAATATTTTTATACATTTTATTTAATGTTACAAAACAAAAATGACCATGTTCACGTCTTAAAGTCATCCTGAGGCCTTAGTTTTGGGTTAAAATTACACAACATCATGTATGTGTTGCTTCTTTTGGGCTTGTTTTCATAGACCTGGTTGCTTATTTCTCTCAAATCTGGCAACAGAGTGGGCGCAGTGTCTAATAGTAGCAGTAAGCTAACAAGAGGCTACGTTCAGCTGGTGACTCGGGAGTCGGGACAGAGAAAATGTCAGGAGTTTGGAAGTATTATAAAATTGAAAGCGAAGGCAGTGTAACAGCCAGATGCAATGTTTGCAAGGTGGAGGTTCCGCGTGGTGAAAAGAACAGAGCTACGTTCAACATGACCAATCTAATACAAACACCACCAACAACAACACGACGAGTACACAGCGGCCACTCAGGTAACGGCACTGAAACAACCAACACTTTCAGAGACTTTTAAAAGGAAAGAGAAACTACCCCAGAACAGTGAAAAGGCCAAAAAAAGAACAGCCAAGATAGCTGAATTCATCGCGTTGGATGACCAGCCGTTATCTGTTACCTTTTTTTTCCTCTTAATGCATTGCATAAAGATCGGATCGGGAAAAATCGGTATCGGCAGATTGTCAAAATCAAATGATCGGAATCGGATCGGGAGCAAAAAAAGGTGATCGGGACATCCCTATCAATAACCATGGTCTACTACTATTATATAAACAACTTACAGCCATTTTCATAATAAAAAAAGGGATTTTCAAGGCAACATGAAACAGTTGGTCTCAATATCCTTTCTGTAAGAAATAAAGCAATTTTATTAGATTTAGTTATTGTTTGGTCACATTTGCAAAGTCTGAAATGTGGGTTGTGTTGCCATGAAATGAGTTGGTGTCAGAAGGATGCTAATTTCCTTCAATGAAAGAATTAAATAAATCCATTTAGCCTATTTGTTGATTTGGATAAATAACACAAATGGCACTTAAGCAAAACTTTCATAACAGATATCAGGGGAAGGTTCCTGCTTTTCTCACATAAAATACAGAACAATCTTCTGTACATCTGGTACCTCTACAGCTCTTTTTTGTTGTATTACAATGTTGTTTGAAGCATACAGTAGAAGACATATGTGAACACAGTGGTGCAGAATGAAATGAAAGTCATCATCAAGCACAAAGCTCTGCTCATTCCTCATCATTCTCACGTTCAATCTGCTTAGATGCAGTCTTTAGCTCCGGGGGTTGAAAACACTGTTTCTTCCCCAATCAGCCATAAAAGTGTGCCACACACTATGGATGAAGGATTTTTGTTCAGTGACATTTCTGTAATATGCATAATTTAGCTTAAACATACTACACTTACTCATTGTGCATGAATAAGGCAAAACATTTTTCTCAGCCATGAATTCAATAATTCAGCATTCTATCAGTCACACCAAAGGAGTGAAGAAAACTGCTCAAATAAATCAATAAATTACATTATTTTTTCTCGTTATCAGTTATGAAAAGTATTACAAAGAGGTTTGGATTTTAAGAAATCAAACAAAATAGTTGACTATTTTTATTTTGTAATCCTTTTTGAATAGTATAATAGAACAACAAAGCAACACAAGTACCTGCAAGCACAACATCAGAGAGATTTTACACTCTCAATTGTTTTAATTTGAGTCATGGCACATTTTCCATTGACAAGATAGTAGGCAATGTTGGCAACACATCACATAATTAATCATTCAAACCTTCCAAAGAAAAACAGCAAATACAAAGTTATCCAGCACAGGAACATTTTTGTACACATTGTTTCTGTGTCAAAACTGTAGGATAAGTGACCATGTAAGTCCAGTTTACTAGAAATAGCTTTCTTTGTAATGTTTGGTATACAAATTAAGTGTTTTGTGAGTATTTTAAGCACAAATTATGGCCAGAACAATGACCAATCAAACAAGTTGGTGATTCATCTAAAGTTTCTAAACAATCAAATTCAACCTTTGGAATTTACAACCCACATTTTGTGAGTGCAGATGTCTGTCATATACTGCATAAATTCAATACACAAATTCCAAACAAACATATTAACCTCAACCTAACTACTCAGTTGTGTCCATGCACATCCGTTTATATTTCTATTAGATCCCATTCATGATTACACTATTTGTTGTGCAAATGTTTGTAATCATGAGTAGCCCATGTGGTAATTTGTAACTGAAATATGAACCTTTACATCCCCAATGTGCAGATGTGCATAAAACAAGGAGTAGTGCATAGACTGCATTCAACTGTTGTGATGTTTTTTTTAGCTAACATCACAGTTTATTGTTCCCTTGGGCCGGGATGTTTTGGAATGCTAATGCAGCGTTGGGTGAATGGAAAATAATTTCAGCTGAGTTTTGCATTTATTTACAACAGTGTATCACACAGGTGAAGCAACAATAGGACTGGCCTGTTAACCGGTGCTGCTGTGAAACCATCAGGATTTATGAGCTATGACTGCAACATAAATGAAGTAAATTACTTTAAAGGTGAATCCAGGGTGAACTGATTGTTTGTGCTTTTATAAAACTAGCTGTCATGCTGGTTGATTCCTTGAGGAAAGGTTTTTTGATACAGTTTTTATCTGCTTAATAATATATGTAAGAAAGCTCTCTGGCAGGTTTTTGAGCCTAACAAACCTGCCGGACTCTTTCAAGTAAAAATACGTAGCATTTAAAACCTGACATTATGACAATGATTTGAGCTTTACAATAAACAGATGGGGTATTTCCTTTTTTTATGAAATTGTAAAAATGTAATGCTCATTTGCTCCATTTTCCTTAAAATAAAAAAAATGTAAGCTTTAGTTTCTAGCCAAATATGCCAACACGTGAGAAAAGCAGAGAAAAATGTAAACTGTAGCGTTCACACTCACCTGGTCTTTTCTCGTTTCGACTCTTTCGACCCCCACATAGTCGTACTTTGGATATCAAGACCAGGATCTGCTTCTGGCACAGGGACTTGTTGCTCTTAGGACAGGGCTTCCGCTTGTTGACTACCGGTCGGGTGGTTGGGTCCTCCTTGACAGCCCGTTTCTGTCTAATGAGAGAGCTGGCGAGAGCTGCCATCTTCCCCCCCTCTCACCTTTGGGAGGGGGGTTTGTTTTCCTTCCCAGTACCTCCTTCTTGCTCGTTCGGCTTTTGCTTTCCTCAAAAAAAACTAGAGTAGGACAGACGGTTTAGAGAAGCCCCCACAGGGGAGATCGGCCGTCTAAGTGGGTTAACAGGCAAGAGTTTAGTTTAAGGGTTCCCTTGGAGAGGGAAGAACTGGAAGATGTGTAAGTTCACCTGCAGTCTGATGTTAAGTCAACCCAAAAATATCACACTATCCGAGCACACAAAAAAGTGGCACAGTCACATTTTCAGTTTAAAAAATAACTGAAAATCCAACGTTAGAATTTAAAAAAGGGGAAGACGGAGACATATTGCTACCCCTCTTCCCCACTCATCTTCCCATTAAAATGGCCAAGTTAAAAAAAAATGTATATAGCAAAAAAAACTACTTTGACTTGACAACACCACAGAGAAGGAGCCTAAGTAGTTTTACATATAAAAACACTTTTACTGAAGAAAAGTGAGAACATTTTGGATGCTAAGAAGCTCTTAAAAGTGCGAGAAAAATCAAACTGTTTGTCACCGTATGTGCAGTCCACGGAGGTCCAACTTTGCCTCATATTTAAATGTGGCGGCGTGGAATAACGAGGCGAGAGTCGGAGCGGTAATCCAGCCGACTTAAATCCAGAGGTATAACAGCAGGCGGGACGTTGATGGTCTTGGTGGGAATGTTGCCTGGAAGGCAGCGGAGACATGGACACAGACAGACAAGAGATTCCTCATCTGTCTCCGATGGCACGCTCCTTTCCCACAGTCCTCACCGAACCCCCCTCCCTCCTCCTCCTCCTCCCCCTCCCCCTCCCCCTCCTCCGCCTCCCATCCAAAGTCAGCGAGTGGTTGTGAGAGTATGTGTGCGTGAATTCCAGCAGCCACCATCAGTAGAGGTGACATTCATGAGAGAGAGAGAGAGAGAGAGAGAGAGAGAGAGTGAGCAAAAGAGAGCCAGGGAGGGGAGGAAGGAGAGAGAGGGTGGGAGGGAGGAAGGGGCTGTGATGTGTGAGAATGAGCTTGACTGGGCGAGGGAATGGGTGAGAGACACCGCTCGCAGATGCTACAATTTTTATTTTTCCACCAAGAAAAAAAAAAAAAAAAAAAAAAAACCTCAATCATTTTGACTGCCCCACTGAAAGAGACAGTGCCAGGGGGGGGGACAGGGAGGAAAAAGGGGGGGAATGCATATTGTGACAGTTCTCTGTGTCTTCGAGAGGAACAGCATCACCATGTCACATGTACACTCACACACATCAGCATATTTTGTAGTAGAGTCTTCCCTGCTGTATAATTCTCTCACTATCTATTCTTCTTCATCCCCCCACCCCCCGTACAGTGTCGGTGATTTGTTTCGTTAAGCTCTACATATGAAATGGGAGAAACAAATACAAAAAAGTGACTTGGTTCACTGAAACTGGCATTTAGTGTCTGACATATCTGACTGCTGGCTTACGCTAACCCTGACAGAAACATGAGCTCGGACAGATCGAGTTAGACAGCTAACCCTGACACACACACACACACACACACACACACACACACACACACACACACACACCACACACACACACACACACACACACACACACACACACACACACACACACACACACACACCCTGCTAAACATCCATACAAAAACAACAAACAAACGTTTATCGTGAATTTAGTTCACGGAGCATTTGTTCTACTTTCACTTGGATACAAATACCAAATGCTGACTTGAAAGATTTCTCTAATATTTTTGGCCAAAGAACAACTTCAACAAGTCACAGTACAGAGCAAAAACTATGCTGACATACTTTTGCGGGAAATAGCAGCTTCTATTAAATGATAATACTAATAAGTAGTTTGTAGGTTCGTAATTCCCATTTTCCTTCTGCAAGACAACCCAATTTCAGATTTGTATTTGGTGTAATTGAACACTAAGCAACTGTATTCCAACATTTACATAGACTTCTATAAAAATCAACCTTCAATGTCAAAGTATATGAACTGATGCCTATATGAGCCGTGATGTGAGAACAAAAAAAATTACGTGAGCACTGTAAGGAATTACCAAGCAAATGCATTCAAACATTTACATATATTTCTATAAAAGGACATTCTCAGAGGATGTTCAGTGCTAATTGCATTATTTTGTATGTTATGGGAATGTAAGTGGTTTGATAGTGTATGCATTGATAGATTTCTGCAGGAAATAAATCAACCTTCAATGTCAAAATCCAAGCTTATTCACTGTCAAAAAAATCTCACGATTGTGACTATCTGTAGTACAACTGAATATACAAACACTGTAAATATCTCGGGTCCCACCCCTCAGACTCGAACCCAATAAATCAACTTATCTGAGAGCTAATCAATCCCATTTTATTTGTCATGGCGCCTCTCTTAAAAGCTAATTGCCAGGGAAACCAGCAGCGGAAGCAACCTGAAAATGCAAGGTCAATTGAAATCGTTCCCAACAATGCCGAGCAAGGTCACCATCTGTCAGGAGCTTGATTGACAGGTGACAGCGGAGGTTTGGTCCCCACGGAGAGACGAGGGCACGGCGGGGGCGGAGGAGAAGGAACCACAGATGAGATAACGGATTTTGTATTGACAAGGAAACTGCATTTTTTTTCTCCTTTCCTGAAGATTCGTCCCCCCCCACCCTGCATTATTTCAACCATCCTCCGCCACGCACGCACTCAACTTCTTTCTCTGAAGAATCAATCTCCTAATGGACGTCATATTACAAATATTGCCAAAGGTTGTTGTCCTTTTGCTTTTTTCCAATCACAAAGACATGCCAAGTTACACCAAAAGAAAACTAAGTGGGGGATTTTCGGGACATTACACAATCTCAAGGTCAACAAGTGCTTTCATCATTTTTATGACGTTTCTTGACAAAATCTAAGTGGACTTATTAAGAGGGAAACCACTTTTCCTATCTTCCCAAGAGCTATCACCTGTATGAACACACCCCAACCAACAACTAAACACCCATTATGTCAGGACTCTTTGTTGCTGCCATTAGTTATTTCCAATTTATTACCATATAAATGATAGCCTTTTCGTCTTGCTCATATATCATGTGCACACAGTAAGCACACTGTTTAACAAGGTTCTTAAACACTCACATCTAATCCAGGATTTACTGTGTGGGTTTTCTCAGCCCTGTTGTGTTATTATAGAAACCTCTTTGGCAAAGTGTAGAAAAAACAATCTGCATGGATCAAATGGAAAGTAACACATTTTAAATAGCAAATCAGCATTCTGTCACGTGTCCATGTATGAATAATGGCCATCTGAATGATGCACAAAAGAGGATTAAATGCAGATGTTTTGCTAAAAACAATCCATGCCACAATCCCTGCATGCATATGAATTCACATGGAAGCCGAGGGTATTAACAGAATATCCGCTCTGAAAGCGCTTTATGATGAAATGTATTTTCCTTGTATAAGGGTTCCCTCGTGTTCGTGCATTCTGTGTTACCTAACAAAGAATTATTTAATCTTTATTAGATGAGATGAAAAGATACGTTAAGTGGCAGATAGTGTGTTTCCATCCAAGTGGTGTTAAGTAACAAAGTACATTTTTATCAAGTACTGTACCTAGTAACATGAGTTTGTCCCATAGACTGTAGTTTAGGAGTGGACATGATCACTGTGACATTGAACTCATCGGCTTGTGGACTACAGTTTTGAAGCACTGAGTTTTTGCTTTTTGGCCGTTGCTATCTTTTTTTTTGGAACCAAGAGTGACAAGAAAGTGTAGAGCTGTATAAAACAGAGGCTGACAAATTACTTCCAACTTTCATGAACTGAAAACTCATTGTAAAGAGGTTAAAGTTTCAAGACAAAATATGAGAACACTAAAATACCTGTCAATCCCAACAGAGCCAGCCTGTAAAGCAGGGGTGGGGAACCTTTGTCCTCTCAAGGGCCATTTCAATTTTTCAACATCCTCCGAGGGCCGTACAAATTATTGACCTCTGCTTAAAAATACTAAAATCACAGCCCATTCATTTGGCCTTTCTTTCATGCTGTGCAAAGAAAAAGCAACCTCTTAATCCAGATATCTTACCATGACTCGCGCATGCATTCACGTGCACGGTTGTGGCATGACCACCAAAACAGAAAGATATGGACACAAGATGTGTGCAAATGTATTTAGTTTCTTATTCATGTGGACATGATTTAAGTGGGGGGAGATCTCTTCCCGGGAAGATTTTTTTTTAAATGTTGAAGTTAAAAGCATCAATCAGGTGCACTTTGAGAGCAACATTAAGAGATCTATGGATACAGATCTCAACACCCATATGAAACAGAACTGTAAACAGATTTTCTTTTTGGATATTTTACAAATCACTCTCCTTTTAAACTGTATGGGTACTGCAATTTGTGAAGTCCTGGCCCGGAGCGGCGTTCTGGTGCTCTCCTGCAGAACTGCACCCCTGTCAGACGGCACATATACCACGTGATGACACGTTAGGCTCGTGTTGTGTTCAAGGACCCTGACCTAACCCAGGAAAAACAGGCACTCTCTTGTTTAATTTTTTTGCGGAATAGATTTCTTAAATTTTTTTCTTTTTTGCGTGTGTTTATAAATTACCTCGAGGGCCGTACCAAATGGTCTCGCGGGCCGTATACGGCCCGGGGGCCGGAAGTTCCCCACCCCTGCTGTAAAGCATTCTCAACATTATCTTCTATTTAACTTTAAATGGGACCATCATTTACAAAATCAACAATGAGCTATATTCAAGAATAATTGGAACTAGTAACTGAGACCATTAACTCATTAAGGAAAATGTTTACTGAGGTAATCATTTAAGTAAGAATCGTGTCGTTTTTTCTTGGACTTCTGTATAATATTTTTGTAACCGGTGGAATGCTTGATATTGAAGATAATGCAATTTTAATAGCACTTCTGCACTGGCATATATTTTCAGAAATGAAAGTTGCTACTTGGAATTTCAACTTTAATTCCATGTCATACTTCTACTCCACTACTAATCTAGCGAGGACAGGACTTATTCTTTCACCAGATATGGTTAAGAAAAAGGCGTTATCAGGCGAAAAGTCAAGAAAACATTTTATTTCTCTACAGGCACCTTTCCATAATGTTCTCAGACAGTTATATTACTTATCTGAGCCCGTCAGGGGCAAAACAACAAGCACATCATTTGACATACATTAATGGTGGGGAATTGTGTAAAAGGATTGCATTTCAACCTGGTTTACGGCTGCAACAGTCTCTCACAATGCTGGGCAAATCAAAAACTGTTTTCACAAGTACTCTTTAAAATAACAAAGCCATTGGAAAATAGGGTCCAGGTTGAAAAAAACGAAATTCAATATCAAATACTGCTATGCACAAATCAGGATTTAGTATCATTTCATTCAAAAATATTGACAGTTGTTGGCTTATTTCTTACTGTTTCCTAGGGGACTGTAAATCCCATCTACATTAACTCATCAACACAATCCTTTGAAAAATACAGTATATACTTAACTGTGTATCGTTTTTCAAACTAGCTTGGGTCAGACATGTGATCTTGTTTACATAAACACACAAAAAACACACACACAAAGCCAGAAAGAGTTAAGCACATCAGAACAATTGGCCTAGTTCTGTCTTTCTCTCTCCCTCCTCTCTTCATCACTCGCCCTCTCCTTCAGTCCCCTCTCAGCTCATCACGCCGTCCGCAGATGACAGGAGGTATTCTTTGTTAATCCCCCTCCATTATGCGACCATGTGGAATCTGAGGCCTGCTTCTTGCATGCAGAAATAATATTTCCAATGTCCATGACCCATGGGTGAGTTGCTCATTAACTTTGAGCAGCACATATCATTCTCAGTCTCATTCTTTATTTAGCCCTGTTCGGATCAGTCTCTGGTAATTAGGTCTTAATCGTGAGAATGACTTGGTGTGTGAGACAGATTCTCGATTTTTGAATTTGACAAAAAATGTAAGGCATGTTTGAAATGCTTGGCTTTTAATTAATGGCAATTATGCTAGAGTTTCTAATTGAATGCAGTACTCAATATGTATCAGTGTTTTACAATTCGCGTATTCAAGCTTTGTTGGACAGCAAATCCAAAACTGTTATCTATTATTTATTTACCATTTTTAGACCCACGTCACATGGGCATAGACCCAGGCTTGGTAAACTCCCAGTTTTATTTGTGTTCGGAATCCTATTTACTTCCAATTACAATCATCGTTTCTGTGCTACAAAAAAACACAGAAGTGGGCTGTGTCTAAAATGTCTGCCTGCATCTGTCGAGGCAGCCACACACTAAAGCATTGCTTGCTTTGGAGTCTATTTTACTCTAAATGTTAAAGGGGACCTATCATGCAAAATGCACTTTTGTACGTCTTTTAAACATGAATATGTGTCCCCGGTGTTCCAGGGAACTCACCAAGTGTCAGAAAACACAACCCTCTCTATTTTCCTCCATACCCAAATCTCTAAAAAAGGGGCTGCAACGGATCTGATAAAAACTGATCCAGATTTGAACACTGTCCTGACGTCAGGACAGTGGCGCTACGGCTATTGGGCCAACTCCACCAATCAGGAGGAGACAGCCACGGCCATTGCCGTTCGAAAGCGCTGGAGACGCTGTAGTACATATGCCAGGCCTGTAGATGGTGCTGTTCTCACAGAATCAGCCCTTGCAAAAACAAAGCTAACATTTTTCAAATTGAGCGAAATGAGGCATGGCTAAAATGCATGATCTGTTTGGTATTTTGAAAAAAAAAAAGTATAAATATGCCTTATATAGGTATGGTCCAACACTATATTATTCAAATATAGCATGATAGGTCCACTTTAAGATAATTTACAAAATGAATAATAAGCTGTCATAAATAAGATTTGAAACTAGAAATTGAGAACATAAACGTGTCACGAAAATATTTACTGATGGACGATATCAGGTAGGAAGAAGGGTCATTTCATTTAAATTCATAGACTTTTATACAATCCGTCTTCTATTTGCAACCAGAGGAGTCACCCCCTGCTGGCCATTAGAAATAATTCAGGTTTTTGCATTGGCTTCACCTTGCTTTGGAAGCCTGTTTGCGCCACAGGAAAAAAAGAAAATCCTGTTGTGAATGTTGGTCTATAATGTTATCTAATGTTATATATAACAATGAATTAGTGACAATGTAAAAACAATGTGACAATGAGGTAACTTAGCCAAGATCAGCCAAGGGACAACTTCTGGGTCTGAAAGGTATGGAAGCCTGTTTGCGCCACAGGAAAAAAATATATTGACTTAGCTAAGTCAATATAATGAGATAGCTATCTCAATATATTGATATATTCTACAAGTAATAAGCCATTAGTTGAGAGTTTTTCCTCAATAACCCTCTAATTAGTGCTTATTTATTGCAAGTAAGGAAGTTGTTGTACATGAGTTTTGGTCTTAATATGCTCTCCTCAATATGTCTAAATAACTCAAAATTAGGTCTATCTAAGAATATGTTCCCTATTTTAAAGTGAAGTCTTGTTCATAACCAATAAGCTAGTCATTTGATTCTAATTTACCTGAACAGGTTCCCTATTCTAAAGTTGCCTCCTCTTCACACTTTGTAAATACATTATAGCACACAACTACTGAAATTAACCTCAACAGTACATGAACAAAGTAGGCACACGTTGAAACATGTTTTATTAATGAACCACTAAAGAGAGATTCAGACACATACCAAAACATGTCAAGTTTCTATAAGGCTGAGAACACATATACAGCCTGTACTTTTTAATAAAACTGATTTTTAACAGAGTTTATGTATTTGTGATCATACTGTGTGACCTGAGGCCTGTACTACGAAGCTGGTTCAACCTAACCTGGATATGTTGGAGTTAGCCGGTTGGCCTAAGCCAAAACATACGCGCTGGCGCTAAACTGTACTACGACGCCAGTTATCAAGTGGATCGCTCAAGCCAGCCGTGTCCTATCTAGTTAGGTGCGCGTTCACATAAAAGGGGTGGTATTTGGAGCATTCGACCAATCGCAAACACGGACAAGCGTACTGACAGCGCAGCGTCATACTTCCTGAATGAAAAGTCAACTTTAATATTCGTCAAATATGAAGAAGTTAAACTTTAAATATCCATGACTTAAACACTTTATCCAGGATAAAAGCCACATAGCTGCACCTGCAAGGTGAATACAGCTGGTAAAAGAAAAAGTGTTTGAATGCATACATTAACAGGTTTATGAAATCACTGCCCCGTCCAAGACACGAGTGGATCTGACTTTAATTACATTTGACTCGAGTGTTTCGTCAACTTAATGTGTTGCTTAAAATAATACTTCTGCATACAGTATGTGACACTGTGTTAGGATGGCGTGGAAGGGTAGGACCCAAATGCAGACTATCAAAAAGGTAACAGGTCTCGTAACAAAAAGCGAGCTTTATTTTAAAAGCTGATCAAAACAAGGCATGAAACAAATGGGTTGTACAAAAAACTGACCGTGACCCACATGGAGGGAGACAGGAGAGACAACCGTGACTGACATGGAGGAAGACAGGAAAAACCAACAATGAACCGACAGGGGAACACAGGAAGAGACAAGACTAAATACAGGGAGGGGTAATCACAAGACAAGACAAGACACAGCTGGGGTAAGAGAGGCAGAAACACAAGGGCAACAGGTGAACACAATCAGACAATCAGACACACCAGGGGAACTAATGACAGGAAGGCAAACACAGGAAGAAGGAACAGAGAAGACACAAGGAGGAAAACATTTCAAAACAAAAAGTGGAAAATGAAAACATAAATACAAAACCGTAACAGAACCCCCCCCTCAAGGGACGGATTCCAGACGTCCCAAGAAAACCCCCAAAAGTCCAAAAAATTCCAGCAGGGTGGGTGGAGGGGGTCTGGAGGACGGGTTTGGGCTGACAGCCCAGGGGCACAGCGGAGGACCCGGAAGGGGTCTCGGGCGGACGGCCCGGGGGCAAGGCAGAGATCAAGGAGGGGGTCTCAGGCGGACGGCCCGGGGGCAAGGCAGAGTTCAAAAAAGGGCGAAGACCACAGCGGGCGAACTCAGGGGGCCGGGCATGAGAGCAAAGGCAGCGGCTGAAAGCGTCAGGAGGCCGGGCTCGAGGGCGAAGGCCACGGCTGGGGAAATCAGGGGGCCGAGCTCGAGGGCGAACAAGAAGGCGTCGACGGGACAGCTCCGGAGGCCGGGCAGGAAGGTGCTGACGGGACAACTCCGGAGGACGGGCAGGAAGGCGCTGACGGGACAGCTCCGGAGGCCGGGCAGGACCCGTTGTCGGCCAGACAGGAACCGGAGCCGACGGAACAGGCGTAGACGGGATCCTGGACATGACATGGACTGGTGTCAATGGGACCCCGGATGGAGCAAGGGCTGGTGTCGACTGGACCTCCAACGGAACAGGACACAGAGTTGGCAGGACCCCCGGTGGAACAGGTGTCGGCGGGACCTCCAACAGGACAGGACACAGAGTTGGCAGGACCCCCGGCGGGACAGGTGTCGGCGGGACCCCCAACAGAACAGAACATGGAGCTGGCAGGACCCCCGGCGGGACAGGTGTCGGCGGGACCCCCAACAGGACAGGACATGGTGTAGGCAGGAAATCTGGTGGAGCAGGTGTCGGCGGGACCCCCAACAGGACAGGATCTGGTGTTGGCAGGAAACCTGGCGGAGCAGTAGTCGGCGGGACCCCCAACGGGACAGGACATGGGGTTGGCAGGACCCACAGCTGAACCCCCAACGGCACATGACACAGGGTTGGCAAGACCCCCGGCAGAAGAGTAGTCGGCGGGACCCCCAATGGGACAGGACATGGAGTTGGCAAGACTCCCGGCAGGAGAGTAGTCGGTGGGACCTCCAACAGCACAGGACATAGGGTTGGCAGGACCCCCGGCAGAAGAGTAGTCGGCGGGACCCCCAACGGGACAGGACATAGGATTGGCAAGACCCCCGGCAGAAGAGTAGTCGGCGGGACCTCCAACGGCACAGGACATAGGGTTGGCAGGACCCCCGGCAGAAGAGTAGTCGGCGGGACCTCCAACGGCACAGGACATAGGGTTGGCAGGACCCCCGGCAGAAGAGTAGTCGGCGGGACCCCCAACGGGACAGGACATAGGATTGGCAAGACCCCCGGCAGAAGAGTAGTCGGCGGGACCCCCAATGGGACAGGACATGGAGTTGGCAAGACTCCCGGCAGGAGAGTAGTCGGTGGGACCTCCAACAGCACAGGACATAGGGTTGGCAGGACCCCCGGCAGAAGAGTAGTCGGCGGGACCCCCAACGGGACAGGACATAGGATTGGCAAGACCCCCGGCAGAAGAGTAGTCGGCGGGACCTCCAACGGCACAGGACATAGGGTTGGCAGGACCCCCGGCAGGAGAGTAGTCGGCGGGACCTCCAACGGCACAGGGACATAGGGTTGGCAGGACCCCCGGCAGAAGAGTAGTCGGCGGGACCCCCAACGGGACAGGACATAGGATTGGCAAGACCCCCGGCAGAAGAGTAGTCGGCGGGACCCCCAATGGGACAGGACATGGAGTTGGCAAGACCCCCGGCAGGAGAGTAGTCGGCGGGACCTCCAACAGCACAGGACATAGGGTTGGCAGGACCCCCGGCAGAAGAGTAGTCGGCGGGACCTCCAACATCACAGGACATGGGGTAGGCGTCGGCCATAGAGCCAACAGGACACGGGGTGCTGGAGTCGGCCGGACCACCGACAGAACACGAGGGGCTGGAGTGGGCCGAACCACTGACAAAACACGGGGGGCCGGAGTCGGCCAGACCACCGACAGGACACGAGGTGCTGGAGTCGGCCGGACCACCGACAGGACACGAGGTGCTGGAGTCGGCCGGACCACCGACAGGAGACGGGGTGCTGGAGTCGGCCGGACCACCGACAGGAGACGGGGTGCTGGAGTCGGCCGGACCACCGACAGGACACGAGGTGCTGGAGTCGGCCGGACCACCGACAGGACACGAGGTGCTGGAGTCGGCCGGACCACCGACAGGACACGGGGGGCTGGCGTCGGCCGGGGAGCCAGTACTGGAGCCGAAACTGAAGTCGGGACCATGGCTGCTGGGACCGGAACAGGGGGTGGAACCATGGCTGCTGGGGCCGGAACCATGGCCGCTGGGGCCAGAACTGGGGCCGGAACCATGGCTGCTGGGGCCAGAACTGGGGCCGGAACCATGGCTGCTGGGGCCAGAACTGGGGCTGGAACCATGGCTGTATGGGCCGGTTCTGGAGCCGGAACCATGGCTGTGTGGGCCGGTACTAGAGCAGGCACCATGGCTGCTGGGCACGGAACCGGAACACGGAACCATGGCTGTGTGGGATGGTACTGGAGCACGGTACCATGACTGTGTGGACCGGCACTGGAACACGGAAACATGACTGTAAGGTCCGGTTCTGGAGCAGTGACTATGGCTGCTGGGCATGGAACAGAAGCCTGGACCCTGGCTGTGTGAGCCAGGTAATGGAGCACGGAAGCATGGCTGTGTGGGCCGGTACTGGTGCACGGATCCATGGCTGTGTGGGCCGGTACTGGACCACGAGCCGGCCTCCCGACCTTGCGTTTCTCCGAGGCCCCCTGGAGGCTCCGTGGACCTCCAAACGCCAGGCGGGATCCCAAAAAAGGGCCAGAGAATGGAGCTGGAACCACTGGAGCACGGGCTGGAATCTTGGTCTTGCGTCTCCTAGAGATTC
Organism: Trematomus bernacchii; assembly: GCF_902827165.1. Lineage (NCBI taxonomy): Eukaryota > Metazoa > Chordata > Actinopteri > Perciformes > Nototheniidae > Trematomus > Trematomus bernacchii. The sequence continues at coordinate 4,310,100 of NW_022987513.1, forward strand.
TTTGGAGGATCTGTGGGCCTCCCCAGGCCTGGTCATACCCCAGGAAAGGGTTAGAGGCTTCGGACAAGTCCTCAGGACTACTTGTGAAAAGGTGTAGCCACTCAGGCAACATGCTCCTAAGCCAGGGCTGGCGAGCAACCTCCTGACGTGCCTCCTTCAACGCAGCCTCTCTACCACGTCTAGAAGAGGCGCCATTCCAGGTATAAAAAATGTACTCCAGAGAGTACCCAAGACATTCTGCCTGTAGAGCAAACGATCCGAGTCTGCTGAGTCCAAAGCTGGTCGGTTCATTCTGTTAGGATGGCGTGGAAGGGTAGGACCCAAATGCAGACTATCAAAAAGGTAACAGGTCTCGTAACAAAAAGCGAGCTTTATTTTAAAAGCTGATCAAAACAAGGCATGAAACAAATGGGTTGTACAAAAAACTGACCGTGACCCACATGGAGGGAGACAGGAGAGACAACCGTGACTGACATGGAGGAAGACAGGAAAAACCAACAATGAACTGACAGGGGAACACAGGAAGAGACAAGACTAAATACAGGGAGGGGTAATCACAAGACAAGACACAGCTGGGGTAAGAGAGGCAGAAACACAAGGGCAACAGGTGAACACAATCAGACAATCAGACACACCAGGGGAACTAATGACAGGAAGGCAAACACAGGAAGAAGGAACAGAGAAGACACAAGGAGGAAAATGAAAACATAAATACAAAACCGTAACACACTGTGAGTGTTGCACGGCCAGATACGGCTCAAGAAGCTGACTCAAATAAGGAAATATATGATACATTATGATGTGATATGATATGCACTCACAGTGCCGCGGACTGTACTTAATGTTACTCTGATCCGGTTACTTATGTCGTGGCAGATATTTAAGTAAGCTTTCTTAACGCTAATATTATAATAGTCAGATTGCTCTGAAGATGGGAGGGGATATTCTATTAATTTTCACGGCCGTCTTTCCTGCAACGGCAGTTTTTCTGTATTTCCTCTATCCTGTAATATGAATTGATCGCTTTAAACTCCGCACACGGAGCTCTGATTGGTCAGCAGGCGGTGCTTTCACTGAGTTGATCTCTTAGCCTGCCACCTAACCTGCTCCGGAGCAGGTTTGCCGCTCAGCATAAGTTACCATGGAAATCTAGCCTGCTAAAAAGAGAACCAGCGTCGTAGGACCGGAAAGCCCGAGATTTCCCTGAATTTAGCCGGCTAAGCGAAAATCCAGCTTCGTAGTACAGGCCTCTGTTCTCTCTATGTGTTGTGCTGTCTCAGTGTGACCATAGATTAAACAGCCAGCCAAACTCTTTTGAGAGCCAGGGAATGAGCAGCCATGCTCCTTTATTGACTTATTTGCAGTCCACTGACATTCAAACGGAGTGAAACTATAAAAAGAAGAAGTTACAAGGCACTTAATGATCTCATACATGCAAGTGTAACATACACAGATTACTTGTAGAATATGGTCATGGAGAATAAGGCATTAATAAGTGTTTTATAATGACTAATAAAGAGCCAATATACTGCTAATATGCATGTTAATTAACAACAAGTTGATGGTGAATTTGTGTACCTTAATATAAAGTTTTACCGCTTATATGATGAACATTGATGTCTATGTGCCTTATTCTGTATTTGACATAATTGTTTCAATAAAAAAAATACATATATAACTCAATATATTGAGATAGCTAAGTCAATATATTGACTTACAGGATTTTTAAAAATGTTTTCCTGTGGCGCAAACAGGCTTCCATACCTTTCAGACCCAGAAGTTGTCCCTTGGCTGATCTTGGCTAAGTTACCTCATTGTCACATTGTTTTTACATTGTCACTAATTAATTGTTATATATAACATTAGATAACATTATTAAATTATTCACAACATATGTATATTTGTTCATTTTAATTCATTTCTTACTTCATAGTTTATATGACCCAATATGTATATATGCTCATTTTTATTTTGTATTCATTTCTTATTTCATAGTTTTTCATCATTTTTATTTTTATCTTTGATTTTATCTTTGATTTAATTAATCTGTGTGAATCTGTGCTGTCCTGTTTTTCATCCTTACCCTGTTGCCGTTTGAACTACTGAATTTCCCCACAGGGATTAATAAAGGTCCATCTTATCTTATCTTATCTTAACATGGGCCACTTCCATTCATCTGTTGTTTACTTACAGAAATCATTCATGGGAGTTGTTCATGAATTGTAGTCTTGGATTTCACTTTCTTAAGTTTGTCTGTATCAGTAAACCGTAAGAATTAACAAACATGAACTCAACTCTTTTACATTGTATTTGCAAACGGGGTTCTATCTTTTTCCATTGCCTTCATCCTCGCTGTTGCCTGAGGTAAAATCTTAGCAGGTAAATCTGCAGGATTAAACTTGCCTCTCTCAGAGTCGGTAAAGATTGCTCGATGAAAGAAGGTTTTGGAAGGACTCGGTGTGAGTGCTGTTTAAAGCCCACTGTCATCCCAGCCGGTTCAACCATCACCATCCTAACCCATCTCCCTCTCTCCTGTGTGATCCCCATCACCACTGGCAGCTACTGCTGAGATGACAGCAAGACCTGCTCATGTGGAGGAAGATATAGGGTACATTTAAATTCATTTGATGCACGTTTGCTTTCATAAGAATCATACAAATGTATATCAGGAAAGCAGAAAGTCTAAACAAACTAAAAACCCACTCGTATTGCTTTTAAAAAAGTTTAGCCCATTTGAAAGAAATGAACCAGCATTTACAAAAGATTGGCTGATTTGAAGTGAATATATCTGCACTTGTGGTGTTCTTCTGAGTTTGTATATATGGTGTATTGCACTTATTGTAAGTCGCTTTGGATAAAAAATGTAGCTAAATGAAATGTAATATAATGCAACTATTGAAGCACCCATTTTAACCTGCTGATGCTACTTTCTAATTCTCTAAATAGTGAGAATGAATATTAAATGTTTAAATGCAGTCTTGTAGGATATTGTTTTTGGCAAGAAACTTGAATACACCCCCCAATGCCTCCATTGGACCCCTGTGTTTACTTGTGTAACATAGTGACATCACTATGTAACACTCACACACTTTGTATGTGATAGGCTAAAGGGCGGGACATATCTAAGCGGATCACCAATCACAACACAGCTGGCCAGCTAACCAATCAGAGCAGACTGGGCTCTGGTTTCAGACAGAGGGTGAAAAGAGGTGCTGCAGCACAGGCAGTATGAGAAAAATAAAGAGCTTTCTGAACATTAAAGCATGTGACATGTCACAGTAGAGGCACAAAATACAAATATGAACCTGAACTTGAGCATAATAGGTGCCCTTCAATAAAGAAAGACCTGCTTAATGGGGGGTCTCAGTTAATCCGCCTTGACCTAACAACATTGTATATTGATGTTTTATCTTCTAAAATAAATTGTCTTTCACTAAGGATTACAAATTTAATTCAGTCTAATGATAACTTTTTCAAACGATTTAACTTGTCACATTAAAGAAAAAAAACGTCCTCAGACCTTCCAATCGTTTTGTTTAAAGCCACTGGTTGGACTTTGAATACAAGTTTAATGACACAGTCAGATGAAACAGTAATGTCTGCTGTGATTAATACAAGCCCAGTATGATCTCTGCTGTTCAATCCGCAACCTCTTTTTCCCTGCTCCCGCAATCTTCATCCCTCGTTTGTATGAAATGAATGAAAACGGAAATAGGCCTATGTCAGATTAGGATGACCTTTCATTCCATGGATTAGGAATGGAAATGAAATGTTTGGCTTTAAATAATGACTTTTGATTTATGAACTAATCTAGCTGGAACTGAATCTCATCATCCCTCCAAAACTGTTCTGGGTAAACACCAACAGTGCAGGAAATCAAAGTGTATTTACCGGTACATGTTTGTGTGTTCATTGTGCACAAATGTATGTGCATACTGCTTTTTTGTATTATTGTGATGCATGCATCCATATGTGAAGCGGTTCCACAGAGAATCAAAGCTCAGCAGGAATGCAAAAACAAGATAGTTCTATGCCATCAAAACGAGGTCACATAAGTGGGTTTTGAGATTGGCAGTGTTTTCAATATAAATATTGATTTTGTGTTTCTGGAGGTCTCTCAAGTGTTCCATCAGTCTTTTTGGCATTTCACTTCTACAAATGCTGCAGAATATAAGAATAACTCATTTAGAATTCAGAACGCATTATTGCATAATGTCGTGATGGCTTCAGAAATGTGATCTTTTCATTCTCTGATGACTTCTGAACGTGCCAGAATACATTAACTGATGACTGAAACTACAATATATGTGAATGCTTCTGGTATATCATTACAAACACTCTAATATACTCCATTTTGGGGTGCGAGTCTTATGCAAAAATGCAGCTTATGGTGGAGGAAGGAAGTGGTGGGTAAAAGCGGGCATGTCCTTGAGGATATCAGATGGACACCTCCCATCACAGATGTTCTGCTGGATTTGGACCATAACACCTCTAGAACACTCAACCGCACCTGCTCACAACACTGAGCACTTTATGTGGATTATAAGTGTTATTTTACCAATTTGTCTATCAGTCTAGGTTATGTTACAAAGTGAGGGTAGCTTGGTTTCATGCTCAGTTTGTCTTGAATTAGGGAACCAGTCTCGAATGCTTTGTACTCATTAGCCTAGCATTACCGCTTTTTAAACAAAGGCTTTCATGCATACATGGCAAATCCATGACATGATTCGGTGGCTTAGTGACTCAGTGAAACGGCAAACAGGCAGAGTCAGGAGCACAAACAAACTCCACCTCCTCTCTGCTAAGATCAGTCAGGAAATGGTGATTAAGACGATTTATTTCTTCATAGCTTTGTCCAAAATGATATCAAACAAATATGGAAGTGTTTGTATTTGATGCTTTTTCAGCAATGCAGTTCATCTGCTTCAAATGTTATCAGTTGATTAAACAACTGTTGTCAGTCATTGAACGCTTGGAATTTAGGGTGTGTGGCACTACTCTACCTCCTTAATGGATCAGTATTTTGATTTTATCTATTGTGGCGGTAATGCTGGGTTTTTTGGTCTGTCAACCCCTTGGTCTGGAATGCAATTATTTTACTATACATGACATTTTGTGCTGACACTAATCATTTCCAAAAGATGAATTCTACTGACTTTGGTGATCCTCTGAATCATTTTCTTCTATAACCACAAGCAGGTTGACATATTTGTAAAAAACGATTGGATGTATTGCCATGACATTTGGTGCTGATATCCACAAACAATGCATCCTAATGAGTTTGGTTATCCTCTGACTGTTGGTCTAACGCTACCAACCATGAGGTTGGCTTTTATGGTTTTAAGTGAAAGGTCTCAATAACTATGGGAATAACCTTGGCCTTAAATCGTATCTAGTGCCATAGTCAGGTTTATTGTAATTTGTCCAAAACTATGGCTTAAAGTGCATTCACATGAAATGCGATTTGCGATTTGCTCACCGCGAGGTCGGGCGCAGAGCTTTGTGATGAAAACAGCCTATGTTTCGTTTCTATAGTTACCTCTGCTAGCGTGCGCCTCTGTTAGCTGATTGGTTGCACATCAGAAGGTCAGCGGTAACTAAACTGAGCCCGAGGTCATATTGCTAATAAATATATATGTATAAAATATGTGAACGTTTGCAACACTTAATAGCCCTACTAGCACGTTTTACCAGCTGTGACAACGTAGTATTGTTTTCACCTTGAAGGCAATACCAGTTAGCCTTTATTGAATTGTGTAGGAGGAATATGTTTAGTGTATATACTGAAATATATGAGTGGACATGACATATATGAGAAATATGGTCATGTATTTGTGGGGAAATATTGTTAGTTATAAATGTTCCAATTTGAACACCCTTGTTGTCTGGTCTGTAAATGTTATATTATGTCATGTATGTAATGTTTCATGTTTAGCGGTGACTGCAGGAAGAGTCACTGATGTTATATATCAGCTAATTGGGATCCTAATGTAAAACTTAATCGTAAACCAAAATGGATAACAGTCTTTATATTATAACTGTTTAACATCCAAATGTTAGCGCTGTCACTCTGAGCATGTGAGCATGCTGATGTTAGTATTTATCTCAAAGCATTGCTGTGCCTAAGTGCAACCTCACAGAGACCCTATGGGTGTAGCTTTCTGAAGTTGTACTTGCTTTGCTGCTTTTCTACTTCTTAAACCTTGTTTGTCAAACCTGAGTGTTTCTAAGCCTTTGTTACCAAAGCAAAGGCCCAAAAATGCAAAATGACTCGTATGATAAATGCCTATTTGTTCTACTCCTCTGTAGACTAAATGACGCCAGGAGAATGCAATGCAATGCTAAGGGGCACAGGCTGGACGGACAGTGGCAGTGGAAAACATTGCTTCTGCAGGTAAGGCATCTCTATGTGATTTCCCTGTCAACAATGACTTCAGATACATTTGTCATAACCTGATGGCACTTATTTCTCACATATTATTATTGCACCCTCTGTGGCAGTGTTATCTTTCTGTGGGGTTCTGTTTCCACTTCTGTACAAGGTGTACAGCCAATCTATGTCATTGATACTGTTGGCATGGCGTTCTGATTATGGTCACTAAAGTCTATTTCCAGCTGTTTTTCTCATCTGTCACATATCAGGTGGTCACAGCAGCCACTGAACAAATCCACTTAAAGCCTCTCATACTCCTGTAATTATTTCTAGTGCTGCTTTTGATGTCTCTAGTGTTGAGTCAGAGGGAAGGTGAAAGCGGGTATGTTTTTATTTAGTTTTAACATTTATATGCCCAGGGTAGTTTCACTGAGAGTAGCGTTGTCTTTTTCAGGAACACACTCTCACAGTCAAACATGCCTGGAGGCTGCCCAGTAGAACCAGTAAGATCTGCAGGACCATGAGCAGCATTATTGAATCTACTAGGGGGGTAAGAGCCTTCCTCAAGGGTACCTCAGTGGTTGTAATGCAAGAGGGGCAAGCACTGTTTTCCTAATCTTCCCACCCCGGGGTCAATGACATTGATTAATCTTCAATGATAAAGATTCAAGATAAAAAGATTAAAAGGCTTAATTTCCATTAGCACAACAGTTACAAGTGTATTGGTTCACAATGACCATCTTCATATAACATACAGTATTCTTAAGAAATTAAAAGAGAAAAAGAGACATAATGGTGCAAGTTACAGGAAGGAACAAGGAAACTATATACATGTGAAATAAAATCAGATAAAAAATAATTAAAAAGGAAATTCTGTTCAGCAGAGTAAATCAGAATCAGAGTCATAATACTTTATTCATACCAGGGGGGAAATTGGGTGTTGTGACAGTTAAACAAATATACGTGTCGTGATGTAATATCGAAATGAATGACAAGCTGGTAAAATAAGGTTTGCAAGAAGGTTTTTTACTTCATTATGACTTCATTTCTGAATTATTTGTATAAACATACGCTTACCTATGATTGACAAAGCCACTGTCACAGAGAGCCGCTGTTATTCCCCTCTGTATAATGTGTGCTACACAGGGCTTATCCTTGTATGGTAGTGGTCTTGCTGGTAGCACCATCTGCTCCAACAGTGGTCACCTTGTCTGCTATCTTCCACTCCTGTTCAACTTTAAGAAACTGGCGCATGCTTCAGCAAAACGCCCTTTTCTCCGTTTTTAACACCTAAAGCGAGTACAGTTGCCATTTGTTGATGTGTAGAATGTGCTAATCTATTAGCTTACTTATTAGCATTTTCACTGCCATTAAATTCATGGTAAACATTCAAGCTGGAATTGCAGGAGGAAGTTGGGGTCAAACTCGGTGATGTGATTCATTTGTCTTAATTATAGTTTTTATTTTTTACTAAAGTTTTACAAATACATCGTGAGCAGTAACGCCAACGTGAAAGCCTAAATATAAACATAAGAATTTAAAGTAAATTACACATACCTAACAACAATAAATAAATATCAGGGTGCGTACGGGTGCTGGAAATCCTTGAAAATGCTTGAAATTGTACGAGGTGTTTTCAAGGTTTGAGAAATGCTTGAATTTTGGGAATGGTGCTTGAATGTGGGATAAAGTGCTTGAAATTGTAAATGCTTTACTTCGCTTTTTAGATTAAAAGAAAATAAAGAAGTCGGAGCGCGCTTAATTGTTTCGCTTTTACATAAAACAGCTCCGCTCCGACCTTCCCGCGCAATGCGCGTGACCGGCAAGTGTTTTTGTTACGTGTGTGACCTGGGCATTCTGATGAGAGTGATAGATGACAGTATGCCAGGAGGTTGCCGTTTCAACGAGCGTTGGCTAGCAGAAGACAAATACAAGCCATGGCTAAGACGAGGGTCAAGCGAAGCCCAATAGTAGCCTCATGCAAAGTGTGCAACAATAACGATGCGAGAGTCTGCGCTGACGAGCCACACACCACACGAAAGGTACGCCATAGTATAGCATTTTAGATTAGGCTATCGTTGCATGTAAAATACATTACACTTTTCTCTGTGCGCAGCAAAACAAGCTCGCCAAAATGGCTTCACTAGTCTGGCAGTATTTTAAGTGTCCGAAAATGACAATAAAATAGCGGTATGCAACGTGTGTGTGAAGCAGAAATCCTGCAGCTCCACCCGCTGTGACGGACCGGTGAACGGAGCAGAACACACATTAAGAGTTAGACCTAACACACTTAGCTATTTTATCTACCTCTGGAACAAGCTAAACTAGTTATAAATATATTTATTCTTCACTGTCGGGTCGCTCATTACTGGATCAGTGAGCTGCAGGAGATACTGACGGGCTGTCAGGAGAGAGAGAGGGGGGGAGAGAGCGATATCGGTATCGGCCGATACTGATTCCGGCGATCGGCCCCAAAATTGGCGATCGGAGCATCCCTAATAATTGTATATGATATGTTTTATAATGATTGATCATGAAAGTGTTCTCAAAGCTGGTAAAGGTGCAGCTAGTTTGAATGACTTTGTATACTACAGAGTAGCTTCTGAATTTACTCCAGGTGGAACTAAAGTCTGATTTAACACTTGATTATATTTCACATCATTCATCCACATCTGTAAAGTAACTAAAGGTATTAAATACATGTAGTGGAGGAAAAGTACACCATTTACCTCTGACTTGTGTTTACTGCCAACCTAAAAGTACCTCAAAAATAGTAATCAATAATATATTGAAAAGTTATTTGGCTGATTGTTTTATATTGGCTCAGCCAGGTTATATGGGATGCCCAGTCTACGTACAGATGGGTCACTCATTTTGAAATATTAAACTTAGTTTTCTTTTCTAACATTTTTAATTTTTCATCCTCATGTAGAATGCTATTATGAAACACACATTTGGTTGTTTATAGCATAAAGAACATCTGATTTAATGTGAGGTAGGGAAATAATCATTTGAGTATAAGTATGTGTATATAAATATGTAATTTACAACAGCTGTAAGATGCTTGAAAAGCTTGAAAATGCTTGAAAAGTGCTTGAATTTGACTTTGGAAAAGGTGTAAGAACCCTGAAATATGTAAAATGTTTATATTAGAATATATGCAATGTATTATTGAAGTTGTGAAATGTACAGTTAAGGGGGGTTTTGCTGCTATATTGTAATAATATATAAGTATATGGATATGTAGACAATAAACTGATGTTATGTGCACTATAAAAATATGTAAGTGATGACAATTTGCAGAGCTAAGTGTTTTTTTTAACAGTATATATATGTGTTCCCTTAAAAAGGAGACACCAGTCAGTTTATTGACTATGTTTTCCAAACACAGTAACCACAGTCCTGTAATATGCTTTAATTCTCTCCTTTCATTAAATATATCTTTAGAGATTTATTTAAAAGCATTAGCGGATGTGAGGCTTAGCGCAATGTGCATTTTTAGTTGGATTACAGTCGGAGACATAATGTGTTCATAGGGAGACGGCCAATGCAAGATTATGGTTCGACAGAGAGCTGTTAACAGATTGAAAGATGAGGAATTTCCATGATGACCTTTACAGATGTGGAGAGCAATAAAGGTGAGGCAATGACAGGAAGAGATAAAACAAAGAGGAAAATGGGCGTGGCCGACCTTTGAAAAACAAGATAATCATCTGGAAGAACGGATGCCAACAATTTATTAATTAAGGTCCACAACAACTAAGTTATCAGGTGTCTAAATAACCATGATATTTAATAATTATGTAGCAGTGTTTTTACCCAAATATGCCATTGCAGCTCTGCTTCATGGCTGCTGAAGATCAATGTACACAACACAATTTCTCAGGAACACTGGTGGAAATCAGAAAGGTATTGGGTTATAACATTATCTTAGAGAATGCCATATCTCTCTGCTGATTAACATTGCCAATTTCATCATTGGAAACATTTCAAATGGGAATAAAGAATGACAACACTTATGACAGTATACTATTGTTAATATACAATTGTAAAATAAAGTTTAATTTGAAAAACCAAAATGGCCTGAGAAAAATATGCACTTCCAACTGTCATAATGGGTTTATAAATATGACATTCCTTTGTCTTGGTTGCAACCATGATGGCTACATAGCTAAAACATCAAACAGTAAATAATCCCAAACAGAAGAGCCTTTAAAGGACGGGTGATATCATGAGAGCACAAGAAGCAGAAGCAGCTACAGTAGCTATCAGTTTCTCCTGACTTTTAGCAGGTCCTCAATGCAGAGGTCATTCCAATCAAACCAGTCTTAATTGCATCTCTTGGTGAATCCCAAAGACTCCTCTGCAGCGTGTCAGATAGCTGAGCTGAGAGTTCCACATTTCACTGCTACCCTTCATGAGAGAAGATTCTTTGATGTTATAGAGCTCCGCTGCAAGACAGCCTTTGAACCAGTGGGAAACTGCAGTGGATTAATGGATATTGCACTCAAGACTCTTGCTGGGGGCTTGCTTTTGCTATTATGAGCAGACCATGCAGATCATTGTTATCATCAACTTACCACAGGCCATGCCCTGCATATGGCCCAGTGAGGGGCAAAGCCACAAGCTCCTATGTTTGTTTTTCAGAAAAAAAAGGGTTGTTATGACAAGGCCATGCTCAGGGCAAGAGGAAGACATTGTTATCCATGTTTCCATGACAGTGTATATTGCAAGAGTCCATGTGGACAACACTGGAGTTGTAACAGGATATAACAGCAGTCGTAAATTCTAAGTGAACAGCAGTTTGTTGCCAGATTACGTCTTTCCCTTGACAAGATGTGATCATGGCCGTTCTAGACGCAATCCATCTCCCGTTTTCTGTCTTCCAGGTTGGTTGTATTGATTTTGCTGTCGTGCTTTGGACAATCTAACACTCCCATTGCATGAAAAACACACAGACACAAGAGATACTGGAGACACAAGCTGGCATATGATTATTCATTACCTGCTGTGATATGAAGAAACGCCACATGCACTGTCACACGCGCACACAAGTTGACACAGTTTAAATGATATGCACGATGAAACTTAATAATTGCCGCTACAAATCAGCAAAGTAAATTTCCCCTGCAACCAAGTGACAAATCTCAGGGAGAACTTTATATTTATGTTTGATTGTGTCGCTAAGGGCTTTCTTGTGGGTCTTACAGTAGGCCTGCCTGGTTTTGTGATGAGTTAGAAATATTTTTGATCAGAAAATAAGTGCCATGTTTTTATTTAGTTTGCAATTTCTTTCAGCTGCTCACCATCCATGCACCGAGAATTTCTCTGCACGGGTTTAGTGTGGGGGAAATGTAATGTACAGGTCAGAGCAGTCTGTTTATCTCACATATGCCAACTTTAAATCCGGCTTTAGGTGCATTATGGTACACAGTAGGGCACAAAGTGTGTGTGTGTGTGTGTGTGTGTGTGTGTGTGTGTGTGTGTGTGTGTGTGTGTGTGTGTGTGTGTGTGTGTGTGTGTGTGTGTGTGTGTGTGTGTGTGTGTGTGTGTGTGTGTGTGTGTGTGTGTGTGTGTGTGTGTGTGTGTGTGTGTGTGTGTGTGTGTGTGTGTGTGTGTGTGTGTGTGTGTGTGTGTGTGTGTGTGTGTGTGTGTGTGTGTGTGTGTGTGTGTGTGTGTGTGTGTGTGTGTGTGTGTGTGTGTGTGTGTGTGTGAATCCTGAGTCTGCAGAGGAGCCAAGGTAAAGCCATTGAGGCCATGGAAGAGCAGCCACAATCATTTTTTATTAAACAAGTCATTGATAGAGTTGGGTACGGTTCGGTGTACAAGCTTAGACCAGTTAGATTTTATGCAAATATTCTGGCAAATTAAAATGAAGCCTACAGAGGCAACCTGTGCCAACAGAATCTCAGCACTATATCCAACTTGTATTGCTATAGTCAGTGGCGTAACAAGGTTTTGATTGGCCCCGGTGCAAATATTGTTTGCCCCCCAATATTTTCGCCATCGCACCAAACATAAGCGCACGCTGATGCGCTCACACACGCACGGCACGGACATACACTCTCTCTTGTCCTTTCTCTTTTGAGTGCCGCTCTTGTGCTTTGGTTTGCTGTACATTATAAATGCAAGCTATTACATTTTTTATAATGCTGCCGAACTTGCTGCTGCAGCTACAGTACAGTACAGGTTGATTAAACGGTTCGCTCGTCACGCAAGGTATCACATGATATGAAAGCAGGGCCGGTTCTAGCCAATTTGATGCCCTAGGCAAGGTTTTAGCTGGTAAAATGCTTCAATCTGGTGCACATTGAGCACACAATTACTAGAGACTAGATCTAGGGGGTACAACTCTAAACAGCCATATGAAAAAGATCGGTTTACATTTTAATAATCAAATAAGTATGTGAACATAACCAATAACCCATAGCCAATAACAAATAAATGTAACTTGTTTTATTTTTGTTGTTCATTCATATCTTATTTTACCTAGTTAACATTTATTTGGTAATGCATTTTTTATCAGCCTCTCAGTCTGTCAGGAGAGAGGTCCCCTCCACCTTTGTTGTAGAAACATCTTCTTCTTATATCCGTTAGCGCAGCTAGCACCAGATACTAATAACAACAGCGCCGGTACCTCGCTCCCATGCTCAATCGCACTTTGGCTGTGAGCTGCGGGCGCCAGATAAGCCAACATCCCCCACTTTCATCACTTACAGCGCCCATCGTACAGGGCAAATGAAAAGTGTAACCGGGGTGAAAAGGGTGTTACCTTTACTTAATTATGAATGTTGTTACATCAAGGCCGAAAATTAGGATGAGCGCCAACGGTCAAAAATGTTTTCCCCCTCCCAGAGCTACCAGCGCAGCGCCCCCCCAGAAAAAAACGGCCCTGCATGAAAGGGAGCAAGGTCATTGGACAGACAAATTACAAATTAATTTAGGTTGCTTGGTTACTTTGAAGACTGCGTGAACTGGTCAATGCCATTGGGGCCCCCAAAAAAAAGAATTAAAAAAATATATATGCATGGGCCCCTGGCCGGCTCTGGGCCTAACCCTAACCCTAACCCTAACCCTGCACCGTTGATAGTTACGCCACTGGCTATAGTAATAAGTAACATTATAAAGTAAATAACATTATTGTGTGATTGTTTTAAAATAAAGATCACATTTCATCGAAAGAAGATGTGTTGGGGGGGGGGTGTACACGTGTTTGTTTAGTAAAAAGTGTATGTGTTTTTAGGGTGACTTGGCAGGGTTACGTAAAAAAACAAAAACGTAACAACCGGGCTACTACTTTTGTGTCAATCTCCCAGGAAGTGCACGTCCAAGAAAATCTTCATAGTGGCCAAAAGATGGAATTACTTCAGTCACGTGAAAGATTGGGCTCAATAATACTTTTTCCCATTGAAATACATTGAAAAATATACATCCAGATTGATTTCTGTTTTAGTTTATTCAAGCCCAAGTATGAACACTTGAATGGAAATTATTTTTTTAATGATTAAAGGCTTTCTTCCTCATTTCATTTAGCTGAGACCAGCCGATCCCGTCTGTTAGCATCCAGGAGTTGGGTTTATGGAAATCGCAAGTGCGCATTCTCTATTGATCCAATGGATGCAGGAAATTCACGGAATATCCAGGTCATTTTGCACTCAATGCTGAACCATTTTGGCTTCATGCGCCACTGAGTAACATTCGTAGAAACAGGTGGAACCCGTCACTAACGTTGTATCCAGTTCTCTTTTTACATCCATGGTCTGTGCCACCATCTAGGATCATTACATTCACGTGTTTTACACACATGAAACGTGTAAATATTGTAGTACAAAAGAGTGCTAAGAGAAATAAGTGGTAAAATTAACCGGTATAATCCAATGTTTAGTGGAATACCAAACCTGTTTTGAATATCTTTACACCGGCCCTACTCTAGTCATTAACTGTTTTCAAATTCATGTGCAGTTTTTTTTATGTAATGTAAAAAAAATGTGTTTAAAACGAGACAGTGGCATGCCCTACCTCACAAAGGGTAAGAGCTTATCCCAGCATGCACTGGGCAGGTTGGCAGGCTTTCAAAAGGCTAACACAGATTAACACGGTCGTAGTCACATTTTCACCTCGGAGGAAGCAGCCCCTTCATGCTGGGAGGCAGCAGACCAAGTCCCTGACCCAGCGCCATGTTCTAAATTGTTTAAAAAGCAGCTCAATTAACACCTGTGCTGTGTGGATGGCATCACAGGCAGTATGCTACAACTCTTACTTTCATTAGGATTTGAAGATAATCACATATTATAGATTTGTTAGGCTGAAATGTGACATCAGGCTTTTGAGTTCATGCAGGGAACTAGTGTATGGTGTCTAATACTTGTTCCCTCCGGTAATCAGCCCTCGGATTTGCATCCAATGCCGCCACAGGCTAGGTGCCTTTGAGCCAAAACTGCAGTTTAATCCACCAACTCTGTCCTCTCAATTCCCTTGGAGGACAGCCTTGTTTACCCCTAACCCTCATCTGTCACCACATATTAAGCCCGTCTCTCAACAGAATCCCAAACACTGCCTGCAATTAAAATATGAATATGATACCCTTTACTCCCGCCATTAGATCCGCAAAAAATATCCCCACAGATGCTGCTCCCTCACACAGACACACGTGGATGTGACACACACACACACACACACACACACACACACACACACACACACACACACACACACACACACACACACACACACACACACACACACACACACACACACACACACACGTGTACACACACACACACACACACACACACACACGTGTACACACGTACACACACTCACACAAACTAAGTGGATATTTATGTCGGCTTATCAGATGAGACCAAAGCGTGGGTGTGGGTCCCCTGACACTCTCTCATTGACACTTGAATTATCTGTGTATACTGCTGATGCGTCAGTCCTATGTACTCTTATATGTTCTTTTATCTTTTCAAGATTTCATTTTACGGTGAGCATCACATAAGCGTCACGTATCATATAAAAGATTGCAAGAGGGGAATGCTAATAGTTCCCAACAAACAAACAAAAGCATGTTAAAAGCAGAAAAAAACAAAACATGGAATACAAATAACCTAACCTAATAAAAGATACTTCAATAGTTAGCAAAAGCAACACTAAAAAAATAGGTTTTGAGCTGCTTTCTTACGTGTCTCCAATGTCAACAGATCCTAAATCCAATCGGAGAGAGTTTCAAAGTTCAGAAGCTCAATCACAATCTCAAAAGCACAGTCTCCTTTTGCTTCGAGCCCGGAGCAAAAAACAACAACAACCAACAAACCCTGATCACAGGAGCTCAGAGACCTGCTGCTGATGGAGGGCTGCAGTAGATCGCTCATATAGGAAATATAAGACATCCAGCAGCAGTATATAAAGTAATTACATTAGATCCACCTTTACCAGCTGTGATGAACACAATTATAAATAGATAATAATAATCCCGTTATTGAAAATATACGATTCTATCATGGGACATGATGACTTTTAGAGTTTTAATCAAGTAAGATTTTCCATCCAAGGCTTTTACTTTTAACAAAGTATTTCCACACTGTGTTAGGGAATAATTTGCCTTCTACAGAGTTAATCCTTTTCTCTTCTCACTGTCTCCTTTCCCATGGCATAGTTCTACAGCCTTGGGTATTGCTGCTATCTCTCTTAAGGAGGGGCAGCTTGGGCGCATTGTTGTTGCCAGTCTATGACAGAGCACAAGCCGCCATGAGGTAGTTTACTGTTCAGGGACGTAGGTTCCCTGGCGCACATTCTTTTCTTTCACCCCAGCCACAAACTGTTCTTTCTGTTGCCGTCTGGCAGACGTTACCGCAGCATCCTGGCAAAGACAAGAAGATTTGGAGACAGTTGCTTCCCGCGGGCAGTGAGACTGTTAAACAATTGAACTGCTGAAACAACTTCAAAAACATTCATCTGCTACTCAGTAGTATGTATCTAATATCTAATATATATCATTCCAATAACTTGTACTGTATATAGACTCGTACTGCACTATTCCACATGCTCACTTTATTTTATAACTATTTTTCTTTTTGTATTGCTCTTGCTATCTGTATTGTTATTATGTTGCATTGTTGGAGAAGCCTGTGACATAAGATTTTCAACAACATAATTACTCTGTAGCTATGTCAGTTTGACAATAAAGAACCTTGAACCTTGAACCTTGAACCTATGGACGACAGCTCTAGTTAGATTCAGGGTCCATAATTGTTTAGTCTCACTGATAAAGAATGTTGATTATTACACTCCGAACTAGTTAAAACCTCGAGCTACAGAAAGAGTTCTTCAGAATTGGTTTGGCAACCGCTGTGTCAACTCGTGACACACCACCTGTCTTGTGAATTCTCCGGCCGAAGCTCCAAATAAACCATCAGTGTTTGCCATCAAAGCTCCAGCTCTCCTCGTGGCTCTCTGAGTCCTGACTCCAATTGCTTCAGAAGTTTCCCCCACACACTGGAGTATTTCTACTTTTACTTAAGTACTTCTCCCACCTCTGGCGATATCTTTGATGTTAATCAGGTGAATGGTTGTTTTCTTTGTTCGCTTACTTTTTTGAGGATACTGGGATTGGTTTTGTTTATATATGGTCTATACAGTCACTATTCAATGCTTTTACTTAAAAATATTTCACAAAGAGAATTGTGTTAGCAAGCATTAGTATCTGAATACAATGACTAAGTGGGTAAAAGCAACAGTTTGGAAAGTTCAAAAAAATAAATGCACTGTAATGCTTGCTAACACAACATCTCGATGCGATGATGACACGATATCGGCTATGGAAGACAATATCTACTGTATTTTAACATCAGAGATAAAAAGTTAGCTGAGCCTGGATTTAGGACTTTTAATGTAATGGATACAATAATAAACATGTGGATGGGATTAGGAAAAAAGAAATCTATTACCAACCGGACATAACACGGGAGGAGGTCCTGTTTGTAACACTTGAACGTAAACTAGTGCCATTTTGAGACATTTGCTCAAACAGCTGTTGGTGATGTTTACTTCTTTGGAGGTCAATTTCTATTTCCTCCTACTTTCTGTGATAAGGAAACTTTTATTTGAGCAACAGCAAATATCGTAGCTCTTGCTTTAAAAGTGAGCACTAAAAATGTACATCCTTGTAATATGGTGGTTTAATAGCCCACTGAATCCGCCTCTCAAGTAGACCTCATAGCTTTTGGCAGTAAGCCGTATAAATTGAGATTAATCTCAAGACACAAATTGCTGGAAAGAGCAGCCATAAAAGGCATTACGCTCAAGACTGTGCAGTGGACTTAATGTACTTAAAGAGATGAAGTCCAGGCTCCATTAAAATGGACAGTGAATTAAAGGCCGGTTTGTGTTTTACAAACGAGTACAAACATTTAGCGCCTTTAACGTGCTCTGAGTTTTCATTTACTATTCATTCTTATTTTTTTCCACCATCGGTGCTTTTATTGGATCATGTTGGGTGATTCTTGTGAGAAGGCTTCTTCCTCTAATTACTGCCCTTGTGTTCGGACTGCAGCCCATCTAGTGCGTCATGGCTTTAGGAATAATTTGTCTCGCCCCACTAGGACTCTGTTTTCTTCTCCCTCAAGCATTCAGTGACTTTCTTTTTTTCTCTGTCTGTGCGTCATTCACTGTGTCTCATTGTTTACCCTTTTGTGTTGATATTCAAGTCAAAGCTCCCACAATTTAGAGCTAATGGACATTTTAATATGAGTTGATCTTTTATTTTCTCAACAGATGGCAGGGAAATGCATGAAACCAGTACCTGTCCAAATGAAATGATGCATTGTTCACCTTAGTGCAACCCATTTTTTGATCAGAATCCGCAGCAATGTTGGACCATAGACTGTTAGAGAATGGGAATAGTACAGAGAAGAGAGCAGAAAGAGGGAAAGATTGATGTAGGAGCAGAGTGACGCAAACAGAGAGGAGAGTGGAAGTTGATAGAGAATGTGAAAACCGAAAACTCTTCATCCATCAGCTTCGGAGCAGGTCATCGTAGAAAACTCTTATTCTTACCTCGAGCTACAGTGTGTGATTCCACGTTTGCAGATATGAAATAAGATTGGCATTCAAATTGACATTATTTATCAACTTCTATCTTTCACATTAATGTTACATTCATATGTGGGATCAATAAAGTATCTATCCATCCATCCACCCATCCTTCCATCCATCCATCTATCCAAAGCTATATACACATTTAATTATATGGAGTACATTTTACTCAAATTGAAGAAAAAATGTACTCAAATGTTTTTTAAATAAATGTAACATTTGGCCCCAACCTAAATAGAGTTTTAAAACAAATCTGAGTTACTTTTACTCTATTTAGTGTTTATATATATATATTTAACTCTGCATGTTGATAACGCCATGCAGTGTAAAGTTAAAACTACTCTCCTGCCGTTTTGTTCCATATAGAATTGTATTTTACCCCATATAGAAATTAATATAAGAATTGTATTTTACTCAATTAAGAATTCACATGTGAAAATAAGCAAAACAATTTCATGTTTGACTGATGGATGACTCGCCTTTAAATGTAATATAGATAACAATTAATATATTTGTGTTAAGGGAAATTAATAGGACTACATTACAGCATACATTTGGAAGGTAAAATGTTTCATTTGATACTTTCATGCATACTGCATATTAGTGCTTCTGACAGGACCTAGAATCATATACACAGAATGTATCAATTGCAACATTCCAATTTCTCATTCCTGTATATGAGGCCAAGTCACTGCATTTATCTATCTTTCCAATTTTTGTTTAGTTTCTAATTCATTCATGTAAATCTGATGAGGTTACATTTCGTCATTACACCAGCTTAGCCGAGAGGTTTTGTTTTTCGCAAAGAATACTGGCCCAATTGAATGGGAGTTGATAGCTGAGTCATGGGTCAGTGAATACAAATACATACATTCTGGATTGGACTGGATCTGGAGGATACCAGAATAAGGTTTAATTTTCCTTAACATGGTAAGCATTTGTTCTGCATTCATAGTGTCAGAATTATCTAATGGAAAATACAAAAAACAACTCCTTTAATACTCTGAAACTGATATCAACTTGTTTTTTAAACCCTCTGAGCAATGAAATATAAGATATATTCTCTTAAGTGTTCATGTTGTTTCCACATTATGAGCTAATAAACACCAAAGTTAAAATAATGACTGCCCAACTTTGGAAATGCGACCATTGGTGGAGAATGTAAATGAACCTTGGTGGAGGTCTCCGCCTTTCAAACTCTATTCTAGTTCATGAATAGCCTTGTTGGCGTTGTGAAAAGAAAGGGTTTGCTAAGTGTTTTTTTACCAAATAAACACTGCTTTTGCAGAAGTAAATGTAATGAATGGATACATCTATGATGCAGGACATTGGTCTTTATTCAAACAGCTTGTATTCACACAGTAATAATAAGAACAAGGCAGGAATAAAAAGGACCATAATAACACTTGTACACACACATACAAAATAATGAGACAACATGTAAATCAACTATTCATTGACCAACGTAATCTGCCCCTAAAACCCCCAGCAGTGCTCTCTTTTCATTTGCTCCCCAGAAACTATTAATACTCTCTCTGTGTTAATGGAGATTAATGGTTTCGAGCAACAAACGGACGTGGAAGAGCAAAAGAAAAACCATCATGAGTGTTAGCGGAGGGGGGTGGGGCGCCCTGTGAGTGGGTAGAAACAAGGACGCAGTGAAAGATGGATAGATTTCATTAGGCGGGGGAAAGGAAACACTAAGTTCTGAGGTGAAAAACACCTTCCCCCCTCAGAGCAAGGTGTTCTCCCAATAATTACAGTTTCTAGTCCCCTCTCACTGTTAGAGAGTGATCTTCACATGTGGGGGGGGGGGGGGGGTAAACAAGAGGATAACAAAACATCTCTTTGTTTTGCATGAAAGAAAGAAAAGCAATAGCCAAAAGATAAAGCATTTCCTGGAATTCCTTTGTTCACAAAACAAAAGCTGGTTGTTTGTGACTGTTGTATCATTTAAGATGTGGTGTCAAATAGCTAAGATGCTACATGAAGACAGGGGAGTTGCTTTGGGAAATCCCCTTTGAAAAGTGAATTGTATGTCCCATTATAGTCTGTTTATTTTCTACAAATGTAATACATTATCTTGTCATTTTATGTATGCACAATATTGAAGCAACATGTAGCAGTACGCTGCAAGCTATGTTAGGACAACAAGCAGATTGGCTTACCAGTCAGTTACACTGTAGCAAGTGCAAATGTAACGTGACTGCTGTAGTGTTAGACGTTGGCTAAACAGCACAAAAGAGATATTGTAATCAAACAAGTACGGATTTTGACTTTGTTCCACCATTTCTAGTACATGAGAATGGAAACGCATCCAAAAAGAAAAAAACGAACCAGAACAAAACTACTTATCCTGCAAAAGAACAGGATGATACATCCACAGAAGCAATGGCATCTACTTATTTAGCATATTGTTTTGTAGCATAGGAGGTGTTGTTTAGTTGTATAGCCTTAAGTACCTGTTGCCTTTAGGGAAAGTGTTTTTGCCGTGTAATATAGAAATGTTATTTTTTATAATGGCATAGCAGGAGGATTCTGTCTGTCTTCAACAATTGTGATATTGGCGTATTTTTGTTTTAGATTGTCAGTGCGTTGGAATAGGACACATGGTTTGTCATGTATAAAAATAGAAAAGTGACAATTAAACTTTTTTTTCTGTAACTGACTGATTTAGATTCAGGTTACCTTGACAGTTAATATATATAACAAGTACATATATATTTGTGTTTTATATTTATATTCAGATGGATGAACATGCATGTATTAGAGCCTCTGCCAGGGATACAAATCATGGTCAGAATGCCCCAAAATGCAACATTGGGAGTTTGCATCTTTGTCACCCTCTCCCCTCCAGATGGGTTTGCATGTCTGCATGCGAAGGCCAGCGGACTGCAGACAGAAAGTCTTTCAGGGCTGCGTCAGACCAGAGGAAGCAGCCTCTGAGTGACGGGCCGGCTGCTGTGCTCACTGGGATCTTCAGGGACAAACGGGAGGAGAGGACGGGGCCGTGCTTATATAACCTGAGCTGTGGAAGACCGGGGCATCGGAGCCTGAGTCCACTAACCGCAGCCTGGAGAGGAGACAGAGACAGACAGTGTTCTGTGAGGGTGGGGGAGGGGCGGCTGGTAGTTGAGGGGGTACATTAGAGAACATTCCAGGAAACTCAGAGGCATAATCTCCTTATCCATGGCAGATTGGTTCAATGTGTGACGAGCAGCGTGTGCACGTGGTTTTATGTTTGTTTGTCCTCCTGCACACCACCTCTTCTTCTTTGCCCTTCACTGACTACCTTCTTTCTTTTTTTTCACACAAGTTTGACCCTCACCTTCTCCGCCCTCCCCCTTACACTCTCTCCATTTCATCTCACACACCGGATCAAGATCCACTCATCTGCTTTTTCGTCCTCATTAGTGCCTCTTTTCCCTTTGCATGTCGGTTTGTTCTTTCCCCGCCACCATAAGATGAAAGTGACCCAATGTGGAGAGTGAAGGGAGGTTTTTCTCACTTCCACTGCTGGTGTTTCTCTGCCCCCTGGCCACGGTGGGGATTCGTGTGAGAAGGGGACGGGGGGGACGGGGTAGAAGGAAGGGCAAGAGGGGACGGGGGCTGGGCGGTGCTGTGGACCAGATTCTGCTGATTGTAGGAAATGATATCCTTTAATTTCACCTGCAACTCCAAGAGACAAAGGCCTCGGGGAGAGAATAGGATAAGGAAGTATTTGACTGAGTGATAAGAAGAAAACAGAGGGGTAGAGGAGAGACAAAGGGGGGACGGGAGAGGATGTAGCACTAGAACAACGCTTGGTCTGAAGCCAGTCAGGGAACACAGAGAAAGAGGACGGAAAGAAGAAGAAGAGAGGCAGCCACTGAGAAGTAAAGTGCTTCTGCTAAACCAAACCATGTCCTTAAGGATCCAGCTTAAACACAAACACACGTCCATGCACACACACACACACACACACACACACACACACCACTTCCAGGCACCTATACCCCCACTTTTCATCTTAACACCTTACTAAAGCACCATTTGCCGTGCCGGTCCCCGTGTATCCTCCCATCTTCCTCTCCGATCCTGGTTTCCCTCTCCTGCTTGATAGTCTTACTCACAGACCGTGACTATCTCCCGCTGACAGAGCCCTACAGGATTAGAGAAGATGTGTGAGAGCGGAGCGCAGTCAGCCAGCACCTCCTGCTGTACGAGGAGAGCAACTGACCCCCGTCTGCTGCACCCTTCAAAAACACAGCAAGGGCATTCATCGGACATAGCCTTATTCTTTAATTCAGAAATACATTTAAGTTCATGAAGGCTTCTAAGACTGAGTTCATGTGAAGATTGTAGGTTAGCGGCAACTACTGTATGAGTTGATCTATTTAAAAAAAAATTGATTAAATCGTCAGAAAATGCTGTTGTCAGCCTCTGAAATATGGATATTTCCTGCTTTTATAATGAACTGAACATCTCTTGACACAACTAGACATTTAAAGACCATACTTTGGATTTGACTAACTGGGATGGAAAATGCTCACTATTTACTGACAATTTATAGACAAAACAATTGATTATTGACTCAAATAAACATGGATAATGTGCGTAGTCATTAGTTGCGGCCATACATGAAAGATGGAAGTTATTTGGTTGTATTCTGTTGATAGTTCTTCACTATACATACAAACTGCTTTTCTACTAGCATACTGTCAAAGAATAAACCTCACAGCATTACCCAGCAATAGGAAATGCTCACATCTTATTGGGGAGCCCTAAGGGTGACAAAACACGAGTTACCCTTTTACATGTATTCAACTGAAATGTGAGATAATCTATGTATCTCCAAGCTGTTGACCAAAGTGTTTAGAGAGATGTAGAACTGAAACAATTAGTTTATTAAACACTTACTTGATTGACAGAAAAGTAATTTGTAACTATTTCCTTAATAAAATAACGGTGTTGGTCTCTTTACAAGCCAAGATGGCACATATTTGGTCGTACCAGCCTCCTAATTCTGAGGATTGGCTTCATTTCTCGGTTTCATATCATTGTAAATTGAATCTACTTAGGATATGGACAAAAATAGCATTTACAATATATGACCTTCAGCTCTGTAATCTTCAAATGGGCTTATTTTGTTCGTATGGTTTTTCAACAGTAACGGAACTAATCTTCAATTTTTTGTTATAACGACAATTCAATAACAAATAGTGACAGTAACCCACTACCTTATATTCCTTATGTGGTAATGTACTGAGCGGGAGGAAATACTGTTTGATTCAAATATGGTCATCTACTTTACTAAATCAATCGATGACCCACATGCCCTGTGTCCCATCTGTTTTATACAAATGCAGCTAATAAACAACACATTGCTCTCCCCAGATCATCATATTGTAATTTCAGTATCCGTATTTAATCCTGCCTGAATGGATTGGGATTTGGGACTGATTTAAAAGGTCCTTTGCAAATTTGGATACAATGACGAAAAACTGGGACACGGCGGTACATGCAGTACCCTCTGTGTTTCGCAATTCTGATTTCAACAGCAGCCTCAAAGCTCGACAGTCAGACTGAGTTTTTTTTTTCCATCCAAAGATCGAGACGGTCCAATATGTAACGAGATCCTACAAATCCAGGCATTGAATCCCTCCTGACGATTTAACTTGTCATGTTGTGAGTGCAGTGTAAAAACGTTCAGACACAAATGTTCAAATATTGACTATTTCTTCTTTCTTTCTTTTTTTGCGTCCTTGTTGGACCTCTGTTATTAGTGGAGAGTCTGTGGGAGTGAACAGTAATTCAGAGAGGGGTGAGTGCTGGAGAGGGGAGACAGAATGAGGAGCCCAACGACAGAGAGTGAGCTTGGCAAAGCTACAGCGTTTTTTACTGCAGAGGTTTTAAATCCTTTAACATGATTTCCCTCATCCTATTAAAGACATAGCTATGGATAGGGACACTGTAAAGTGTTACGTACAGGAGGGAGGGAGACTGAGTGAGAAGGAGAGAAAGGGAAGGCGAGAGGGAGAGAGATTAAATGGGTGTTGAATATAGGGAGAAAATCATCACGCAGTCTCATTTCTATCTACAATCAGCCTTCTTAATGTTCTCTCTATTATCTCTTGTAGATTGGGTTGGATGACCTTTCCTTTTTTCTGTCTCCTCAATTATCAATTCTTATTCTTCATATGGTCATGGGTGTTTTTAGTACTTTTAGAAAGAAGGTGTATTTCTTCTCTGCAAACGACTGAAAAATCAGCAATACTAAAGAAGACCCATCTAAAGTGAATTCACATAAAACATGATGACAACATATTTTATTTATTTTAATCTCAATTCCACATCACACAAAGTAGCTGAGAGTAGTGTCAAACTCATCAGAATCATTTCTTTAATAAATGTTTTCTGTTTTCAGGTATATTTTGGAACTATATAACCCTCATATTCGGTGTGACAATACTATTATTTTCTTTCCCAAGAGTCAAAGGGCTATATTAGATATTATTCAAATAATAGTGTATCATATGTGACAATGTGTCGCTGGTAGGGATGAGATCACCCTCAGCTTTACAAAGCTTTATAGTGACTTTCAGCTCATTATTTAGTTATACACAAGCAGCCACCTCCTAGTTTTAACAGTGAAGCCATTTTGAGGCAACCAAAATGTTACAATTACTTTTAATGAGCTAAAAACACACTGAAAGAGTTCCAAGTTCTAAGATGAAACTGACACCTTGTTTGGGACCAGACAATCGAAAGGTAGACTCCCCCGAAAGCATACACTGCAATGTTGTTTATTTTACTGTAAATGGGACCTTCACTGAATTGAAGAAGACTCTTAAACAGCAAATGAGACCATAGGCTTGACAGGAAAATGTTAAGTGAGGTTACATTTAGGGCTGAACGATTAATCGATTTTATATCGAAATCGCGATTTGAAATTATGCGATAATCAAATCGCAAAGCCTGCGATTTTTTAACGATTTTTTTTTTTAAACTTTTTTTTTCTTCTTGTGTGTCAGTCATCCACACCAATCAGAAGTGCTGTGCTCCACATGTACCAGCCATTGTTAACCAATCAGAAGTGGCCCATGAAGGTGATAGACAGATTGATCCAATCACCTGCCAAGTCTTTTTGAAAGTGCCTGCCCTTTTCCAAATGGCTTCCAATGGAGCTTTCCTAGATGGTTTGGTGAAACAAACCATCTGAGTCAGGTTAGTAATGCTCCATCACATGTTCTACATCTATTACAGGGTGGATCTTAAACTGAAGCTTGACTTTAAAGCAACCCAACGGAAGTTTCATGTAAGTTTAGTTCTTTCACTCGTAGCTCGGGCTGCGGGGGGGCTAGAGACGGGAGCACATTGATACGACCTTCCTAGCCAGAGATATGGCCGCATTTTACAATAAACTTCCGTTGGGTCGCTTAAAAACAAATATCGCAAATTGAATCGCAATCGCAATATCTGTCAGAGAAATCACAATTAGATTATTTCCCCAAATCGTGCAGCCCTAGTTACATTTATTGAGAATTACGATAATTTTCTTGTAGACTTCTATACAATCTGACTTCAGTGGATTTGCCTCCTGCTGGCCATTTAAAGAATTAAGATTTAAGGCACTTTAGCATTGTCTACCTTTTTAAGGCCCAGATGTTGCCGCCTCGCATGAACCAGCAAATGTCACAATGAATGTTATTAGGAACATTTTAATGAATGTGTTAAGATGGCCTGTTGGCAGGGTAAGAACAAGTGTAATGCTGTGATTTAAAAGGGGCATTTGCAAACCGAATTGATAGAGAACATGTGTGCACCCTTTTATGCAGACCTATATTTTATGTGACCATAGTCTTACATGGGAAGGATGGTCAGTTGAAGGAGAGTTGAATAAGCAGAGAGAGTGAAGATGAAGCGCATTGTACACAATAAGCCTGTTTCAGATGTAAGACTGTAACCTGCTAACATGGTATGAGCAGGACAAAGTGCTCTCTAGCCATATTTTGTATTCATTTACATGCTGCTATCGCTATAAATACAATAGTTGAGTAAATATACTTATTAAATGTCTACCACCGGACATTTCTCTTAGTGTTTGGAGACTAATAACTAACTAAGATATGTTATGTCAGTGTTGTGTTTACTGCCCTCGAGTGGCCAACAAATGTTTCATTGCATCTCCAAGTACCATGATGATGGAAAATACCGAAATACTCAAAAAGAACATGACAGAGAATATAGTGGTAAAAATCTTTGTATTAGCCACACATTTTTAAATACCTTTACAATATGACAGTTTGAATGGAATACTGGTAACTGGAAACAGTCATGATATGATTAGACATCCACTCAAAACAGGGTAGGAATTGAGGCAAAACTAACATTTCACGCAGTCTCACATATTCATAGGTTACAGCTTTAAGCTCAGTTGTTTACAGAAACCAGAATTTCCTATTTTCTCTCAGTCCGCATAAGGGCTCTCAGAATAAGAGGCTGGACTTCATCACAGCATCTCTCTTAAGGCAGTAAAGATGTTAAGTTAATGGGAGTGGGCTCTAGAAATAAATTACTCATTAAAACATTTTATTTTTCTTGTATTTAAACTGTGCAGTTTCTAAATCTCTTAACTGATCTTAGCTTGTTAATTTCAGACTTTACAATTTACATTTTTACAACTTAAGAAACCATATATTACCAACTTCTTGTGATTACTTAATGATATGCAGAAATACATTTAACCAATCCAATATATTTATTTTTGATAAAAATCGGACAGCTAGCATACAGTATATTCGGAAAATAAACCACCATAAATGTAAAAAAAACATCCCTTGTAAGTACTCGTAAACATGTGATTTTGTATTTTTTCTCAATGTTTAATTGGTAACTCCCAAAATATCTTTGATTCCTAGCTTGCTTCTGTAGATTGGAGTCATTCTTTATTGTGTTAAGTCTTGATCCAATGATGTACAATCAGCCTGCAGGCTTTACAAAGAAAGAAAAAGTAAGAACCAAGGCAAAACATCCGTCTGTAGTTCTCAGAAATGCGCTCTCAACCTTTAAAAGCATTACAATAATTCTATGTATTCAATCCATACATATGACCTTTAAAGGTTATTGCTTTTACAAAACAGTACATGCAGCTTCCAATGCTCAGATATGCAGTTACAACTTATGTCCAGCAGAGGGAGCTATACTCCAACAGCTGGAGAGGAAATGCGTCACCACTTCATAAATGCATTCTGTGTGTTGCCTTCATGCACACATTTGTTCTTCAGTTAAAGTAACAGCTTTGTTATTGTATAGTATTAGTTTGGTCCACACTTGGCCTTCAGCTCTGTACTTCCATTGTTTTCTCATGTCAGTTGCAGATTTGTAGTCTGATTTCTTTAAGCATTTTACTACTTTTGTACTATTAATGTCTTCCTTGTCAGACAATTATAGGCTACAGAAAATAAATTAGGTAGTGCAAATTTTTTAACAATACTCCAAAATGTATAAAATACCCTTTTTATCAAACCGTTGGAATCATATTTATTTAATGTGGGCTTATCGTAATTCCTACTATGTATCTGAATAATACTCCTTTTTTAATTCTAAATGGTAGCCTATTTTTGTTTTTATTTCACTCATATATTTCAGCAATTTTCATTAATATAACATAAATGAATGTATTCTCCTGGCAGTTACTAAGCGTAATTGTCAGTCTTTTACATTTTTCTCTATAATCTGTTTTATGTATGGATGGACTTTCATTATATGCTTTCTTCAGATATATAATTCCTTCTTTTTTTTACATGGACCTTTGCTAAAGGTTAAGTCAAATGTTTAGTTTTGAGACAACATTAAGGTATACAAATTAGAAAGACCATGTTTCATTCAAATCTACTTCAAAAGATATTTAAAAGTTCCTCTGCCTCTTCTATTCTTCCCAGTACATACAACTTGCACCTGCATTTGAACTCTTACCGCCCAAGGGTGTTTAGGAAACAAAGAGCTCATATCACCGCGCTGAATACAAGCCAAACCAGCCTTCAAATAAGTTCAGCGGTTAAGTTCAGCGGTGCGATTTCCCTATTCTCCCATCTCGTCATGTGATGATGAAAAGCTTGATCTTGTGATGCAATCTAAACACTCAGTGTGACACAAACACTCCGGGGCCAGTGTGGACAGACACTGCCTTGTTGTTAATAATATTCAGTAAGCAGATGATACTCCTGCAGCTGCTGTTTAATCTCTCCACTAACCTATGATAAATGGTCCGAGCCCGGGGACCTCAGCCCCCGTTTCCCCTCTCATCATCACACCTGATATTTCTCTAAGCAAAGAAAAATGTGTTTTACTACGTACTAACCCCTTGTTAGGAGTGAATACGGTCATATGACTTACCCTCATTGTGCTCTTTCTTTGTGTCCAGCTTTCTTGCCTTTGTATTATTTGTCAGTTATATTTCAAAATCAGAGGATGTGAAGTCCTTGCTGTTTGTCTACTCAGAAAGAAAATGTTTGACCTGAAACTTATTGCTCATTTTCTTTGCAGAGTTAGAGCAGCTTCTAACTATGTTATCACAATAAAATTAAATTGTTATATCATATTTAAGTGGCTTTTTCAAGTAAATATATCATCTCTGCTTATTTAATAACTGAACAATATTCACGCCCACATAAATAACACGTAGTACATGGGAAGAATAATAGTGCTCATGTCATAAAAAACATTGTGAGTTTTTTGACATAAGTTGACATTCAGAAGCAACCCAGAAGAATCAATGCTTTGTACTGTAGATCCAATCAAGCTCCACCCATCAAACCATCCATCCATCCGTCCATCCCATCCCTCATTCCAAAATGCCGCTTTTCCCTGTAAAGTTTTACAGTGATGCCAGAAAACAATATTTCTAATATCAAAAACTGTATAATTACTCACATTTCACATAACTGTATTAGGTTAGTTGAAACTAATGTGTTTTATTTAAATTTAATGTTATTGCTTTCAACTAACCTAATACAGTTATGTGATACATTTAATTTAAGTCAATTTTCAATTTGTCAGTGTATATATATCATCCATCTATCCGTATATGGCATTCATCCATCCATCCGTCCATCCACCCAACCATACATGCATTCATCCATCCATGCATCCATCCCTCCACCCATCCATTTATGCGTAAATCCATCCATCCATAAATGTTCTGCTGGATATTGTGGTTTGGGTTGTGTGGTGCAGGCTAACTGGCCCAGACCTCCTCATCTCCAGCCATATCTTCCATGTCCAGCAACATCCTGAGGCATTCCCATGCCAAATGGGATATTTCATCCCTAGATCACCTCCCAGTTAGACATGCCCGGAGCGCATCCAGGAAGGGGTCCCGGGGGGCAGCCTCATCAGATGGTTGAGGCACCTCCTCTGGCTCCATTCGGCACTCAGCCACATTGGCTCTGGGCACTTTCTGTATGCCTGGGCTCTTCACTTTGTTCTAGAGAGTCAGTAACCCTGCGTAAAGAGCTTGTTTTGACCACTTAGATCCTAGATGTTGTCAGCTCACTCTAAAACATAGGTGATAGTCATGGAGCGATGACGGGTAAATCAAGAGCGTCACCTTCAAAACTCTCTTCACTTGCATCGATGAGGACGTCACACCCTTCTACCCCGTGGATATCATGCTTCACGTCACTGGCCATAGTGAACAAGACCAGTAACCATGGCCACAGTGCAACCAAGCTTGCAGAAGTACACAATTAAACTCAAACTGAATTGGAATTCCCTAACAATGCCACTATCAATGTTTTGCAGGGATAAACCCACTGATAGTAGATGGTGCCATTTCTGTGCACATGTAGACGTAGATGCTTATTATTATTGAGCCTTGAGCAATACTCTGGTTTTAATAAGGTTAAGTGGAGAAAGCTGACTCACAGCTGTAAGTCAACCCAAACATGTTCAAGTGCTACCTTGGACAGAACATTGTGCTCTATGTTTTCATCCCTTTCAGATCTTTCTTTGGCAGGTGTTCTCCCAACGGTCTCAAATGATAAACAATTGATTTGATTGGCCCAATTCAGTAAAACTATTGTCATATTATGTTGATTACGTGAATGCTTTCTGGCTAACATCCGGTTGGCTCTGTACTTACTTTATTGGGGATCAAATAAGTGTGACACTCAAATGAATCTACCCATTTAAAGACGGAACACGATGAAGATGGCGACGGCAAAACCTACAACATATTGGCAGATTTATCACTGTTATTATAGATGTTATAAGGAACATTTTCACGATTGTTTTATTGCCGAGGCCTAACCCAAATGTAGTTTCCTTCAGCTCTTGAAAGCTTATTGTTTTTGTTTACTGATGTGCAACTTTACTGGCTTTGTTTAATCTCGCTGGTCAAGCCCTACTGCATGCTACTGGCCCACTATCGAGCAGAGGTTGAGATTAGCCGGTAAACAAGATGGAGTAAATAGCAGCTAAAGAAGCATTTGTTGGTTGATGGGGAACAAAACATAGTTAAAAGCTGTGAATATTCTATGATCATACATTCATTTAGTGAACAAGAACCCACATGATGCTTATGTTGCTTCATATCTGCCTGATAAGAACTGTTTGCTATCAGTCATCATATGGGAACTCATAGGTAATGTTATGGCAGTGTTGTGTTTGGATAAATGAATTGTGTAAGAGTAAAAGTGCACCAATTTAACATTGCTTCAATTTGTTGTCCTCTACAGAACATAATAGTTAATAGTATGGTAATAGTCAACATTATTTATAACATTTATTATGTAACATTTGTTATTTAATTTTATTGTTAAAAGCACATGGATATATTGTATTGGATATATTATAGCTTAGTAGTGCAAGTATAAGTATATGTAGTATTTATTTACATTGTATGAAAATGTTGAGGTGGGTGTTTTACTTTGTATGGGGATGATGGAATATATATGGAGTACATATTCCTATATTATTAATAGTTTACATTTATATTATTTGTAATGTCAAAACCATTACATTTAGTATAGGGCTACTGCTAAGCCTTTTATTATGTCTTAACGTTGTGAAAAGCACAGGTGCCTGGCGCCAAAAAGAAAAAAAAAGAATTCTGACGTCAGCCTGGTGCAGATCCTCAACTAAAAACAATCAAAGCAGATCGCTGTGAAGCGCTGGGTTTCAAATGCAGTTTTTTTTTTCCCACATGACGATTCAGCAGAGCGAGCGCTTGTTCATTGAATTATGCGTCGCACCTCTTCGTCATGACAACTAGCAGTGGGATTGAAATATTGCAAGTGGTGTCCTATGAGAGAGCGAGAGAGAGAGAGCGAGAGCGAGAGAGAGCGAGTGAGAGAGAGAGGCTTTAGACCGCACTGAGAGAGAGAGAGAGAGAGAGAGAGAGAGAGAGAGAGAGAGAGAGAGAGATATCTCCTAGATAGATATAGAGAGAGATATAGCGAGCGATAGAGATAGAGATAGATAGAGAGAGCGATGCTGCTGGATCGAAGGAGCTCTCTCTCTCAATCTTATCTCTATCCTCCTCGCTCTTCTCTGCTCTCTTCTCTCTCTCTCTCTCTCTCTATTCTCTCATCTCTATCTTCTCTCCTCTCTTACTCTCTATATCTCTCTGAGAGAGATGAGTGGGGGGGCTGTTGAAGCACGAGCCGTGGTATCCTCTTCATTGCAGATATCGGGCTTCAGAAAATAATATCACTGCTACTATTTAAAGCTCTATTTCTAAAGCCATGAAGGCTAAACGGAAGATCCCCGCGCTGTTTCTCAGTCTGAGCCTCTATTGTCTGTGGTGAGCATCACAAGTGAAACCAAGGGAGCGCACCACGCAAGCGCGTAAAGAGATTGGACACCTGATTTTGTGGGGTGTCTTTAGAGCGCTATTCCTATTTTTTTAAGTCAAACAATCCGTGTTTTTTCCCCAGGCCCTCGCTGTGCTGCGGTGGGGGGCAGATACACCGTGGATTATAATAACCAACATGGACAAATGAAGGAAAGAGGACAGATCACTGCGTTGACTTTTGAAGCAACGCGCAGAGTCTTGACGCTAGCGTCTATTTTACAGTGAGCGCCTTTCCCCCCCCCTCTCTCCTCTTTGATTCCCACTCGCTGCTCAACATTAGAAAAGTCCAAATATCTGTGTGGATAAGGAGCACAGAGCAGGGTGTTGTCAGAGAGGGATGAGAGGAGGAGGGGGCATGTATGAGGTGTGCTTTTTTTGGAAAAGCCGGAGAAAGACGGACACCGAGAAGGTGTTCTGATGTGCGAAAGCCTGCGACGCGCTGCCCTCCTGAGAAATAATTGTGATCAGGGAAGAAATGGCCTAGTTAAAACATCATCGACACACCGGCAGAGGATAGAAACAGAAGAATCGTGTTCCGATGGACGGGCCATCACCACCGCCATCATCATAATTCCAGTGCTTGCATCGAGTCTTTTTTAGGTAAGCCGTATGTCCACCGCTACCTCCTAAACGTGACTGGAGATTTTCCTGTCTATCATAGGTGTTATGTGTGCGCAATATGTACGCTTTGGTGACTTTGCACATTGCGCACGTTATCCATCTTGACGCACTGTCACAATTGGGGGAAATGAGATGTCCATGTAAATCCTCGTGCCACTTTGTTGCTATAGCACATTATTTTTCTTCCTTTCGAGTGGAAGCCTTCGATTGGCCTTGCCTGTTGATAAGCTGTCACATCCTAACATGATCCGACTACTTTGTGCCTTCAGCATCTGTCGTTTTCAGCTAATGATATTCATGTGATTTAATTGGAATCAACTCATCATGTAGGCTGTCAATCACCCAGGATGTTTGGCTACATTATAGGCTCCAATAATGTCATTTTCTCCCTTGGTGTAGGTTATTTCGATAATGTGTTGATGGCTGTGTTAATCAAACACACATGCTGCAATAGAAACTCATCTGAGTCAGAGTGGGTGACAGGCCTTGAACTCAGAAGATGTCCTCTCGCTCGTTAACAAACCTCACAACACACTCTGAGACACACACAGTATGCTCTAACAGAGACACACGAAGCCTGTGCCGGAGAAGATGCAGATAGCATTGTGAATTAAATGCACAGTCTGATGATCCAGGGAAAGGCTCCATTAATATTCAGCGGTGGTTGGGCAGTGCTCAGTTAATGGCAGACAACAGGACCTCTGTTCTGACAGGTCATGGATGAGAAATGGTATATTTTCTTTTTTGGAGATTTAATGGCGTTTTCTACACTGAATCGTTGCCCGTAGCTTGGGGCAAGTGACATTTAAAATCCATCAGAAAACCAATAAAGTGATTTTGTAGAATTTTTTAGTATGACTCTTGTCCATGTACTGCTGGAATAGCTGTGATTGGTTTCTTAAGCCTGCGTCATGTCAACTTGGTTACTGGCATTTGGACACTTAGATAGACCAGAACATGGCTGACGCCTTCCATTGGCTTTTACATGCCTTATTTACTGCAATATTTATCTCAAAGAAGTACATGGTACCCAGAGTAAAAATTCAGCAGAAGTGTATACCTACCCCCACATTTAAATATCTTTTGGGAACATTTAAAATTATATTTCTTCTAAGCTAATAAGAACGTTATCTCAATATTGTGATGGTCCATTTTTGTTTCTAGTAGGGCTCAAACAATTAGTGGTCAAATTAATAGGTAATTGTAAACTATTTTGATCTTGAAGTGAATATCTTTGGGTTTCAGACTGACTAAAAAAGGCATACAAAGACATCACCATGGGCTTTTAGAAAATTCTGACATTTTATAGACCAAATGATTAATCGAGAAAATAATCAACCCTTAATTGTGAGTGTTGGGCCAAATCTCTAGTCCCTGACGGATTTGGTGACAAATCACATTACAAGATGATGTAGCACAGTGAAATCATACACCATCTCTCAACCAAACAACATTTCAAACTTTAACATCTAGAACTGCCAGCATTGTTTTTCCTCACCAAGCAAAAGATACTGTGACTGCAACCGTTCCCTGCATATTGTATCCAATAAACTACAGCAAAGGGCCAATGAAGATAATATTGTGGTGAGCACAGTGTCGCTTGGTTTCCAGAGGGAAAACAGGAAAGATAAATGGAATTAAACCAGAAAGAATGGCGGATTAATGGATCGGATGACAACATGTAGCGGAGACTTACAATCCAGAACAAAACGTGTTAAGTCTTAATGTTTAATGAAGTATGTTTGGGTGAGCAAGGTGAAGTGTGGAAAGGTGTTCAATGTTCATCAG